>NW_020945437.1:8512380-8947019 GCF_900497805.2 Vombatus ursinus | reverse complement strand
AGGTTCCCCATTCCTGTGCTATACTGTTCTAGGTGCTGTGGAAGGTAAAGAAGCATATGTATGTTACCCTCAAGGAACTTACAGTCTAGTTCAGGAGACAAAATTAAGACACATGATATGAAACAAGCTGGGTAATGATGCAAAATTCAATTATATGGTACAGGCTTAACATGGTGTGGAAATTTGGAGGTGATAAATGGGGGGTTAGGGTAGTCAGGGGAAGCTTTTCAGAGACAATGGGCTTTAGTTGACCTTTGAAGGATGGACACCATTAAAACATGAGTAAGAGAGAGAGAAGGAGGGCATACCAGAGAAAGTGGACAATATGAGAGAAGATTTGGAGTTGGGTGGGTTCAAATTTCAGCTCTTTGAACTGCTAACCCTGGAATGTTAAAAGTCCTAGAAAGACTTGAGAAACCTAGAAGGGGCAACTAGGTAGAATAGAGAAAACATGCTGGACTTGGGAGTCAGAAGGACCAGAGTTCAAATCCTACCACAGACAAGGACCTTAATGTCTCTGCCTCAGTTCCCTCATCTGTCTGTAAAATGAAGAACAAGTTGTGAGGATCAAGCAAGATAATCAATGTAAAGTGTTTTGCTTAAATTTCTATATAAATGCACTGACCCTGGGCAAGTCCCTTAACCCTGTTTGCCTCAGTTTCCTCATCTGTAAAATGAGCTAGACAAGGAAGTGGCAAACCACTCCAGTATCTTTGCTAAGAAAACACCAAATGGAATCCCAAAGAGTTGGACACAACTGAAACGACTGAAGAAGCGCACTGAACAGATCCTCTGTAGAGGATCTATGGGAAGACATGAACAAGAATTGGGGGGAAAACAGCAGTGGATAGGTTGACATTCAAACTGACAAAAGGAATAATAATAATAAATATTTCTATAGCACTTTAAGATTTGCAAAGTAATGCATAAATATTATTCAATTTTCTCCTCACAACAACTCTATTCCTATTATTATCACCTCCATTCTACAGATGAGAAAACTGAGGCAGACAGAAGTTAAGTGACTTGACCAAGTAAATGTCCCGGGCTGGATCCTAACTCATGCCTTCCTGACTCCAAGTCCAGTATTCCAGACACTGTATCACTGAGGTGCCACATCAATGAGATCTCAAATCCACTAAAGTATATAAAGGACTTAGAGCAAGGTACATGAACTTGTCTGGACCTCATTTCCTCATCTGTAAAATAGTGTCAGACTAGATAATCCTTTGTGGCTCTAGATCCTATGATCCTTTAAAGAGTGAGAAAGGTGAAGATGTGTCACCCCCGGACTAGCCCCTTTGACTGTACTGGGGAATAGTGGAAATGAGGCAGAATCAGTAAGTTCATCTAGATGATGGAGAACCTTGACCGGCAGGATGAGGAATGTCCATGGGTGCAGCAAGAAATCCCTTAAAGATTCTGCACAGGGCTTGGGGGTGGGGGGAGGAGAGTGAGAGGGGGCATAGTTTAGCTGCCAAGAATTCTGAAGATAATGCAAGAGATTCATGCTGATGTATCTCCTCACTGGAGTAGGAAGGGTTTGCCTTCAGATAAGAAACATGTGACCTCAAGTTCCTGTCCTGGGAATTGCTAGAGAAACCAAAAAAACGGGAGAGTGAAGATTTACAGCCATTATGTTGAACTCAGTAAGAAATGGACACTAATATTAATGATATTGAGTGCTTTTTGTTGTGGTTTTTTTTTTAAGGTTTGCAAAGCAATTCACAAACATCTCATTTGAGCCTCACAACAACCCTGATCACTGTTCTTCCCATTTTAAAGATGAAAAAACTGAGCCTTAGAGAGGGTTAAGCAACTTGCTCATGACCACACAGCTAGCTAGTAAGGGTCAGAGGCAGGAATTGAAGTCAAGTCTTCCTGACTCCAATTCCATTGCACTAACCCTTTTAGCATCCTGCCTTTCTTCATCTAGGGCTAACTAACTTATCAGCTAAGACTCTTCTGATCTAGGGCAGTGCAGAGAGAGCTGGGTTTAGTATCAGAAGGTCTGGGCATGAAGCAGGTGTGCAAATAACCACAACAAATGCCCATGACCATGCTTTTGAACACAGTGAGAAAATTCACTTCCTCCCTTCTTTGAAGAGGTGGGGGACTATGGGTTTGGAGGATTGCATACACATACTGTTAGATTCCAACAATGAGTTAGTTTTCTAGAGCTATTTTTTCCCCTTTGTTACAAGAGTTGGCTTCCTAGGTAGGGGAGAAAGGAGATATATATATATATATATTTGGAAATGACCAGGATATTTTAAAAAAAGATATCAATGAAAATACCCTTTTACAAATAACAACAACATAAAGCTACATATAAATCCTTCAGACCTTCAGAGGTAACTCTTCAATTTATTAACTGTGTGACCTGAGGCAAGTCACTTACCTCTCTGGGCCTCTTGCTTCCTACCATGTAACATGAGTGAACTAAATGATAAAGGTTCCTTCTAGGTATGTCATATGATATATTAATATTATTATTATTAATAATAACATTGTGGTTCAGTTGTGTCCGACTCATTATCACTCCAGCTCATTTTACAGAAGAGGAAACTGAGGCAGAATTAAATGATTTGCCCAAGGTCATATTCTAGTAAGTCTCTAAGGCAGGATTTAAACACAGGAAGATGAGTCTCCTGACTTCAGGCCCAGCACTCTGTCTACTACACCACCTAGCAACCTAATAATAATAATAGCTAATATTTATATTGCACTTAACATGTGCCAGGCACCATTGCTGAGTTTTACAATTATTATCTCATTTGATCCTTAAAACAACCCCAGGAGGGGGGTACCAAAAGAAGGTGGGGGAATCTGATTTAGGAAGTTATCAGGGCCCTCCCCAACTTTATTAACTAGGAGCCCTGAGCAAATTTTACAGTGAACATACCAACCTGATTTGTACTCTGCCTCATCTGATGCAATAGCAAAACTGAAGTTAATTGACTGCCCCGGTTAATTAGCCACATTATGCAACTCCTTTTAACAACAGACCAAGGCCCCCATTTTTTTCCTGAGGTCAAACTCCCAGTGACTCAAAAGGAGGGCTGTGAACTTGAAAGGACAACAAAAGATGCTATAAAACTACTCCCTTATATCCAATCACTGCAGAGACTGTCATCTTCAAGACAAAAGAATTCACATTCCCAGCCACCCAACAACTTGTTTCTGGGTGATCTCTGGTCCCTTGTTTATGTTTTTGTTCTTGCAGGTCAAGGCATTTGGTGCTGTTCTGCTTTTAAATTAGGCTGGTAATTAAGGGAACTGTCATCAGTAAAAATTTCAAGAGTTAAGGGGAAAAAAAAAGTTAATTTTTCATTATTTTCCCAACAACTGTCTAATTCTGGCTGAGGCTGACACAGAGAAGAAGAAGAACTGGTTTTCTGGGAGCTGCACAATGTGGTATAGTGGAAGGAATGCTGAATTTATAGTCAAAGTATCTGGCCTCAAAGAAGCAGCTAGATAGCTCAGTGGACAGAGTGCTGGGCCTGGAGTCAGAAAGACTTAAGTTCAAATCCAGCCTCAGACACTTACCAGCTGTGTGACCCCGGGCAAGTCACTCACTTAACCTCTGTTTGCCTTAATCCACTGGAGAAGGAAATGGCAAACCACTCCAATATCTTTGCCAAGAAAACCCCATGGATTGTATGGCCCATAGGGGTCATAAAGTCAGACATAAATGAATAACAACAATGTCGGTTCAAAAACTAACTGCTACTTATTGCTAGTCTGACCTCAGACAAGTAACAACATCTGCTTCCTCATCTCTAAAACAAAGTCTTCTAACATCCCTTTCAACTATAAAATCCTTTGGTCTATGATGTAAGATCCCATCTGACTTTAAAATCTCAAGTGATATGCTATGTGATCAGAGATGCATAGATTTAGAGCTGGAAGGTACCTCTGAGGCCATCTACTTCATGTTATAGATGAGGAAGCTGACAGCCAGAGAAGCTGTGACTTGTCAAAGAGTAAGCATCAGCTCTGGAATATGACTACAGAGCTGGCGCTTTTTCTAATGGACCACAATAATTCCTTGAAAAGCTGAATCTCCATTAACACTGTCCTTTTGAGCAATAAAAAGTGACCCCTGAAACATCCCAGGTTCCAGTGGTGGTCAAAGGATTAAGATAATACACCATAAATTGCTATAAAAAGTAAAGTAGTAATTATCATTTGTTATAGATCACCTCCAACACAATAAAGAAATCCAATTTATATAGCACACCGTAGCTTAAAAAGCACTTTCAATCCTATGAGGTAGGTAGTACAAGCATTACTATACCTCTTTTGCAGATGAAGAAACTGAGGCTCAGGAAAGCTATGTAGTCTCTACAGCAAGTTAATAGCAGAACCAGGATTCAAATCCTGATCTAATTCCAATTCCAATGACCTACTTTACCACTCAGTCTCTGTGGACCAGTTCAGAAGCTCTGTCTAGGGTAATCAAGAAAATACCCAGACACAAAGTGAGCCCTAGAACTGACCCAACCACCTAGGCCCTCTGCCATGGTGGTGATGGTGACCTGGGGCCAGGCTCAGCCTTCCAAAAGTCAGCCTAGATAAAAAAAAAAAAAGGCCTTCCCCCTTCCCAAAGTCAGATGTTCACTTCCTAAGGCTGGACCTGATGTAGCCTAATATCCAGGAGTGGGAGGGATGAAAGTATATACTTCAGCCATTATCACTTCATCAATTCATGTTCTAACCTCAGGCCTAAATGTTCAATCTCAGGCCTAGCACACTACCAATAGTAGACTCTTAGGAGCCAAAGTCCTCCTACCTCTACAGGATTTTTCCATGTCTTCATACTGCAAAAATCACCCAGAAAAGGATCTCAATGTGAAACACACAAGAAAAGAAAAAGATATCCCAAACCACTCACTTCCACCCCCCTCCATATGCCTATAATTTTAAAAACTCCACCCTATACTTTTAAAATTTGATAACAATTGCTCACAGATGACAAAAGCAGCAACCCAACTTCTGCCAGAAGGGAATGACTAAAGTCCAGCAACACTTAGAATTGTAGGGTTGATGTAGTGGAAGCCCAGACTGAGCAGGCCACCTCCCCACACCCCATCCCTCCATCCTTCAACCCCTCCCATCCACAACCACAGCAGCATGCTCAACTGGCATTGTTAACGGACGGGGAAAGGAGCCAGGTCTGCTTAGCACCCTGTGATCCAGGGGAACCAATGCAGACTCCTAGAATGGCAGAGCTAGAAGACACCTTACAGAGGAGGAAACTGAGGCCCACAGACGGCTTTGTAAACCTTAAAAATTACTATGTAAATTTCATCATTATTATTATTATTAAAATTATTGTGGAAATATCTTTTATATTCTAACACCCCCAACTAGAAACAAGAAATAAAATCATTCTTACCTCCCCATGAGCTTTTTTTGTTGTTGTTTTTAAGTGTGCATGACTCCGTCCCAGGCTCTCTCAGACCCAGAGCTTCTGTCCCACTTGACTGACTTCCTAACAGACATTTCAAACTGGTTGAAATGGAGACATCTCAAAGTCAACACTCCAAAACTTTTCCCAAAACCTTCTCCTCTTCCAAGCTTGCCCTTCTCTACCAAAGGCACCACCATCCTTCCAATCTTCCACAACCTTGGCGTTATCTTTAAGTCCTCACTGTCTTATCCCCATGTAATCAGCTGCCAAATTGTGTGGCTTCTACCTCCTCGATCTCTCTCACATCTGACCATTTCTTTCAACTCATCCAACTACTCCTTTAATGCAATACTTCATCACTTCTTACTTGGATTCATGGCAAAAGCCTCCTAGTTGGTTTCCATGCATTGAGTCTTTCCCCATTCTAGTCCACCCTCCACACAGCTGCCAAGTGATTTTCCTAAAGCACAGATCTGACCATGTCCCTCTCCTATTCAAAGAACTCCAAGGCCTTTCTATTGCCTTCAGAATAAAAGATTAAAACTTCTATTTATCTTTTAATACCCTTCATAATTTGGTTGAAGCCTATCTTTCCTTCCTCATTATTATTCTCCCCTTCCTGTACCATTCCTCCCTTAGTCCTCTCCCCAAGGAATCTCTTATTGACTGACAGACCATATTCTGGGGGTACAAATGATGGATGGCTTATGATTTATGTCAGACAACTGGGAACTCAAAACGCATTTAATTGTCATGGCAGGAGCTAGACAGCCATTGAGATGTGACTAGCTTATTCAAAGATTGAGATACGCTTTGGGCACAGTAGAGTGCAAATAGACATATGACCAAAAACAAAGAATTAGATTGTCTCTGTAACATCTCCTCACACAAGTATGAGCACCCCCGATTCCCCAGATGTGAAGATAGACATGTAGAGAAAAAAAAGGTGATAAAAAATGGAACAGTGGTGAGAATCATTCCTTCCAGAGAGGCAAAGGATGGGGAAACCAGCAGAGGTCACAATGGCCTGAGACAAAATTACCCAGAGTTTGTTACTGGGGGAGGCAGTTATTATTATTAGATGTACTCAAAAGAGCAATGGGAAGTTGATATGCCAGAAGCTGAATGGACAGGATGAGCTTTGAGAAACACAGATGGGGTCAAGGACAAACAGAGGTCACCACAGATCCTGTTGACCCTAAGCCTCACATCTTCACTAACTATGTATAGGTCATTTCCACTTGTCCTTATAGACCCTTGCATAATAGACCATGAAGACTGAAGATGTAGAGTACCATGCTAGAGCACCAGGAAAGCGGATCCCAATTGATTATTATATTTTAGTCATCATAGCTCATAGATCTAGAGATACAGCAGCCTGCATTTATATAATGCTTTAAGGTTCACAAAGCGCGTTACAAATATCATCTCATGTTACCCTCAAAATTGAGACAGCCAGAGGTTAAACAACTTGCCCAGGGTTACACAGCTAGTAAGCACCTGAGGCCAGATTTGACCGTGGGGCTTCCCAACTAAAAGGCCAGTGCTCTATTTTATTGTACCACTTAGCTGCCTAGGTGGGACCTCAAATGGCCATCTAAGCCAACTCTCTCAACATACAAATGAGAAAACTGAGGCCCAAGGGGCTATGTTCAAGGTCATATTCCCTAAAAGAAATTTTTCAAAAAATACTTGTACTATCTATATGTGGGCCAAGTGCAAATTAGCTTGGAAGTTCCCTATGGATATTGCAGGCATCAATAAATCAAACAAGCATTTATCTGTAGCCTATTCTGTTCCACAGTTTGGGCTAGAGAAGTGCTAAGGGGATCAAGGAAGGCTTTATGTCGAAGTTGGTCCTTGACCTGCATCTGAAAAGAAACAAAGACTCCTAAGTGACAGAGTTGAGGACGAAGGGCATGCCAGGCATGGGGAATGGCCAGCGCAAAGGCACAGAGAAGGGAAATAAAGCTTGATATTATCCTCAACTCTTCGCTCTTACTACATACTCCACACATCCATTCAGCTGCCAGATGTTGTCACTTCTACCGCCCTAACATCCCTCACATTCCTCCCTTTTCTCTGTCACACAGCCACCACCTCGGAACAGCCTCTCATTACCATGCACCACCACTATTGCAATCATCTCTGAATTTAGTCTCCCTGCCTCAGTTCTCTCCTCCTACTGGACATTTCTTTGTAGCCCCAGCACCTAGCACGGGGCCTGACTGGTTGATTGTGGTATCACAATCAGTGGATCAAAGGATAACCCAGGCCCTTCTCGAAGACTATTCCAGTAAAATGAAAACTTTGGCAGATCCTACAGAGTTGAAGAAGCCAGGAGCGTAGGCCTGGCGACACACTCACCTGAGGACCTGACTCGCTAAGTTGGAGAGCCTTAACACTTTGATTTGGTATTCACTTTGATGGTACAGAAACTCTCGAGACAGTCTGCTAAGGTGTGGGAGGGGACTGTGATCTGTTCCTGGTGGGAGCACCTTTTGTAGTATTATAGAAGTAGTACTCCCGACCTTACCAGTAGGTGAGGAAAGACTGGCTGTGAAGAAAGAATTTTGTAAGTAAAAAAATGCACAATAAAAGCGAAGCATTATTATATTTGTGTTATTATATTTATCATTGTATTTACAGAGTAAAATTTGTGTGTTACCACACCAGCTGAAATCCCTACGCTCAGTATAAAATGCAAAGCTACTGAATAGCAGTCTTAAATATTTCCTAATGATAGCATAGGCAGCTGGTGGCTCAGTGGATAGAGCACTGGGTCTGGAGTTGGGAAGACCTCAGTTCAAATTCAGACTCAGATACTTCCTAGCTGTGTGAACCAGGGCAAGTCACTTAACCTCTGCTTGCCTGACAAAATGTATCCACTGGGTCCACGGGAGAAGAAAATGCAAACTCCTCCAGTACCCTTGCCAAGAAAACCCCCAAATACGGTCACAAAGGGTTGGACACAACTGAAATAACCGAAGAGCAAAAAAAAAAAATCATACTATGGACCAGGTGTACAGAGTCCAAGAATTCAGGGGAAAACGTACACCCAAAATGCTAACACAATGGTATCTTCCAAGCCTTAGCTAACCATTCACTGTTCAATCCCCGGTCTCTTTATCTACATAAACTTGTTTAGTCACAACTTCTCCGGATCAGTTCCTCATCTATAAAAGGAAGGAGTTGGTCAAGATCCTTTCCAGTTCTAAAGCTGTGACTCTTTTTTTCCCTTCATTCTTGGCCAAAAATGAGTGAAGCTATGGCAGATAAATAATAACCAAGGAGTACTTCTTCCCATAGACAGAGCACCCTATAGTATCCCATCCAGACAAAACCCTTTTCAGAATCTCACATCATTCCAGTGTCTGGACACCCTGTTGCCTAAATACAGCTCCGACTCCATGACCTACAATTATATGTCAGACTGCTTGGCTCTTTACTACTAGATAACAAATTAGTCCTTTCCTCTAAAAATAGAGTCTTAAGCATTCTAACAAGATTGGATAAATAGTAGCGTTAATACCACTTCAAAAGGATTTGAGGGTTGGGAGGAGAGACACAGAATAAAAACAATGAAACAAAATTGAATCATATATAAAGAGAAGTTAGATATCTTAGTCATCAGAACTCTGAGGTGACTATGCAAAAAATGGAATTTTAAAGTTCCTTATATATCAAAATAGCAGCTAGGTGTCAAAGTGGATAGAGCACTGGGCTTGGAATCAGGAAGACTATGCTTTCTCAGTTCAAATATGGCCCCTGACACTTACTAGCTGTGTGACCCTGGGCAAGTCACTTAACCCTGTTTGCCTCAGTTTCCTCATCTGTAAAATGAGGTAGAGAAGGAGATGGCAAACCACTTCAGTATCTTTGCCAAGAAAACCCCAAATGGGGTCAGGAAGAGTCAGACGTGACTGGAATGACTCAACAACATCAACACATCATAATGCTAACAACTGACTTTAACATAGCTCTTCAAGGTCTATGGAAGTGTTTTAAATACATTATCTTTATTAATCCTCACAATAGCCCTGTGAGATATTATTCTCTTATTCTCATTTTACAAAAAAGAAAATGGATCCTGACTTGTCCATGCTAAGAAGTGCCAGAAATGGAATTTTGAACTCAGATCTTTTCTGACTCCAAGACCACTGCTCTTCCTGTTCCATCATGGTACCCTCACCATGAATTTCCACCTCCTTTCTTTATTCTGTTAGATTTTTTCCACTGGATCCAGTCTGATGCCCCAAACTGGACTTTCACAGGGATTTAAGAAAAGCTAACCGTAAGGGAAACTTTACTTGCCAGTTTCCTCAGGTCATACTTCTAGCTTGGCATTGACTTGCAGCTCTAGCATTATTATACCAGTTAGTGGCTTATTGTAACTGCCAGATTTTGCCTGACATAGTTATACTTAACCCATCACTTCCTGGTATGAATTCTTTTGGTTTTCTCCTTCTGTCTCATCTTAGTTACTCTCTAAGTAGGTTTATACTTTAAATTTTAATCAGTGTGGGTACTCACTCCAATGACACTCGTTTCCAGTCCTCACTTGAGTGTAAGACCATCATAGATTCATACTTTTAGATTGAGAGGTCATTTGGTCATTCATTCAGCTAATACTTACTAAATGCTTCCTGTGTATGGGGCTGCAGACTAGGTTCTGGGGATATAAAGACAAATTGGAAAAGTCTCCGCCCTTAAAGATGTTACTTTCTACTGGGAGGACACAACATCTGGCCAAATCAGAGGAAAGAAAGAATACTAACAACCAAGAAAATCAGCAAAACTACTTGTGAAAAGTAGTCTCTAGTTGACCCTAAAGTAGGGAAATTAAAGATACTAAGAGACAAGGTAGGGAATGCCTTTCAGGCATGCAAGTACACTGGGAAAGGAGAAATGAGTTTGAAACCAGCGACAGGCTAATTCAGCTGGGCCATAGCATGCCTCAGGAGGAATAATGGGGAATGTCTGGAAAGGCAACCTGGAGCCAGACTGTATTTAATTCTAGAGGGAACAGGGAGCCATTGACGATTTTTAATCAGGGCAATAATAGGATTAGTTAGACCTGTGCTTTGGGAAGATTATGTTAGCAGATGCAGCTCCACTGAGGATGAACTGGAGAAGGGAGACATTGTAAGTAGGGAAAACACTCACAAAATAAAACTACAGTCATCCAGGTAAAAAGTGACAAAGGCCTGAGCTAGAGTGGTGGCTATGTGAGCATAAAGAAGGGGACAGAAAGGGGAGACGGAGGTAGAATTTACCAGACTTGGTCATTGATAAGATGTGTTGAGTAAGGAAGAAGGAAGAGTCTCACGGGTGAGGAACCTTTGGCCTCAAGGCCACATGTGGTCCTCTAAGTCCTTAAGTGTGGCCCTTTGACTGAATCCAAAGTTCATAAAACAAATCCCCTTAATAAAAAGATTTGTTCTGTGAAGTTTGGATCCTAGCCTAGGATGACTCTAAGCTCGTAACTGGAAGGATGGTGAAACCATCTACAGAAACAGGGAAATTTGGAGGAATGATAGAGTATAGACCAAATGAGATAATGTATCTAATGACCAACAAGGTCCGCTACACATCTGTTATCTAATCTGAACTGGGCTTTCTCTGCAACAAAGCTATCCCATTACTCCTACCATCTGGATGGCTTGAAGAATAAAGATTTAAACCAGCCACAGTGAGGAGTGAGGTAACATATCAATTTGGTAGGAGTAATGGGATAGCTTTGTTGCAGAGAAGGCCCAGTTCAGATTAGATAACAGATGTGCAGCGTACCCATCTTCTCCATCAGGATTCCGCTTAATCAATTTTTTCATCTCTTCCCTATATAGTGGCTCCTATGATAATCCTTACAAATACACTCAAGTCTTCCTCTCCTCTCCTTGAAAAACCCTCCATAGAAACTGCCATCAGTTCTAGCTGTTATCCTTTATCACCTCTGCCCTTTTACTGTCAACCTCCTAGAAAAACTATCTACATTCATCACCTTCACTTTGTCTCTTCTTACTCAATTTTCAACCCTCTGCAATCTGGCCTCCACCCTCATCACTCAGCTAAGACTGCTGTCTCCTAAATTAGCAATGATCTCTTAATTGGCCAAATCTGAGAGGTGCTTCTCATTTCTAATCCTTATTGACCTTTCTGAAGCCTTTCACTGTCTGACCAGCTTTTCCTCCTGGATACTCTCTCCTCTATGGATTTTCTTGACATTTCTCACTCTTGGTTGTCTTCCTACTTGTATGACCACACCTCAGTCTCCTTTGCTGGTTCACTATTCATATCATACCCAATAATTTGGATGTATCCACAAGCTCTGTCCTGGGCCTTCTCTTCTCATTTACTTGGTGATCTTATCATCTCTCCATGGGTTTCATTATAATCTCTATATGCAGAGGATTTCCAGATCTATGTATCCACCCCTAGTTTCTCCCCTGGGCTTCAGTCATGGGTCTAAAATTTACCATTAGACATTTCCAGCTTGTTGTCCCATAGGCAATTCAAACTCAGCATCCAAAATATAACTCATTATCTCACCCCCAAATCCACCCAAAGCTTCCTTTTTCTGTCAAGGATACCAGGGAGCCATCTCCAGTCATCCTGATTCATATCTGACCACTGGACCCAGATGGCTCCAGAGGAGAAAGTAAGGCCGGTGACTTTGCACAACCCTCCCTCATTTAAATCCAATTCATTTGCAAGTCATGACATCATCTTCTTGATGTCATGGTCCCCTCTGAGATCGAAGGACAAACAACAAGGATACCACTATCCTTCAGTCACCCAAAATCACAATCTTGATCTTATCATTGACTCCTTACTCTCCAACACCCCACTTATCTAATCAGTTGCCAATTCTGTAGATTCATCGCCACCACTTCTCTTACATTCATCCCTTTCTTTCATTCACAGGGCCACCACTCTAGTCCAGCCTCTCTCTTTATGCCTCTGGCCTGCCCTATTGCAACAGCCTGCTAATTGGTTTCCCTGCCTCAAGTCTCCTTTCCAGTCCATCTGCCACATGGCTGCCAAAGTGATCCTCCTAAAGTGCAGGTCTGACCATGTCACTCCTTCTCAATAAACTCCAATGGCTCCTTATTGCTTTTATAGGGCATCCCAAAAGTCTTGGTGCTATTTTAAACTTTAAAATACATACTGAATAAACCGGTTTTTAAATACCTTCACAACCTGGCCTCAACTTAACCTTTCCAACCTTGTTTCATATAACTCACCTCCCCACATTCTGCAGTTCAGCGACAGGGGACTTCTTGCTGTTCCTCACACACCATACTCCATCTTCCCTCTCCAGGCTATGTTCATCACTACTGTTTTTTAGAATCCCTTCATTCCTTCAAAACACAGCATGTGCCGTCTTCTGCATGAGACCTTTCCTGATCCCTCCTCCTCCCCCTCCAGTCCCTTCTCCACCAAAATATGTGTGGTTTCCTCTGCTAGAATTCTTGAGGTCAGCGGCTGTTTCATTTGTGTCTTTGAATTCTGGCCCCCCAGGGCATTCGGAAGCCAACTCTAAGTATCTGGTTATTAAAAGTTCAATGTGAGCATTTAAACCTTGGAATTGGCAAACTACAAGTAAGGGCTTCATTTAATATTCTGTTGATTATCAAGACTTGAGAAAGTTTTGTGTGCACATTTCCCCACCTGGAGAGCTGGTTGTTAAACACTACCAGCACATTCTTGCTAAGACCTATCATACTTCCTGGCACATAATTGATGCTTAATCAATGTTTGATTGTTATTTTAAGTCCTACAGATTGGTATAAAATCTTAGAGCTTGATTCCAGCCATCTAATTTAAAAACAAACAAGCCTAACTAAGGGCTTCTGGTTTCCCCACAGGTTTAATGATTTTTTTAATTCAATAACACATTTGTCATGATCCTATGCCTGCATATATTTAAAATGCATTTAAATATCAGCAAAAAAAAACCCCTTTTTGATTGAAAAACTCTTCTTGTAATTTAACATTCAATATTTTTCCTCTGAAACTATAAATCAGAGACCTTCAAGAGCATCCCACCACGACCTGGTGATCTCAGCAGCAACCTCATACTTGTTCCTAAAACAAAACTAAAATAGCATAGGAAACTGATGATGAAGTAGGCCATCAGGGCATGCATATAAAATAAAAAGGATTAATATTCAGATTTTTTTGTTCACAGTTCACTCAGACTGTGAAAGCTGGAGAAAGTAACCTGGTTCTTTCCAATTTATATATCCTCAAAATATAAAAATAATATAAAATATAAATAATACAAAATATTATTATAAAATAAAACATTATATTATAAAATATTATTTTGTAATAAAATTTTCAAAAATCAGCAAATGATGCTAGCCAGCCCCTGCTCGTCCAGACCTGATATGTAACCTTGAGTAAATCACTTAATTCCTTTGGACCTCAATTTCTCCTTTATAAAATGAGGGGGCTGAACTAGGTCTGGTCACTTGATGCTTTAAGTCACATACAAAGGTCTCAGCTTGGGAGCTCACATTGTGTGGGTTCTCCATGTGGATGCTGATTTCAGCCCAACTGCACTTATTAGGATAATTCTGAGAGTTGCTTGAGGCCCATAGAGATTAAATGGCTTGTCCAGGGTCACTCAACTAGCGTCAAAGGAAGGATCTGAACCCATGTCTTCCTTTCTCAACCCTAATTACTAAACAAAATTGCCATTTTAAGCTGATAATCAATATGTATTAGTTACAGTACTAAAAACTGACACGGTGCTTTAAAGTTTACAAAGCTCATTACATACATTATCTCATTGAGTTTCCATAACCACTCTGTGAGGCAGATGTTATAGGGATTAATGTCCTCATTTTAAAGGAGATGAAACTGAGGCTAAGAAAGATGAAATCACTTGCTCATGATCTAAGAGCTAGGGTCAGAGGCGGGAATCCGAATCCAGGTCTTTCTGACTCCAAGTCTAACACTCTATTCACTCTGGGTCACCCCAGGCTTATCCTGACTTGTTAAGGGGTGATGGGAAGCTCAATTATTGTGTAATATGAAGTGGAAAATGCAAGGAAAAACTACAATGCAGGGAGGGACAAACTCTCCAGTCAAACAAGACCATCTGATTCTTCTCTCTTCCGACCTCGGAAGGAAGCAGGGACAACTTTAAATCATATTATCTCTTCTAATAAAAACCAGACATGTCCTTACATGCTGCATTTGGGAAACTATTTGGATAGCCAGGAAGTCTATCACTAGTAAACTCCAGGCAACACTAGGGATTCTCAAAACTCACTTAGCCCCACTGAGGCCAGCTTTTCCTAACAAAAGGGTGGTGTTTGGTGGTATCAGAGTGGTGACACACAGACTGACCTCTGTATGTACTACTGTAGGTCCATGCATCCATAGGCAACAAGGTGGTCATTCATGCTCTCGACAAATATTTATTGAGTATACATAACGCTGCACAGATTGAGAGAAGCCCCTAAGGCGACCCTGGGGATCATTCAGAAGCCAAAGACTAGGAATAGGTCCATGGGTTGAGATGATGCCAGACAATCTTTCACTTGAACCCCTACCTTCAACACATATGAGGGCTCTTTTGCTGGAGTCTGGGTGATATTGATTCAAGGAGGCAATTCAGGAGTGAAGGAGAGGATGCAGAAAGTGGTCCCAAACAGAAGACAGAATTAACTTCCCATGTCATCACACATACACTGTACTCAAATCCTAAGGCTCTTATGTAAACAATCAGCCTATAAACCTCCCTCGAGTCCCTAATCAAACAAGATAAAACTGCTCCCTTTTCCCTTAGGTACACACCCTTTTGTGGTATTATATCCTTTTTGCAACTGTCTTCCCCTTCAAGGCTGCTAAATGTGTGCTAAATGTGCACCTTGCACCTAATTGCACCTTGATAAAAACATGGAGTATGGTGGGAGTAAGGATAGTGTTATTCTGCAATGACCTCACAGCCACTTAGAATGACCATATCCAAAACTAAAAGATGGGGGCTTCTGGACACCCACATCAGCCCTTTTAAGTCTTCAGTGCACCAGCTACTAACACCATGCCTTTTCTAGCTGATGGCTAGAACTATTTCCTTCTTAGCACCAGTGGCTCAGATATTGAAAGGCACTGTTAGTTCATCCTTCTTCTGAGACTCAAGTTGTTCTGCTTGTCTGAAGACTACAGTTGTGTCTTTAAACCACAAAGCTTCATTGAATTGGTCAGGAGACCTAAAGCATGATTCATTGTGATCATGGCACCCCTAATCTATCCTTCCATCACAGTGCAGTATGACTGGCAGTATGTGCCCTATGCTGTACTCAGCAAGCAGCTGCTCTTCAAGATTTAACACTCAATTTCATTTATTTTAGTTGTTGGCATTTTGTTTTTTGTTTTTAAATTTTAAAGACAATAGCCCCCAAGTATTTGGAGTTCTAGTGAGGTAAAATGGAGAAAGACACTTCTTAAATCTCTGCTAATGGGCCCTAAATCTTTTGGGCTCTCAAACTATTAACTTTCCACACTGAAAATGGTCAAATCTCACGGGACACAGAAAGCCGAGTGTAGAGGAAAGAGCATTTGACATCAGAAGATCTGGGTTCCTGCACCAGCTCTGCCACTATAGCTGTATTTCCCTGGACAAGTCTTTGACCTTCTCTGGGGATCAGTTTCCTCTGTAAAATAAAGGGGTTTGATCTAGAAAGATGAGCCTTTTTTTTTTTTTTGCTTAGGCAATCGGGGTTTAGTGACTTAGTGTCAAGTATCTGAGGCCGAATTTGAACCCAGATCTTCCTGACTCCAAGACCAGAGCTCTATCCACTGCACCACCTAGCTGCCCCTAGCAAGGTGATCTTTAAGGCCACTCCCTGCACTAACTTTAGGTGGTTCCATGGATAAGTATATGACTGAGTGGAGATAACATTCGAATTCTCAAATAAATGCCCATTTTCAAAAAAGAAATCTGCCCCATCTATCTACCGCTATCCCTTTCTCTTTTCACTGGAGAACTTACTTAGAAGTCTTAAGTTTTTCCACTTTGGCCTTAGTAACCCAGCAAATAGGTCTAGAGAGAAGCATCCTGCTTGTAACCTCAGTGTCCCTCCTCAAAAGACTCATAAAACTGGGAAGGATTGTAAAAGTCATCAAGCCCAACCCCTGATTTTACGAGTAAGGAAACTAGGACGCAGCCCAGCCCAACCTCTGGCCCACCTTGGGGCGGTCCCGTGCTCCATTCTGTAGTCTCAGCAATCCTGGGGGAGAGGGCCCCATCACTTTGCATTGTCTTTGTGCCAGCATTCGACCAAACTCACCCCTCCCCTCAGGAACTCTGGTTGACTTCCCTCACTCCTTCTTGCAATTTGCACGCCGGGGTCCGACTGCGCCGCGCCCCCAACCCCCGGTAGCTCAAAGCTCACTCGCGCAAACCCGGCAGCACCCCAGCAGCGCAGAGGGCATTTACCTTCCTCTGGGGCTCGGCCGGCGCTCCCGGGCGGTTGCCGAGGCACCGTCTCCTCAGCCGCTCTCACGAGTGCGCTCTCCTGCTCCCAGGTGCAGCCTGTGTCTCCGCAGTCGGAGGCGAGAAGGTGTGCGGCTCTCCCAGGGCTGAGACGGGAGGGGAGGCTGGGAAGCTTTCACCAATAAGCAGCGGCCTCCTAATACTCGCCCCGCCCCGCCCCACCCTCCTCGGAACTTTCTCTTCTCCCAAGTCTCTTCTCTGGGGCGCAGCCCTTGCCCTTCCTCCCCTCTTCCTCTCCAGGGCCTCTCTCTTTGCAATCTTCTCTTCTTCCTTTCCCTTAGTTCTACAGTTCATCCAGCTCACTCTTTCTGCCCCTTTGTCCCTGCTCTTGTCTGTGCTCCTGGCTTCCCAGCTTTCCTATCTCCTGTGTCTTTTCTGTCTCTTTACTCTCGGTCTCCTCAGCTCCATCTCGTCTTCTTTCCCCTTTTCCTTGGTCGCTCTTTTCCTGTGTTCTTCACCCATTTCTAACCTTTCTTTTCTGTTTTTTCATACATAGGACAGGCGCACAGTCTTGAAGTTTCGTTTTCCATAAATTCTAAAAACTCAGTTTAGTGTCTTGGCCACTACAGAGCTATTTCGCATACATTGGCTCATTACATCAGAGAAAGGCAGTGCAGAGTGCCCTAGTCAGGAATCGCCTCTGATCTTTGCTACCTGTATGATCACGGGCAAATCACTCTTCCTCTCCAGGCCTCATTTTCCTTATTTGTAAAACGAGAGATTCGAGCTTCAAGACCTTTAAGGGTTTTTCCAGTTCTAGATTCTATGAAATCCTCCTTTATGACAAGAATGTTGTTTTACAACCCTTTGGGTAAACATGTTTCTGAATAAATAGAGCAGGACAACGTCCTTTCCCCTCTCCACCAAGTCTTCTTACATAGCAGTCTTTCATGTCACCTGGTCAGCTTCTGGACTTAGAGTCATTAAGACCCGAATTTGATTCCAAGCTCAGAAACTTACCTGGTCAAAATCATTCAAAACCCTCTCAGCGTTAGTTTCCTCCTCTATACAATAATAGCATAGTGTCTGGCACATAGAAGCTTAATAAATGCTTGTTTAGTGACTAACTTACCTTACTGGGTTGTTTTGAGAATTAAATGAGATAATACATGCAAAGGGCTTTGCAAACCTTAAAAGTATTATATTAGAGTCAACTGAAGGAAGAATCAGAAAACCTGGTTTCCAGACCAGGCTACATCATTTGTTAATTGCTTAACATCGGTGATACTTGTACTACCTACTGGAGGGTTATTATGAAGGTCAGAGGAGTAAATGCATGTGAAAAATGCCTTTTTGGCTACGGGTAGGAGGGTGGAAGAATGGGAAAGGAAAGGAAAGTTGCTATTATGTAATTTGTACGTTGTTAAATGACAAGTCTGCCCTCAGAAATCCTGGGACTGAAATGAACTTTTGCTCCCTCCCATTCCCATACTTTCAACATTACCCTCCCCCTCCTCTTGGCGCAGGACACCCATTCTGAGTCCTGGCTGCCTATTGAGGTGTGCCATCCAGGTCTGCCTTTTCTTTCATGGATTCATAGAATGTTAGAAGCAGGACGGACCTTAGAGTTTACATAGTTAGAGAATCTCACCGTTAAAAGAAACCTTGGAGGACATCTAGTCTAACCCACACCACCTGAACTGCAATGTCCTCTGTAGTATTTCTGTTTGATAAGTCGTCCACCTCTTACCACAGACTTCCAGGCAGAGGGAACCAACCCACAATAGTTGAGGCAGCCCATTCCATTTTTTGAAAGCTCTACTTGCCAGTTGCCCTTTTGTTTTTTAAATAAACAGCCCAATTGCCTCATTTTACAACAGAGGAAACAGAGACAGAGTGGACTAAATAATAATAACAGCCAGCATATACATAGCACTTTAAGATTTGAAAAAAAAATTTTTTTTTACCAGTATTATCTCCTTTTATCCTCACAGCCACCCTAGGAGGTAGGGGTCATTATTATCCCTATTTTACAGATGAAGGAACTAAAGCAGACAAAAGTTGAGTTACTTGCCTAGGGTCACAGAGCTGGTAAGTTTTTGAGGCTGGATTTGAACTTCAGTCTTCCAGACTCCAGAAAAAGCACTCCATCTAATGCACCACCTAGCTGCCTCTGAGAGCCCTTTCAAATCTATGAAATGAATTATCTGAAATGAAATAATAAATGTGGGATTGAATTTCATTTTGTTGAGTTACTTGGAAACATTAGTATCTGTATGGCCATGGTATATTTCTATTTATATGGCCATGATAAATGTCCAATGCCATGTTTGGTGCTGAGACATAAGATACTGTTAACTGGCTTCCCTGCCCCTCTCTCAGCCACTTTTCCAAAACAATAAAATGAGGATACTAGACTTAGCGTAGTAGGAAGAGAAGTAGAGGGAAGTGGGAGGGGGCGGCATGAATTAGCATGGAAATCATCCCAGATTCTTTTTCTGTGTGTGGATACTACTGAGGGCTCCTGCTACAAGCCCAGATGATTCTATTGACTTAAAGGGAAGCAGCCTCAGGGAAGACTGTGGCTATATATTTTAGGACCTGTGCCACGTTTCTGTGGTTGCAGAGTAACCTAGAATGAACCAGGAGTCTGGGGAGTTTTGCTGGTATGACCTGGCAGCAATCAGGATGTAGGCATCTCCCATCATTGTTTCCTTTCAAATGCACTCCTGACTGGCCTCCCTATGGAACTGGTAGCCACAATATTTGTAATTGGGGATGGGATTGTAATGACCAGAGTGTTGTAGGTCATTGGATTCTGAACATTATCTACAACCTCTGAAAGACTGCCTTACCCTAAGATTGTGTCCAGTCCAATGATCCAGGAACTTGTGTGTTTAAAGGTTGAGCATGCTGACAACCGAACTAAATGCTTTCTAAGCTGCCTTATAACTCCAACATACTGTTATTCCATTGTCCTGACTTCACGGAGCTTATGATCTCGTTAGCAGGTTATACAGGTAAATTTGGGGCACCTGGATGGGAATCACAGAATCTCAGAGGTGAAAGGGACCTCAGCAACCTGGACAAGTGGTCTCCTCTGAAAACCTCCAGTGATGGGGAACCAGGAATGGGAAGGATTTTTTTTAAAGGAATAAAGAACTGAAGAGTGTTAGATGTTATGTCAGGGTTATTGTGCTAGATCATAATTTTGAGTTGTTCTGGTGGACTGATGATGGTTTGGTAGGTAGATTGGAGTCACAATGATGCTTCATAATGCAAATCTAGAATATGGCTTTTCAAAATACCATGATGTGCTACTTTTTTCCCAGTAATAAGGATGTTGCAAAATTGTTCCATTTTATCAGCAAGGAGGTAAATATTTGCACATGGGAAGGGTGAGGTATGGTAAGTATTGACAAGTCTTCCGTGTACATATTTTTGATATGGTATGGAAAACTAAGTTGCCACCCTCATTGCCATTTTTGATATGGTTCAGAAAATTGAGTTGCCACCCACATAAACTAGTGGATCTTTTCTATTTAAGGATTTTAGGATTTAGAGATGGAAGACATTTTACAGTGAATGAATGAAGCAATTATTAAGCACTTACTGTGTCCAAATGCACTATACAAATAGAAAAGTAAAACCGCCCCTGTTCTTAAAGAACTCATATTTTAATGAAGTAGAAAACACATATGGAAAAGTCTCCTAGTCCTTAAAGTGAAGCAGCAAAGTAGATGGTGATGTTACAGGTCATCTAGTTCAACCTGCTCATTTTGCAGATGAGGAAACTGAGGCCCACTAAAGCTAAATTGTTTGCTCAAGGTCACACAGGTAGTAATTAGCACAGCTAGAACTAGGACTTTAACTGAGGTCCCTTGACTCCAAATCCAGTCTTCTTTCCTACTACTCCCATGACTTCATCTTTAAGCTATGTATTTATATGACTACTACCCAACAGAGCTTGTTGATGTTTCTGAAACCCTATAAAATTATGTCTAGCTTGGTAATGTGGTTAGATCATTTCCAGCAGTAAGTATCATATATATGGCATTTAAGAACAAAAATCTGAAATGGTATAGGCTCAGAAAAGCCAGAGTTCTGTTCTTATAAATAATATTCCAAACCCACAAACTACTAAAGCCTTTTGAAGTAAAATAAATTCTGCATTTTTAGCAAATTCAAAACTATGTTAGAAAACCCTCCATAATATTTAATGATACCATTCATTTGTATGGGATTTTACATTTTACAAAGGATTTCTGTATTAAATATCTCTTTTGATCTTCACAACAGCCCCAGGGAGTAGAAAAAGCAAGGAGAGGTTTTATGCTATTATCTCTATTTTATGGATGGGTAAACCAAGGCTCCTATAAATTCTAGGACATGCCCCAGGGCAAATAGCTGGTTTGTGACTAAATTATGACTAGAACCCGAGTCTCAGACACCCACTCCAGTGGACTTTCCACTACATTGTTGTTTTTCAGTTATTTCAGTCCTGTCTGATTCTTTGTGACCCCATTTGGGGTTTTCTTGGCAAAGATACAAGAGTGGTTTGTCATTTCCTTCTCCAGCTCATTTTGCAGATGAGGAAGCTGAGGTAGCCAACAGGGTTAAGTGACTTTCCCAGGATCACACAGGCAGTAAGTGTCTGATGCCAGATTTGAACTAAGGAAGATGAGTCTTCCTGACTCCAGGCCTGGCACTCTATCCACTGCTCCACCAAGCTGTCCCTTTCCACTATACTATATTGCCTTTAAATGGGTAAGATGCTTATGGTCTAATTGTTTCTAATAGTTATAAGTTATAATATATAATTATATATATTCTATATAAAATTATATATGTATATATATATATATGTAATAGTTATAAGCATGCTCTTGTGCCCTGGTCATGTTTTTAAATATTTTAAAAAAGGAAAAAACATGCTCATGATGCTTGCTTTTCTCAGTTGCACATCTGTAATAATTTTTAAAAATTATTTTGTGCATTTCATCCCAGAATCTCCAAGTCCTGTACAAACAATAAATTAGCATGCCTCTTTGAAATTTCTAGATTTATTTTGACAGTGTTTTAGAATGAATCTTTTCAGAATTTTGATTTTCATAGATAAAAAGAACATTTATTCCTAAAGCAGATACCCTCCAGTCTATCAATGTCCTCCCATTAAATTTAATCTTACTAGCTTCAACCCAGCGTTCTAATCTGATGATATTTTGGAATCATGACTGTCGTCCATTGGGCTAATATGCCTCTCAACTCATGTCTTCAGAAAATTTGACAAGCGTGCCTTCTATGCCAAGTCACTGATAAAAATATTAAGTGGCACATGACCTAACATTGATCCATGGGAGACCTCCTTCCAAGTTGACACTGAACTCTTAATGACTCTTTGGGTCTGGCCATTTAATGAGTTCTGAATCTACGTAACTGTACTATCACCTAGCCCAAAATTTTCTATCCTTTCCACAAGAATAACTTGAGGCCATGTCAAATGCTTTGCTAGAATCTATGTAAACTCTCCTTACAGAATTCCTCTGATCAACTAGCCTAGGAACCCTATAAAAAAAAGCAGTAAGGTTGGTCTGGCATGACATGCTCTTGATGAAACCATCCTAACTCTCTGTGATCACTGCTGCCTTTTCGAGATTTTTGCTAGCCATCTTTTTCCAAAATAAGCTCTAGAACTTTTTCAAGAATCAAAGATAAGCTCATTATTTTGTAGACTCCATTACCTTCCTTTTTTTAATCAGAACGATATTTGCCCTTATCCAATTTTGTGATATCTTTACTGATCTTTATGATCTATCAAAGATCAATGAGAGTGATTTGGCAATCGTATCTGTTCTTTCTTTTAGTACCCTACTATGTAGTTTTGGTTTATTTGTTTGTTTGTTTGTTTTCCTGAACTTATAACTTGAACACAAGTCATAGGAAGCCACCGGATCATAGGATCAAGAGCTAGAAGATACATCTAATCAAATCCCATAATTTTATAACTGAGAAAATTAGGTTCCAAAAAGTACCCAAAATCATACAAGTAGTAAGAATCTGTAATAATTTCAAAAAATTATTGTGTGCCTTTTATACACAGTCATGTAGGTAGTAAGAAGAGGCAGGACTTGAACCTGCTAACTAATCATGTTCCATTTTTCTGATCTATGGGCCAATTTATAAAATTTTAGTTAATTTAAAAAAAAAAGCTTTGCAAAGTAGAAGGTAAGTGATGCGTTAAGTTTGTTTTTGTTGTTGTTGTGTCATTTCAGTTGTGTCCAACTCTCTGTGACCCAGTACAGGATTTTCTTGGCAAAGATACTGAAACTCTTTGCCATGATCTGACCAGGGTCAGACAGCTAGTAGGTATCTGAGGTCTGATTTGAACTCAGGTCCTCCTGACTCCAGGCCTGGTGCACTATCTAGGGGCACTCTAAGAAAGTTATACTAAACCTTTAACACACAAAGTCTGTACCCAGTATTAAAGGCCCAAATTGATCCCAAAACTAGCATGATAAAGTAGGAATGAGTATGAAAGATTCCATTTAGACTTAAACTTTTTTGGGGGGGGTTAGGCAATGGGGTTAAGTGACTTGCCCAGGGTCACACAGCTAGTAAGTGTTATGTGTCTGAGGTTGGATTTGAACTCAAGTCCTCCTGAATCCAGGGCTGGTGCTCTATCCACTGTGCCACCTAGCTGCCCCTAGACTTAAACTTCTTAAGAGAAACTTGAAACCTTGTATAGCCAATATATGCTCTGGGTCATCCTTATCCCAACTCTCACAGAGGATCTTAGCTCCAGTCTTCAGATCTTAGCTAGCTTCTCCCCCTCAGGGTTCTAGGAGTTCCCTTGAGGGGTGAGGAGTCATTTTTTTAATGCCATCATCTTGAGCTCCCACTGTTATGCTTCTCCCAAACATTATCAGTTAAGAATTAATTTAGTCAGCCAGTCTTAAAAAGATTTTTTTAATGGGTATTTACTAAGATAGTACACAAAGAACAGTTGGCATAAAATATTCCCCGAATCATTTGCATCATGCTCTCCCACAAAAGCATGCAATGTTCAGAGGAAAGGGGACTCAAGTTTAGAAAGCATAGGCAGCAGAAGGTTAACATAGCTTCTGGCTGCTGGAAGTCTTTTTCTGTCATTTGTAGAGTGCTCAACAAGTTCTCAGGACAGCTAAGTAGAGCAATGGACAGAGTGCCAGGCCTGAAGTCAGGAAGACTCATCTTCCTGAGTTCAAATCTGGCCTCAGACACTTAACTAGCTTTGTGACCCTGGGCTAGTTACTTGACCCTGTTTGCCTCAGTTTCCTCATTTGTAAAATGAACTGGAAAAGGAAATGGCAAAGCACTCGGTTATCTTTGCCAAGAAAACCCCTAATGGGGTCACAAAGAGTCAGATACGACTGAAACGACTGAAGAAACAAAGAACGACACAAAACTCTCCGTAAACATGGTACCGTTTCTTTTCTGGGATATCTATAGAGTTATGAAACTAGTCTGTCCTTAGCTCTTAAAACAGACCCTTTCACCAGTCATTGCTGTCATGGGGGATGATGCAAAGATACCAGTGGGAAGTTCAGAATCCTGCAGACTCTTTCAAACTCTCAAGGTACTCCTCTGGCCACAAGGAATGAGGGTGGAGAGGGGAGTCCCGACAGAGGCCTCTCCTTCCCTCCCTGAGTTCCTCCTCAAGGGAATGCTGACAAAGCCACACTTCCTCCAATTCCTGCAAATCTAACCCTTTTCAACTTGCTTGATAATTTATAGACAATCCTTGAGGCACAGCCAGGTTTTCTCAGCCTCTCTGAATACAATTCTTGTGCAACATCAATCCATTCTGAAGGTCTTTTAGCACTTAGTCTAAGGCAGGTTCCCCACCCCTGGTCTAAGGCTTATGAGTGATCAATCTATTTGGGCATGTTCTTAGCTAGTTAATGTATCAAGGTTAAAATGGGGTGAGGTGGTTTCAATCCTACCCTTTTATTTGGAAATGGCTGCCTAGGAAATGGTGGAAGGTGATAGAATATCCTATGAGTAGGAGGGAAAAAATCCTTTAGTCTGAAGTATTTCCAGGGAAAAAAAAATTCATGCAGTTAGAATAATACAGGAGGAAAGTGTTTGTGTAATACTTCCTCTGGGCTGCCTTCTTAACATGGCACTAACTTAAGAGTAGGGTCCTCTTAGGGTTGCTGCTATTGCTAAGTTCTTTAGTGTTGTTCACAAGCCCTCATTGTATGCTTACTATTAACAGCTAGCCAGTCAGAAAAAATTGACTTTACTTTGATGAAATAGCCAGACTAGTAAAACAGTATAATACATTCCCCCTCATAATTCTGTGGTACATTTCCCACAAATATACATAGCATCTGTATGAAGAATGGGCACAAAACCTCAAGTACAATGGTAGCGAGGCACAAATGTGGCCAAGGCTTCTTCTGACCCTGGTGCTGATTCAAAGGGGAGAGGGAGGGAGAAGAAGAGGTGAGGAGAAAGAGAGAGATGAAAGGAGGGAAAGGGAAAAGAGAAAGGGAGGGAGGAGGAGGGGGTAGAGGGGGAGGGGGAAAGAGAGAAAGAGGAAGGGAAGGAGAGAGAGAGAGAGAGAGAGAGAGAGAGAGAGAGAGAGAGAGAGAGACTATTAGAGAGAGAGAGAGACTATTCCCTGAATTACTGAGCATTTCAGTGGGGAACCTATGGGATTTGTTCTGTGAAGCTTGGATTCAGTCAAAGGGCCACACTTGAGGACCTACAGGGCGTCATGTGGGTTTGAGGTTGCAGGTTCCCCACCCCTGTTCTAGTACTTCCCTCTCAGACTACCTTGTAATGATCTACTGTGTGTATGTATACAAATATATGTATATATGTTTATATTTATGCTGTTTATTTTTGTGTACATACTTGTCTCTCCCCATTAGGAATGTAAGCTCCATGTTAGCACAGATTGTTTTGTTCTTTGTCCTTGTATTCCCAGTGCCTAGTATAGTGCCTGGCACATAGTAGGTACTTAATAAACACTTGTTGGTTGATTGATTTCCTACTTCTAATCTCTTCACAGAGGGAGAGGCAAAGAGCAGCTGGTTATGAGAACAATTGGGGTACAGGTTTCTTAGAATCTCTAGCTTCCTCCAGGATTCAGTTCCAGAACTACCTCTTACATGAGGTCTCTCCAGATTCCCCTCAGTTGCTAATGTCCTTCCTCCTGGAAATAAATTTGTATATATTTTAAATTTATTTATTTATGTACATGTTGTCCCCCCCCATTATAAATTCCTTAAGGGCAAGAATTGCTTGATTGGTGTCTCTGTATCTCCAGGGCCTAGCATAGTGCCCAGCACCCAGTAGGTGTTTAATAAATGTTTGCTGAATGAACAGTTTTTAGTTCATTTAACAAATGTTTATTAAGTGCTTCCATGTACAAAGGCATTGTACTTAGATGCTGATATACCCAGCACAGATCTTTCTCCCAAGCTGCCAACAAATCTAATGAAGGAAGAGGGGAAGACATGAACACATGTTTTTATTTGAATGGCTATTTTACCCAATCCCCTACCCAAGTCAAATAGAATGCCAAGTGAATTATGATGATTAACATTTAGCTACAACAAAATTAGACATTTGAGTAGGTTAGCAGCTGTCCTCATGAATACTAATTAGACAGTCACCTAAGTTTCTAAGATGAGGAACAGATTCACCTTGTGGTAGGATGGGGGAATGGGAAGAAGCAAAATTATACTACAATTTATTGGTGCTAAGAGTTTCAAAAATGTGCAAGTTTAAATTTTTTTTTGCTTCAACAGCCAGTTTGGATCCAAGGCAATGAACTCTGCTAAATGTTTGCAATTGATTTCAAAAGAATTTTCACCAAAAGAATGCCGGATAATTGCCCAAAAAAGCCAGAATGTGGTGTTCTCACCACAACTTTATTATGACTTACGTGAGGTCCTCAGGGGCTTTGGGAGACTTTGGAGGTTTACCAAGGAATTAAGATCAAGCAAAACTGTGAGGTTTTTGAGATGCATGTGACCATAAGCAACCTCCTCAGCCCCACACTGGCTGCAGGATGTTGTGGTTCTCTGGAGTGAGGCAGCATCAGTAATATTCAGCGTTTTTAGAGCAAGCGGATAACATTTGTGAAATGGAAAAAGAAGCAGTGTCATACCTAGGGAGAGGTTTTAGTTCCTTAAAGGAAATATGGAACCACCACACTTATGATTATTAAGATGTTTACATTTTAATCTCATTGGTGAGGTTCTCAAAAGGAATTCCAAGGCTTTTTTATAACCATTTCTCATGGTATGGGGGAAAAAAAATCCAGCAGAACAGGGTCCCTGTGGCATCATTAACCTGGGGCATGATAAGGCAGTATCTGTAACAGGAAAGACCTGGACTGAGGGACTCAGATAAGAACTTAGTGAGGCACACAGGTTGTTGTCTGGCAGACAACATAGATCTAGTAGGCCAGAGGTCCAGTTCCAGAAGGACTGATGGGGCAGGCAGAGTCTAGTAGGTATGGTAGGTCAGGCAGGTCAAAAATCAGGTCCAGAGATGTCAATTAAGACTGGAAGGGTCAAATAGGGACCATAGATCTAGGCAGGTAGGATCTAGAGTCCTTGAGGTGGGAAAATTAGCCAAGAGCAGCACCAGCAAGGAGAACCCAGGACAATTTGCTCTCTGCTTCTCTGACATCTGGGCAGATAAGTGTAAGTATGTGCGGATGGTTAGAGATGGAGCTTGTTCTTGATTAATGTAGAAGCAGAGGGTCAGGCCTTCTGGAAGCTTCTAAATTTCTGACTTAAGGAAGAGGTATATAGAGCTGTGACAAAAAGTATTTCTTTTTTTAAATCATTGAATCAAAAAGTTGGAAGGGGCCTCAGAGACTATCAATCAATTAATATTTATCAAGTGCCTGCCCCGGTATTGTGCTTAAGCATTGGAGATATGAGAGGCAAAAGACAGTCCCTGCTCTCAGAGAGCTCACAATTTAATGAGTGGGGACTGACATGCAAACAAATATATACAGACAAGCTATATACAGTTTAAATAGGAAACAGAGGGAAGTTACTAGAACTAAGTAGGGCTGGGAAAGGCTTCCTGAAGAAATTGGTGTTTTAGTTGGGACTTACAAGAAGCTAAGGTGGAGTTGAGGAGGGGAAAAATTCCAGACATGAGTGACACCAACTAGTCTGATATTTTCAGACCGTAACCAGGGGTGGGGAATTTGCAGCCTTGAGGACACATGTGGCCCTCTAGGTCCTCAAGTGTGACCCTAGCACTCGAGGCTGCAGGTTTCCCACCCCTGCCTTAGACACTAACCCCTCTATAAAACCTCCCTGATAAATGGTCATTCAGCCTCCACTAGATGGGGAACTGACGAGCTACCTTCCAGGAAAACATCAGGAAGTTTTTTCCTTCTATCAAGCTGAAATCTTACTTCTCTGTGACTTCTATCTATAATATGATTTCTAGTCCTCTCATATCTTGAAACTCCCTTCTACAGATTCCAATTTCTCACTGTCCTTACTAAAATGTAACACCCAGAACAAGACTATATATGGTCTGACCAGGGCAGAGTACAGTGGAGTCATTCATTTCCCTCAGACTTCATCCTGTGCCTCAATCAAAGTAGCCTTAAGTTGACTTTTCCTTTTTGTCTGCCACATCACATTTTTGACTCAAATCGGACGTTCAGTCTATCAAAACCACCAGATTTTTTTTGCAATGTGAACAGTTGTCAATCCATATTCCAACAACACCACCACTCCCATTCTGTACTTAGCTGATTTTTAAAATCCAAGTGTATACCACTACTAGGTCTATATTCCAAAGAGATATAAAAAGGGAAAAGAACCTATTTGTACAAAAATTTTTATAGCAGCCCTTTTTGTGGTAGCTAAGAATTGGAAATTGAGGGGATATCTATCAATTGAGAAATGGATAAACAAGTTGTGGTATATGAATGGAATGGAATACTATAGTACTATAAGAATTGACGAGCAGGCTGATTTCAGAAAAACCTGGAAAGACTTACATGAATTGATGCAGAGTGAAGTGAGCAGAACCAGGAAAACATTGTAAACAATAACAGCAATATTACATGATGAATAATTGTGAATAACTTAGCTATTCTCAGCAATATAATGATCCAAGACAATCCCAAAGGACTCATGATAAAAAATGTTATCTGCCTACAAAGAAAGAACTGATGATGTCTGAATACAGACCAAAGCATACTAGCTTTTCCTTCCTTCCATCCATTTTTCTTTCTTGTTTGAGTTTTCTTCCACAAAATGACTAATATGGAAATGTTTTACATGATTGCGTAGTATAACTCATATCAAATTGCTTATTATCTTCAGAGAGGGGAGAGAGGAAGGAGGAAAGGATAGAATTTGGAACTCAAAACTTGTTTTAAAATGTTAAAAATTGTTTTTACATGTAATTGGAAAAAAATAAAAATTTTTAAAAAAAAAATAAAATCCAAGTGTAGACTTTACATTTTTCTCTATTAAACTTTATCTCATTAAATGCAACCCATAGTTCTAGCAAATTTAGGTCTGTTCATATCCCCATTTTATGACCCAGCATGTTATGTGTCCCTCCCAATATAACATCATCCAAAAGCTTGCTAAGCATGCCATCCACACCTTCATCCAAATCACTCTTTTTAAAAAATGAAAAGAGCAATGACAAGGATGAGGTCATACCACTAGAGATTTTCCTCAAGGTTGGAATCAATCCATTAACCAACTTTCTTTAATTTTGGTCATTTAACTAGTTATAAATTTCTGTCTAACTGTGGTATCATCCATCTTACATTTTTCCATCTGGTCCACAAAGATATTTTGAGAATTGTCAGATACCTTGCTGAAATCCAGGTATACCACATGGACAGGATTGCCTTAGTTTACTAGTCTAGCACTTGATTCAATACCTCAAGGATTTGTGATTTCATCCAAGTGTATGTTCCCTCCTTGGAGGTAGATAAAAAGCTCTCTATGATTTAGTATGGCCAAAAAATCAGTCACCCTGTAGCCTACTCAGTGGAAAGCTTTTGTAAACTTAGTCTAGTTCCTGAACAATAGACATATGAGTTCATTACTAGGTTCATTTTCAAGCCTTTCCAGCCTAGTTGAATAGCCTTTGGGAAGTCAGGGTCACTTCAAGTGAGATATAGGATTTTATTGAAGTTATACTAGTTGAGGAATCCTATAAAAATGGGGTTAGTCTGGCATGATTCGCACTTGATAAAGTAGTTTGGGCTTATAGTGATCATTGCCTCCCTTTCTAAGTGCTCTTGAACTATCCCTTTAATAGTATATTTTAGAAATTTATGCAGTCACAGTTATGCTTGGTAGCATATAACTTAAAGAATCCACCATCCTTTCACCTCTCCACGAATCCCCAACAATTACACAGTCTGGCATTCAAATTCTACAATTCTTTCAGTACTGTTGTATGTGGGTTGGCAGGCCTAGTGAATTGTTGTGATAATCATATGAGATAGTGTATAGCAAGCCCTTTGTAAACTTTGAAGTCCTATATAAATGTCATGTATCATTATCTATTTCAACCTGCACTAAAATAAGAATCCCCTTTACAACATAACCAATGGGGAGTCATCCATCTTCTGCTTGAGGTCCTGCTCTCTCCCAAAGCATCCCAGTCCCCCTTTGGATAATTCTAATTATTAAAAAGTTTTTAATTAAGACTAAATTTGCCTCTTAGCAATTTCTTCTCTGTGGTAGGAGCAATAGCCTAAACATTCTCCTCTGCAAGTTAGGGTAATTTTTCCTCTAAAAGAATTAAGACCATCCTTGAGATTTGATTATGCCAGGATACTAAAACCTTGGGTTATTGACATAATTTCCTGGTCACCATTGGCCTGCCAGACAATTTCTCTGATGCTTGGCAACTCAACAAGGGAGCTTCAACTTAAGATGTCCTCATTGCCTACCATTCTTAAGTGCTCTTCTCCTGCTATGGCTATGGAAATCTCCTTTTGTTAACTATTGAACTGATCAAGTGAACCATTTTGTACTAGTATTGAACCTAAATCATCAGGAGATTGGCCAAAGTCAGGCCCAGTCCAGAACCCATATACTGTTTTTAGTTCATTCCTTTGGAACCAGGTAGAAGTCCGATACCTCTTTCTTCAAATACCTGAAGATAGCTATCGTGAATCCCTTAAGTCTTCTCCTTTCTAGGATGGGCATCCTCAATTTGATCAACTCATACTCATATGCCATGTCTTGACTTCTCTCACCATTGTAGCCATTGTTTTCTGAACACACTCCAACTTGCCAATAATCTTCCCAGAATGTAGTGCCCAGCACGGAACCTAGTGTTCCAGATGTAGGCTCTCCAGGATAGCACAGGCAACTAGGTAGCATAATGGATAAAATGCTGGACTTGAAATGAGGAACACCTAAATTTGAATCTTGACTCAGATACTCACTAGCTATGTGACCTTGGAAAAATCGCTTAACCCTTCCTGGTTTTAGTTCCTTCATCTGTGAAATAGAGATAATAATAGCACACACCTGAGGGGGTTGGTTGTCATGAGGATCAAATAAGATAATATATGTAATGTGCTTTGTAAACCTTAAAGTGCTATATAAATGTATTAAAGTATAGTAGAAGTTATAGAAGTATCAAGTAATAGAGGCAAGACAAGGCAAGTAAATACATACTGGCAAGAGAATATGGACCTGAAAATCTAAGCCTGTTTCAGGAAAGCAGTTAACCTGAGATCCACAGACTATCAAGGGGATCCATGGATAGATTTCAGAGAGGTGTGTGAACTTGAATGGGAAAAAAAATTACAACTACATTTTAACTAACCTCTAACTGAAATTTAGCATTTCCTTCAATTATGAATGTAAGCAACAAAACATAATTCTGAGCAGTGGTCCATAGGTTTCATCAGACCATCAACAGGGTCCATGACATAAGAAAGGTTAAGAACCTCTTGGTTAGGTCTTTCCATAGAAGATGTGCGGGATCCTCTGAAAAGGAAAAAACTTCCCATGTTAGAGGACAAGAGTTGGTGATCCTACAAGAAGCTATATTCATCAAATTCCCATCACTCCCCCGATGGTGAAACATTCATCTCTCATACAACATAGCAACAGGCAACATGTGTATTCAGACAATACACACTTGAGTAGCTATTGGATGGACAGACAATGAGTTTCCACTGGGAACCATAGGATATCGAGAGATCAAAGAATTCTCTCAATATGTTGGATGGATTTCCCCAATGGAGAATTTATGGGAGGAGATAAGCATGGGATGAGAAGTCACTACTGAGGTCACAAATCCATCAAAAATATAAAAATAATTATATCTGCATGTCAAGCAGATAGTTTTTCATTGGTTACAGAAGACGTTTTTCATAATTTCCCTTATATTACCATCTACTTTGTCTCTGTGCCCTAAGGAACACAGGACTTTCCCTCTCTTTCAGTTGAATATACATCTCTCTCTGTCTTTCTCTCTCTCTCTTTCTCTGTCACATGTCACACACATATGTACACGTACACACACACACACATCTTTGCCTATTAGAATGTGAGCTCCTTGTGGGAAGGGACTATCTTGATTTTTATTTGTATTCCCAAGCACATTGTTATTGTGCAGTGATTTCAGTCATGCCCAGCTCTTCATGACCTCATTTGGAATTTTCTTGGCAAAGATACTGGAGAGGTTTGCCATTTCCTTCTCCAGCTCATTTTACAGATGAGGAACTGAGGCAAACAGGGTTTAGTGACTTGCCCAGGGTCACACAGCTGTTGTCTGAGGCCAGATCTGAATTAAAATGAGTCTTCCTGACTCCAGGTTTAGCACTCTATGCACTGCGCCACCTAGCTACCCTACTTTAGCACAAAAGAAATGCTTAATAAATGCTCTCTTTCTTCTTTCCTTCCTTCCTTCCTTCCTTCCTTCCTTCCTTCCTTCCTTCCTTCCTTCCTTCCTTCCTTCCTTCCTTCCTTCCTTCCTTCCTTCCTTCCTTCCTTCTTTCCTTCCTTCCTTTCTTCCTTCCTTTCTTTCTTCCTTTCTTTCTTTCTTTCTTTCTTTCTTTCTTTCTTTCTTTCTTTCTTTCTTTCTTTCTTTCTTTCTTTCTTTCTTTCTTTCTTCCTTCCTTCTTTCTTTTCTTCATTTTTTTCTTAAAAAAGTTACATAAAACATGTTTGTTGAATGTTACTTCTCATGTCTCTTCATAGTGAGTAGTTTTCTTTCTTGAAGGATTCTTTTGGTATAAAAAATGCTAAATTAACATGAATAGGTTTGTAATAACAATTTTCTAAATATCTGGGAGAGGGGAAGGTGAGATTAATAATGCTGGGTCACCTCAAACTAACCAGTGAGCACTGCAGTATGTGAGATGTGAATTGATAAGGAAAAATTAATTAGCTCTTGGTGTAATTATAGCATGGGTCACTTTTGCAGTCTCTGTAGCATGACTCATCTGGTTAACCTTAGTCTTTCCTTAGGTACTTTTCTTCTTCTAGTAAGTCATCTTGGCAAACAGGTTCTTCATTAGAAAGGAAAATTACATATGTGACCTTGAAGATAAGAACAAAACTGCCAGCTATTCTATTATCTACATTCCCTGTCAAGCTCTGCAAGCCTATGGCACCAGTTAGAAAGATGACAAAGAAAACTTTCACTATGTCTTTGGAACTCTGTCTGGATGATCTTCCAACATTCAATCTTAGGTTCACGGATGAAGAAACTGAGACCCCCAAAAGGCTTCTTGACCAAGGTCACAAAAGCAGTTAGTGTAAGAGCTTTAACTAGAAGCCATGTTTCATAATTCTCGGTCTAGATCTTATTGTGCTATATCACAATAAGGGGGGGGGGGGAATTCAATCAATTATATGGCTGTCCTGTACACACGATACAAAATATCTAGATTTTTTGACTAAATCGATAAGAGGCAACTGGCATTTAAACTATCTATCCTTATTTTAGGAAAGTGAGGGGAGGTGTGACATATTGGATAAATGACTGGCTTTGGGGTCAGGTCAACTAGGGTTCAAATCTTGCCTCTGACACATAGCTGGCCAAGTCACTTAATCACTCAGTCCCCCTACCCCAACTCCAAGACTATAAATTGTATAATGTTTGCTGAGCTATATTGGCAGAGAATTATGGAGTCACAGAATCACAGAATTTGAGAGTTCAAAATTCAAAGAGTTCAGTGGCCATCTAGTCCAACTATACACAGAAAGTATCTTTGCTAAAGGGAATTGCCTCACTGGGTGCTTTCCATAGCAATGAGATCACAGGTCCAGATCAAAAGACTATAGTGAAAGAAGGCCAGGGAGAAATTATTTCCTAGTTTTTATATATTAGTTGCATTGATCCCATCACCCGCTCATCAGCTTCCAATGTTGGCATCCCAACACATCGGAAGTCCTATTTGTCTCAAAACCTTACTCCAGATTCACATTGGTCAGCACCAACCACCTGACCCAGTACACCTTCTAGCCATGTTTCATCTCCATACTAATATTTTATTTAAACATATTTGATCTGACTAGGCAGAGAATCTCAGAGTTGGGAGGGATGCAAGCAGTCATTTAGTCTTACTTATACCTAGCCAACTTCACTAATTTTTGATGACATCACTAAATGGTCATCCAGCCTCCAAGTGAAGACTATCTAATGAGGGGAAACTCAATAGCTTTCATGGTAGCTCCTTCCACTTTGGGATGTCTTTAAGTGTTGGAAAGTTTCATTTTAAATTAAGCAGAAACAGGTCTCTCAACATCTTTTCTGATTGCTCTTAATTTGGAGCCATACAGAACAAATTTTTGTCCTCTTCCGCACACTAATCCTTCAAATACTTAAAAGACAGTTATCGTAGTCCTTATAAGTTTTCTCTTCTTTAGGTTAAATACAAGTTTCTTCTACTGCCTGTTCTATGATATAGTTTTGTTCTAGACCCTACACCCCTCCCCTCCTCAGCATCCACCGTTCTGACAAATCTCCTTTTGGCACAGTCTAGCTAGCAGTGTCTTTGCTCCCATGTGGTGCCTTGAACTGAACATGATATTCCAGGAGTGGTCTGGCCAGGGCCGAGCGTGGTGTGGCAGGACTATCTCCTCCCCTACTTGGGACGCTATATTTCTCTGAATGCAATCTAGTATTACATTAACTTTGACTATTATGTCACACTGCTAACTCATGTTGAGCGTGCGGTCTTTAAAACCCCCTGTATTTATTCTCACATGAGCTGTTGTCTAGCTTTTTTGTACTTGTCCATTTTATTTTTCCAAACTCCAAAGCAGAACATGACATTAATCCCTATTAAATGTTGTCTTGTTTGATACATCCTGTGGTCCCAATATGTCAAAATGTTTTTGGGGTCCTTATTTTATCATCTTGTGTGTTGGCCACCCTTCCCAGCTTCATGTCATCTTCAGACCTGATGAGCATGCCAACTACACCTTCATTTAAATCACATTGTTAGGGATCTCTGGCCCAGGCACAAAGGAGCAGACAGCATAGCACCCATTGCTTCTCCAGTTTTGGTAGAAGAACAGGCTGCCAAACACTCGGAATTTTCCATGTCTGACATTCATGATTCAGAATCATGCATTGAAAAAATCACTTTGGAGAAAGACACTTAGCTTCAAAAATGGCAGGTCTAGGGTTCAATGAGAAAAGTGCTGGATTTGGAGTTAGAGAAGCTGGATTCAAATGATAGTTTTGCTACATAGAACATGTGTGACCTTGGCTAAGTCACTCTCCTCTCTAGGACTGGGCCATTGCTAGTCATCTTGACTTCTGTCTTGCCACTGATATCCAATGACTCTGGAGGAGAGAGTGAGGCTGATGACTTTGCACAGTTCTGCCTCACTTAAATCCAATTCACTTGCAGGTCACCCTCTTGATATCATTATTCCTCTTTGAGAAGAAACAATCATCTCCTCTCTGGGCTCAGTTTTCTCATCAGCAGAATGAAGAAGTTGGACAAGATAATCTCTGAGGTTCCCCCTGCCCCCGCCCTAAAGCTATGCAGAATCCTAATAACTAAAGCAGGCATTTTAGAGCCTTTTAGAGCTCTTCTATATAAAAAAAAAACAAACAAACCAACCCAGCTGTCCACTTTTAGAGGTAGATACATCTTCTTTCATATTGAGGGAACAAGATTAACCTTTAGCAAATATTTAAGTTGGAGGAGTGAAATTTCAGCGATAATGCACCAACATTTGTCAAACTACAGTCAAATATTTGAAAGAAGAGGCAAAACCTCAGAAACAACTGAATGATGCTTAAATAGTAGTCAAATTATAAAAAAGAATCTTCTCGATGATACATTATATTAATATAATTTAACTCTAAATAAGAAAGGACACACATATTACATTCAAATAATCAATGGATTATTTTAAAAGCAATGACTTTACTTAGCTGGAAATAAGAAATAGAGACAACTGGTGGTGCATCGGATAGAGTGCTGGGCCTAGAATCAGAAAGACCTAAGTTCAAATCTGGTCTCAGATACTTACTAACTGTTTGACACTGGGTAAATCATTGTCATTTAACCTCTGTATGCCTCAGTTTCCTCAACTATAAAATGGAGATAAAAATTGCACCTACCTCTATATCCTAAAGACATCCAATAAAAGGGAAAAGGACCTATTTGTACAAAAATATTTATAGCAGCTCTTTTTGTGGTGGCTAAAAATTGGAAATTGAGGAGATGCCCATCAATTGGGGATTGGTTAAACAAGTTACGGTATATGATTATAATGGAATACTATTGTGCTATAAGAAATGATGAGCCAGATAATTTCAGAAAAAACTGGAAAGACTTACATGAACTGATGCAAAGTGAAGTGAGCAGAACCAGGAGAATGTTGTACATAGTAACAGTAATATTGTATGATGAAGAACTGTAAAAAACTTAACTATTCTCCTCAATGCAATGATCTATGACAATCTCAAAGGACTAATGATGATATATACTGTCTACCTCCAGGGACAGAACTGATATTGTCTGAATACAGACTGAAGCATGCTATTTTTCAATTTCTTTCTTTCATTCTTTTTCTTTTATTCGAGTCCTCTTATACAAAATGACTAATAAGGAAATGCTTTACATGATTGCACATATATAACCTATATCTGATTGCTTGCCATCTCAGGGAGGGGAGAGGGGAGGGAAGGAGAAAGGGATAGAATCTGGAACTCAAAACTTTAAAAAAATGTTAAAGATAGTTTTATCATATAATTGGAGAAAAAATTAAAATATATTTTAAAAAATAGCACCAACCTCACAGAGTTGTTGTGAGGATCAAATTGAACAATATTTATAAGAACAAAACAAAAACGCTACAGTTAGCACATAGTAGGCACTATATAAATGCTTATTCCTTTTCTCTGTTCCCATAATACTTAGTATGTTGCAATAGGAAAAGAACAGGATTAATTAGAATACTTGGATTCTAACTCTGGATCTGATCATTAATAGTCATATGACCTTTGGTGAATCTCTTAATTTGTCTAAGCCTTAGTTTTCTTATCTATAGAATGGGGTAATAAAATTACTACTGAGCTCACTGTATTCATTTGAGAAAAGTGTTTTATAAACTGAAAATTGCTAAATAAATATGAATTATTATTATTTTAGATGCCCATTGCTGGGAGTTAACAAATAAATAATGTCATCTGTCTCACCAAATTCCTACCCCAGGGTTTAAAAACACAGTGCCTAACACATAGTTGGCACTTTGTTGTTGTTGTTGAGTCACGTCTGATTCTTTGTGACCCCCTTTTGGGGTTTTCTTGGCAAAGATATTGGAGTAGTTTGCCATTTCCTTCTCCAGTTCATTTTACAAATGAGGAAATGGAGGCAGAGTTAAGTGACTTGTTCAGAGTCACACAGATACATATCTGAGGTCGATTTGAACTTAGGTGTACCTGACTCCAAGCCTGGCACTCTTTCCACTTCACCACCTAGCTGCCCTTAAGTAGGCACTTAATAAATATTTATTGACTAACTAATAGTGCCTTAGGAGTGATCAGAGCTATAACTGGTCTTTTTGTAGCTGTTTTTCCTGATAAGCATTGTAAATAATATCCCCTCCCCAGTAACGTAAAAAGCACCCTTAAATCAACTTTCAAAAATACAAGATAATACTTTTTGCCGGGGGGGGGGGTGGGGTTTGGCCACAGCAATGTTTGAATGTCGCTGTTTAGCTGTTTCTGTCATGTCTGACTCTTCATGACCTCATTTGGGGTTTTCTTGGCAAAGACACAGTGGTTTGCCATTTCCTTCTCCAGCTCATTTTACAGATGAGGACCTAAGGCCAACAGGGTTAAGTGACTTGCCCAGAGTACCCAGTTAGTAAGTATCTGAGGCCAGATTTGAACTTAGGTCTTCATGACTCCAGGTCTGGTGCTCTATCCAGTGTGCCACTTAGTTTCCCCAAGTTGTTGGAGAGTTATAATCTGCCTCATTGAGCAGACTTCCTACACTCAGGAAGTCATGGCCTTTGAAGTGTTAAAGTAGTTTTTATTGTTGTTTCTATAGTAGTTATTATGTAGCAGGATAACTACGGGAATGTTGATTTAAAAGGTGAAGAAGAAAGATAGCTACTCTCTCTTAGGTGGCCCCTACCCTTGGAATGTGATCTCTCCAATTTTTTCTAAACACTCTCTCTCTGTCTCTACCAACCACATATGACCTGTTCTTTAATTACTTCCCTGGGTCTGCTCTTGAAGAAGGTTCTTTGGGAGCGTGTGTAGAAAGGAAACAATAGGGAAATACTATGTGACTGATTTAACAGCCCAGCCTCACCATGTAGCCACATTATTCTTTTTAAGTCTCTGGTTTTAGCCTAAAGGAAAAAAAACCAACTCCACATACCTTGATCTTTCTCTGCTTTTGGAAAGTTTATCAAATCTAACAATTAATAATGTTCTCTGTTAGTTTTTGTGTCCTTCATGGGGGCAGGGGAAGCGGGGTGGGGGGAGGAGAGGAAACTACTCTTCCTGTTTTACAACTCCCCAGCAACAAATCATGAAACTCTCCAAACAGAACTGCAACAGATCAATCAAATCTTTATCTAAGCCAGTAGTGGTATTAATTAAAATAGAAAGTTTTGGAATCAATCTTTGCCTCCTCAGAGAGAGCAAGGGAGAAGGGGAATAGATATTTCAATATCTGGAATTTATTCTCCCCATTGAAAAGCTAGCAACAACCATTGGCTCAGACATATCCATAGTGCCTTAGATCACCCCATAGGTCCTTGAATTTATAGGCATTATAGCTCAAGTGGCTCTATCAGCAAGCCCTATCAGCTGTGTAACCTCAACGGCTCTTGGTCTCTGGAATAACCAAATTGTGTTTAGTATCTTCTCACTCAAATTCTACTTCCCAAACACATGCACTGCCTCTCTGCTCATGTCTGTTTCCTGGAGTGTGTCACTGCCTTTCACAATGGTTCTCCCCCAGATGACAGGAAACAGTGTTGTCCCTTTAAAACTCCTTCAGTTCATCCATCTCCTAAGCACCCATATAGCCAGGTACTGAGGATCTTTTCTCTGCTTACAGAGAGATGGCTTTCTGTGCCCCACTACAATTATTTCTATCATCATCATAATTAGCAGCAACAGCAGCAGCCACTACTGCCATCATCATCATTATTATTCATTATTTATATCACATCACAAAGCAGTGAAAAATTGAGGTGAAAATGAGTCCATTGGAAGCTTGGTGTGAAATGTAACAAGTTAGATCATCTCAAAAGCGTATATAGATAAAACTGGAACTAGGAGAACAAATAGATGAAAAATGGACAGACTTCTCCATGTTTCTATGATAATCTATTCTTATCACTAACATGTCCTTAATGTGTTATATGTGGAAGTAAAATGGCACTTAAGAAGACAAAGTGAGGAAGGGCTGCTAGAAATTTGTAATGGAGATAACACAGTTAAGGAATCAGCTTTCAAGATTTTCTTCCTCAAAAAGAGGAAGATACCAAAAGATTGAAAAAAAATCACCAATGGGTATTCTTACATACAAAAAAATATGATACTCAAGAGAATATAAGGAACAACTAACATGTATACTTATTTTCTCATCTCTTTAAAACTTTGATTATCTTTTTGATCCATATGTGTAGTTAAGCTATCCTTGATGAAAATATATGAAGGGTATAAGCAAGTAGTCACAGACAGTTTTCTACAATAGACCACATTTTCACAATCACACAAATGACAGAAAATATAGACAATGGGAGATCTTTCTCTGATTATAATTTGCCAGTTACAAAAAAAAAAGCATATAACTCAGTAAAATAAAACTTAGCCATAAAGTTTCTCTTCCTACAAAAGGTCTCCTATGCATATGCTAACATCATACAAAATCGATGACAGACTTCACCACAAAGAAAACTTTGTTGAATGATTCTTGGGTTATCAATGTAAATTGAAGCATAAACAAGGAGATGTATGCATAACAAAAACTTTCACCACAGTCATAGAAGCTATCCTGTTCAGAAAAGAAATGAAAGTGGGAATTTCTATAGACAGCAAGGTCTTCCAGATGCTACTTCTTGAAAATTTATATTGTCAGTGCCCTAACTACTCTTGAGGCAACTGGAGTCTTGTCCCAGGGTACCAAAATGTAGAACATGCTGGTGAGACTTGCAGTCTTTAGTTGCAGAAACAACTAAGTTCAGCATCTAGTTTGCAAAAATAATTGTTTAAAATGGCAAGTTACCTCATGATGTAATTCTTCTCCCAGGCAGCTAAGTGGGGCAGTAGATAGAGCACTAGGCCTAGAGTCAAGAAGATTCATCTTTATGAGTTCAAATCTGTAACAAAGAAATCATCACTTCATTCAAGTATTTAGGTGTAAGGGACCTCTCAAGAGTATGATAAGAGGCAGCATGGTAGAGTAGATAGGATGCCAATCTTACAGTCAGGATGATCTGGGTTCAAATCTCACCTACCACATATCTTAGCTGCTTGAACTTGGATCAATTACATAACCTCTTTGCCCCAGACAACTTTCTAAGGCTAAAAGCAGAGCAGGTCCTGATCATCTTGGTAGAGGGAATTTCCTCATGGGGAGAGGAAAGAGAGAGAAAGAGAGAGAGAGAGAGAGAGAGAGAGAGAGAGAGAGAGAGGAGAAAGAGAGAAAGAGAGAGAGAGAGAATTCTCCAACATGTCTTTAGCAGACACTGGAGATTGGGGGATGGGCTCTGCAGCATGTGAAGGTTATAAAAAGAAAAGGGGCATGAATACACCCAAGGAAGTGGTCAATAAGAAACAGAAAGAGTGACAAACTACAGAAGGAGAAAAAGAAAGAGAGAGTAGAAATGGCTAAGACACAGCTGAGACGATGTGGCTGTTCTAGTTTCTTGAGTTTCTGGTACCTAAGAAGCAATGCTTTCCAAAGAGGAGGTTACAAGCTGGAGTTGGTGGTAGGAGGCTGCTACTCTCCTTTTCTTGAGAGAACACCCAGGTTCTGCACAATGGTTCACATTTCCTGTTCTATCCTGCAAATCCCAGGTCACTGTATCTGTGGCATTCATGTGAAAGAAACAGTGCTGCACAGGAAATGCAGTCATCTAATCTTCTAATGCAATTTTTTAGACTACAGTTGATCAAATTGATAAGCCAGTACGGAAAGTAAAAATTAATGGCTTTGTATACTTCTACAATCTCTCCATGCCCTGGGAGGTTCCCAAAGTGGGCAATACCACTCCCAGGTGCTGGATCAATGGGGGAGGGGACAGTAGTAGCCTCAGGTGCAGGAGGCAGTGGAAGCATGAGGAAAGAAGAGAAGAAAATTAGGAAAAACTGTTTGTATATGTTTCATCTGTTGTGTAACAGTTAAAGTCATAGTGATTACATTATTTTCTAAATAAACACACAAAATGCAAGTTATAATAGATCAATAGTCAAGTTTGCTGACAGGTCTTAACAAGCAAGTGTTGGCAGGCAAGTGTGTCTTGAATTGTGGGGAGGTCCAACATACACCAGCAGGAATATGTGCATGCAATGACTTGTTTACAATGGGGAGAGGACAGAGAGAGAGAGAGGAGAAATATAAAATATTGGTTATATGATGTGATATTGCATCATCAAAATTTCAATGCAGGAAAAACCCTCAAATTTACAATAAATTATAAAATTTATGATGTGTCATTAAAAATATATTTTATGTATTTTTGAAATAATGCAAATTTCAAAAACAAAAACAGTTATAGGGTTAAAGATTTCCAGGGGGGTGCTGAGTATTTTTTATTTGAAAAGGGGATGGTAGGCCAAATAAGCTTGGGAACCTCTGCCTTAGTTTATGGTTGTTATTCAGTCGTGTTTGACTCTTTGGGACCCCATTTGGGGTTTTCTTGGCAAAGATACTGGAGTGGTTTGACATTTCCTTCTCTAGCTCATTTCATCAATGAGGAAACTAAGGCAAATAGGGTTAAGTGACTTGTCCAAGGTCACACAGCTGGTAAGTGTCTGAGGCCAGATTTGAAATCAGGAAGATGAGTCTTTCTGACTTCAGGCCTGGCACTCTATCCACTGCTCCACCTAGCTGCCCACTAATTCATGGTGCTTGATGAATAATAATAAGCCAGAGAATAACAAGGTTTGCAAAATTGTTAAAGAAGTGGGGAGTATGGGCATTTGCTGCTTGATAAATAGCTATTTATTGTTTATTTTCTTACAAATATTCCCTGAACATTTAAGGAAATAATTTGAAAGATTAACAGGAAAGTGTTTGTGAGAGAGGTAGATAAAAATTAAAACTCTATTGGTACACCATTTATCCTTTGAATTATTACTCTCCTTTGACTGATGGTGACCCAATGTATGTGCAGTTCAAGGCCTTACCCAGCCTGAAATCTGTTTCTGTCATGTTTTCTTAGAGCATCTCCCTACTAACTTGCCTACCAATCTTCAGTCTCTCCCCACTCCAGCCTATTCTCCATAAAAACCACAAGATTCATTTACCTAAAACTTTCATTCCCCTAGTTCAAGGGTGGGGAACCCCGGCCTGGAGGGCCCTAGAGGGCCACATGCAGCCTTGAGGTCAAGGGTTCTCCACCCCTGCCCTAGCTTCATTCAAAGCTCAGCTTAAGGACTACATTCTACACAAGGCTTTTCCCAAACTTCCACCCTCTCATTAGTGACCCTCTTCCCCCCACCCCATTTATTTTGTATACATTTTATATCAACTTATCTGTGTACATGTTGTTTCTCCTCCATAGAATATAATCTCCTTGAGGGCAGGCACTGGTTTGTTTTCTGCATTCCTAGTGCTTATTACAGTATCTGGCACATTTTTGTTCAGTGATTTCAGTTGTGTCTGACTCTCTGTGACGCTTTATCCACCATGCCATCTAGCTGCCCATCTGGCACATAGTAGGTGCTTAATAAATGTTTCAGAAATTAATAAAAACACCACCTTTGTCAAACTATCCCTTTGCTCAAAAATCATTTTATGGCTCCTCATTCCCTTTAGGATAAAGTCTACTCTTCTGAAATTGGTACTCACCCCACCAGTTATGGCCACCTGTGAGTTTCCATGGTGACAGTCAGATGTGACTCTAAGATGTGAAAGGTCTGGGCCTGTTTGCTCTGCTCTGTGTATGTTTCTATTTTTTCTTTCTGCTGAGCTCCTCTTCCAGAAAACTCAGTATGTATAACCAAGGGATAGGAGTAAAGACTGTGGTGGTATTTATTGCAAAGGGATAAAACTCTATATTCTACATTTTATTTTTGGAGTCCAACCTTGAAGTTTCTGAACAACACCTGTTCCTTCATACGCCATCGTCAGAGACTATCACCTTATATTAATTTCCTAGCAGGACCATCCTTACTCAGTATTTTCTCATGAAAATAGTTATTCTGAAGGCTTGGTTTATACTGATGCCAATGAATGTTTATTTCTCATAATGTAATAAGGCTGATCCTGTGTGTGCCTGTGTTTTTCCTTTCTAACGAGCTCCCCTTCCCGGGAACTTTGTATGTGCAGCTCACAACTAGAACTGAATAGAGTGCAGGGGTAAAGCTCTGAATTCTAAGTTTTATTCCAGGAACCCAACCTTGGGCCCTTGGATACATTGTCTTTCTTCACTACTGCTAGGTAATATTTAATAACATATTGTTTAATAGCTTTTAGTGATTAGATTTTGATGAATATTGTAATTCACAGGTTTTAGACTCTACCTTATATGTTTTTTCCTCTAAAATGCCTTATTCTAAATCCATGCTTATCTACACGTGTCAATGTTGTAGAAAGTACAAGAGACAAATTGGCAATACCCTGGATTAAGTAGAGGCAGCTAGGGGATGTGGTAAATAGAGCAAAATCAGGAAGATGTATTCAAATCTGACCTCAGACACTTACCAGCTGGGTGGCCTTCGGTAAGTCATTTAACCTCTGTTTGCCTCATTTTCCTTAACTGTAAAATTGGGATAATAATAGCACCTACTTCCAAGGATGGTTGTGATGATCAAATGAGCTAATACTCATAAAGTGCTTAGCATAGTGCGCAGCACATAATAGGCACTATACAAATGCTGGCTATTATTATTATTAGAGTCAGAGCAGATTTGGGGTCACTTTATGTAAAAGGGGAAGATGTGTCACTAGAAGTGTTCATAATTTGTATGCTGAAGTGTGTGGGTGAGAGAGAGAGAGAGAGCGCGTGTGTGTGTGTGTGTGTGTGTGTGTGTGTGTGTGTGTGTGCACGTGTGTATGAGAACAGGCCTGACTGAGAATGGGAAAAAAACGTTCTATTAAATATTCTGTCTGTCTAAGAAGTTGTTGTTATAAACTTGAATCTGAGTGGACTATTTTCCTGGGAGGGGATAGAACATGAGGCATGTGCAACCTGCTAAGAGCAACAAAGAGCAATTGGAACTCAAAGGGTAAAAGGTGTCCAGTGTGTTACTAGCCTTAAGGGGAGTCTGTCCTCTCAACTAAGATGCTTAGAAAGCAGTTGAGGATAGGCCAACAGACAATACAGGATTAGAACGAAAGCAGATCTTCAGTTTGAGAGGAAACCATCTTGTAGAAGCAGCACGAGGGAAAACCAACATTAGCAAGGGAGCCGTTGAAGCCTGGTCTCTGGTCCCAGGGTCATGAGATCTAGTGCAGGCCTGGGGCAGCAGATGGGAGACACAATTAAGAAAAGAACCATTTACCTTCATGAAGCTAGGGGGATTTTACTTGAAGTAGATTAACCAAGATAACCAAGGAGAAGGGACAGGGTGAACGAGATTTTCCCCAACCAGACCATCGATGCCCAGCAGCGAAAGAGCTTGGTTTGAATCATGGTTCTTCTATTCACTACCTGTGTGGCCTCAGGAAAACGTCTGCATCTTTTGGGGCCACAATTTCCTCATCTGTAAAATAACGGAGATGGTTGGACTAAATGATCTCCATTCTAAATATTATGACTAAAAAAAGAAAAAAGGAATGAGGGAGGCATCAGTTGAACTCCAAGGAGGGAGAGATGTTATAACAGAAAAGTCTTTCTAATTTAAGAGCTGGAGGAAGAAGTGAGAATGAGGAGACCTTCTAGCTCCATGTCTAGGGTTTGGGAGATGCATATCTGAAGCCTATGCAGAGAATTTAACCTGGGAGGACTATAGTAATGAGGCCCTTGGTTTCCATGTCCAGACATGATGTTTGGAGGTTGATTCTGGAAAGCTGAGACATTGGTAACCTTACCCCAAGCCAAATACGCCAGATAAGAACCAAAAGAGGTAGAATGTGAGAAAAAGGCCTGGCAGAAGAAGAGAGGTTGGGAAGGAAAAGGGCACTAGGTAGAATTGGGCTTAGTTGTCAATCAACAAGTACTTATTAAATGCTTGTTATGTATCACAGATTGTGCCAGGAACTAGAAATACAAAGATAAAAGTGACCCTGACCTCAAAAATCTTATAGTCTATCAGGGAGAAAAAACATACACATACAGGGATGTACACAAAGTGAATTTGAGTGGAAGTCACTAGCAGCTGGAGGGTACTGGGAAAGACATGTAGAAATGGGCATTTGAGTTGAATCTTGAAAGAAACTAGAGATTTCAAGAGATGGAGAGAAGAAAGTGGATTCCAGGCACGGGGTGCATCCAGTGCAAACATTGAGGGGCAGGAGATGGAGGAACAGTGAGAAGGCCAGATAGAAAAGAGAAATGTTCAATAATTCAGGAAAAACAAATGGTACCACAATATGAAGAGCATTAAAAACCAAACACAGGATTTTATATTCAATCATAAATGTAATAGAGAATTGCTGGAGTTTGCGGTGTGTGTGACATTGTCAGGTTTGTGTTTTAGGGAAATTATTTTGGCAGCTTGTGAAGAAAGGAGTCAAGAGTGGAGAGACATGAGACACAGAAAGAGACCAGTGAGGGGCTATCACAATAGTCCAGGAAAGGGGCGGCTGAACCTGAACTGTCTTGGGGGAAGGGGATAGATACAGTGGTATTTTGGTAAATGTTTAACACCTAGCTTTCTCAGGTTAAAAAAAAAAAGGGCAGGGGAGAGACACAAGACATTTTTAACATTAATCATTATTAACATTTTCCCATCATTTTCCAAGTCTAGACAATCAACAAAATAATAAATAAAGCCCTGATTTGTAGAATTTGTTGAAATCTGAGGAATAAATGCTCACACTAAAAATTTAACAATCAACTAACTCTTTTTGAACTGGTTCCAGAACACCCTAGGGTGTGATAAAGAAATGGGGTCAAGTGAAATAGAATGTGTTTTGGGAGTTATTGTGATACATACTCCCTGTTCACTTCAGCCTCGAGGTCAAGTATTGTAAAGTACAGTGCTGGATTTTTTTTTTTTGAAAGTTGCATACAACCCTCAATTGCTTGTCAGTACTAGTATCTGCTTTAAAATTAAAAAAAAAAAAAAGCATTGGCTAAGACATGCTTCCTCACTGCCTAACAGGCACCAAAGATGAGACATGGAATTATGTGAACATGAGGGCAAAGGTTATAATCAGAACTGACACAACATTCTCATTTAAATGCCTTACTCCTTTATGAATGAGGCACCTGTACTGCATTTACCTAGGGACAACATTCATTCACAATTAATATAATACCCTTGGTCTTTGATGTCTTTATCTTTCCACCTTTCTGTTCTTAAATAGCTTCATATAAAAATAAGCCTTAGTTCTTCCTTCAGCTACCCTAGAGCCTTCTAATTTTACCAGCTTCTAATTTCTAATGAAACTCCTTCGGTTTGCAATTTGTCCTGTCATATTAACAAAGCAAATAAAAAACATCTTCATTAAATGACTGTAATTTTCTTAACTTAATCTTCTGCACTAGATAAAACATTTCTCATTTTCTCAAGGAAACAAATATTTTGTCATGCCATAGGAATAGTAGGGAATGTCAACGTAGTATTATTCTCCCATCCTTTAAAATATGATTCATTATTTGTGATATTGTAATGTGCAGGGCCAAAGATACTACATCTTAAAATCGTCACTCATTCAGTGTGCATTTGTTGCACAAAGTACTGTTTGAGGCATCGACAGGAATAAAAAGATAATGAACACGGTACTGAATGCCAGGATGATCTTATCATAGAGGCAGTAGGGAACTTTCTGATACTATGCTTCCTGAGCAGAGGATTGACACGTTTGGACTTTTGTCTTAGGAAGACAGTTTGGAGTCTTGTGTGGAGGGTAGATTAGATTAGGGAAAGTGAAAGAAGGTAGACCAATTAGGACATTGTTACATAGTCCCATAAGTAGCGAGGAAGTGCTTGACCAGGGTTATGGATGTATGAATGCAGATGGATGGACATGAGAGATAGTGTGGAGCTAATATCTACAAATCTTGGCAACTGATTGCATATGAAGGAGAGAGAAGAGTAAAGAATGACTCAGAAGTTCCAAATCTGAGTGACTGAATGGATGGCAAAGACCTCAGCAAAAATAGGGAAATTTGGAAATGAAGCTGACTTAGATGCATAGATGACCCGATTCTGTTTTGGACATGTCAGATTTGAGATAGAGATGGTCAATATGAGATGTCTAACAGTCAGCTGATGAAGTAGAGCTTAGCAAGGAGACTGGGGTTAGGATATACTGAGAGCTGCCTGTGCAGAGATAATTATTGAACCCACAAGAGTGGAGATCACTAAAGGAAAGAATGTAGAGAGAGGAGCAGAGGCCCCAGTATAGTCTTGGACATTGCACATATCAAGGAATCTTATATGACTTTAATATATGCATGGGAGAGATACCTTGTCAAACCTTTTCTTTAAAAAAAAATAAGTACAGGGGCAGCTAGGTGGCACAGTGGATAGACCACCGACCCTGGAGTCAGAAGGACCTGAGTTCAAATGCGACCTCAGACACAAGATACTTACTAGCTGTGAGACCCTAGGAAGTCACTTAATCCCAACTGCCTCACAAAAACAACCCCCCCCCCAAATAAGTACAGCAAGATACCATATTTTCTATACTTCTCAGCCAGTTATGAAGATGTGTTTTATTTTAGAACTCCATGGATTCCAAGTTGGGCCAGCACACATAGAATGTGGGAAGACCCACATTCTATGCCTACTTATATGTTTAAACCAGGGGTGGGGAACCTGTGGCCTTGAGGCCACATGTAACCTAAGTCCTTGGCTGTGGCTTTCTGACTCAGTCCAAGTTTTACAGAACAAATTCTTTTATTAAGGAGATTTGGTCTGTGAAGTTTGGATTCAGTCAAAGGGCCGCACTTGAGGACCTAGAGGGCCACATGTGGCCTGGAGGCTGCAGGTCCCCCATCCCTGGTTCTAAACTGATGTCTAACCATAGCGTGGTGGTGACCTAGTTCTTGAAGAATATGCTAACAAAATGCGGAAAGACTTGGGCACAGCCTCAGTAAGACATCTGCCATCAGAGGACCAGCCTAGCAAAGCCAAGAAAGGTTAGTCATCTGATAATGCATTCTCAATACATCAATCATGGCAATCCACGTAACAAAGAAATGTACAAAATAGCCCACTATCTTAAATCAATAATATTACTAGCTAGCTTTTATTTAATGTTTTTCAGCTTGCAAAGCACCTTACAAATATCTCATTTTATCCTTGCAACAACCCTGGGAAGTTATTATTATCCTCATTTTACAGGTGAGGACACTGAGGCAGACAGAGGTTAAGTAATAATAATAGCAGCTAGCATTTATACAGTGCTTTAAGAACTAAAGAGCACTTTACATATATTATCTCATTATATCCTCACAACAACCCTGAAGGTAGATGCAATTATGTTTCCCATTTTACAGAGGAGGACACTCAGGCATACAGAGGGTCAGTGAGATACCCACAGTAACACAACTAATAAGTGTCTGAGCCCAGATTGCACACAGGTCTTCCTGACCCTAGCATTCTATCCTCTGCATTATCTAGAAGTTTCTTCTTATGCAATAATGGTGGCAGGTGGTGAAAAACTGGGCAGACAATGCTGACAATCATATGATATTTAGAACATCCATAAACATTTGCTTAACTCTTGGTTCTCTAAAAGGTGAGATCCTTGTCCATTGGCCAAAGAGTATACACACTTCTGAGGAAGTGAATTCTATCAGTTGCAACATTCTCACTATAAATGAAACCAGAAGACAAAAGAAATTCACAGCTAAAAGATTTGGTTTTATTTTGAGTCCAGAGGCAACAGGGAACATCATTTCACAGGGCATTTGGTCATTCTGAGGTAATTACTTATGGAAAGACCACCATGAAAATAAATGAAAGTATCTGTTGTTAAGAGTGAGGAGGCAGAGAAATTCTACAAGATGTTCAATAAAACCCTCCAAATTAAATCAAGATATGTTTTCATATTTGGTGACTTTATTGCAAAGGAGGGCATAGGTGAAGATGGACAAAGATATGTTGCAAAGGATGCTTATGGAGTAACGTATGAGGGGACACAGAGGGTTGTAGGCTATATATTATGACTATATGTTATGAAAATTTACTTCAAGAAAAGAATAAGGGCTTATTGAACATGTTGGGTACTACACAAGATAAGCCATGAGAGTGATCATATTTTGATAGGAAATAATGTTAAAGATGATAGTCATTCTTGAATCAGCTGTCTGTGTACTACGAGATCACCGACTTGTTAGAACAGAGATCAATACTCAAATGCTCCAGTAAATCTGTGATCTCATTGATTCTGGAGCTCCCCCCAATGATATAGATTACAACCCATCCATGCCTCCTCTCCCTATGTGATGCCTGTCCAGGTCCTCACAAGAGTTCAGCTAGGTGTTGAAGTAGATAGAACACTAGGCCTGGAGTCAGGATGTCCTGAGTTCAAATCCAACCTCAGATATTTACTAGCTGTGTAACCTGTGCAAGTCAAACAACCTCTGTCTGCGGTCTGTTAAGTTTCCTCAATTATAAAATGAGAATAATAATAGTATCTACTTCCCAAAGTTGTTATGAGGATCAAGTGAGGTAATATGTACAAAATGATTAGCACAGAGCCTGGCACAGAATAGTGCTTACTAATTATTATTTTCCTCCTTCCTAATGAAGAGCAAATAATATAAATCAGCTGTCATGGCAAAGAGATTAAAACATTAGAAACTGAATCTATCGGCAAATATTTAACCAATCTCCTTGCAAGCTAGATAGGTATGGCAGCTGAGGGCTTCCAGTTTAAAAGCTGATTTGTGAAATCTTATGGAGAAGGATGGTGGAAGCTTGTGAGAAGATTCTCATTAAACAGAGAGATATAGTAGAGGGGGAAAACATGTTTTGGGAAAACATGTTTTAAGAAAACATGGTGAAAGACCTAACTAAATAACATCATCTCAAGGATATTTAAGGACGATAAACAGATATAAAATGAAAAAAATTTAAAAGATTTTATAATAAGCTCCTTTTTAACATCAAAGATGGTGGGAGCATTAAGACTCTAATATCACAGTTCCAGACATGCTGCATGAAGAAATGCATTGAAGAAAGAAAAGATTTTTTAAAAAACCGAGCTAGACTAGAGCAAGTGTACACAGAAATGGTCCATGTGGATATGACACAAATTTAGAAAAACAAATAGGTTGATTCTCATCAAAAAGGGAAGATCCCAAAGTCGTAGAAAAAACTTGGTTCTTAATATTTCCTTTAAAAAAGATGATAAAGAAGATTGATAATGACTAACCCATATGCATACTTTTTACTCTCTACTAATTTTTTATTAAGAGAGTTGCACAGGCCTCAATGGTATCCTTGATGAAGGCATAAGGGAACAAACAGGATTTCACAAATGATACTCTACACAGTTAATAGCTTTACAATTACATAATTTACTGACAAGTGCCTGAAAATTCAGCACCCTACAATACTTATTATTTTACTGACTATTAGAAAAAAACTTGATTTGGTAGAGGAAAATATTACTTTTATGGCTCTCCTCCAACAATGTGTCTTCAATACATATGCCAAAGTCATACAGTTTCTCCCTCCCCTCCCCCTCTGCCCCAGGACTGACTGATCATCCTTTCTTCAACCCCAAAGATGGCGACAGCCAGAGACTGAGGAGAAATACCAAGATTTCTTGGGTCAAGACAGTAGCAAAAGGATATTGCTGTTTCATTTGTTACCACATGGCCCCCAGAAACACATGACCAAGTGTTAAGATTCCCTAACTCTCAGCCGGCTAAACAGGTAAGAGGGCTGGACAATGTGGAATTCCTATAGGGTTTGGGGTCTGAGCCTGTTTAAGAAGGGGAAATTTCTGAATATGTTTGTTCTTTAATCACTCCAAGTCTGAGAATTTGGGATCCAATTTTCTAGAGAAAGAAAGTGGTTTTCTTGATTAGTTCCAGGAGAAGCAAAATCAATTACATAGAAAGAAGGAAGGGAGAAAGGGAAGGAGAAAGGAAGGAAGGGGAAAAAGGAAGGAGAGAAAAGGAGGGAGGGAGGAAGGGAAGAAGGGAGGAAGAAAGGGAGGTGGGAGGGAGGAAGGGAAGAAGGGAGGAAGAAAGGGAGGTGGGAGGGAGGGACGGACACAGTATGAGGCAGCACAAAAAAAAAAAACCTACACTGTTTTCTACTACTATCATGAATTATTTGACATAGGTTTGATGGGAAGTGTGGTACCTCCCTAGCAACCCCAAGTTTGTTTTCCTTCCCAGGGAGTATTCAAGCCCTTAATGTTAAGACTGAAAATCTTAAAGTATTATGTAAATGCAAGCTAGTAGTAGTAGTAGTAGCAGCAGTAGCAGCAGCATAAGTCTGGAGGCTTGTATGGGTCCTAATGTGATGGAAGGAATCCCTAAAATATTGGAATGTGACCTCTCTAGCAATCCTAAATTTGATTTTCTTCCCAGGAAAGGCCTTGTCATAAAGCTAGAGGCCTGAATGCATCTATTAGAGGGAAGTGGAACTTCCCAAAGTTCCACAAAGTGAGATCCTCTCCCTGTGTGTGGGGTGGTCTCTGTAGCACCCTCAAGTTCATTTCCCTTTGAAAGGCAGACCAAACTACAAGGCAATGCTGTAAATATGGAGAACCGTTTTGGGACTCGGGGCGGGGGGGCAGTGACTGCTCCAAGGTTGAACCTAATCTGTTTAAATCAGGCTTTGAAATCAAGCCCTATAGCTCACTGGGAGTCAAAGATTGCAGAAGCAGACATTTTAAGTGAAAACAGGAGAGAAGTAATACAAAAATAAAGTCATATTTTAAAAATCATCACCAGATTTCTCCAATGGTGAACTGCCCAAGAGAAACACAAGACTCCTCACGATGCATGATGACCCTTCTCTTCACAACACAGGAGCCTGGAGGTTTCGCCCGAGGAGTAGGGACGCTGACTTCCCCTGGTACAGACCCTCCTCTTTATAGAAGCCCTGCTTCTTACCACCCGATGTGGCAATGTGCAAAACTCACAAAGTCAAGGTCAGATGAGGAAACTTAGCAAACGGTTTATATTTGGCCTTGCTGCCTGACCACTAATTGGCAAAAACTCTAAGAAAATACCATGTGAGAGATAAATGATAGGCTGAAAGGAGATTTTTGAGCAGAGGCCCAGGCTCTTGCAAAAAAAAAAGCATAAAATTTATAGAATACGATTTTGGAATGAATTGAAAGTACTGGAGAATCACAAAATTACATTTCATTTAACTAAATGATTCATCTTGATCCTTTTCTTTAACTTCTGGTTGCAGGGTTTTTTTTTTCCTTTCTATTTTATTGAATGATTGTACCCAGTAATTTTCAGTGGTGTGTTGTATAGAATGAATTGTAGGCAATAGGGTGTTGTAATAAAGAGCTCTGGGTTTGAATACCAGCTCTGCTACTTTCTATTTGTACGCCAGGAAGAGAGTCATTCAGTTTTTCCAGGCCTTAGTTTCTTTGTGCACAAATGAGAGGATGGGGCCAGATAAGGATGGATTTGGAGTCAGAGGACTTGAGTTCTAATCTTGGCTCCTATGTGTAACCCAGTAATTTAACTTCTCTGTTCCCTGAGCTATAAAACAAGAGGGTTGGATTAAATAACCTATATGATCCCTTCTAGATAGAAATAAATGATCCTTTGGAAAGGAAATAAATAAGGGGGAACGAAAAAGGAAAGGGATGAAGGGAGGAAAGAAGGAGAGAAGGAAAGAAAAAATAAGAGAGAAAGGAAGGAAGCAAAGGAGAGATTTTGGGAGGAGAGAATAAAGGAAGAAAAGAAGAGAGGGAGGAAGGAAAGATGGATGGAAGGAAGGAAGGAAGCAAAGAAAGGAGGAAGGGAAGGAAGAAAGGAAATTGGAAAGGTAAGTACCCTGGTGTGCAAACAGGTACAAACAGCCCTGTATTTGGAATCAAGTCTTCAGTTCGTTCCATCTCTGCTACTATCTGTGTGACCTTGGGCAAGTTGCTTAACCTTTGAAGGCCTCAGCATCCTCCTTAAAAGGAGGAGACGGCATGAGTAATGTCTAGGGTCCCTTCCATCTCTGATCTGTACATTCCTCTGCAAGACGTTTCGCACATAAACAGGCCCAGAACGAGTGTAGATTGTGGGGGACAGAGGCCGGGTCAGGCAGTTCGTTACGCCCAGCTCTCAGGGCTCAGCGCTGGCCTCGGGGAGATGGGAGAGGTGGGGGTAGGGGTGTGTAGCGCGCCAGGACAAAGGTGGGCGTTGCCTTGGTAACCCAGAGCCTCAGTGGACGCCGAGGGGCTCCCAGAGCCAAGCTGACTGCAGGTGGCGGAGCTCCGGTAGGTTACTCATTTCTCCCAGTGATGGAGGAAGGAAACAGTTGCCTAGGGGTATCTGTCTAGGGCCCAGCGCAGAGGGGGGACGGCTTGGGGCGGTCTGAAGCTAAGAGAGATCGGCACAATCCTTGTCAGGGTCTGGCGCCTTTGGGCGTGCTCTCTAACCTCTCCGCGCCTCAGTTTCTCTTTTGTAAAATGAGCGGGTTGCATTGAAGGCCCTCGGACGTCTCTTCCAGCTCTAACATTCATTCCTTCGTCAGTGATCTCAAGGCCACCTCGGGAGAGAGATGGGCGGTGGATGGGGTGCAGTAACGGGTTCTGATAAGCAGGGATGGGTTCTGGGTGTGTGATGTTGAATCAGTCACTTATCCTCCATTTCCTTATCTGCAAAAGGAGAGGGTTGCATTAAAGGTCTCTAGTGTACTTGCCCCCCTCTAAATCACATGAATATATTTAGAACAAGGATTTTTAAAAAATTTTTTTGTTAATTTATTTTGATTTATCAATAATCACTTCCATATGCTTTTGAGTTTAAAATTTTTCTCCCCCTTCCTCCCTCCCCAAGACAGTGCACAATCTGATATGGGCTATATATTTACATTCATATTAAACATATTTTTACATTAGTGATGTTGTAAGTAAAAATTAAAACCAATAGGAAGAACCATCAGAAAGAAGAAACAAAACTCAACAGAAGAGAGAAAAAAATAGCGATTCAACTTCCATAGTTCTTTCCTTGGATGTGGATAGCATTTTCCATCACAAGGCCTCTGGAGATGTCTTAGATTCTTGTATTGCCAGGAAGGGTTAAGTTTATCAATATTAGTCATCATACAACGTGGCTGTTATTGTGTACAACGTTCTCTTGGTTCTGCTCACTTTACTCAGCATTAGACCATACAAGTCTTTCCAGGTTTTTCTGAAGTCAGCCGGTTCATTCTTTCTTATAGCACAATAATATTCCATTACATTCATATACCACAACTTGCTCAGCCATTCCCAAATTGATGGGCATCCTCTCAATTTCCAGTTCTTTGCCACCACAAAAAGAGCTGCTATGAATATTTTTGTACACGTGGGTCCTTTTCCCTTTTGTATGATCTCTTTGGGATATAGCCCTAGAAGTGCTATTGCTGGGTCAAAGGGTATACACATTTTTATAGCTCTTTGGGCATAGCTCCAAACTGCTCTCCAAAATGGTTGGGTCATTTCACAACTCCACCAACAATGCATTAGTGTTCCAATTTTCCCACATCTTCTCCAACATTTATCATTTTCCTGTTTTGTCATGTTGGCCAATCTGATAGGTGTGATGAGGTACCTCAGAGTTGTTTTGATTTGCATTTCTCTAATCAATAGTGATTTAGAGCATTTTTTCATATGACTATAGATGGCTTTAATTTCTTCATCTGAAAACTCTCTGTTCATATCCTTTGACCATTTATCAATGGGGGTAGAACAAGGATTTTTAACCTTTTTGAGTCATGGACCCCTTTTGCAGTCTGGTAAAGGCTGTGGACCCCTTCTCAGAATAATTGAGTTTTAAAAATTCCTAATTGAAGGAAATGCTACACAGCTGCCAAGTGATTTTCCTAAAACACAGATCTGACCTTTTTTTCCCTCTCTCCCTGTCCCTTCCACCACTCATTAAACTCCAGTGATTCCCTTTTATCTTGATAAACTCCTCTTTTTGGCATTTAAAGCTCTTTACAATCTGACTTCTTCCTATCTACTTATAATTTCTGTCACCTGGATTAAGTCATTTAACCTCTGAAATTCCTCATCCGTAGAAAGAAATGGTTGGACTAGATAATCCTCTGACATCCTTTTAAATCCATGATGCTTTGATTCTCTTTCCAATCTTCTGATACATCACTCCTCTTCATACTCTTATGTTCTAGCCCTAGTATTCCTTACACACACTGCTTTTATCTCTGTGCCTTTGGACCGCCTTTCCCCTATGCCTGGAATGTACTCTCTCCTCCAATCTGCCTCTTAGAATCCTTGGCTTCCTTTAAGACTCTCTCCAGTCCTTCTGATGTGTATCTGGCCACTGGACCCAGATGACTCCAGAGGACAAAGTGAGGCTGATGACTTTGCACAGCCCTCCCTCCCTCACTTAAATCCAATTCATTTGCATGTCATGGCATTACCACCCTAATGTCATGGTCCTCTTCAAACAACAACAACAAACCCCTTCACTGACTACCAAAAGCTTTGCCTGTTCCTGACCCCTTCTCCAGCCCCTAATGCTTTCACTAGTAGTTACCTAGTATTTACTTTATAGTTTTCTTTTATATATCTTCTGTCTTTAAGCACTTGAAAGGCTATCTTGTGTGGAAGAGGGATTAGATTCATCCTGTTTATTTCTCCCAGAAGACAGATTTAGGAGTAATAAGTAGAGGTTACAAAGAGACAAATTAATGCTTAATGTCAGGAAAAACTTCCTGACAGCTAGAGCCATTCAGAAGTGGAGGAAAGTTATATGAAATAATTCTGAAAAAATAATGTGAAGCAAGATAGTGGAGCACATCCTATGTCCGGCTAAGTGAGGAGTCTGTATTTTATCCTAGAGACAGAAGGAAGCCACAAAAGATTTTGGAGTATGAGGGTGATATGGTCAGAACTATGCTTAAGAAGATGATTTTTGCAACTTTAGAGGATGAACTGGGGAGCTGAGAGACAGAAAACAGGGAAAGCAACTTATAGCATCTGAAAGTTGTAATGGATCTTAGAAGGCATCTAGCCTAACTCATACCTAAAAAAGTAGCCTTCTAAAACATAACCACCAAGGGTTCAGCTAGTGTCCCACTCATTTATCCTCTTCACAAACTTTTAAGCACTGGTAAACATTATGGCAGCCATGGGGGTCAATATGCATGCCACCTAAGCCTTTATATAAATAACCTACCCTCCAAAATTACCATGTATTCATTTTTTATATATTTACATTTGTGCATTTTAATTCTCCTAATAAAATGGAATCTCCTTGAGGGCAGGGATCATTCCTTTTTTTTTTTTTCATCCAGCACCTAACACTGTGCTTGGCACAAAGTAAATGCTTGTTGATTGATTGATAGTCTAGGTGAGAAGGGATGAGAACTTGAACTAGGTTAGTGGTTGTGTGAGTAGAGAGAAGAGGACACATATAAGAAATGTTGTACAGGAAGAATTTATAGGATTGGGTAATTAATTGAATGCAGAAGGAGAGGAAGGAATATTCCAGCCTCCTTAGCTGTGAGAATAGTAATGACATCAACAAAATAGGTAACATTTGGAGGAGTCAAAGATTTGACAGGGAAAATGGTAAATTCTGTTTTTCTGTGTTTTATTTGAGGTATTGTTGAGGTGTCAGTATGGAGAAGTATAGCAGACAGTTGGAGATGTGGACTAATAGTTCAAGAGAGAGATTACGCCTAGATATAAAGTTTTGGGAATCATCTGTAGGGAGGTCATAATTCAACCCACGGGAGTGGATGAGATCATCAAAGTGGAAAGTGTAGAAACTGAAGAGAAGCTAGGGCAGAACTTTGGTGTTGACTGGATGGATGATGATCAAGCAAAGGAAACTGAGAAGACCTAGTGAGACAGGTAGGGGGAGGAACCAGTACAGAACAGTGCCAAGGAAGACGAAGGAGGTGAGAGCATATAGGACCATGAGAGGTTAATATGTCAAATGTTGCACCAAGGCCAAGGAGGGAGAAGAACTGAGAAAAGGCCATTGGATTTAATGATTAATATGCTGTTGGTAACCTTTGTGCAGAAACTTTGCTTACACAAGAGACAGATACCCTGATAATATGACACATTTCTTTATAACAACGATAATAATTGCTGACATTTGTATAGGGCCTACCATGTGCCAGGCACTTTACAGTTATCTCATTTGACCCTCACATCAACCCTGGATGGTAGGTGCTGTTATTATCCCTATTTTACAGATGGGGAAACTGAGGCAAACAGAAGCTAAGAATTTGCCCAGCGTCACACATTAGTAAGTATCTGAGGCCACATTTGAGCTCAGGTCTTCCTGATTTCAGACCCAGAACTATATCCACTGTACCACCTAGCTGCCCCTAGACACATTTCATGTACCTAGAAAGGATTTATTACTTCAGAAGTGTCCTTAGTCTTCTCTAAGCCCCTTATGCAGTCAGTAAGAACTTCAAAACTATAGCCATAAGGGGGTAGCTAGGTGAGCACAGTGGACGGACCACTGGCCCTAGATTCAGAACGACACGAGTTCAAATTCAGCTTCAGACACCTGGGCAAGTCACTTCACCCCAACTGCCACTTAAAAAAAAAAACTCTATCCATAAAAAGCATTAAACAAGTTATTGATAGTTTTTCAGAGTTAAGCAGAACATTGTAGAAATATTAGTCAATTAAAAATGACTAAGGGAATCAGTATATTTTGTCCTCTTAGAGATGGTCATTATCCTAGAGTGAGACGCCTATACAGGGTGGCTTCCCACAGTATTCAGAAATGTTATGGATAGAAAAAAAACTTACTAAATTTTTAACAAGCAACTAGAGCAAAGATGTTACCTGAGGTTACAAAAAAATACTTCATACACCCCCAGTGAAGGAAAAAAATCTATTAAACTTTTAACTAGCAAGCAAAGATATTAGGATATACCTCACTTCCTGGAAATATTTCTTATACTGGGGAGAGAGCTGTCACAAAGTGTAGGTTGAACTGGCTGCTAAATATGTGATAAGGAATAAATGAATCCGGTTCAACACCCTTGAGTTTGGCTTGGTGCACTTAAATAAAAAGGGAAGACCTTGATTAGGAAAAAAATCTTTGCTTCAAATATCTCTGACAAGAGTCTGATATCCAAGATATATAGGAAATTAACACAAATACATAAGACCAAGAGCCCTTCCCCAGTTGATGAGTGATCAAAAAATATAATCAGTTCTCAAAAGAATTTCAAACTGTTAACTGTTCATAACAATATATGAAGACATATGCCAGATCACTCATTATAACAGAATGAAAATTAAAGCAACTCTTAGCTTTCACCCCTTATGCAGCAAATAGAGAGAATGACAAAGGATGGAAATAGTGTTGGAGGTGGTGCAAGAAGTCAAGGCACATTCGTGTACTGTTGTTCCAGTCATTCTGTGAAAAATGGGAATGATGTAAAAAAAAAAGATTAAAATGTCCATGCCCTTTGCTCCAGTTATCCCTCTATTGGATATATTTCATGGAAATCAGAAAAGTAGCATAATTAAAAATATTATTATATTTGTGGCTCTTGCACGAAGAACTAGAAAACAAAGGGCATAGAGAAAAGATGGAAAATTATGGGCAAGACAAAAGGGTAATTAGGTGGATTCCAAACCGGCTGAATGGTCACACCTAATAAGTGGTTACTAATGGTTCAAAGTCAATTTGGAAAGAGGTCTCCACTGCTCTAGTGATGTATACTTGCTTATCAATCACTTGAATAACTTGATTAATTAATGAACAAGAAGTAATGTTTACTTTGTGTCAAACCTTGTGCTAAATAAGTTCTAGGGATACAAATATAAAATCAAAGCCAGTGTCTGCCTTCAAGAAATTTACAATCTAATAGAAATAGATAACATATATAGGGGAATGGTAGCCAGGGAGGGATATTTTGGTCTGGAAATTATGTGTTGATGATGTGGAGTACAGATCATGGGCAATTAAGAGGTTAATGAACTGGGGATCAGAGCATTTAAATATACATCAATACGTATGTTTAAAGTATTAAGCTCCTTCAGAAGGAGAGGTTCACCTGAAACAGGTAGATGAGTACAGCAAGGATCTGGATAGGTTAATATAAATATAAACCTCATGGGAGGAGAAGTTGCTGAGCAATGGAGGTGAAGTGTCTGGAAGTATTAGAGAGGAGCAAGGAGTATGCCTACTCCTCTTCTTGACTCAGTCTGTCACTTTCACATCTCTCATATTTGTCTTACTCATATCCTTTTAAAAAGTCAATATTTTGTTTTTTCCAATTACATGTAAAAACAATTTTTAACATTTCTTTTTTTTTATTTTGAATTCCAAATTCTCATCCTCCCTCTCTCCCATCCCCCCTTCTTGGGAAGGCAAGCAAGTTACTATAAGTTATACATGTACAATCATGCAAAACATATTTCTATATTAGTCACATCATAAAAGAAAACACAGACCAAAACCCCCCAACACACAAAAAAAGTAAAAAATAGTATGCTTCGATCTGCATTCAGACTCCATCCATTCTTTCTCTGGAGTTGGATAACATTTTTCGGATAAGTCCTTTGGAATTGTCTTGGATCTTTGTATTGTTGAGAATGGTTAAATCATTCACAGTTGATCGTTGTACAATATTGCTGTTACTGTGTTTAGTGTTCTCTTGGTCCTGCTCACTTCATCTTACATCAGTTCATATAAGTCTTTCCAGGTTTTTCTAGAAGGATCCTGCTCATCATTCTTATAGCATAATGGTATTCCATCATAATCATATACCACAACTTGTTCAGCCATTCCCCGGGGGTGGACATCCCCTTAAATTCCAATTCTTTTCCATCACAGAAAGAGCTATAAATATTTTTGTACATCCCTAGAGTTTGTTTTACTTAAAAACCTAATCTCTCCTTTAAAGACCCCTCCCATTTATTCACCTTTTTTCTTTTTTCTATTTCCCTGTTTAGTGAGATGTATTTTTATACCCAATTGTGTGTGTGTGTGTGTATGTGTATATTCTTCTCTCCTTTGACCAGTTCAGATGAGTGAGGTTCAAGTGTCAACTGCTCCTTCCCATCCCCTCCTCCTTGTTTTTATAGATGTCTACTAACACACTCTGCTTATATGGGATAATTTTCCTTAACTTTCTTTTTCATACCCCTTTCCCTGATATATTCCTCTTCCTCTCTTTTCCATTCTTCTCTTAAGATCATCAAGACGTTAAAGAAAAACAAGATACTTGCAGGTCTTCTGTCTTATTAGACTCCCTCTGTAACCCCTGAGGTTGCTAGGATTCAATGGGGACACATATCATTTAGAATATAAACAGTTTATCCTAGCCTAGTCCTTTATCATTGGTGGTTCATGTTTACCTTTTTATGTTTCTCTTGATTCCTGTGTTTAAATTTCTATATAGCTCTGGTGCTTCCATCAGGAATGTTTAGAAGCCTTCTATTTCATCAATGATTTATTTTTCCTATTTAGGATTATATTAAGTTTTTCTGGGCAGGTTATTCTTGGCTGTTAGTCTGTATGCTTTGCAAACTCCTGAGAGGGATGGGAGAAGATGATCCTTGATCTACCCTTCTCCCTTTTGAACAGAATAGGACCTGGTCAGTTTTGGAGGGGCAGAGGATTTGGACTTCTTGTGGCATACTAGCAGCTTCCACCAAACAGCAGTGGCCGACAGGAGTTATGTGATGTAGGAGTTAAGAGCAAACGGGGCACATTGAGGCAAAAGTAGCTTCAAGACTATAAGAAGCCCAGAAGAAAGCAATATTATGACAAAAGGGAGTTTCATGAGTATCCAACTAGGGGGAAAGAAACAACTTTCAGTTGCTAGATGCTGTTGAGGCAGCCCTTTACCACATGTGCTCTCTAAGCTGGAACCCACTTGCCCCTACACAAAGTAGTACTGGTCACAGTGTGTCTAGAGGCCTGTGGGGGGAGGGGAGAGAAGGAAAAGGGAGGAATGTTTCATAGCAACTGTTCTTACTGCGCCACATAGTAAATACTCATTTCTAAAAGCTAATTCAACCTAGCTAACTAATTGATATGAACTGATAAACAGGAAGAAGTACACTGGTAGGGGCTTGTGAGCTATAGCATTAGAAAAACACTCCCAATATGTCATCACTAGCCTAAAGTCCTGAGAAAAACATGGCAGCTACCTTCTGTGGACCTGAACTACCAGTGCACATCGGGGTTGGAAGGGTCTCTCCAGAGTGTACACACTTACATTTACATTCAGCAAGTGACTGAAGAAAAATCTAAGTTTGAAGAAAATGATTCTCTAGAGGGGACAAAAGTTAAGTGACAATTGTTTTGTTGAAGCAGATCATTAGCTGAACTTTTACCTTATCCTAAGCTCTGTGACTGTTTTGGTATATTGTGAAATGTTCCTTGTTCAAGGATTCTTATAGGATAGTATGGCTTTAAAATGAGTTATGTTAGATGAGAGATGGGCTTTAGGAAGTTCATTTTGGACATTTCTATAGGTAGAAAAATGTTTAGATTTAGAATAATAAAAAATTAATAAAGCTTGTTTGTTATTAGACTTGTTCCTACAGTACAGAGTATAGAATTTTTTTCTATAATTCCTATTAGTAAAAGGGCTTACTTTCTCTTGGCATTTTGAAACTGGCACTGATCACCACTGTCCATGTTACCTAAGAAGAGGAAGATGTGTATAGAAAGCTAATGGGTGCTTATCAAAAACAGTTGTTTGGGGCAGCTAGGTGGTACAGTGGATAGAGCACCAGTTCTGGAGTTAGGAGGACCAGAGTTCAAATGTGGCCTCAGACACTCATTAGTTGTATAACCCTGAACAAGTTACTTAACCCAGATTGCCTCAAAAAAAAGTAGTTATTATTTATTAGGATAATTAGAATTTGATAATACTTTAAAGTGTAAAATGTGCTCTGGATACCTTATCTTATTTGATACTTTAAAAAAATCTCTGTGGGGTAGAGTCTATAGGTATTATTTTCCCCATTTTGCAAATAAAAAACAGGCTCAGAAATATCATGACTTGCCCACTGGTTGATCACTCAATCAGTAAAAATCAAAGGTGAAATTCAATCCCAGGTCTCTTCTCCCTTGTATAGTCAAGTCAAGCACTGTTTCTACTACATCGCAATGATACAAAATCTGTATAATTAGCACATTTACATATAGGCCTATAACTGTAATTCTCAATCTTTTTGGTCTCAGAATCCCCTAGTATACTCCTAAAAATTATTGAGGATTCCAAGAGAGCTTTCGTTTATGTTGATTATTGATGTTTACCATGTTAAAAATTAAAGCTAATACAATTTTACAATATTTATTCATTAAAAATAATGATAAATATATTACATATTAGCATAAATAACATCATTATGAAAATAAGTACATTTTCCAAAGCAAAAAATTTAGTGAGAAGAGTGGCATTTTTTAAAATATATTTTTGCAAATCTCTTGAATGTCTGTATTAAAAGAAGCTAGCTGAATCATTGTAACTGCTTCTGCTTTCAATCTATTGCAATCTGTTGTTTTGGTTGAAATATATGAAGAAAATCTGGACTCACACAGATGTGTAGTTGGAAAAGGAAGGAATACTTCTAATAGGCAAATCTGGATTCTCCTAAATATGTAGAGAGAAAACGGAGGAATACTTTAATAGGCAAATAATGCTTTAGTATAATTATGAACCTAGTTTTGACCTAACAGACTCCCTGAAAAGGACTCAGGAACCCCTAAGGGTCTGTAGGTCACATTTTGAGAACCACTGGTTTACAAGAATGAAGAATATAGCCAATTATGTGTGATGATTGTTATTAATTTTTCCTGTTCTTTTTTCCCTATTAGCTGTATCTCTTGGTAGTTGGAATATCAGTACAATTTGAAGTATGGGGAAAAAGAAGAAAAGAGAGATCCAAGATGGACCATCAGAAACTAAGGTTCCTGCCAGCGAAGCACTGCTAGAATATTAGTAAGTTTGAATTTTGATTTGAAATTGTTTCTTGTTGTAATTAGGGGGGGTTTTTGTCTTTTTTTCAGAGATAATTGGGGTTAAGTGACTTGTCCAGGGTCACACAGCTACTAATTGTCTGAGGCTGGATTTGCACTCAGGTCCTCCTGACTCCAGGGCTGGTGCTCTATCCTGCATCACTTAGTTGCCCCATTTTTTTAACCAATCATTTTAGGAGCCATGGACAAGACAAATGGCATCTCAGATTTCCTGATTCTGTTCTCTTTGTACAAGACAAACTCTTATAAAATTGAGAGGATTTTTAAAAATAAATTACATGGCACTATTATTTCAGTATTTCAAGAATCCTAGGTTTTCCTGGCATGATTATTGCCTCCACCAAAGCAGATTCTAACTCCTGAGAAAGAGAGAGAGAGACAGAGAGAGAGAGAGAGAAAGAAATAGAAGAGAGAGAGAGAAAGAGAATTTTTTAGTCTTTTGGGGAGAATCTATGTACTTTGTAAGATGAAATACAACAGTTTGGATGGTAATAGGCATTTGAGAGTGAATATTATCTCCATATAACTACTATAGTAACTAAATATAAAATATGCTTAATATTAGCATCTGTTAGATATGCTATGTTAGGGGGCAGCTAGATGGCACAGCAGATGGAGTACTGGGCAAAGTCAGGAACACATAAGCTCAGCCTCAGACACTTACTAGCTGTGTGACCCTGGGCAAGTCACTTAACCCTGGTTTGTTTCAGTTTTCTCATCTGTAAAATGGGGATGATAATAGCATCCACCTCTCAGGGTTCTTATGAAGCTGAAATGAAATAATAATTGTAAAGCACTTAGATAGTGCCTGGCACATTGTAGGCCCTATATAAATGTTAACTGTTATTACTGTTATGCCATCACTGTGTAGCATTTGATTCAGCTGGATAGTAAATCCCTCTCAGAACCATTTTAGGGATCAGATATCTTGAGAAATTGCCACTAGATGGTGTTCTTCTCATTAGTAGTCTAGGTGTCATTAGAAAAGTAGGATATAGAATATTTAGGTATTATTTCACAAACTCTAAAGAGACAAACTCTTCACTCATCAATGAAAGTATTAAATTATAATAAATAAGAAGACATGTTATACAACTGGATGTATCTCTCAGTAGATATAGAGAAACTGCTAGTTTTCCCAACAGAATTAAATATAATTCAACACATTTATAAAATGCCTTATATTCATTCATTCTACAAGAATTTGTTAAGTTTTCCCTACTATGTGCCGGGTGCTGTGCCAATCCCTGGGGACAGAAAGACAAAGATGAAACAGTTCCTTCCCTTAAAAAGTTTGTATTCTATTGGGGTTTTGAGAAGAAAAAGCATACGGTTGTCCTTTGTTCTTGAAGAGGACCAAAATGACACCACTATGTTGGGGTCAAGGTACAGGATGTCTGACTGTGGCTGGTCAGACCAATCCAAGCTCAGAAGGCTCTATCACAAGCCAGGCACAAATAGTCCATATAGAGACAGCATATACCTAGAAAATTAAATACAAAGTATTTGCAAAGCAATTATTCTGTGCAAGGCTCTGTAATAGGCACTGAAGATAAAAAGGCAGGTATAATTAGCTGATGGCCCAAATATCTCCAAGAATCTGAATTTAACTGATTTGGTTTGATTCTGGGTGTTGACAGCAAGAAAATTGTTTTCTCTCTTTGGCTTATTAAGTCCACTTGGACCAGCACCAGGAAAATCTCCTTAGCTACTCAGAACATTGCTCCTATGCAGAGTTTCCCAAATGTGGGTGAAAGGATTCCCCAGCTCCCTTACAAGCACCCACAGTACCAAATGCTTAACAGGTACAGTCTTCATTTCATCTCATAGAAAATGCATAAGACACAGAAGACTCAAAGAAATAGTAGTCTTATCACCTCCCTCACCCTGGAAAGGAAACTGAATTTGAGGTTGCAATTGGGCCAGTAACTTGACATTCCTATGAAATATTTCTCTTCTCAAAGGGGCATACATAGTCCCTTCTAGACCCATTGTGCCACCCTGTGGTTTAGACTCCCTTAGGAAGGCAACATATTTTGGGGTCTATGGAACAAGCAATCTACTTCTAATCAGACTGACCCTGTCCTCATAATTTGCTTTCCAAGTAGGATGCTGCGTATGGCTTATCCTCTTCTTTCTCCAAGAGGCCACCATATCAATAAATCTCTTTATAGAAGGTCTGATCCTAAACTCTTGAACTTGGAATTGCCCACAAGCCATTGCCCAGAAAAATCTTTCTCTGATCTCTCCAAAGTTACTAACAATCTATTAATTTACCTACCTGCTAGTGTTTCCTCAGTTGTAATCTTCCTTGACCTCTCTGGTGCATTTGACACTGCTGAACAACCTTTTGTCCTAAGATAGTCTCTCTTCTCTGGGTTTTTTGTGACACTGCAATTTCCTGGTTTTTCTCCTGTCTCTCTGAACACTCCTCAGTCACCTTTGCTGGCATGTCATCCATGTAAATCCCCTTAACTATGAGTATTCCTAAGGCTCAGTCTTAGGTCTTCTTTTCTTCTCTCTCTATATTTTTCTCTCTCAACAACCTCATCAGCTCCTGTGGGTTTAATTATCATCTTTATGAAAAGTCAGATCCAGTCCATTTCTCTCCTAGCTACAGCCCTACATAAACCGACTGCTTTTTGAACATTTCAAACTTGACATCTCAGAGGTATTTCAAAATCAATATGTCTGGGGCAGCTAGGTGGCACGGTGGATAGAGCTCTGACCTTTCAGTCAGGAGGACCTGAGTTCAAATTCGACCTCAGACACATGACACTTACTAGCTCTGTGACCCTGGGCAAGTCACTTAACCCCGATTGCCTCACCAAAAAGGCAAAAAAAAATCAATATGTCTGAAACTCATTCCCTCCCCTCCCCCAATTGTACCTATCTTACAAACTTCCCAATTTCCATCAAAAATATCACCATTCTTCCAGTCTCCCAGGTTTATAACCTTGGTATTATTCTCAACTCCTCATTCTCCTTCATCCAACATAACATCTTTCATGTTCCATCTCCTTCCTATTCAAATAACTTCCATCTTAGTTCAGGACTTTATCACCTTTTGTCTTTGATGTCTGTGGGCTGAGAGGTCTAGAAACCACCTACTGCTGCCACTGATTCATTCTCCCGGAAGCCTGCTTCTGGTTTGCTGGGGCTGAGCCTGTGCTGGTGCTGGGGAAGTCTGTGCTGGACTGTGCTCCTCTCTCACCCTGTGCAACAGACCTTTCCTATTGACCTTCTAAGTTGTCTTGCCTGGAAATTTGTTTCACTCCATCTTTTTGTAGGTTCTGCTGCTCTAGAATTTATTTTGAGTCATTTTTAAAAGGTTTCTAGAGGGGTTTGGGGAGAGCTCAGGCTAGTTCCTGCCTTTACTCCATCATCTTGGTTCTCTATCTTCCTCACAACAACTCTGGAAGGTAGGTTCTATTATTATCCCCACTTTTTTTTTTTTTACAGATGAGGAAACTAAAGCAGACAGAGGCTAAGTGGCTTGCCTGGCCAGGATCACACACACACACAATCTGTGGCTAGATTTAAATTCAGGTCTTCCTGACTCCAGGTTCAGTGCTCAATCCATTATGCTACCTCTGGAAAATTCATGCCCAGCACAGGAGCAGGGAAGGAAAGGCAGGGGCAAGTAAGAAGAAACAACAACCCTGTTCAACCAGCATAGTATAGAACCACACCACTATTAGATTACCACAAGTTCGGATGGAAAAGTCCATTTTCAAGACCTCTCCCATCATGGTACCTGTGCAAGCATGGGAAACTGATCATATCACTTTACCTTAAGTTGCCATTGACTACTCCTTAAGGGGAAGAAATTGTATGGGGACAGGGTTTCTGCTCCACAGCATGCATGTCCATATACTTTGTTATACTCTGGCCTGTCTTCTTAAAGTGGAAAGGAAATCAAAGCCAGAGAAAGAAAATGACCAATTCACTTTAAAGACATTAAGGAATAGTAGCTTATTCTGTAAGTCAGTCATATGGAATCTCCAGTATCCTAATAACAAGATACCAGTAAGCATTCCCACTTTGATGGGTAATCAAGTGTCATTTTCTCTAAAGTCCTATGCCCTATAATCTAATCACGTTGATTGAGAATCTTCTTAAATTAATCAGTAACTCCCCTAATGAACCTGTCTCACTTGGATAACATTCACTTCAGCTCCCAAGCTTACATTCCAGTGAGTCAAAATGATTTATATAAATACTTATGGTACAAGGGAGAGTGAAATATGTTTGAAGGACAGTTCCAGGTAAAATACTATGAGGAATCTAAGGGGGAAGAGATCTCATTGACCTGGGAGGGTAAGGGAAGGATTCATGAAGCAGCTGGCACTTGGAGGAATGGAGAGACTTCAGCCCAGATGGAGAATACTCTGGTCTCTGAATGTTAGATAACATGACCTTTCAGTATAGAGACGGTAGAGGGCAGCACAAGAACAAGGGAAAGAAAAGACTCCAGTTTCTTGTGACAGAGTACATATAGCACTAACGGAATAGCCCACATGTATAGAGCACTTTAAGATCTACAAATCCTTTACATGTGTTATCTAGGGCAGCTAGTTGGTTCAGTGAATAGAGTGCTGTACCTGGAATCACAAAGACCTGAACCCAGCACTAGCCTCAGACACTTACTAGCTGTGTGAGCCTGGGCAAATTACTTAACCTCTGTTTGCCTCAGTTTCCTTAGCTGTAAAATAGGCATAATAAAAGCACCCACCTTCCAGGGTTGTTTTGAGGATGAAATGAGATAATATTTGTCAAGAGCCTTGCAAACTTTAAGGTGTTATACAAATGCCAGCTTTTATCATTACTATTAACTCATTTCCATCTCCCAACAACCTGAGTCTTTCTAAAGCCCAGAATCACTATAACTCTTTTGGCTCCCATATTCCACTGTTGGCTCATTTTCAGGCCACAGATATTTTTCACAGAACCTATTTTCCATTATTTCTATTATCTTTGCAGATAATATTTTTTAAAACTCTTCTCACAGTTTTGGCAAATAGTAGGTATTCAGTAAATGTTTGGTCCTTTTCTCTTTTTCCCCCAACTCTTCCTACTAATAGATTCCATGGTTCTTATGACTACTGAATATTGTTCATTTAGTTTTAAAATAATTTCTTTGTGTCTTTGCTAATTTTGATTTAAGGAAATGTATTTGTAACATTATTTCATCTTTGTTTATACCTAGCTGTCAAGTAAAGGAAGATGCAATAGAGAGGCTCATGGTTCAAGTAAGGAAACTTAGGGATAAGAATCAAAAGTGTCATGAACGGGTGAGTTGCACATTTAGGGTCCATCTTTTCATTAAGCACAGTTCAGTTTTTAAATTGTAAATTCCACTGTTATAATCAAATTTACTTTAGGAAATTACATTCTTCAAAATTTTTGGTACTTAATTATTTACTTCCCATTTACTAGGACCCTGGCATATTTGAGATGGGCTTTTATTCCTCTTTCCACAATGACAAATGTTAGTTAAAAAATAAATTAATTTTTAAATAGTATGTTATTTGGTAAATGAAGACACTGTATTTTATTTTTTTTAATTAATTTATTTATTTTTAGTTTTGAACAATCATTTCCACATGCTTTTGAGTTTTAAATTTTCTCCTGCTCCCTTCCCACCTCCTTCCCCAAGACAGCATGCAATCTGATATAGGCTGTACACATACATGCCTACTAAACATGTTTTCACATTAGTCATATTGCAAAGAAGAATTATAACCAATTGTAGGAGCCACAAAAAATAAGAAATAGAACAAAACAAGAAAAAAAAAGAGCAAATAGTATGCTTCAATCTGCATTCAGACTCCATAGTACTTTCTCTGGATGTGGATAGCATTTTCCATCATGAGACTTTTGGAGATGTCTTAGACCTTTGCATTGCTGAGAAGAGCTGAGTTTATCAATGTTAGGAAGACACTGTATTCTAGATTTGAGATTTCTAAGTTTGAAACTAGAATAGGCCTGTGTCCTCTACCATTATACTCAATTGATTTATGGATCTTTTGTACTCAATATTGATTTCATGTACAATTTTTGCTTTTTAGAACATTTTTTTTAAAAGTCCTTTATCTGATAGCTGATAATGTGAGTAGATGTTGTCATTAATAAAGTAGTAGGGTGAATAGGTAGCACAATGATATAATGATCTAAGTTTATGCGCCAAGGCAGACAGGGTTAATTAGGACACTGCTAAGTAGCTGGGAGTCTGCAGGTTTCACTGGGGCCAGCAGAGGGCAGCAGCAGTCTCTGCTTCTGAGTTGATAACATGCCCACTGCTTCCACCTAACAAGACAAAAATCAGAGTAGGAGAATTCCCGATCCTGAAATATAAGCCCCTTACTTAAAGAGGAGTAAAAAAGAACAGAGTCATCAGTAGAGGTGAGAAGCAGAGCCAGGACACAAGATAAGAACCTAGCAAACAGGAGATAGGATGAATGCAGAGTCGCAAAAGTTGACTGAAAGGAAGTAAACTGTATTATAAACCCCAAGAACAAACAGAGGACTGAGCCAGCAAATGCAAAAGAGCAACCAGGAAGAAAGATGGTGGTGAACTGCACAATGCTGAGTCTCTTGGGGAGAAGGAGCCTTTGAGCAGGTTGGTGCAGCTTGGTGGCCGTATCTCTTTAAAGCTCAAAGGAATGTGTAAAGTGGTTCTTAGAGAAACAGTAGCTATAGGACTAGGACAAACAATTTGTACTGTTGCTTCCCTTTATATAGGATTGTGAGCGCTTATTCTGTCAAATGTCTGAAGGCATTTCTTCATGAAGACATGGCTGAAGACCAAATTAGGTTAATGACCTGCAGCGTTAGAGAATAATTATTATAGGGATATATATACATATGTATATAATATATAACATATAATAGAGAATTTATTAAAATTCATAATTAAGATCAATTCTGTCAAGTCTTACCTTTTATGTTTGTTTGAATCATTATAATAGTTACTAGTATTTGATTTTTAATTTCTGCAAATGTATTTGACAATTACACGTCATATGCAGGGTATCCCAAAAGTCTTAATGCAGTTGTAAGCTATTAAATTTTGATTTGTCCATCTGTTCACAGTGCAGCGAATTAATAGCCTACAACTGCACTAAGACTTTTAAGACACCCTTGTCACAATTGATATATTAACAAAAGTGTAAACTGAGGCAGATCTCTGTGTAAGATAATATTTATTAGCAAGGGCATAGTACTTGTCAACAAATGGATGATTGGCTTGCCTCCATCAATGCCAAAGACCCTGAGCAAGAACCTTTTATAGATGTTGGGGAGTACATAACAAAGAACAGAACAGAGTAGATGAGATCGTGGGATTAAGGGCAGCATAATTGGCTTCATAGCTGAGGTACAGAAAACAACATGATGGTTGGAAGTTTGATAATGGGGGCTAGCAATGACACCCCCTTCTTCTCTTATCAGACTAAAAAGTGCTTATTGTCTGAGTGCAGGTGAGAGATAGTGGCCTAGACTATTGGACCGCAAACCAGACATCTTTGAGGGACAGCTTGGCGGCATAAAGATATCAGGCCCCATTTCACAAGTCTACTAAAATTCCTGGGGGCAAGAAGAAATGGTTTTTTTTTTAAATTTAACTTACAGGCCAGCTGAACTCTGAACTAAATTCAGAAGCAAAGAACCATGACTTAAGCACAAGACAAAAGCAGTTACAAAACAAAATCAATTACTTGTAAATAGGATCAATAAGAAAATGATACAGGATCAATCTTAATCTTCTCGCCCTGTATATCAGATTCAGCTAATATAATTAAATTGAGATACTTATATAACTATATTTCCAACCAAGGTAGGCATAGCTCCCTGAAGAATAGCCCTGCAACCTGTCTATTTCTTATGCTAAGAAGTCATGACTCATGATTGACTGAGTGACCTCTGAGCCAACGCTGGGCTGGGGCAGATGCTTGGGAGAGAGGCAGGAGAGAGGTCAAATAGGGTCTCATATAATACGATTTCCCTTCATTAATAGAAATTTAAGTGGAACATGATACATGATCTAAGGGTCTTTCACTATCTTGGTCAGCCTCCTCTGGATGCTGTAGCTTGTCAATGTCTTTCCTAAAATGTAGTGCCCAGAATTGAACTTATTCCACATGTTTTTTGACCAAGGCAGGGTACAGAGGGACCACAAGGCATATTATGACTGAGGCTTCCTGGCAATATCTCTGATCGTATTCCTTTTCTGGCCTTTCCCAATACTGCCGTGGGAATGTTAGTCTCTGCCTCAAGGACAATTTGGAGATGCTAGCCCTAACCCCAGTATGAGGAGGTCAGTGGACTGCTCTATTTTGCCGGTGTCCGTTTTGGCCCCAGTGTCAATTAGGACAGGGGAAGCATCAGACTGCCCAGTGACCCTTCCTGGGTCCCTGTCTCTTCTTCTCCTGGGTGTTGGCTTTAAGACAGCTTTGCATTTATTGCCTTGCTGTTTCTTAGTTTCTTTAACTATATGCACAAGTGAAGTCATTCACTGGTTGATCAATAGGAACATAGTTCTCAACAAATTTATAATAATAACCACTAAATCTTTACAGAGTCCTTAAATCTCAAGGATTCTATGAGTATGGCCATGTTAGAAGAACTTTCTCCCTTCCCTGCATCCATACTCACATTTTGCCAGGATGCTACGTGATTTACAAACTGAACCAGAGTTCTGAGACGCTGCGACTTGTTTATTGACAGCTTCATTCTAGGTTCTTCTAGCCCATCCAGCACTTTCACAAGCTTCTCCTTTTGTTCTTCCACTGCTTTTCTAAAGTCAGTTGTCATCAGTTTACAGCAACACTTTCGAGTAGTTCATGTCTTCGGGGACTTTATCCTTCAGTCAGTGAGAAATGGAAATCACTTCCCAGAAGCCTTGGGGCGTGCACTCAAACTGGTAAAACCCAGATGGACAAATGAAAGCAATCTTCTCCTTGTCTACTTTAGCCATAGGAATCTGATAGTATCCACTACAGAAATCCAAGACTGAGCCAGAAGACAGTCCAGGGCATCTTAAATCTGTAGCATATAGTCCTTTTTTTTTTTTTTATAGGCAATTGGGGTTAAGTGACTTGCCCAGGGTCACACAGCTAGTAAGTGTCAAGTATTTGGTCTGAGGCCGGATTTGAACTCAGGTCCTCCTGACTTCAGGGCTGGTGCTCTATCCATTGTGCCCCCTAGCTGCCCCCATAGAGTTCTTTTGATCTAAGTCCGGTAGTCTGCACACATTCGTATATGACATAGGAGCTACTATATTCTGATGATGCCATTGATAAGCATTTCTTGAAGATTATTTCTAAGGTCTTCTTCCTTTATAGATAAGGGAACCTTCTAAGATCTTTCTTAGAATGGCCATGAATTGGTGATTTAGATTCTGTGATTTGCTCCTCCAGAACATTCTACATCTTATCCACGTTGGCAGATCATGCCTGTCCTCTTGCTGAGCTTTATCAACCAATCCTGCCGTTATTCTGGAACAGTAGAGTCATCAAACTCAAATACCTCAGGATCCAAGCTTGAGTCAGTCAGTGGACATGTCATGGTCGATGTTGCCTTTTGTCTCTATTTCTTATAGGCATCTCTGGATGGATGGTCATAATGTACAGATATTGAGTTCAAGTTTGTGGCTTGAAACATTCTGCTAGTATTTTGAATAGGTTGGAATTGGTTCTAATCAGTTATGAAATTGCAACAAGTGTTGAAAGGTCAAGACCTACCATAATCATAGAGTCCACCTTCCTACTGATAACAATACTTTTCTTGGGGAATTTCAAGCCCACCTTGGTGTATCTCAGTAGTCTTTATCACTGAGTCCACCAAGTTCAAAGGTTTACAGGTACTTTTCTCCAAATGTTTCCCATGGAATCACCAGTAGATAATGGCCACTTGAGTTCTACTGTCCAGGATAGCACCGTAGACCACATTCTCAATATTTATCACCATTTCTGGATTGAATAAACCCATAAAAAATCAATAAAGAGTGTAGCAGAACTGTCCCCAAGATACAGGGTAATCTGCTTTCCTGCATTCACTTCAGTTTCCTGATGCTGGAGCAGAAGGCTTGAGTATTTAGATGACCAAGGCTTCATTGATTGTCTTCATTATTATATCCAGCATGTGTATGACTCTCTAATCCACACATGTAATAAAAGTGTCTGTGTCTTTGGTTATGTTCTGATGGTTGTGTTTTTGTATTGGGTCTTTATGTCCTTCATTACCTTGGTCCTCTACTTTTCCAAAGAGAATGTTTTGTCCATTGTCATCTCTCTCCCCAGATCTTCTTTGGGCCTCTGCCTCTGGCTCTCCATCTTGTTCCTGCGCCCCACATTAAAGATGATGGTCCTGGGACAGCTGAGGTTAGCCCTTCTCCTTGGGAGGGATAAGGTATTGCTGCATCTGTATTATTAGTTGTCTGGTAACTGTGGCTATGGCTCCTATGCCTTTAAATTGGTAGATGCAAGTATAACTCAGGCTTTCATGTAAGACCTCTATGAGTTTGCTAGTCTGACCAGGTCCACTCTCAGATACTATTGAGCCTCTCTGTAGTAGTTTCTGCAATTGACTGATTATTCACTCTGCTACCTAACTAGGTCACCCTTATTTTGTCCTTGTAAAGTTGATTTTCATACAGCAAAGGATAAGACTTTACACTTATCCCTATTAAATATGATATTATTAGATTCACCCTAATGCCTTAAGCTGTCAAAGATTTTTTGGATGCTAATTCTCTTACTCATTAGCTATCCTTCATCACTCTGAAAACTGAGGAGCATGTCATCTATCCCTTTCTCCAAGTCACTGATAAAATGAGGGCAAAGTACAAATCCTTGGAGACTTCTTGCCATGTTAACATTAAGTCATTGACAACTACCCTTTGAGTCTAGCCATCTAACTAAATCTGAATCCAGTTGAATTATCATCTGGTCCACATATCTCCAGCTTCTCTGCAAGAATGGCATGAGATTCTACATCAAAAGCTTTTCTAATATCGGAGTAAACTATGTCTATGGCATTCTTTCCTTGTTCTCAGATTCTGTCTTGCCTAGGCTGTGGTTCTGCCTTTTGGACTTTCTTTCAGAATCACAGCCACTCCATTTGTTATTCTCCCCAGAATTCTCTTGTTTCAAAAACCTTGACTTCTTTGTCCACTTTTTCTTGTGACGATGTCTACTGGAGGGCTCTTCATCAAGTTTGGCCTTCATAGACTTTCTCCCCTTCCCTTCAAAATCACTGCCTTTACCTTGAGAAAAGTTGGCTTTTTTTCCCCTGAGAATTCATCTTCTTCCCTGTCTTTTCCTCTCTTTGTCATCACTCTGACTCTCACTGGGAAGATTAGGGAGGAAGATTAGGAGAAGAAGAAGGAAGAAGAGGAGGAGAACTTAAGTTTGTGTGTGTGGATGCTTACTTCTGCTTTTCTTTTGCAGCTACTGCTTCTTTCTATCTTTTTTTCTTTTTCTTCTCAGGGAGATCCAATTTCCTGAGTAGTTTCTATTTTTGTTTAGTTGACAGCATTTTTAAGAATTCAACTTCCGAGTCTTCTTCACCCTCATTTGTGACATATTCCTATGAATGGATCACTTGCAGTCAAGTTTCTCCCCAGCACATTTAGTTTGAGTGCCAATCTACTTTCTCATCTCCGCTATTAGCTCCAAGGGGTGCATTGGTGGCCCTGAGCCATCACTGGAAACTGAACTTCCATTGATTCTAAAAAGACAGAACAAAGGACACTCTCTATCAGTGTCCACAGTGACCCCATTTGTCACATTTCATGCACCTCACATCCCACACCTGAATACCAAATGGCTGGTCTCTGATATTCATGTCATGCTTTGCATATTTTCCTCATGGGGCTCCTTTCTGCCATTCAAATTTGTATTCAGTCTTTCCTTTTACATCTTCTTGCTGTTTTCTTTTTTAGCTCCCCATGCATAGTACATGTAGTGGGGTCTTGTACATAAAATTAAGGTCATTCTTTGTATGTTCACCACCCATAAGCAACTATTATCATGATTCTTGTTCCTTAAGGTATTATTGCATTAATTCTTCTTATATATTTTCTGTTCAGCCACCTACTTTTTTATGTTGTACTGGTTGGAAATCTTTCTTGCATGTGAAGCTAGCAAATTATTTCCCCATCTTTGACACAGACACAGAGCCCAGGAAGCTCCAGATGTCAACAACCTATTAATCTCCTGCTCATCATTTCTTATAGTACAATGGTATTCCATTGCAATCATACACTGCAACTTGTTCAGCCATTCCTTAATTGATGAGCATCCCCTCAATTCCCAATTTTTGGCCACCACAAAAAGAGCTGCTATAAATATTTTGTACGAATAGGTCCTTTTCTCTCTCTCTGTTTTTTTGTTTTTTTGCTAGGCAATGGGGTTAAGTGACTTACCTAGGGTCACACAGCTAGCAAGTGTTATGTGTCTGAGTCCGGATTTGAACTCAGGTCCTCCTAAATCCAAGGCTGGTGCTCTATCCACTGCGCCAACTAGCTGCCCCCCTTTTCTCTTTTCTTTGACCTCTTTAGGATACATATCTAGTAGTGGGATTGCTGAGTCAAAGGATATGCATAGTACTATAGCCCTTTGGGCATGGTTCTAAATTGCTCTCCAGAATGATTGAACCAGTTCACAACTCTATCAGTAGTGCATTGGTGTATCTATTTTTACTCATCCCCTCCAGCATTTGTCATTTTCCTTTTCTGTCATGTTGAGCCAGTCTAATAGGTGCGAGGTAGTATCTCAGAGTTGTTTTAATTTACATTTCTCTAATCAATGGTGATTTAGAGCATTTTTTTTCATGTGGCTATTGATAGTTTTGATTTCTTTTTCTGAAAACTGCCTGTTCATATCCTTTGACAATCATTTGAGGAATGGCTCACACATTTATAAATTTGACCTGAGCAGAGTCTTGAAGAACAGAAGAATTTTAACAGGTAAAGATAAGGATGGAACATTACAAACATGGCAGCTATTTGTACAAATTCAAGGAGATGAGAGTAGAACAACAGTGGGGGGGCAAACAGCTAGTTGTCCAGTTTGGTTGGGATATAGAGTGCATGAAGTAGAGTAATAAGAAACAAGACTGGAAAGGTAGGATGAAGCCAATTGGGAAAGGGTCTTTGATATCAAGCTAATTTTATCTTTTCGATAGTAGGGTTTTGTTATTGTTTGTTTGTTTGTTTTTATTAACTTGGTTACACCTATGATTAGATTATTTTCAAAACTATGACAAAGATGGACTAGAGAATAGTAAGGATGGAGTCAGGAGACCAAGGTAATGGCAGTGTGAGTGGGATTTTTGGAATGCACCACCCACTCAATCCAAAATGCTTCTCTTCACACCATGTTGTTATCAGATCAAAACCAGCTCCAGATTGTCTAAACATGCTCCAAATTCCCTCAAAGCCACTTTTATCACAAGTCATCACAATTCACCCAGAAACAAGTTCCCCCAACCTTTTCCATATGAGAAAATGAATCAGTGGCCCTATGTGCATGCTCATAAGAATTAGCTCAGTAGCCAGTCCCTAATAACATGTCTAAGTCATTACTTATTAATATCTAGAGTGATTTATCACATTAAACATTCTACTGGACCTATTGAATGAAATCTTTATGAACCTCAGCCTAAGATTAGATTGGCCAAAATCTATATGGGTAACCCTTGTTTCTGTTTATATATTATTATTTGTTTTCAGAAGCAATAACATTCAAGAAACAGTAGCTTTGGTTTTAAGAATTCCTAGATGTTAAATTGTAATAAAATCATTAATTATGTTGCTAATCACTGAGATATTTGGATGATTGAAAGAAATTCTTTTCTTGTAACTCATTAATTAATGTGTCCATATAACTCTTTCTGTCATGGTATGGTACTTTCTGGCTTCAGTTAAAAATTGCTGGTTTCTCTTGACTGAGTAAATGATGATAAACAAAACTTTTTTTTCTTCCTTTGGCATGAAGCTTTGGGTGAATTTAACTAAACTTTGACTCCAGCAAATGTCTCAATATTTCAGGCATTCAGTGTTTGGCAAACATAAAGTGTTTGTTGCCAAGTACTTTTTTCCCCTAGTTTAAATCCCATGTATGGGCTTGGAAATTTTATCCACATGTTTGTAATAAGTCTGCATGTGACAAGTATTATTTGGTAAGGCATACCTACAGCTAAAGAAGTTTCCTAAGGCTATTTAAGACATTTTCCCTTCTCCCTGAAGCTATGTCACATTTTTTTTCCAAGTGAAAAATCTCATCTCCTAAAAGAGATTATTAAAAATTCACGGCAAAATGAGTAGATCCATACAAAAATATTTTCTTCCCAACTCATATGGACTTTGCTGGAGATAGGAAAATGTAAATTTTATCTATTCCTATTCTAACATTAGAGCTTCTGCTTTATCCCGAGGAGGTAGGACTCTGTACCATCTTCCTCTCTACTAAGCTGGCCATCTGCTCAGAACCAAGCATGTCCTTTGGGTTCAGTTCTGGGGAAACTGACTATGTAGATGAGGTGCCAGATTCCTTTTATCACACTTTTTAGCTTCTTATTGAACCCCTGCATAAAACTTAGGTTTTGGTTCATGTCTAGAGGCTTCTCAAAGGGAGGGCATAAAAAAAGTATTACTAAAGAATGTAAGTCAGATATGGGACAGGTATGCATTTACTACGTACAAAAGAAATGCTTGTCACAAGACTCTCATAAATGCACATTGACAGAAAAACAAGCTAAACATGAAATAGTGAAAACTACTGTTATATTCAGGTAGGAGGCTGAGACTTAAGATATTTTATATTTCACCTTGGCTCCGCATTATTTCTCTTGGGGTAAATGTTTTCTAGCAAACCTAGGCAAGGAATTTGCCTCATTTTCTCCTCGAGGGAAGGCATAATGATCAAGGGTTCCTGAAGTACAGTTCTCATTAACTGAGGACTCATGATCTCTCAAACTCACAAGGTCAACCCCAAACCTCAACACATTCATCTTCTTACTTATGAAAATTTACAGAATATGGAAGCAAGGCCAGACCAAAATAAAATGAATATGAGTGTGGCATAGTCCTGTAAAAATAGTTTCAGGAATGTTAAAGCTCACGGTGAGCTGGGGCAAGAAGAGCTAAGGACAACTAATGGGGCCTAAACATTATATTAGGAGAAAAATGAGCAAAGAAGAGAAGGGCAGATGCTTGGGGTGTTTGGAACAACAATAACTGAAAACAGAGAGAAAGAGAGATTCTAAATCCTTGTTTCTGTTTTCTCTGCCAAGAAGAAGGACCTTTAGGCTAGAAATAGCAGAACAAAAATGGCCAACAAGATGTTACTCATGATAAGTAAGGAGAAAGCAAAGGAACACTAGACTGTCCTTGATGAATTCAAATTTTTAATTCAAAATTGATGAATTCAAATCACTTGACCCAGATAAACTACATCCTCAGGTCCTGAAAGGATGTATAGATGTGGTGGGGGGCAGCTAGGTAGCAAAGTGGATAGTGTACCGGGTCTAGAGTAGGAAGACTTGAGCTCAACTTCAGTCTCAGACACTTAGTAGTTGCGTGATCCTGGGCAAGTCACATCACCTCAGTTTCTTCATCTGTAAAATGGGGATATTAATAGTACCTACCTCCCAATGCTGTTGTGAGGATCAAAGGAGATAACAATTGTAAGGTGCCTGGCACATAGTAAGTGCTATATAAATATTAGCATTTATATATTTATATAAGGTTTATATTATATATTGTACATATACTATTTTATGTTATAAATAAATTATTATTATGTTGTGATTGCAGAGCCACTGTCAATGATACTTGAAAGATCATGGAAAATGGAAGAGGTACCACAAGTTTAGAAAGGGCAAATGTTGACCCGATTTTCAAGACAGGGAAGGAAACAGAGTCTGCAGACTATAGGGCAGGGAGCTTTGTTTCATTTCCTGGGAAAATTCTTGAAAAGGTCATTAAAGAGGGGGTTGACAAATAATCTGGAAAGAAAAGTGGTTATTACAGAGAGCAAGAATAGCTTCATTTTATACAAGCAATGCTGGACTAATCTCATTTTTTTGTTTTGTTTTGTTGATTTTTTTGTTTTTTGACAGGATTACTAAACTAATGACAGGGATAGAGTTTACCTAGATCTTAGCAAAGCTTTTAATAAAGCATGCCATGCTACTCCTATGGAGAAGGTGGAGAAATCTGGATTAGATGGTAATACAATCAGATGGATTCAAAACAGGTTGGATGGCAGGTTTATAGAGTAGTAATAGCTACTCATTAACTAATGGTTAATTCAGATCCTGGAAGACAGCTGTCTTGTTCCTCTCCTCACCCAGTACCCCTAGTCTTCTTTTCTCCTGGCCAAACATACACAGTTCCTTCAATCAATCCTCATAAGTCATGAATTCATCTTACTTGTCTCCAAGGAACCTGTATGCAGGCCAAGAAGCAACAGTTAGGAGCGAATATGGAACAACTGATTGGTTTAAGATTGGAAAAGGAGTACAACAAGACTATGTATTTTCCACTTATTTATTTAACTTACATGCAGAGTACGTTTTCTGAAATGCCAGGCTAGATGAATCAAAAGCTGGAATTAAGGTTGCTGGGAGAAATGTCAACAATCTCAGATATGCAGATGATACCACTTTGATGGCAGAAAGGGAAGAAGAATTAAGAAGCCCCTTGATGAGGGTGAAAGAGAAGAGTATAAAAGCTGGTTTGAAGCTTAACATCAAAAAAACTAAGATCTTGGCAATTGGTCCCATCACTTTTTGGCAAATAGAGGGAGAAGAAATGGAAGCAGTGTCAGATTTTATATTCTTGGGCTCAAGGATCATTGCAGACAATGCCTGCAGCCATGAGATTAAAAGACGCTTGCTCCTTGGAAGAAAAACTGCGGCAAATCTGGACAGCATACTAAAAAAAAAAAAGCAGAGACGTCACCTTGCTGACTCAAGGCTATCGTTTTTCCGGTAGCAATGCATGCTGTGAGAGTTGGATTGTAAAGAAAGCTGAGTAGTATAGAATAGATGCTTTCTAATTGTGGTGCTGGAGAAGACTTTTGAGAGTCCCTTGGACAATAAGGAGGTCAAATCAGTTAATACTTAAAGAAATTAATTCAGGCTATTCATTGGAAGGTAAAATACTCAAGCTGAAGCTTAAATACATTGACCACATAATGAGAAGATAAGACTCATTGGAAAAGACCCTGATGCTGGGAAATATTGAAGGCAAAAAGGAAAAGGGGACAGCAGAAGATGAGATGGATGGTTATTACCATGCAAACAACAAACACTAGCTTGGATAGACTTCGAGAGATAGTGGAGGATAGAACACTTGGCATGCTATGGTCCATGGAGTCATAAAGAGTCAGACATGACTGAACAAGAACAAGAACAACAATAACATGAATTCATGGTCCTACACCATCTTGGTGGCCCTTCTCTAGACACTCTCTAGCTAAATGATTAATTAAATCAATGGCTTAATGTCATTGTTGCAGGGATTTGTACTTGGCTCTGTGCTGTTTAACATTTTTGACAATGGCTTGAATAAATGCATATATGTCATACTCATCAAATTTGTAGGTGACAGAAAACTGGGAAGGTTAGCTAACACAAATGGATGATAGATCCTGATAGGATAGAACATTGAGCTCAATCTTAATGAGATGAAATTCAGTAGGGATAAATGTAAAGTTTTACCATGTGGTACTAAAAAAATCCAAGCCCCTCCACAAATATGAGATGTGGGAGGATAAATAGAAATTGTTCTGAAAAGGACCTAGAAGAGGGGAAGTTAGTGGACTGCAAGCTTAATATGAATCAGCAATATGATGTGGCAGCCGAAGAGCTAATACAGTCATGGGCTCTATTAGGAAGGCCATAGGTCCTAGGAACAGAGAGGTCATAATCCCATTATACTCTGCCCTTGTCAGAACCCATCCGGGGTATTGCATTCAGTTTCTAAAGGACATTTATCTAGAGTGTCTAGGGGATGGTGTCTAAGACAGCATACAGCCTTGAATTCATGACATATGGGAATTAGCTAAAAGAACTGGGCATGGTTAGCCTGGAGAGGAGAAATCTCTGGGAGGACTTAATAGCTGTCTTCAAGTATTTGGAGAGGAGGGATTAAACTCATTCTTTTTGGCCCTAGAGGGCAGAACTAGGGACAATGAGTAGAAGTTGCAAAGGGACCAATTTAGGTTTGATGTCAAGAAAAAAATCCTGAATAATGAGAGTTGTGTGAATTGCAATGACTGGCCTCAAGAAGGTAGAGGCTGGGTGATCCCTTGTTGTGTATGTTATAGTGGGCATCTGGTCATGTCTAAGGTGGACTGCACAGCATCTAAGGCCATTATGATTTTGAAATCAACATTTTCAGTCACCTTGGCCCTAGAAGGAAGCAGAACAGCATCGCACATGGCCTGTTACACTGCATTAATCGTATGTAGTACTATATGTTTCAAAACCACTAATACATTTAGAATTTTTGCTTATATTGTGAATTTTGGGTTTGTTTGTTTATTTAGTCTGGACCTGTGATTTCAGTGATGTTGGAGTGGAAAAACTCTCTTGACAAGGCACATTAGCCACTCTTCTGAAATCTATAATTTTATTTTTTTTTAATTTTTTTATTAATTTATTTTGATTTATCCACAATCACTTCCATATGCTTTTGAGTTTAAAATTTTCTCCCCCTTCCTCCCCACCACCCTCCCCAAAACAGCGCACAATCTGATATAGGCTATACATATACATTGCTATTAAACATATTTTCACATGAGTGATGTTGTAAGTAAAAATTAGAACTAATAGGAGGGACCACCAGAAAGAGGAAACAAAACTCAACAGAAGAGAAAAAAAATAGCAAATAGTATGCTTCCATCTGCATTCAAACTCCCTAGTTTTTTCTTTAGATATGGGTAGCACTTTCCATCACGAGGCCTTTGGAGATGTCTTAGATCCTTATATTGCTGGGAAGGGTCAAGTTTATCAATATTAGTCATCGCACAACGTGGCTGTTATTGTGTACAAGGCTCTCTTGGTTCTGCTCACTTCACTCAGCATCAGACCATACAAGGCTTTCCAGGTTTTTCCGAAGTCAGCCTGTTCATCATGAAATGAATAATTTTAGAGTGGTCTCAAGCACTGGGTGGTTTTGGTGATTTGTCCAGGATCACAAAATCAGTCTGAGTCAGAGATGGGATTTAAACTCAGGTCTTCCTACTTCCAAGCTGTCTCGCACATTCTTCCTACCTTGGAAAAATTAACTGATATTAGTAACAAAGAATCAAATAGGCTCATGAAAGCTGTTACTTGCACATTATACAAAATACATTAAATCAAGACTTTTTATTATTTCTATAGTTTAAAAATTATTTGGAAAGTGGGATGTTAAGCAGTAGAATTGTTTGACTGAAGAAAAAAGGAAATAGCAATATCTACTACTCAATTCAAGCTTAATAAATTTATTATTTTATTTCAGTTTCTAGAATTCTGTGTAATCTATGGCCAGGATCCAGGTTTACGTGTACACAGTTCAGGCTTGAAAGCATATTCTTTCTTTATGTCTCATTACCCAAACCAAATTTTTCTTAAGGAATATAATAATTTGACTCAATTTTCCCCCATTTAGGGTTTTTCCCTAAGGAACATCACAATTTGCTTGTGTCCAAGTCTCTGTAGAAAAAGGAAAAGGGGGAGCAACTAGGTGGCACAGTGGATAGAGCACTGGCCCTGAAGTCAGGAGGACCTGAGTTCAAATCCGACCTCAGACCAAACACTTGACACTTATTAGCTGTGTGATCCTGGACAAGTCACTTAACCCCAATTGCCTAAAAAAAAAAGAAAGAAAGAAAAAGGAAAAGGGCATTAGCTCCTGTGTAAGCACTCAAGCTAACAAAACATCTAATATAGGCCAAGTTTTATTTAACACAACAAAAACTGCAAAACCTCATAGTCAAACTTATAACCAGTCAAAACAACTCTCTTTCCCTCTCTGGTGAGCCCTGCCCCTCCCTTGTGGCCTCCCACCCCCACCCAAGAGCCTATACAGTTCTTCAAATTTATAGGATTATCTTGAGGTTTATCCTTCCCACTCCCTGCCCCTAACCCAAAGGAAAAAAAACCAGAACACTTGTTGCTAGAAACTCCAGCAACACCACCCCTCCCCAGTGACCTGCACCTTTCCTAGGCACCTATAAGGTTTTCTAACTTACAGTACTCTGTTGAAGTACAGTACTTGCCTTCTGGCAAGATAAAGACACTCAAGGTCCATAGGACATTGACTGCTTTCTCTGGCCGTCAGTTTGTATAACTCACAGTAGAGTGAAGGGCACGGTGCCTGGGTAGGCTTCTCCCTATTATCACTGTCTCTTACTGCTCCTCAGCTGCAGCTTCTAAGTGACCCAGGAATTCTTTTGCTTGGCACAGTAATTTGGTGCCATTCAGGAATTCATCTGCTGGCTCCAGGAGGCATGGTCTAGGAATATCTCCATCTCTTTGTCAGCTGGCATTCCTGCAGCTCCCAGCCGGGCCCAGGAACTCTTCTCTGTGCTGCCATCTGTCTCCATCAGCTGCCATCTTTAGACATGTGCATTTCCCTGATGCGCTGGTTTCTTGGAGATGTTATAGAGGCCACGTGGCTGTACAGATTTCCTTCCAGTCTATGTATATTGGCATTCATGTACATTTTCCTTGAGTCCATGTATATCTGACTAGTATCCCTCTGCCTATATTTGGCTCTGTGTATTTTCCCATACTGAGCAAAGTGATGGTTGAGAAGAAATATAAATACTTCAGCTAATGTAGTTCATTTGCTATTGTCTTCAATCTCAGAATGTGCGGCTCAAGTCAGAGCAGGCATGGCACCTCAAGAATCTGGTGAGTGAGCTAAATGACGAACAGAAGAAGGCAGCAGCATCACCACCGGTGACAAGGGAAGAAGTAGAAGAAGCCCTGAAACAAAAATGGAAGTTCGTTAAAGACCAGGAACAAAATTTGAAAGGTTATTTAATAATGATTTGGACTTTATCAGTACATTTTACTTATTTAGCTATTGGTTGGATGTGTTTTTTTTTTTCTCCAGTGGGATCAAGATGCTATGAACATTTCTTAATGACCAATCAGTAATTCTTAATTAATTACTTATTTACCACCTATGTAATCAGACTGCATAGGAATATGAACAGGAAACAGAAAAGAAAAAAAGTTGGAGGGGCATAGAGAGTCTAGAGACTGGGATGAGAAATAATAAACAATGACTTCAGATGATCGCATAATGTCGTCAACACAGGACAGAGTTTTTTTGGGCACTCTGTTCTCACTCCACAAAATAATGCTAAGGCATTCTTCTCTCATCTAAGAGACGGGGAGGCCAGGTGTTAAGATGGACATCACGTGGGAGGAATTGCGAGAAGGCTGTTGGGCTGCGTCAGAGAGTGTGTAAAGGGAGTGATTGTAGCAAGGCTGAACACGTGCCAAGGTTGTATATCTCCTGATCACATGCTGAGGCAATCCTGCCACGAGCCCAGAAGTAGGAAATGAGGAAACCGACACAGGAGAGTGTCTGGGCACACAGTGTCTTGCCCTTGAGACTGACCCAGGGAAGTTTTCCCCTTGACAGGACATAGCTTTCACTTATTTTTACTTCCTTCCCACCCATCAGTCACACTTAGTCTTACCTTACCTCTGCCGCTGAAGTTTTAAAACCAAGTCTGGCCCAATACCCTCGGACTCTTGAGACTGCTCGGGGCTGGGAACTGGAGAAGCCAGGAGGGAGGATTTGGAAGGACCAGGAAGCAGCTTGGGGATAGTGAGGTACAGAACTGGGACTAGGTCTCTCGACGGGCTTAGCCATGATGAGAAAGCAACAATTTGACGGTTCTTCCATTTGGAAAAAAAAAGAGCCTCAAATGCTTTTTTCCAATTTCCAGACCATCTCTAAGGAATTTAGATCACTTTTATATAACACCAGAGCAGACCGAAAGGTGTGCTGACATGAAATCTAAAAAGCAGCCTAAATCTGAGCGGTGCCTCGAAAGCCAGCACCACACTTAGGGAGTCTTTGGAACAAGTGAGGGCCCGGGACGATTCTGGATTTAACTAATAGGACCAACCTTCTCCTGTCCCTGGACCCCGAAATGACTGTAGGAATGTATGCAGTAGCATTAAGTCCATTTGGCTCATTGTCATCAGGACACAGCAACCTCTGACAAAGGCAATGAGAAGAGGGAAAGGATGTGACTGTCATTGACCTTATGACACTAGTCATCATTGCCCAAATGTTAAGTATTTTTCATGCCTAAGAGCATAGCCCAGTGCTCAAGACTTCCCCTGGGGACACATCCTACTTAGAGAAAGGTAGGTTATATAGAATCAGTCTTCCCAGAGCCGTCCTGCTGTCCTACAAAAACGTCTTCAATGGCTTTCTTGTGGCTCTCTTACTGTTAAGCCACATAACTATCCCCTCAAAACAAAATGGGCTGGCCTAAGCAGAGGTCTGCTTGCTTTTAATCAGCTGCTTACAGGCAATCTTGGAATAGTAGAAAGTCTGATGCTGTCATTAGGGCTCCTGGCAAATTTGCTACTTTCTTGGTTATGATGAGGACTGTCTCATAGATTGACTACCGGGCATTGCTGGTATGGTCATGCCTGCTTTAAGTAGCTCATGGGAGCCAATTGTTAAATAGTCAGTGTGAGCATTTACAGCTTTGGAACTGGTACGTGCTACAAATCAGGGCTTGCTTTATTGTTTTGTTGATTGTCTAGGCTTAGAATGATGGGGAAAATGTTATTAATGCAAATTAAACTTAAAAGCATGTCCAGCATATTATCCCCCCTGCAGAGAGCTAGTTGTTAAATATTTATGGGTGCACCGATATCTGTAATTGTTCAGGGTGCATTGTTGTCTGTAATTGTTCAGTTGTTTTTCGGTAATGTCCAACTCTTTGTGACTCTATTTGGGGTTTTCTTGGCAAAGATACCAGAGTGGTTTGCCATTTCCTTCTCCAGCTCATTTTACAGATGAGGAAAACAAGGCGAACAGGGTTAAGTGACTTGCCCAGGTTCACACAGCTAGTATCTGAGGCAGAATTTGGATTCATGAAGATGAATCTTCCTGTTTCCAAGCCCAGTGCTCTATCCACTGCACCACCCAGCAGTCACTGTAATGTTACCTTTTAAAAACTATTCAGCAAGGGGCAGTTAGGTGATGCAGTGGATGGAGCTCTGGCCTTGGAGTCAGGAGGACCTGAGTTCAAATCTGGCCTCAGACACTTGACACTTACTAGCTATGTGACCCTGGGCAGGTCACTTAATCCCAATTGCTTCACCAAAAAAAGAAAAAAAACTATTCAGCAACATAGTATCACAAATAAAGACATAGACATCTGTCAGAATAAGAGCTTAGCAGGGATATTGGGTCAGGATGAATTTATATAAATTAAATGTCTCCTGTTGGACTTACCTACGTGGCTCAGTGGATAGAGTGCTGAACCTAGACTCAGAAGGACTTGAATTCAAGTCTCAGACAATAGTTGTGTGATCTTGGGCAAGTCATTTAATAACCTCTATTTGCCTCAGTTTCCTCAACTATAAAATGGGGATAATAATAGTACCTATCTTCCAAGGTTGTGGTCAGGATCAAATGAAATAATATTTGTAGAGTACTTAGCACAGTACCTGGCACATAGTCAGGTCTATGTAAATGTTAACTATTATTATTATCAATGTGTTACTACCATTTGGTGGTCAGGAACATGTGCAGAGTGCCTCTGATGGCATTTCCTCACATGGTTTGCCACGTGGAGCCTGTTACAGAACGTCTGCTCGGACTCCAATGCCTCTCCGTGGCTCTTCTTGTGCTTATCCTCATAATTCTCCTGAAAGCAGGCCCTTAGCCTCTCCATGTTGGGAGATGCTGTTAAAAGCTCTCTCTTCACGTTCTAGACCCTTGGGATCCTGGCTTTGGGGTTTTTATATTTTGGGGTTTTTATATTGCTTTCCACATCCACAGTCCCAGGTAGTGGATTAAATACGCCCATTTTATGGATGAGGAAACTAAAGCTCAGGGAGATGAAGGGACATTACAATTACAAAAGAAAGGACAGATTTGGAATTTAGACCAAAAGTCTTTTCCCTCCAAATCCAGGGATCTTTCCAATATATAAAACTACTTCCATCCCTGGGAAGTACTAATTCGTATGATTAGAAATGAAAAAAAAAAAGAAAAGAGAGGTTTACATGATGAGTGTATCTTACCATTTCACAAGAAGGCAGCCCAAATATTCAAACTTTGTGATTAATTCATCAGAGACATTTCAACAAAAAGAGTTGCTGGAACCTTGGTAGTGACCTAAGTAAAAATTAATTCTTGCACACAGGCGTGAGAAGCCTGGATAGTAAAAATGTACCAATAAACACTACATGTAATGTCACAGTGTATAAATCAGGGCCATGATATTCTTATCAGGCAAGGAAAGGTGATGCTAGAACTTTGGATTATCAGACATTCCATGTAAGCTCTCAGGGTGGCCAGGAACCCACATAGCTTCTCTGTAGAAAGCGGTCTTCTTGAAATATTTGAAATAGGAATGACCGATGAAGAAATTTTTCATTAAAGAATGGTTTAAAACAAGTGTCATAAAGTTGTTTTATATAGCAGCATTTTCCTACTATTATTCTATACCCTGAGTAGCTAGGTGGCACAGTGGATAGAGTGCCGGGCCTGGAGTCAGGAAGACTCATCTTCACGAGTTCAAATCTGGCCTCAGACAATTAACTAGTTGTGTAACCCTGGGCAAGTCTCTCAGTGCTGTTTGCCTCAGTTTCCTCATCTGTAAAATGAGCTGGAGAAAGAAATGGCAAACCACTTCAGTATCTCTGCCAAGAAAACCCCAAACGGGCTCACGAAGAGTCAGACACGACTGAAAAATGACTGAATAACAACAATTCTTTACCCTTATACAATCAGATTGCAACATACTAGTAACTGTAGAATGGTCATTATCATTCAATGAACAAGATGGTAGAAATAATTGAGCGTGACATTGCATCTTCATTTTCTTTCAACAGATATGCGTGTGCAGATAAATAATGCTGAGAAATTATTCCTTGAGAAACTTGGAGAGAGGGAATATTGGGAGGAGTACAAGAATGTAGGGAGTGAACAACATGCTAAGCTAATCAGCTCCTTAGAAAATGACATCAGTTCAATTAAAGAGAATACAAGGAAAATGTCAGGTCAGTTCCTCTAGACTAATCCAGGTACATGTAATGAATTCTCAGAAGGAAAACAATGCTGGAGTGGGCAAGGAGAAAAAAGGGCACCCCTCAAATTGTACACCATCATCACTAACACAAGGAGCTGGGGAAGGGAACGAGGCTTTCTAAACCCCAGAGCGAAGTTCCAGAGATTTTGGAAGGGAACTGGGACCAGAATAAGCAGGAGATTTCGGTATCAGGAAAAGGTGAGCTAGAGGAAGCATCCTGGCAAACAGTGGGCATCCAGACAACTGGCTCCAACGTGCGGTGGAGGGAAGGGAAAGCAGAACAGGAGAAGAATACACTTTCAGGCAATGAAATCAGAGCAAATAGTTGTTTTCTTTGAATCCCAATACAGGCTCCTTCTGAACACAGTGCAGCTTTTTTCTATGTGCTCTCTAAGACTGTATGATCTGCCCTGGTGCAAAACGTGGAATGGAGAGGGCATTCTGTGGAATTGAGGAGGAGGCCATATATTCACCAGCAGAAAGCTAGAGGGCACTTCAGAGGCCATCTGGACCAACCCCTCGTTTTAGAAATGAGGAACAGAGGCTCAGTGAATTTAAGTGACTTGTCCACTTGTCCAGAGTCATATAGGTAGTTATTATCAGACACAGAATTGAACCTAGGTCTTCCGACTCCTGACCTAATTCTCTTCACTGTACCACACTGTAGTTACTACTCCAAGTAGTCAGTGTAAAGCAAGAATGCATCATCTTCCATACTTGGTCAGTGAGCGCAGCAATGTTTACCAGAGAAATGTCTCTGATGAATTAATCACAAAGTTTGAATATTTGGGCTGCCTTCTTGTGAAATGGTAAGATACACTCATCATGTAAACCTCTCTTTTCTTTTTTTTTTTTCATTTCTAATCATACGAATTAGTACTTCCCAGGGATGGAAGTAGTTTTATATATTGGAAAGATCCCTGGATTTGGAGGGAAAAGACTTTTGGTCTAAATTCCAAATCTGTCCTTTCTTTTGTAATTGTAATGTCCCTTCATCTCCCTGAGCTTTAGTTTCCTCATCCATAAAATGGGCGTATTTAATCCACTACCTGGGACTGTGGATGTGGAAAGCAATATAAAAACCCCAAAATATAAAAACCCCAAAGCCAGGTTCTAACATATCTTCTCTTGTTAGTGAGGCCTTCCTCCTGGGGCCTTCACTTTGTAGAAGGGTCCAGGTTGGTCAGGCTTCATCCTCTTCCTGACTCTGCTCTCGACTTTCCAGTCATCAAAATCATTCCTCAGTGCCTGAGGCCTTCTCACCTTGCAATATCTAACCATCCTGGCAGCCTTCTTACCCTGGAATAGTCCTCTGCCAGTCCTTCTCCCGTTGCTAAGTACCTCCATTTTGTGGAGGCCAGCCAGCCTTTATTTCCCTTCTGGATCCGCTGATGGCTTTCTGCATTTCTGGGTACCTTCATTACTCCCCTTGCCAACCTTTTGCTTTTCAGGTCACTTTTACATGTTATCTTCCCCCATTAGAATGTAAGCTCATTAGGGGCAGGGACTGTTTTTCTTTTTGCTTGTATTATATCCCCAGCAATTAGCACAGTACCTGGCACATAGTAGGTGCTTAGTAAATTCTTGTTTTTTACCTTCCTTCTTTCCTGTCTCCCTCCCTTCCTTCTCTTCCTTCCTCCCTCCCTCTCTTCTCTTCCTCTCTTCCTCTCTTCCTCCCTTCCTTCTCCTTCCTCTCTTCTTCCCTCCCTCCCTCCCTTCTTTCTTTCCCTTCCTCCCTTCCTTCCTTGAAGGATAAATACTAGAATTTGAGCAGGTGTTCTCACTATCTCCTGGTTGGTGGCCTGAGCAAGGTACAACCATCTGCTTTATTTCCCCCTTTTTATGAGATATGTTGCTGGGAAGGCAGAATATGTCTATTGGGGTATCCTTTGTTTAGTTGTCTGAGATGCTGCCCACTTTTACAGAACTTCTGAAGGGGATCTGTATTTAGAGATTTAGAAACCCAAACTATCTACCCTAAGTAGTCCTAGTGAAACTCTTTTACCTCAGCTTTCCCTACCCCAACCAGAAATGTTCCAAATAAATTAGAAACAGAGTTAGGTAGGGCAGATGTCCTACTTGGTTAGATTTGTTAAAATTTTCAGATAATTTTTTAGCAGTGGTGGCCTTCTGGTCATGGATTCAATAACATTAAATTGGTTCTTTAACTATTATTCATTTGCTGGAAACCTGTGAAACTTACAGCTAAGAAAGCATCTTCTCTCATTTTATTTTTAAATTAACAAGCATTTTCTCTTCCTCCAAATTCTCCTTCCCACAAAAAAAGAAGAAAAACAAAGCTCTTCTCATAAATTTGCAGTTATGAAACAAATTCCCACACTGGCCATGTCAAAAATGCAAGACATTCTGCATATTTAACCCATCATCACTCTGTCAAGAAGTAGGTAGAATTCTTCATCATTGGTCCTCTGGAATCATGGTTGATCATTGTGTTGATCAGAGTTCTTGAGTCTTTAAAAGTCGTTCATCAAAATTGTCCATTTTTACAATGTTGTTACAATATGAACCTTTCTCTTAATTCTGCTCCCTTCACTCTGTATCATTTTATAAAAATCTTTCCAGATTTCTCTGAAACTGTCCTTTTCATCATTTTTTTTTTGCAGCACAATAACATTACATTGCATTCATATGCTTCAGCTTGTTAAACTATTCTCCAATTAATGGGCACTCAGTTTCTAGTTCTTGGCCTCCATGCAAAAAAAAAGAGCTGTGATAAATATTTATGTATACATAGGACCTTTTCCTCTTCTTTGACATCTTTTGGGTATATATAGACCTACTGCTGGTATTACTGGGTTAAAGGGTAGGCACACTTTAGTAATGTTTTATATTCCAAATCCCTTTCCAGAATGGTTGTACCAATTCACAGCTCCAATAGCAGTGCACCAATGTGCTTGTTTTCCCACAACCCTTTGAACATTCTTCATTTTCCATTTTTGTAAACTTTACTAATCTGATAAGTATAAGCTGGAATCTCAGAATTGCTTTAATTTTAATTTCTCCAATTTATTGGTTATTTATATTGGTTTATTTTATGTTATCATATATTGGTTATTTATAGCATGTTTCCATATGACCACAGAAAGTTTAAATTTTTTCCCAAGGATGCATCTTATGCAAGGGCCAAGCAGGCAGCCAGCATGTGATGCGATTTGAGGGGCAGACAGTTGCAAAATATTTTTGCTACCCAGGTGCCGTAGTATACAAAATTCTACCATTAGAGATTTATTCCTTTGCGATTTCTTTCTGACATCATTTGAAAATATTAATAGTACTGAGAAAACTAACATATCAAACAAATTCACAATACGTTTATATCTATTAGATCATGCTTCTTCCTAATGGTGGGAACCCTTTTGTGAAAGCTCTGACTTACTTGGGAAGGGGGGTGAGGGTGGAGGTGGGGAAGGATGCTGAAAATCAGGAAAGGAACATAGAAGTGAGAGGAACATACTCTCCATGGGGAGAAGAGAAGAAGGAATTCGGTTATTTTTACAACTTTGCCTGAAATTAGCCCTGCTCATAGTTTCTAATTTTCTTTCGAAAGAATATTATAGAGCTTCTCTGGAAGAAACTAGAAAGAGAATTAGCAGCAACACCTTGAAACAAATGGTTGAAAAGAAGGAATTGGCCACACAGGTATATTTCAGTTTTCTGATTATTTTTCTTTTGTCTTGCTTCTGTATATATATATATATATACATATATATATTTTTTTCAGATACACCAAAAATAGTGCCAATTGACTTATTTTCATTAAATTAATGCCATATATCTAACTGTTATAACAAGGAAATATTTGAATAAATGAAATGTAAAAAAAATTGTGAATTTTCTAAAATGTAATAGTAATCATAACCTTTCTTGTATTTAGCAATTATAGTTTACAAATATTTTAACAATGGATCCTCAAAACCTTGTAAGTTATATGGTTTATAGCTAGTGAGCCCTAAGCCCATTACTTTTCCCACTACCATGCATTATATGCTTATTTTAAAACAAACCTAGGAAAGAAAATCTTCAATTGCAAATAAAATAATCTTTTAAAAGAAGGTTCATCTTGGGGACATCATGCTAAAGGGTCAGTTTATCTTTTTAACTGATTGACCCCACCTGAAGTTAATCCAAGATCATCTCCAAAATAAAGCCTAGGTATAGCTCATGTATATTTTGCCTACAAATGCATAGCAAAGTTCCCACTCTTGCATATGTACAAAATGTACAATATAGTTTTTGGTATGGGACTCTCTTTGTTTCAACTATCACCAAAAATTCATTAAATATATAACTCACAGGAATTGATGAGCAAATAAAGAAGCATAAAGCATTCAAATAGCCATTAGGCTCATCAGATTCCATTTCCATTTGATTTCATTAAATTCCAAAGTAATGATACTTTATGGTCTCACTGATTGAATAATCCCCACCCCCATTCACCTTAGATCTGAACTACATGAGCAACTCTCAGCAATATAATGGAAGGTTGAGTAGGCATAGATCTCTTCCCCCCCCCCATTCTTCCCCAATCCGCGTGGCATAGACTTAGATTGTGGGATAGTCCTTTTCCTTATTCAAACTTTTCAGCATTGAGAAGATATATTTCTCCTGGGAGGCCAGTGCCTGATTCTCAGGCTCAGGAACTTTTGATATCTTCAGAGTTCTAGAATTTGGGCACTCTTGAAGTCAGGATTATCCATAAGGCAATACCTGAGCCTTCAAACATCCTCTACCTTCAGAACTGTTAGTCTCTGACCAGTGTTCAGAAAAAAAAAAAAAAGCAGATGGCAACAGCCAGGAACTAGAGGTCCAGAAATTCCCCTCTCGGGCTGGACTAGGCAAACACAGGCTGTCACTAAGCCTTTCTATAAGTTTCTCTTTTTGCTTTTAGCTGGGGTTGGGGGAGGCCTTCAAGGGAAAAAGAGGTGAACTCATTTCATAGTAATTTTTATAGATCAGCACTTACATAGCATTTTCAGTTTTGCAAAGTGCTTTATAAATATATTATTTTATTCTCACAACAACCATAGGAGATATTGACTTGCCCAGGGTCACACAGATAGTAAGTGTCTGAGGTCAGATTTGAACCTGGGTCTTCCTGACTTCAGGTCCAACACTCTTTTCTTGCTTTTGTTCAAATGTAAATGATAAAATAAGACAATTCTCATGTCTATATGCATGAAATGAATAGATTACAGTATGGTTAATCCATAACTTTTCACCACCATATTAATTGTTACAGATTACTGAATGATTTGCCAATGACAACTCTCAATCATGGAAATGATCACAAGAATAGCCATCTTATCATCTAGTTCACCATTTCTTCTCTATGGATATAAAGCCAAAATCACAGCATGAAATCATGCAATTGAAACTTTCCATTTACATTGAAAGAATGATCTTGGCTACATCTCAGTACTGCAAATGTAAATGTAAAGGAATGACTAGAAATACTGATATATATATATATACACATATATATACATATTATACATATATACATATCATATATGTTGTGTGTGTATAGAGAAAGATTAATAACTCAAATTTGTAGTGTTGTGGAATTTAATTCTTTGAAACAGAAATATCATTATTCTTTTTTAGAATGCTGTAAAAAATATTGATAAACGCAGCAGTAGAGAAATCTTGGAGAATGACTGGCTTAAAAAAGAAGTAAGTAGAATATTTAGCATAAAATAATAGCTTCATTTTTAGGTTCAAATGTGACTTCTTTTTTCAGGTTATGAAATTCCATTATTTAGGATAGACAAAGTTACGAAAAAAGCACAGAAGCATTGACTAGGACAAGATAATTATATTTTCCATTTAAGTCTTAACTTTGTTACCACACAAATCTTTTCTAAAAATTTTATTGCTCATTGGGCCCTCCCTGCAGCAAGGCAATCCTCTTACTTCCTAATTGATTCTCTATGTCACCCACCACAGAAGCTATTCTAATCTTTCTCCTTCCTCCTCAAGCCACCCACACCTTCCACTTCCTCTACCTTTTAAGTTGAAGATTTTGTGTCCTACTTCACCAAGATAATTGGTCACTTCTAGTAATCAAGCTATGAGCTCCCTCTTCCCATCATATCCTTATCTCATGTCCCTCTGACATTGCCCCTCACTATATCCTCTTTTCCTCTGGTCTCTGATGAAGAGGTGATCTTTCTCCTTGCCAAGATCAGTTCCTCTACAGGAACCCTTGATTCCATGCCCTCCAGTCTTCTCTATTGGATTACCTCAGCTATTATCCCCAGTCTGTATTTACAGTCTTTCATTACTCTCTACCTACTGATTCCTTCCCTGATACCTACTAACACACCCAGATCTCATCTGCCCTTAAAAAATGCCCACTAGATCCTACCATCCCCACTAGTTATCATGCTATATCCCTTCTCCTTTCCCAGCTAAACTCCTTTAAAAAAGCCATTTGGTGCCTTCAAATCTTTTCTCACCCTCTCCTAATTATAATAGCTAAATTTGTTAAAGTACTTTAAGGTTTGCAAAGTGCTTCACAAATATCTCATTTTATCCTTATGGAAACTCTGAAAGATAGGTGTTATAATTGTCCTGATTTTACAAGTGAGGAAATAAGTCAAGTCACCTTCCCAGAATCATGCAGGTGGTTAGCTACTGAGGCAGCATTTGAATTCTGGTCTTCCAGACCAGACACTAAGTCCAGCACTCTATCGACTATGCCACCTTCCTGTAAACCTGCCTCTTCAAAACCCTCTGCAAACTGGCTTCCAACCTCATCACTCAATTGAAACTGCTCTCTCTAAAATTGCCAATGATATCAAATAGCCTTTAGAATGACCCTCAACTAAGTGGTGCAATGGATAGGATTCTAGACCTGAAGTCAGAAAGACCCGAGTTCAAATTTGGCTCAAACACTTACTAACCACAAGACCCTGGGCAAGTCAGTATCTCCTAGGGTTGTTGTGAGGATAAAATGAGATATGTATGAAGCTTTTTGCAAAACTTAAATTGCTACATAAATGCCAACTGCTATTATTATCATCACTATTATTATCATTCTTCTTGACTGCTATGCAGCATCTGACACTGTTGACCACTTCCTTCTGAATGCTATTTCTCTGTTTTTTTGTGACACTGCTGTCTTTTGATTTTCTTCCTACTTGTCTAACCTTACCTTGTCTGCTGAGCTTCCTGTCTGTCCTTCCTGTTTTGCCATTTCTTTCTCAATATCTTTTGATCCAATATCCTTGGATTTTCAGCCAAATTATGCCCACTATCTGTGGGTGTATTCCAAGACTTACCTGTGTCCTCTTTTCTCTCTACACTTTCTTAGTGACCTCATCAGATCCTGTGCATTTAATTATCATTTCTTTTCAGGTGACTCCCAAAGTGTGCGCTGTCTCTCTCTCTCTCTCTCCCTCTCTCTCTCTCTCTTTCTCCCACACACACAGACACACAGACCCCTACACGTGTATTTATGTTTATATTTATATATACACACATACATATATACACACACCTATGTATGTATTCATATTGTGTATGTAGGAATGTATATGTATGTATATATCCCTAGTCTATCTTTTGAACCCAAGTCCTGCATCACTGAGTACTGGACATGTTGAATGGGACATCCCATAAATATCTGATACCCAACTTATCCAAATCAGAACTCATTATCTTTTCTTCCAAATCTACCCCTTATCCCTCGTTCAAACTGAGACCCACTGTATAAGACCTTAGCTTGAAAAGGCCAAGGTGCCCCATTGCATCCTGGGCCATCTCCAGTCATCCTGATCCATATCTGGCCACTGGACCCAGATGGCTTTGGAGGAGAAAGTGAGGCTGGTGACTTTGCACAGCCCTCCCCCAGTTAAATCCAATTCACTTGCATGTCAAGGCATCACCTCCCTGATGTCATTGTCCTCTTCAAGAATGAAGGACAAACACAACAACCCCTTATCCAAACTTTGCTATTACCATCCAAGGAACTGCCATCCTTCCAGTCACCCAAGTTGATGATATTAGTATCATTTTTTACTCCATTATTCCCTCATATATCCAGTCAGTTGCCAAATTATGTTGTTGCTGTCTCTACAACATATCTCACACGTGTCTTCTTTCCATTCATACAACCACCACCCTACTTCAGATCCTTATTGTGCCTCACCTGGACTTTTGCAGTAGCTGCCTAATTGGTCTCTCTGTCTTGTCTTTCCCTCCTCTAATCCATTGTCTATACAGCTTAAAAAGCAATTTTCCTAACGTCTGACCGTGCCACCTTCCTAGTCAACAAACTTCAATGGCTCCCTCTTATCAGTGGGATCAAAAATAACCTCCTCTGTTTAGTATGTAAAGCTCTTCACCACCTGAGCCCTTCTTATCATTTTAGTCTCCTTGAACATTACTCCCCACCATGCATTCTATAGTTCAGGCACAACTCTCCATTTCCCATCTCCATGCCTTTGCACTGGCCATCCGCCATATTTGTAGCACTGTCTCTTCTCTGCAGGAAGCATTTCCTGTTCCTCCCAGTGTCTAGCACCTTCTCTGCTAAGGTTACATCCTACCAACACTGAATATGTCTTGTATACATACCTATTTATGCCTATATTGTATCCCCGTTTAGAATATAAACAGCTTGAAGCTTTTCAATTTTGCTTTTCCTTAATATCACCAATGCCTGACAGCTAGTAAGTGTTTAATAAATCATGTTGCTTTATCAATATTATGTGTGTATACATATATACATAAAACATACATATATATATACTGATATATGTACATTCTTAGCTCCCTGGATAGACTGTAAATTCCTTGAGGGAAGGAACTGTTTCTTACAATGTCTAGCACAAAGTAGATGCTTACTAAATACTTCTTGATTGCTTGAATTATCTCTCAGCATATAAGACCTTGAAATATCAACTCCTTAGTTCTTTAGTTTCTATCATATACTTATAGACTTTTGTTGGATTTGATATATTTTTAGTTTGATCTGGGAAAAGTTGTTCATTAATGGTTTAATTAGAGGGAAAATGTAAGTAATTCTTCCTATCTCAAAGTAACCAAGAACAGACTAACTGCTTATAAGACAGATATTTGTAGATGGGCAGAGATGTCTCTGTATTATTTTATGCTTAAATATTATACTAAACAGGGAGAATTTAAGATTTTAAGTTTAAAAAATGATATCTAGATCTAGTAGTTAAAAAAGATGTAATGTTATCAGTCATTGACTTACAGGTATAGTAGCTAGTTGGTAAATTACTTTAATACTGCCTCCTCTTGGGAAATTGTGACATTGCCAGAGGTGAATCCTCCACTTTGGGTCATCTGTCTTTTGACAACACCTTCTCCAGATTTGTTCTTTTTTTCGTAAGGTTTCTCCAAGAAAGACAGGGGTGGAGATCTCACAACTGAGACATTCTTGTGTGACCCTGGACAAGTCACATAACTTCTCCAAGCCTCAGGTTCCTCATCTACAAAGTAGGACTAATACTTGTAGTACATACTTAATAGGGCTATTTTAGAGCTTAAAGGAGATAACACATGAAAAGCTCTTTGCCAACTTTAAAGCACTTTATAAACTTTGTTTTTTTGCTATTGTTTTTATTATTACTTTTCTTTACCTTCTAGTTTCCTATCTAATTTTTAAAAATTTACTCATAGTTTTCTATAATCTTTACTTCTTATTGTCACCACCTACCACAATAACTTCTTAGGTATTTTCCCTTCTTTTAGTATCTCTTTTCCAATCTTAAAAGCTACTGTCAGAATAATCTTGTAAGCTCCTTGCATATAAGTACCATCTCTTATTTAAAGTATCCATGATCTCATCAATGTGGGAAATCCCTCCTTTAAGCAGATCACAACCCATCCATTCTTTCTCATCTATAGTTTTCCATAAATCCTTCATAAGAGAAGCTATCCAATGTGCTAGAGGCTTTTCTCAGGGTCTTTTAATATTTTGTGGGACTTTGAATGCCCATTGACTATTCCTCCATCTGATTACATGACCAACCAATCTCCTTTTTCCTATCATAGGTGCCCTTTGACAATTTATTGTACACTACTTTTTTGCACACAAGGCATCATTGGGAATACTTATATGCATCTTGCATTTTTCCATATTCCTTTGAATTAACCATAGTTTTGATTCTTTGGTGATGGTGTACCATGAGTAACAGTCATATAGTGTCACTAAAAGGATATGTGAATATTAGTATTAAAGGATGACTTTCATAAGTTGTATCTTGGGATTATTGAAAATGATCTTTAGTTTCCTACCTTTACTCCTTCTATTCAATTCTGGGTCCAGCTCACTATTTATCTGAAGAATATGTATACATATATATTCATGGATGTGAATGTACATGTAAATACAATCTACAATAAAGACCTATGTATGTATAATACATATGCAGGCTATTATAATACATAATGTTTATGTGTCTGTGCATACATGCATGCATTTCTACTGAGAAGCACCAAAGCAGAGTGGATAAAAAGCTAACCTCAGAATGAGTTATCATCAGTTATTGTCAATTATCAGACTCAGGACCGAGTTCAATTCCTGCCTATAACACATATTATTTGTGTAACACCTGGAAAAGTATTTAACTTCTCAGTGATCAACAACTCTTTAAAACTGTAATCTGCAGAAAAAGTGTCATTGCACTCTGGAAGAGGAAATGTCTTCATCAAGAGATGCCTATGCCAATTAAATCATGGGTCCAACATTATCTCATCCATATCTATATTCATCCATCCAAAAAAATTTATGTGTACGTGCATGTACATGTAGGTGTATATATATGTATATATATGTATATATATATATATACATACACACATATAATCTATAAATATATACTATAAATGCATATATACATACATGTGTATATGTATATCTTTGTGTGTATGTGTAGATAGATAAAGATATAGACATGACTCAGAACCTTTGCTCTAAGTTTACATGGCCTCATGGACTAGGTCCAGCCTTGGGTCTTCTTGCTAACTCTTTCTTTCTGACTCATGTCTCCAACCTGGAAAGGTCCAAAATTGACTCTAGGTCTCTATGGAATAGGTCCTCAGCTTCCATACAAACACTAAAACTAAAAACAAATAAACATCAGCTAGAGAACATGCTTTATTTAAAAAATAAGACAAAAATGGAAAGGACTCATTTCCAAGATTGTAGTCAAAACAAATCTCCTTCCCTTTTTTTATGATTGCCACATTCTAATTATAGTTCTGTCCTGAGTTGACATACCCCTTCCCATTCCAACTCTAGAAGGGAAAATAAGACAGGATTGCCACAGAGTCAAGCATCCACCTATCTTTTCGGGCCCCACCTCTTCAGAATACTTTATATTGTTCTAGCCTTATAGTACTTCCCTAGGTAGGACTTCTATCAAGGGAAAAGCACTTGGCATTAGTAATCTACCCTTCTCTCCAAGACCTTCACAGGTCACATAATGAACAATACATTGAAAACCAATGTCTGGATGTTCTCCTCTACTTGGTGGTTCTGTCCTTTGATCTGCTTCCTGCTTGCTCCAGAAATCCCTTCATGGGGTGCTGCGGGTTTGGTTCAGTAACTCTTCTGCTGGATCTAGGAATTTCTCACTACTTCATTACTACCTTTGTCCACTGCCATCTCTGGTGCCACAGGGTTCTTTTGAGGATATGGTTCCCTGAAGGGACCATGTGGCTGTGGGAGCTTTCCTCCAGGGAATGGAGTACATGTGTATATCTGTCTCATCTCCAAGCTCTTGCTCACCTCTCTCTCTGGTTCCTCATACTCCTGAGAGCCTTTTAAGTCTCTCAGATATATAGCCCTACTGAGAGTGGAGCCCCATTCTCCTGCAAGGGGAAAGAACTTAGAATTTCTTGACTCTTTAAATGCATAATGAGTTACAGACAGATCAGAGCAGGCTGGATTCCCTTTGGGATATTTAAAATCTCTTGACCTCAAAAGTCTTCCCAAACAAAAACCTATCTTGCTAATGCCAATATTCTACCATACTTACTATATCACTGAAAATCATGTAACATTACAGTCTCTGAAGATTTAAAAATGGGCATCATCAAGGTGGCAGTAGATACAGATGAGCTTAAAGAGGCTGCAGTATATTATAAACAAAGGATTTGAAAAACTGGAGTAAAAAATGTCATCAAAGAAGTGTATAATTTAAGTGAAGTATTTAATTTTTTAAAAAAAGGCCTTATGCTGTTAAGGTGAGTATTATCAAAATACACCTGATAAAGACTGATTTAAATGAGTTTCTACAGCATCAACAAGTTCCTTTTCATCTTTGAATTTAACTGTTTATTAATCCAGCTTGAAAATATAGCTGTCCTTATTATCTTCAGGGGATCAAGAAGACAGGCGGCATAGATAATGGTTAAATCCTGGAGGCATCACAGAGCAGGTAGAGTGCCTGAATTGGAGACAGAAAGACCTGAGTTCAAATCCCTTCTCAGGCATTTTTTTTTTAAATCTATGGACAAATCAATCTCTCTCTATGCCTCAATTTCCTTCTCTGTAAAATGAAGAAGTTTGATTCAATGACCTCTGTGACCCTTTCAGCTCTAAATCTCTGATCTTATGGAATAATAATAAAAATCAACTTGAATTTCGTTTTGGAACAAAAAGTTAGATATAGAAATTTTACTGAAACAGATTCACATACCTCCTTTCAAGTCTGTTTTCAACCCCTCTTTTGGGGTTGCTTGGTCCCAACTTAAGAGCTTGATAAGGAGAAAGAGTCCATCCCTGAACCCAGATAGGCACCTGGGGAAAAGAAGCTTCATTCAGGTCACTATAGATAATCCTATTTCCAGATAACCTACTCACTTTCTCCAATTCCATTGCACATATCAGATCTGACACTGCCCAAAATTCTCACTACAAAGATAAGCTTTAAATGCATTGACAGTTTTTACTTTTCTAAAAACAAGCAAAAAAACCCAGTGCCGTTTATCATTTAGGGCATTACTAGATTTCTCTTTGCTGCATATAGCTTGTATTCAGACCAGGTCCATTCTTGACTCTGCCGTTTTTACATAAAAAAGATGCCCAAGCTTGATATATACTTTTGGTTTCTCATGCCCCAAACTCATGTCTAAGTCACCTGGGTTTGGGGAAGGTTGGGGGTGAGGAAAGCAGAATAGAGACTAAACACTAGTTCAAAGATTTATGGGAAGGAGATTTTCCTAATTTTGTGGCGATGCACGCATGTTGTACAGATCATTTTGAAGAGCTCTGTCTATTCCTCCTAAAGTAATCAAAAGTGAATGCAGAAATCAGTGAAGAGTGATTCATCTTCCCCTAAAATTAATGCACCTTCTCTTCCAGCAGATGAATTTCTTTTAGAAAAATGACAGCAATTGTGTAATAGTGAGACAGTAATTTAGTAGAAAGAGCACATGATTTGGAATCAGAAGACCTGGATTCAACACCTCTTTCTAGCTGTGTAACCTTAGGCAAATCACCTTCTCTAAGTGTGGTTTCCTCGTCTGTAAACTGGAAATATTAATACACTGCCAACTTACTTCACGATCGTTGTGGGGAGCATATAAGAGGTTACTTTGCAATCATAAAGCACTACATAAATAAAGGCTATTATTCAGATTTCTACTGATAGTCTGTCTTTCTCCTCCTTTTGGGGTAGGTTGAACTTCATAAGAAAGAAGTAGCACAATTGGAAGTTGCTATTCACCATCTAGAAGAAGAAAATTTAGGGCTTATATGTCAGCTATTTGACTGCAGACTTGCAGACCTCAAAATAACCAGGTGAGAGTCATTAATACATTTAGAAACAGTGTTTTTGTTCATTTGATTGTGAAGACCAAGTTAACCTATTTGAGTTTTTAAGTCTATGCAGAGTTCGACAGCTAAATGGAAGGCAAGGGATAATGATGAAGATGATGATGATGATGGTAGAAAAACAATAATACTCTTTGTATGGCAGGAAGAAGACGATATTGATTCACCATGAGTAGAGTGAGAGCTTTGAGCTAATTTTCTACTTGTGGCAGCTGATTAGAATTCTTTTGCTTCGTCCCCCTTGAGAACAAAAGCACTTGTTAGCAAGACTGCTGGCCTCTGTTTAGCCTGTGGTGCTGAAATAGAGCAAACTAAATAGCCCACGTATGTATCAGACGCATGACCTCAGCATCAAATGCACTGTGCTCTAAAGTTAGCCAGACAGATAACTGGTACAGTGCACAATTTGGTGAAATATTATCAGGGTTAGTGTTAGAGTCAGTAGTTATTTTAGCTTTTATGAGAAGGTTAGTATTCAGGAAAATTGCTGGAAAGGCATTTTGTGGAAAGAGTTAATTAAATCTCTATTCCATAGTGGTATTAGGTGAATCCGACTAATATGGGTCTTGAAATTATTTCCTTTGTTTGAGGATTAGGACTATACTCAAATGAAACATTCTAGAATTAAAAAAAAAAAAGATTCTTTAAAAACTGTATGTGACTTGTAACACTCTATTTATTTAGGTAACTAACAAAACAGTCTTTGTTATTCCATCCTGGGAAAGGACTAGGATCATAGAGGAAAAGTTAGAATTCAGAATTATACTGACAAATTGAACAATACAAATAGTTTATTAGTGATGTGCTTAAGGAAGGTGGTGGGGGGAAGCAAATTGAACAAATACCATGTGGATGTTTGTGAATATAAAATTACAGAAATTACAAGGTAACCAACTGACCAGGAATTCATAACAGGTAAACATTCTATGCAAGCATTTCTTACAGTATGTGGAAAGCCAGTAAGAACATAGGGATCTGGGCATAAAGGGCATTGAGGTAGCACAGTGGATAGAGCTTTCGGCCTCAAGTCAGGAAGACCAGAGTTCAAATCCAGCCTCAGGCACTTACTATCTATGTGACCCTGGGCAAGTCACTTAACCTTGTTTGCCTCAGTTTCCTCATCTGTAAAATGAGCTGGAGAAGGAAATGGTGAACAATTCCAGCATCTCTGCCAAGAAAACCCCAAATGGGCATCACAAAGAGTCAGACACAATTGAAATGACTGAACAACAGCAACAAGGGCCATTTGCAGGGTTTGTGCCAGAGTCCTTTGTCCTAACACATTGCAATATCCTTTAAGGTTCAGCTCAAGTGCCACTTTTTCCATGACACCTTCTCTGCCTCAGGTGGAAGTAATCATTGAAACTCATAGCTCAATGTGTATCGCATATATTTTAATACCTCAATAATGAAGATAATAACAAAACAATTTATAAAGCACTTTCTTCATAACCATGTGAGATAGCTATTCCAAGTATCATTACCCCCATTTAATGGATGAGGAAACTGAGGCTGTGGGAGACTGTGACTTGCCCATGATAACATAGCTAGTAAGTGTCCAAGCTGGCATCAACACATAAGTCTCCTGACTCCAAATCCCAGGCTCTCACTATGATTCTTTACTCTATTTAATATTCTATTTATATGCATGTTTTGTCTTCCTCAACTAAATGGCAAGTTCTTTAGGAGTATGGAATGTACTTTATTCATCTTTTATCCCATTTAGCATCAGCATAGCACCTCATATGAAATAAGCATTCAATAAATCTGGAAGAGGCAAGCTCCTGTACTTTCCTTCTTTTTTTTTTAACTCCAATTTGCTTTCTTCCCTTTTAAAATGGATGATTTTTACATCACATTTTATTAGCACTCTGGAACATTTTATGTGACTATTGATCATTTTTTATTCCGTCCTCTGGAAATTACTCATATACTTCACTACTCGCTTGTTGGGGAATGCCTTTTGATTGTATATATGTATTAATTCTCTTTCTCTCTCTCTCTCTCTCTCCATATATATATATGTATATTATATTATATCTTAACTATCACACTAAGGGGAAATATTTCATGCAGAGGTTTTTACTGCAGTTTATTTTCTTATCCTAGAGGCAGTGATTTTATTTGCGTGAAAGCTTTTTCATTGAATGTAATAAAAACTGTCTGCTTTATCTTTCATATGTTTTTATACCTCTGACAGTGTGGTGCACTAGAGAGAGAACTGGCTTCAGTCAGGATGACCTAGTTTTTCCAAAATTCTACTCAGATTCATTTCTTTCCTATTTATCTTTCTAATATATTTAAGTCTATAAGTGACATATTAAAGTCCTCAAATTATTGACTTATTATCTTGGTCTTCTTGTAATTCAGTTAACTTGTTCTTTAAGTACTTAGCTGCCATACCATTCAGGAAGCATATATTTAATATCTATATTGTTTCATGATGTCTAGTGCATCTAAGCACAAGACAGTTTCCCAGCTTGTCTCTATTAGATATATCTATTTTTACTCTTGAGCTCAAGATTGTTACTTCTACTTTTTCTTAGATTCTCTGGAGGTATAATAAATTCTCTTCCAACTCCTCATTTTAACTCTATGAATCTTTATATTAATTAAATTTCTTATAAACAAACTATTAGAGTTGGTTTGTTTTCTAATCTATCCTGCCACTCTGTTTTATGGGTGAGTTTGTCATATTCATGTTCATTATTATAATTAAGTTTACTTTTCCCTCCACCAAATCTTGTTAAAAAATTTCTTATCTCCCTCCCTCTTTTGCTTGAGATTTTTTCTTTCCTGACTACCTTTATTCTCGAACCTCTTCTTTCCCCCTGCCATTCCCAGACCAGTACCCATCCTTAACCCATTTTGCTTCTATCATTAAATTATTTCTATTTATTTATTCTAAGTTATTTTTTCCCTTGCCTAGCCCAGACAAGCCCCTGGTTCAACACTTACCCCCTCCCATCTCTACAAATTAATAACCTTCTCTTATAATAGCAAACTTAAAAAACAAAAATTCCTGCTCCCTTCTCTTTTCTTCCCTAGAATATTTCTTTACTCTTCTTTTTTTGACACTCAAACTTATAGCTTATTTTATTTTATTCGTTCATTAACCCTTAAGACGGCCTCCTCTGTACTTCAAGATGTATGCACTTAATCATTATGTAACCTTTTTGAGCTGTTTTATTTATTTACCTTTCTTAAGTTTCTTTTGTCTAGTGCCTTGCAAGGCCTGTCTTTTAATAGAAATACTTGGAAGTTATTGATTCTGTTAAAAGTCTCTTTTCCCTTCAGAAGTATTTTTAGCTTTACTTGGTAAATTATTATTGTTTCATGCCAATTTCCTTTGCTTTTTTTGTATATTCCAATATTTTCATTCCCTTTTCAAAGTTGATGCATAATCTTATATGAATCTGATGAGGTTCAATGATGTCTCTTTTATGTGAAATAGTTTTGCCCATTCTTCCTCTCCCTTCCCCCTTCTCCTAGTGCATCCCTCTTTTTCTCCTACCCATTTTTTACATCATCCCAACATAGTCAACTCACTCCTTTTCCCTCTTTCTATGTAGAATTCTTCCAACTGCCCTAATAATGAGAAAAGTTCTTAGGAGTTACATGTGTTATCTTCCCATATAGAAATATAAACAGTGTAACTTTATGGAATCCCATATGACTTCTCTTTCTTGTTTGCCTTTTTATGGTTCTCTTGAGTCTTGTATTTGAAAGTCAGATTTTCTCTTCAGCTCTGGTCTTTTCATCAGGATTCCTTAAAAGTCTTTTATTTCATGAAATGTACATTTTTCTCCCTTTGAAGGATCATACTCAGTTTTGCTGAGTAGATTATTCTTGGTTGCAGTCCCAGCTTTTTTACCTTCCAGAATGTCATATTACTTACTCCTTACTCCTTTAACATGGTAGTTGCTAAATCTTGTGATCCTGAATGTGGCTCCACCGTATTTGAATTGAATTCTGGTTGTTTGAAGTATTTTGTCTTTGATGTGGGAGCTCTGGAATTTGGCTATAATATTCCTGGAAGTTTTCATTTTGGGCTATCTTCCATATGGTGATTGGTGGATTCTTTCAATTTCTATTTCACCCTCGGGTTCTAGGATATAGGGCAGTTTTCCTTAATAATTTCTTGAAATATGATGCCTAGGCTCTTTCTTTGATCATGGCTTTGAGGTAGTCCAATAACTCTTAAATTATCTATACTCAATCTATTTTCTAGGTCAGTTGTTTTTCCTATATTTCACACTTCTATTTTTTCATTCCTTTAATTTTGCTTTATTGTTTCTTGATGTCTCACAGAGTTATTAGCTTCCACTTTCCCATTCTAACTTTTAAGGTATTATTTTCTTCAGTGAGCTTTTGTACCTCTTTTCCATTTAGCCAATTCTGCTTTTCAAGGAATTCTTTTCATTAGTGAATTTTTGTACCTCTTTTTTTAATTCGGCCAATTCTGTTATTTAAGGTGTTATTTTCTTCAGTATTTTTGGTGCTTTTTTCTTTTTACCAGTTAATTATTTTTTCATGATTTTCTTCCTTTGCCTTCATTTATTTACCAAATTTTTCCTCTTCCATTCTTATTTGATTTTGAAAATTATCTTTTTAGCTCTTCAAGGAATTCTTGTTGAGCTTGTGTCCAGTTCACTTTTTTTGCTTTGAGGCTTCACTTGTAGCTGTTTTGACTTCATTGTCTTCTTCCGAGTTTGTGTCTTGATCTTCCCTGTCTTCATAGAAGCTTTTTATAGTCAAGTTCTTTTTTTATTGTTTGCTCATTATTCTGCCCTATTTCTTGATTTTCAACTTTATTAAAATTGGGCTCTATTCTTGGTTGGGGTGGAATGGGGGAAAGTACTGTCTCATGCTTCAGGCTTTTTTTGCACTGTTGTTTTCAGAGCTAGTTCTGAGGGTTTGGAAGTTTTTGTTGCTTCTAAGATGGTAAGATCTGGGGAGAGATATAGTCACTACTCTCCTGGTCTGCACTGTAATCCTTACCCAGGAAGGGCACCTGATCCCTTGAAACTAGAAACTATACTGTTCCTTAGGGCTCCCACTCCCTCTTAATTGAAAATGCTCCTCTCTGAACTATGACCCAGAGGTAGGCATAGGTAATGGATTTGCCAAATAGCATCTGGTCCTGTGTCCAGTGCTAGCACAGGAGTCCTCTATAATGTTTCTGACCATTTGCCAGTTCTTCTGGCATGAGAGTTCCCAAAGCTGCTGTTGCTTGTGTCATCACCACCTGGTCCCATCTCTGGTGTTTAATCCACATGGGCCTCATGCCAGCCTCCATCCCCATGTCAAAGATTTCTCCTTATGACCTCCTAAGTTGTATTATGTTGGAAGAGTGTTTCACTCTGACCTTTTATTGGTTCTGCCACTCCAGAATTTGATTTGAGGCATTATTTTAAAGTTGTTTGGAGGATAATGTTGGGAAAGTTCAGCTGAGGGCTTTTTCTATTCTGCTATCTTGGCTTCTAGAGCTCAATGATTCTTGTTTTATCTCTCTTAATCTTATTTTCCATGTCAGTTGTTTTTTTGAAAAGAGATGATTTTTATGTTTTGTTTTTGTTTGTTTTTTACTTTGTTCTTATATTTGTTACTGTATTATTGACTTTTTGAGGCATATTTCCTTGATTTTTTTCAAGGTGTCTAGTAATATGCTGAGATTTCTCAGTTTCTATTCTAGGAAGTCTATTTCACTTACTCGCTATATCTTAAGTACATTTATTTCAGCCTTCCAAACTTTTTTTGAAATCACTCTGACCATTCCATATTATTTTATGGAGTTATGGAGTTATTACAGAATTATTTTCTTCTGGAGTTTTATCCTGGGATTCATGTCACCCTCTGGACCAGGAAAGTTCAGAGGCTTCCTATTGCTTCTATGACAAAATCCAACTCTTCAACTTGACATTAGAACGCTTTACAGTTTGACTCTAGTTCACCTTTCCAGATTTATTGTATAGTGTTGCACTCTATTCATTCTCATTTGAGCCAAACTGGCCTATTTTAAGTTTCTCAAAACTAGCACTCCATCGCCCATTTTTGTGCCTTTTCATAGGCTTCTCCTCAATCCTGGAATGTACAACCTCCCCATCCCTTACTCTTAGAATCTCTAGCTTCCTTTAGAGCTGAATTCTTATACCACATCCTATGAGAAGTTCCTCCCTGATCCCCTTAGCCCTAAAGAGCTAATTAAATTATTATTTACATTTTTTTTGTTTAGATCCTATGTCTTTTAGCATAATTGTAAGCTCCCTGAAGGTAGATTTTTTCATTTATATATACATACATACAAAATATATCATATTATATATGTACATGTGTGTGTATATATGTGTGTGTATATACATATACATATACATATACATATACATATACATATATATATCCCTGGCACAGTACTTTGCACATAATGGGAACTTAATAAATGTTTGCTAGATTGAACTGAACTGGTTTGGATTAGATTGCAATATTTTAATTTATATTATTTCTTCCTTGCACCGAGACACTAGATATACAAAGACAACAACAACAACAAAAATCCTTGCCCTCAAGGAGCTTGCATTCTATGGAATGGGAGGAGAATACAAAATTTTAATTATTTAGCATTGCTCTGTCTTTGTTGTTTGTCAATTTTGTTAGTCTTTTTAAAAGTAGCCCTTGGATTTATCTTTTAATTTTTTTAAAAAAATTTTTAATTGTTTTAAATATCTGCTCTAATCTTTCTCTTTTCTGTCAGTTGGTTTTTTAGGTTCAGGCCCAGTTACCTTTCTCTTTTTCTTCTATACATACATATACATGTATGTATGTATGTACATATATATATATATAAATGTATGTGTGTTACAGACATACATATATTCAAGGTCAGAATTTTCCTGAGTAATCTGTTGGCTACATAATGCTGATTTTGATAGACATATTAGACCTTTGAATTGGCATTATCTGATATGATCTATTATTTTTATTCATTAAGGTGGAAATTGGAGCAAAAGACTGACTTTTGGGGGAGTTCTTGTGTGGAATTAAAAGTGCAAACTTCAGGATTTTCCTGGAGTAAGCGCATAGGAGCAGGGTGGCCTGTCTCCTATTCTGATAGATGTCTTGGTAGAAAGTTTCTCTTGTTGTTGTTGTTGTTTTGGTGTGTGAGGAAGGCTGACTCCCTTTGGTGTTCTCACATCAACCTCTTGGGTCAATCTGTCTCCTTCTTTTCATTCTCCTTGCAATGACCCTGGGCCAGGACCTTAAGAAGAGAGGTTCATCGTAGGAAGCTCCTTCCTTTCCTTCCTGTTTCTTATCAGTCCCTTCTCCAACGTGTCCTTCACCTGTCGACTATTAATTATAATCTTCCTTTGCTCCAGGCTCTCTACTCATTACACTAATCATTTTACTCCACTCAAAAACTTTCAGTGACTCCCCCGTGCTCACAGAAGAACATAGACATTCCTGATCCTAAAGCTCTATAGTCTGACTTGAAATTACCTTTACAGGTTTTGCTTATTCTATTTCCCTTCACGTATCGTACCTTTTGTGTTACTCGACACCTTTGTTTTCGCCCTGCCTTGTCCCATTTCTAAGACTTTGTTCCTGCTCTCTCCCATTCCTTGAAAAGGACATTCCCTCTATCAAACTCCTTTATTTCCTTTAACATCCAACCCAGATGTCTCCTCTTCCATGAAATCTTCCTTCCCTTCCCAATGTAAAAGTATTCTCTTCCTCATGTTTCTTTTCACTCACATTTAATTTATTCTCCCCTAGGTTATATTTTTGTGGACATGTCTTTTCCCCTTACAAATTCCTTGAGAGAAGAGCTGGTTGTGTATCACAAGACCTAATAACACAGTAAACCCTTAATGAACGCTTGCTAAATTATTTCCTTTTTTAACAATTCGAAAGCCTAGTATGTGATTGATGTAAAATACTTTTTAGTGAATAAATATCTAAAAATTTCTGTTAGCAAAATATAGTTCATTTTCATTTGTTTGTTTGTTTGTTTGTTTCTTTCTTTCTTATTTCTCCTTTAGACCTCTGTTTCTTACCCAAGCAGCTGGCCTAGGAGAGCAAGATTTTCCTGAAGAAATACAGTCAGGTATGATTATTTAATAATGATGTTTCATTTAAAAACCACCAAAACCATAGTTATAAATTTTATTTACAGACCTAGACTTTCAAGAAAAGTCTGTCAAAGAGTAATGCTTTTTGACAGTACAGAGTTACTTATATTCCCTTTGCTTGGTGATATGAGGAGCTGGTTATGATTTGGAGAGATGGTGGTTGCATCATTAATTGTAGACAGCCTCTGTACAAAATTTGTGGGGGGTTGGACATTTCTACATTCTCCAATGTTATCTATAGAGTCTGAGGATACTGGCAAAGACAGAACATCTGTGTACCTAAAGAGTATATCAGTGCTCACAGATTAGTAGTCCCTGTGTTGCCTTAGGAAGTGTTACTATGCCTCTGATACTGATGCTGAAGTATGATGGTAAAAATTGGCCCCTGGAAGTATGGAAGGAAGAAACGTTTGTTCTCTGGAGGTGAAAGTGAGTAGAAAATACAAAGTGAGAAAGTAAGTCTGTGTACAAAAGAAAGAGAGTGACTTAATCATGGGTAATATAAAAGAAAGAGTGCTCCTGGATTCACGCAGAGACCATGGTCAGGCCTACCTATGCACTGACCTCTGGACCCCAAAGGAATTATGTGTGGAGGGATGGCAAGGGAATAAGTATTTATATAGTGACTGCTATGCACCAGGGGCAGCTAGGTGGCACAGTAGATAGAATGCTAGGCCTGGAATCAGGAAGACTTATCTTTCTGAGTTCAAATCTGGCCTCAGACACATACTAGCTGTGTGACCCTGGGCAAGTCACTTAATCCTGTTTGCCTCAGTTTTCTCATCTGTAAAACAATCTGGAGAAGGAAATGGAAAACCACTCCAGTATCTTTGCCAAGAAAACCCCAAATAGGGTCATAAATAGTTGGATATGACTGAAAAATGATTGAACAACAACTATGCACTGGGCTCTATGCTAAGCATTAAAGCTATGCTAAGCACTATTAAAAGTATTCTTGCCTTTAGTCCCTGAGAGTAGGTGCTATTATTATCTCTATTTTATAGTTGAGGAAGCTGAAGAAAACAAAGGTTAAGTGATTTGCCCAGATTACACTGCTGGTAAGTGTCTGAGGTCAGATTTGAACCTAAAGAGCATATCAGTGCTCACAGATTAGTAGCCCCAGTATTGCCTTGGGAAGTTTTAAGTCTTAAAGTTTTAAGTCTTTCTGACTATAGGTCCAACGGTCTATGTAGTGCAGTGCTTGTAGCAATACCAGTACTGGAGAGCCACTTGGATTCTGAAACCCACACAGCATGTCTGAATGGCACATTTCTGAGCTCCCTGAAATCTCCAAAGGGACAGAGTGCTTGGAGAGCATAAGTGTACTAAGAGCTCAAGGTGTGAGGGAATATAAGTGATAGTCCATGAAAATTAATTATCTGCAAGATTGTGATGAAATATATCTACTCCAGGGAAGGCTTGGATTTCCAACATCTGTCCAAAAAATGACGTTGACTGCCTTGGGAAGTAGTGAATTTCCCATTAGTAGAGGTCTTTAAATAGACCTCTTGTTGACTACTTGTTTAGAATGTTGTAGAAACAATTCCTGTCAAGATATGGGTTAAACTAAATAACTTATGATGTTTTTTACACGAGAGGACTTTAATGTATACATTGATGGTATCTCAAATACCCAGTCTCCTTCTTCCTCAGTCTTCTCAGCTCCTGTGAGGGTCATCTCAGCCAGACACAGAGATGGTCATACTTTTGAGCTCACCATCATCCACAGGTGTATTACTTCCACAATCAAGAATTCTAAAATTCCTTGTTCTAACCATAAGCTCTTCTCATCACTCCTCTTAAATCTATTTGTTATCCTCACCATGACCTCCAATATGTCCGTACTTCAGAACTCTCCCAGTATTCTCCAATTTTGGCTTTACTATCCTTCCTTTCCAATCCTGACCTTATAATTAACTATTCTATTCTCTCGATCTCTATTTTCAAATCCCTTTCCCCCTTGTCCTACTCCTACAGAGCCAAACCCTGACCAAATCTGGGATTATTCCTACCATCCTTTTCCACTCCAGATTGATTAGAGCAATTCAGTCATGCTCTCTGGGGTTTATATAAAACCATCAAGCTAGTTTGAAATCCAGGATTTGAGTGTTTGGCCACAAAGAAAAGAGAGAGCTATTCTAAGGAAGCCCACTTGAGGCTCAGAGGAGATGAAGGAGAACAGCCTCAGCCTTGACCTCAGGCCTTGATCCCCACCACACCCTGCTGGTCTTGGACAGAAGAAGAGCTTGTGGATTTCAGAAGGCTGGAGAATTGTGGACTTCTCTTTGGAATCTTAGTCCTAGCAGCATCCCAGAATGGGATAGGGTGCCTACATTGGGAGCTAAGGATAAACTAGATGCCCTGAAAAAATGTAGCTTCAAGATTCTGTAAGGAGCACAGCAACAAAGCTTCAGAAACTTCATAAGCACCCCACAAGAAGAGAAAAGTACCTCCAACAAACAAGAGCTGTGAGTTACCTCTTTGCCACATGCGTTCTCTAAGAGTGAGCCCACTTTCTCCTGGACTCTGTATATACTTATGGGGAAATGTCACAGACTTTTGGGGAATGTTTTATACCAATTGTTCTTACTATATCACCTTAGTAAATATTCCTTTCTAAAAATTAAGTTTAGCTGACTAACTGATATCAATAGGGCAAGCACACCAGTAGGTGCTTGTAGCCTATAGTACTAGAAGACTACTTCCGAATCACTTAGGTTACCTTAAAACCCTTATAGAAGAAATAATTACTTTTGCTCTGGGAACTTAGCCTCTCAGTGTGGGTTGAGAGAATGAACCACAGAGGTCGTGCTACACTTGTTAAATTGTTGAATGAGTGCCCACTCACCAAAGATCACTTGGCTTTTTGAGGGTTAATTACTTAAATGATTCTTTTCTCTACGAGGAAAGACAAAAAGTCTTATATCTTTTGTCCTTTCTTAAATGTAAATACTGCCCAACTTCCCCTAAATTGCAGTAGAATAGAGAAATGTTCATTTTCCAGATCTAGAAACCCTTTCTAAATTTTTATTTATTTTGAAAGCCTCGTGTTCATCAATCTGGATAACTAGTCTCTTTGAAGTCCTCTCTTTCAAAAAGATTTATTCTCTTTTGCACTAAGAATTCTCTATTTTTCACATTTCAATGTGATTACTAACATTTCACAAGAGGAAATGTTATATGATGTTTCTAAAACATGGGAATAATTCTCCCTCAAAATAAATAATTCTGCACTTTATTATATGCCTAATTGAAGACTTTATAAACATATGTATTTTTTACTTACTCATAATTCTGTATAAACATTATTAACTATTTCATTTTTCACCCAAAATGAACTTAGAATCAGAACCCTTAACGAAAAAAGATAAACCAGAAGTTTCATTGTCAGAAAGACTGGCCTTTCTTTATGAAGATACTAAGGAAAATGTAAACGGGTTGCAAAAAAGTGTAGAAGATACTGAGAATGATCCATGTATTGAATTTGGTGCTTCTGATCTAAGTTATTTGCTATATGAAGATGAAAAGGATTTCAAGGTAAAGTTTCATAACACTATGGTTTAATTTAAAACAACATTTTGTTGGTGGGTAAACTACTATAAGAAAAGGGATAGAGATAAATCTTTGATTTTACTTGTCTTAAGAAACTCCTACCAATACAGGTCAGCACCCTCTCTACAATTTGCAACTGTAGAAACTGTTCAGAAGTTAATTACTTGCCCAAGGTCATATAGCCAGGATATGCCAAAGTCGGGACTAGAACCCAGGACTGCCTGGTTTCAAGACTGGCTTGCTATCTGTTACGTTTTTTGAGAAACACTTCTTAGAAGATAAGGTTACAGAATTTGCACATATAAAGTGAAATTGACCCACCATTTACACACAGTACTCTGGAGAATTAGAACCTCTTTCTTATACATGCATTGTTTGCTCAATTTGTTAGATTCTATTCAACAAATGTTTTTTTTAAAGCACCTACTGTGTGGAAGCTCCTGTGACAGGAACCGCTGATAGAGAAGAATGAATACACAAATACTTGTGATGCAAGAAAAAGAGAGAGAGATGATGATGGTGACAAAGGAGAATTCTGGGCAAAATGCTAAGGAAATGTTGAGATAGCTTTCACATCTAGGGAAGACTTCATGAAGGAAGTGATATCTCTCTCAGTCCTTGAAGGAAGGAAAAAATTTAGATAGGTGAAATTGGAGAGGAAATCTTTCCTCCGCCTGGTGGGTGCAGAACAAAGTCACAGAAACAGGAGAGTCAGTCACTAAACAAATGTTTATTAAGAACGTAACTTGTGCCAGGCACTGTGCTAAGTGATAGGAAAGAAAGGAATAGAGGATTGAAAGTAGAAATGGGGGACTAAGTCATCCAGATTGGCTGGAATATAGGACATCTGAAGGGGAGTACTATGAAATTTTTAGACCATTAATAGTATGGCACAAGCTGAGTACTTCTCACTGTAGAATCCTGCAACAACATCTATACTATGTCCCACAATTCTTCTCCCTCTTGACATCAAAGCTGATCACCAAGCTGGAGTGAGAGACAGTGCTGTGTTACAGGGCAGTAAATAGGAGAGGCCTGTTGGTCATTTTACCAACAAAGACAGTTGCTCAAAGTCCTTGGCCTCTAGCTTCCACTACATCCCAACTCCCTTAGTGGCCTAACTCCTAAGTAAAGGGAAAGTGGCGTAAAATCAGTTGCATAAATTCTATGTCTGTCAATAATGTATTTGGATCAGCATAACATACAGGCTTCCCTTACTCAGGGATAATTGGGTTTGGGTGTTTTAGATGCTTCAGGGTATCTCATCTTTCACTTGCCTACTGTCTCACCATTAGAAATGTTTTGTAAATATCAAACTCTCCATTATCCACATGAATAGAGGTAGGAATCATGGTGTAAACCATCCAAAATTGTTAGTAATAAAAAAAAAAACCCTCATGTATTTGCCTTTGGAATTCACTGTGATAACCATGACACACTCTCTTCTCAGTAGATTCCTCCCGAAGTATTTAATGTTGGAAGCAACATCCCTGATCACGGACTCGGAAGTCCTGTGTTTAAGCCCCAGCTCTGACTTTATTTGTCATGTGAGTTTGGGAAAGTTAGACAAACTCTTGTGAGACTCCGTTTCTTCATCTGTAATGTGGGGGCAATAATGCTTACACTGTCTACCTAAGAGAATTGTTGCGAAGAAATTATTTGGTAAACCTTAAAGTATTACATAATAATAAACCCAGGTTATAGCATTTCTCTGTGCACTGACAGACTTCTGGTATAGGAAATGGACCTAGCAAGTTGTTGGGCATAATTACTCCCCCTTAACAAAACACCACTAGGTACTTAAGAGATGGCCATACTTGCAAATAAAAGGTAGCAGATTCCTGTAATTCCAGACCATCTCTATATATGAACAGGACACAACTCTAAGAATATTATTATACAAAAATTACATTAAGACTATCTACACATATATCCTAACAATCTTGACATTGAAAATTTTTACATGTCCAAAGCAGGAATTTGTTTTGTTTGACCATAAACATTTGTAATAGGTTTTGTTTTTCTTGCTTTCTCAATGGGGAGACAGGGGGAGGGAAGGGCAAGGCAGGTGGAAGAGATAGAATTCAGATCTCAAAAAATAAAATTGAATTTAAAATAACAAAGTTATACGCCACATGAAGGATATATGATTTGGAGCCATATGGAATTAGGGAGTTACTGGAGGAACATTTTTATCCAACAGAATAGACACCACACAACACTCCAGATAAAGGCCAGCTCTATTCCAAAGAAACTTCATCCCCTAGTCCATCTTATGTTAGCCCATCAGTTGAATAAACAACCCTTTGTCTTTCCTTCTCTCTCATGTCACCACAGGAATATACCAATCTGGGCCCACTGGAGGTAAAGCTCATGGCTCTAGAAGGAATGAAAAAACCTATTCATGAAGGAATGAAAGAAATGACCAAGAAAGAGTGGGAAGATGCTGGGAAAACAGAGAATTTCATCACGTATAAGATAATCCGTTCTTTGAAAAATTAGAGACTGGCGGGTGAAATAAAACATTTTTCCATTGTTAAGGTCATGTGTTGTATAAGTTCACTGTTCATTGAAGCTTTGACCTACTTTTAAGCCAATTTTTAAAAATATTACTTAAGTTTTTTTTTAAAGATTGTAATTACACTTAAAATAAAAGTTTCAGCTATTCAATTATTCATTTCCTGGTGTGTGAATGGCACAAGTGAAAGAATATTTTCTTAATACCATACTAAAATTACATTTTAAATATCAAATGAGATAATATTTGTGAAGTGCTTAGTACAGTGCCTGGCATATAGTAAACAGTATATAAATGCTTATTCTCTCCCCCTCCCCCCACTGTCCCTACTTTACCATGTAGAGTTGTGCTGTATCGATCCAAATATGGGCCATACCCTTAAAATAAAATCTCTTTGAAAGGAAAATATAGAGAGATAGACATCACAAAGTAGCATGTTATAAGATTCCATTGATGTTTGGTGGAAACCAGATGTTGGGGGAAAGAGCAGCATATATTTGGACAATTATATATTGTCTTATATTTTCAGAATGCCTTATATTCTACCAGCTTTTGTATTTGTTACTTCATTTGATCCCTTTTTTCCCTTAACAAAACACCACTAGATAATTAAGAGATGGCCATACATGCAAACAAAGGGTAGCAGAATCCTGTAATGTATTATTAGCATGTATTGTATTATTAATATCTAATATATCAGGATCATTTGATCCTAAGAAAACATCTGCCTATGTGGTAGGTAGGATGGTTATTAACCCCAGTTTACAGATAAAGAATTGGGGCTTACAGAGGTTGTGACTTGTCCAAGATAACACAGTTCATAATTGTAACAGAGGCAAAACTAAAACCCAGGTCTCTTGACACCAGATACAGTGATGGTGTTTCTTACACTGTCATGCTGCCTTAGTACAGAAGAAGATAACAGATTTATCCATTTCAAGCTGTAAAGAGAACTTAGAGGTTATCTAGTCTAACTTGGCCCCATTATACATAATCACTAAGATACAGAGAAGTAAAATAATTTGCTTCAGTTCCTAGGTAGAAAATGGAAAAATTGGGCTATTGTAAACGGGAAATGTTGCGTAGTCAGAAAATAATAAGAATTCCTTAAGCATCTTTCTTTATAAGAAGGTTGAACTGTTGATGCTGGCATCAAAGTAGAGGCATACTCATGTGTCAGTCAACAAGCATTTATCAGGCACTTAGTATGCCATGAACTTTGCTAAACACTGAGAATACAAAGAAAGGCAAAATCATGATCCCTGACCTCAAGGAGCTGACATTCTAGTCGGGGAGACAGCAACCAAATAACTACGTACAATAGATGACGTAGACCATTTAAAGAAAGTAATCTCAGAGGGAAGGCGCTGGAAAAGTCTCCTTCAGAAAATAAAGCTAATCCTTGACAAAGGCCTTCAGTTAATGGCATTACAAAATGGATAAATTAGACAGCAATTGGTTTAACAAAAGAATTTGGTAGAGAATTCCTTTAAATAGTGAAGCTCACTAAATTTCTTAAGATATAATTTAATGTGCAAAAATTTGGTTTTTGTATAATTTTTCAGGACACATCTGTGGCATAAGACAAAATACAATTGTATTGTATTGAGAAATGGGTGAGTTTGTAAAATATTCTTGGTATATTTAGCATTTTCCTGCATACTTCCCATTTTGTGGGCCTCAGAAAATACAGATAAAGTTAGTGTTAGAAATCATTAACTAGGATTTGGAGGAGACACAGAGTTCAAATCACATCCTCCAACGACCCTTCCTGCATTGGATCCCTTTGTATCCCTGCTGAGACTTTAGGAAAATTCCTATTTTTGAGGTTTGGTGAGGCTGTGGGACTCTCTAGAATAATGGATCCTCATCTGAAACAGCACATCTGTAAAGGAAAATCCCACTACTGTTGAGGCCTAAAAGGTACTAGTTGATGTTATTTTATGAAAGGCTATTGTTAATATTCTTTTGGGTTTCATTATTCTGAATGATTAATATTGTTAATTAATCATTAATGTGTTAATTAATTAGCAATTAATTAACTATTATTATTAATGGAATAATATCATTAATATTCTGTTTGATCTCATTATTCTTATTATACCGATTCTTTTTTTTTTTAAGATTCTCTGTCTTTTCTCAGCAGGGATTTTTTTCTTCATCATAAGGCACGTTTGTTAGTGTTTTTTCTCAGGTGTCAGTGCTCTCAAATAATCATACTAATTATCTTTAAAATACAACTGTGACCTATGCGCTAATGAGCACAAACGGGCTTAGGTATGTAGGAAGATTAGTCATTTTGTTGTTGGCAGAAATGCAAAACAAAGGAACTAGGGTGGAGGTCAGCAGCTGCATCTGCCCTTTCCAGCCTTCTCCAACTTCATCTGCTAGAAGCATTGGGAAGTTGTCACCAGCTCCCTATAGCTCCTTTGGAATTTTGCTAAGAGGAACCCCTGGATCATTTTGACATCGAATTCAATCAACAAGCACTTACTAAGTGTTTACTATGTGCCAAGTACTGGTAATTTCTGGTAATACATATACAAGCAGAAAAAGAGACAGCCCTTGCCCTCTAGGAGCTTACATTTTAACAAGGGATGAAGCATGTAAACGAATTGTGAAAAGCTGGTGGGGGGGGGGTGGAGAAGACATGAAGTTATACCACTCAGGAACATGGTAGAGAAAGTCCAGAGAGTGAGAAGTGTAGCCTATAAATGAATAAAGATATGGCTGGGGGGAAAAATATGACTGATTTAGGTATCCTCCTTAAAATGGAGGGTTGAGAAGGAATCAACCAATCAGAAGGAGAGGCCATAGGGTCAGAGAATATATATATATATATTTTTTGGTGAGACAGTTGGGGTTAAATGACTGGCCTAAGGTCACACCTCTAGTGAGTGTTATGTATCTGAGGTCGGATTTGAACTCAGGTCCTCCTGACTCCAGGGCTGGTGCTCTATCCACTGTGCCACCTAGCTACTCCCAGAGAACACTTCTAAAGTGAGAAATACAGGGATGAAGAGATTTCTGTGGCATGGTAGAGAAAGTCCAGAGCAGTGGTGAGGAACCTGTGGCCTCGAGGCCATATGTGGCTCTCTAGGTCCTCAAGTGCAGCCCTTTGACTGAATCCAAACTTCATAGAACAAATTGGGGATTTCTGTGAAGTTTGGATTCAGACAAAAGGCCACAGGTTTCCCACCCCTGGTCCAAAGTGTGCAGCCTAGAGATGAATGAAGGGACACTGGGCATGAGAGAGGTTGAAAGGAATTTTCTAACCCTAAAACAGAAAGAAGATTAGGATCAGGGAGTCTGAGCTCAGCAAGAGAAAAAGCAGTTCAAAGGACTGACTTTAAAATGGATGAAGTCTTCTCTAATGAAGTGACTGGTTGCAGTTGGCTGAGAGATTATATCAAGTTAGAGCCAACTCACCTTTCCTGGGGCCACACAGCTAGTAAATGGCAGCAGAGAACAGCAGCAGAGATACTTAGCAGGGACAAATAGCTTAGCTAATGATATCACAGATTCTGCAAGGTGGGAGGTATGAGTTACCTTAGATTACATGTGTGTTACCTGGCCAGATATTTCTGCTTCCTCCTTCCTTCCATCCATCCCTACCATGGATGTTCTGTGCATATAGACTGCACCCCACTGATGCTGTAGTAACCTTTAAGAGAATTTCCTAGAGGAACTATTGGTTACTTAATTTGCTGTGCTGTATAATTAAATGTCACTTACATTAAACTAACAGTTCCTCTGAGTGATGGATTAAAAAGAATTTGGTAGGAATTTGTCAACTATGGCTTGCAATGAATGACAGCCCATCTCCCGGGGCCATCTCCAGTCACTCTGATCTATATCTGGTCACTGGACCCAGATGGCTCAGGAGGAGAAAGTGAGGCTGGTGACTTTGCATAGCCCTTCCTCACTCAAATCCAATTCACTTGCAAGTCATGGCATCATCTTCCTGATGTCATGCTCCCCTCCGAGAATGAAAGACAAACCACAAGAAACCCATCTCTATAACATACCTCAATAAACTGGGAAGGCATTTGGGATGGGGAGAGGGGTGGAGATATATGAGGGAGATCTCAAGTACTATAAGTACAGAATAAAACCAAACTATTGGGGGGTAAATAGACATTTTAATAAAAATTAATAGATTAATCCCTAGGTTTTCTAATTACTGTTGATGATTATACTTAAGTACTTTGGTGTGGGTCCCAGCACCACCAATACAGGGAAGAGTTAGCAGTTGAGTATATAGAGCGCTGTACCTGAAGTCATCAAGACCCAAGTTCAACTCCAGCCTCAGACACATACTTGCCTATGTGGTTCCAGGCAAGTCACTTAATCTCTGCCTGCCTCAGTATTCTCATCAGTAAAATGGGGATATTAGCACCCAACTTCCAAGATTGTTGTGCAAATAAAAAATGCTTATAAAGCACTTTGAAAATCTTGAAATTCTATTATTATTATTTTTCAATCCATCTATAACTTCATCAATGTTATAGAGAACTGCTGTGACCAAAAAATTCATTACTCTACAGCCACCCTGGTGATGAGGCTCTCAAAAGTGAGGCTGTGGTCCTCAAACCACAGGCTGTAGTCTGTCTCCAGGCATACCTTTCCACCATTGTACAACTTGCCAGAATTTGCAAACCACTGACGACCCAGGACCACCACCATTGCCACAACAAGGCACCAGAGCAGGATGTTAACAGAAGATGCCATAAAAGATAACAATTCAATTCAATTCAGCGAAGGTTCATCAGGTGCCCACTCTGTGAAACATGTTGTTTCATCTGCTCGGATTACAAATCAATAGGATAGCTGACACCATGTTTGTAGACTCACACAGTCTAGTGGGGGAGATAAGCCAGGTACACAAATAACTAGATTACAAATAAGAATACAAGTATAAAGGAGAAGGAAGTCCAGAAATATTGTATGGGAAATTGGAGAAAGGAAAGATTACTTCAGGTTCAGGTGACTGGTGGCTCTGGCGTATGGAGCTGGAGATATTCCATCTATCAGAGAGAAAATTGGAAATTGGGAAGGAGATGTGCATTTGAATGGACATCATGTGGAAGAGCGATTAGAATTGTTCTGCTTGACACTGGAGAACAGAATTATGATCAACGGGTAGAATTTTCAAAGAGGCAGATTTAAGTTTGATGTAAAGAAAAACCAAACAATTTTATACATCTAGCCCTAATCACTTTCTGAATTTTATCTAATACCAAATCACAACTGCTTCTTGGAGATCCCTAACTGGATGTCCATTGGCACTTCAAAGTCAGCCTGTCCACAACAAAACTGATTATCTTCTCCCTTAAATCTTCCCCCTGCTATAAACATCTGTTTCTGTTCAGGATACCATCCTCCTCCAAGTTACCCAGATTCACAACCTTAGAATTATTCTGTCCTCCTCACTCACCATCAATCCTACATAGCCAATAAATCGTAAAGTCTTATTGAGTCTACGCCCACAATCTTTCTCATAGTTGTCCCCACTCTTCTAATAGGGTCAGTACTCCCATTCAGGCACCGTAACTTCTCCCCTGAATAATTATTACAGCTTCTTGATTGGTCTTCCTACTTTCAGTCTTTCCTTATCTTTCATTTACCCTTCACCTGCCATCTAGTATAATCTACCTAAAGCACAGATCTATGTTACTCCCCTATTACCTTAGTAATTTAATACCACCCACAATCTGGCTCCAACTTTTCTTCCTAGGCTTAATTGGCATTATTCTCCTTTATGAATTCTTATGTTCCAGACAAACTAGACTGCTAATTTGTTTCTAGAACCCAATATTGCATATCCCAACTTTGTGCATTAACCCACCCTAGAACATACTCCCTTTTTGTCTTTTAGAATCCTGATTTTTTTCTAATTTATTACTTAATTATTTTTAACATTATTTTTAAAATTTTGAATTCCAAATTTTCTCCTTCACTCCAGCCCCACCCCATACATTGAGAAGGCAAGCAAATATGATATCAATTATGCATGTGAAATCATGCAAAACATATTTTCATATTAACCATGTTGCCAAAAAAAGCAAGAAAAATAAAGTGAAAAAAGTATGTTTCAATATACACAGAGCTCATCAGTTCTCTCTCTGAAGGTGGATAGCACCTTTCACTGAGCCCTTTAGAATTGTCTTGGATCATTATATTGATTAGAATAATTAATCATTACAGTATTACTGTTACTGTGTACAATGTTCTCCTGGTGCTGCTCATTTTACTTTGCATCAATTCATAATGTTCTTGCCATGTTTTTCTAAAACATTCCCCTCATCATTTCTTACAGAATACTAGTATTTCATCACAATCCTATACCACATCTTGTTCAGCCATTCCCCAACTGATGTGTAGCCTCTAATTCCTTATTCCTTACCACCACAAAAAGAGCTGTTATAAATATTTTTGTACACATATGTCTTTCTGCTTTTTCTTTCATCTCTTTGGGATATCAACCCAATGGTGGCATTGGTGGGTCAAAGGGTATGCACAGTTTTATAATAAGCCCTTTGGACATCATTACAAATTGTTTTCCAAAATGGTTGCACCAGTTCATAACTGACAGTGCATTAGTATATCAATTTTTCCATATCCTCTCCAGCATTTGTCATTTTCCTTTTCTGTCATGTTAGACAATCTGATAGGTATGAGATAATACCTCAGAGTTGTTTTAATTTGCATTTCTTTAAACATTATTATTTTAAAGTATTTTTCATATGACTATAGAGAGTTTTGATTTATTTTTCTGAAAACTTCCAGTTCACAACCTTTGATCACTTACCAACTGGGAAATGGCTTTTATTTTCACAAATTTGATTCAGTTCCCTATATATTTGAGAAATGAGACCTTTATCAGAGAAATTTGCTGTAAAATTTTTCTCCAGTTTCCTATTTTTCTTCTAATTTTGGCTGCATTGGTTTTGTTTATGCAAATAAAATTTAAGCTCATGTATTTAAAAATATCTATTTTACTTTCCTTGATCCCCTCTATCTCTTATTTGGTCATAAAATCTTCCCTTATCCAGAGATCCATTTATTCCTATGCTTTCTAGTGTTTTTAATAGGAATGGGTATTTTACTTCTACCATTACATTATTCTAAGTTATTTTCCCTTGTCTATCCCAGATAAACCCATGGTTCACCACTTTCCCCCCTCCCATGCTTGTGAATGAATAGCCTTCTCTTATAATAGCCTATTTAAAAAAATAAAAATTCCTACTCCCTTCTCTTGTTTTCCCTAGAATATTTTTTTCCTCTTTTTCTGTTTCTTTAACACCCAAACCTATAGCTTGTCTCCTTTTATTCCTTCATTAACTCTTAAGGCAGCCTCTTCTTTCTATTTTAAGAAGTATGCACTTAAACATTATTTAACCCTTTTGAGCTATTTCATTTTATTTACCTTTCCTAAGTTTCTTTTGTCTAGTACCTTTCAAAGTCTCCAACTAGATCTGGTTCTTTTAATATAAATACTTAGAGGTTATTGATTTTTGTTAAAAGTCTCTTTTCCCTTCAGAAGGATTTTTAGCTTTGCTTGGTAAATGATTATTGTTTCATGCCAATTTCCTTTTCCTATATTCCAATATTTTCACTCCTTTTTAAAAGTTGATGCATAGTCTTATATGAATCTGATGAGGTTCAATGATATGTGATCTTTTTCTTCCTTTTATTGTTGTCAGTCAGACATTTCAATCATGATTCCTCATGACTCCATTTGAAGTTTTTTTGGCAAAGATACTGGAATGGTTTGCCATTTCCTTTTCCAGCTCGTTTTATGGATGAGGACACTGAGGCAAATTGGGTTAAGTGACTTGCCCAGAGTCACATAGCTAGTGAGTGTCTGAGGCCAGATTTGAACTCAGGAAGATGAGTCTCCCTGACTCGAGGTTCAGTGCTCTATCCACTGTGCCAGCTAGCTGCCCAAAGTTAACTTTAGGAAGATCAGTTTGACATTTGTGTGGAGGATGGACTTGTGTGGGAACACGTGTGAAGCAGGGAGACTGACTGGTGCTCTGTTAAAACAGTCTAGGCATGTGATGATGAGGGCCGGCACCCAAGCAGTGGCAGTGTCAGAGGAGAGAAGGGGGTGTAGGTGAATGTGTATAAGAATCGGCAGAACTTGGAAACTAATTGGACCTAAGGGCTGGGAGAGTGAGAAGCTGAGGATGATACTGAAGTTGTAAGCCCGTGTGACTGGGAGGATAGTGGTGCCCTCAAGAGCGGTAGGAAAGTTAAGAAGAAAAGGGGCAGCTACGTGGTGCAGTGGATAGAGTGCTGGCCCTGGAGTCAGGAGGACTTGAGTTCAAATCCGGCCTCAGACACTTGACACTTACTAGCTCTGTGACCCTGGGCAAGTCACTTAATCCCAATTGCCTTTTAAAAAAAAAAAGTTAAGAAGATGGGTGGGTTTGAGGTAAAAGATAATTAGTTCTGTTTAGGTCATTTTGAGTTTAAGATGTCTGTGAGAGATCCAGTTTGAGATATCCACTAGGCAGCTGGAAATACAAGACTAAAGGTTAGAAGAGAGGTTAGGGCTGAATAAATAGATTGGTGAATCATCAGCATAGTTGATTCCCTGGGAGCTGATGATCATACAGAGGGAGAAGAAAAGAGGCACAGGGCTTGAAAGAAGAGAAAAAGTAATCGGCAAAACCAACCAATATATCAAAAGAATTTGAAAATCTGTGTAATAACCTACACCTCTGCCCTTCCCACCTCTGTGAAGGAGTGGAGAAGTGCCATTCTATATTTCTTCACTGGGGCCACACTCGTTCCTTATAATTTTGCAACATTTGCTTTCATTTTGTTTTGTACTTGGTGGTTCTTTCCATCTACATAGTCATAATCATTGTGCATATTTTTCTGGCTCTTCTTATTTCACCTGCATTATGTCATATAAGTCTTTCTGTGTTTTTCTGTATCCATCATATTCATCATTTCTTAGAGCACAGTAATATGCCATTGCATTCACAGCATTTAGCCATTTCTCAATAGATAGGCATTCATTTTGTTTCCAGTTCTTTAGTACCACAAAAAGCACTGCTATAAATATTTTGGTATATGTGTAGACTTTCTTTTTATCAAAGATCTCCTTTGTTAAAATGCCTAGTAGTGGAATCTCTGGATCAAAAAGTTTAGTCACTTTGTTTGCATAATTCCAAATTGCTTTCCAAAATGGTTGTACTGACTCACCATTTGACCAGCAATACACTAGTGTGTTTATCTTCCCTCAAGTCCTCTAAAACTGGCTGTTTCCATATTTTGCCACCTTTGCCATTTTGTTGGGTGTGAGATAAAACCTCAGGCCTGTTTCAATTTCATTTTTCTTATTATTAGTGATATGAACCATTCTTTCATTTGGTTAATAGTTTTCAATTCTTGTTTTGAGAACTGTTTATATGTTTGAACCACTTATCTGTTGGGGAATAGCTTTTGGTATATATGTGTGGTTATATATGTGTGTGTATACATATATGTTTGTGTTTTAGTTGTCTATATACCTGGGTTATCAAACCCTCATCTGAAAAATTTTGGTCCAATAATTTTCTCCCAATTGACCATTTCCCTTCTTATCCTAGATGCATTAATTTTGTTTGTTCAAAAGCTTTTGAATTTCGTACAATCCAAATTACTTATTTGATCTTTCATAATTGCCTCTGTCCCTTATTTGGTTAAGAATATATCTCCTACCCAAAGCTGTGAAAGGTATATAATTTACTTCTCTTCAGAATTTTTATATTATAATATTTAATATCCAGGTCATGTATCCATTTTAAATTCATTGTGGAATATGGTATAAGAAGTTAGTGAAGCCTAATTTCTGCCAGCTTGACTTCCAGCTATTAATTTCTCCCACTTCAAAATACCTTGTATTTATGTATCCATTTACATCTTGAATCTCCCCTACTTCTTATAGAATATGAACTCTTTGTAGGTAGCAGCTATTTATTTTTATCTTTGTAACTCCAGCTCACTGACTTGCACATGGTAGAAAATATAATAACTCTTTAATAGAATTGTTTCATTTGAAAAGAGCTATCCAAAAGTAGAATAGGCTGCCTTGGGAGGTAGTGGGTTCCCCCTTACTGGAGGTCTTTAAGTGAAGGTTGAATGATAACTCAATTGGGAATGTTGTAGAGGATATTCCTTTGCAGGACTGAGTTGACCTGCCTGGCCTGCCTCTGAGGTCTCGTCCAACCCTGAGGTCTTCTGATTCTCTGTCTTCATATTTATCACTTTCTAGTTGGAATCATAGATATTTGTGTCCATGTCCTTCAACCTACTAGAATGTAATCTCTATGAGAGGAAGAGACTAATATCTGTTCATCTTTATCTTCCTTGCACATAGCAAAATGTGTTGCACAGGCTAAGCAAATAAATATTGATTGAAATTACTTGAATTCTGGAGAGGGGAGAGGATAAGGTAGGGATCTTTGGAAGGGCGTAGGTTAAGTAATAGGAAGGCAAGGTAGCAGGTAGAAGTAAAGTAGAGGAGTTGGGAGGGATAGGAAATCAGAGGTACACACAAGCATAAAATAAAGATGAGAAGTAGAATTTATTAGGAAAAAAAGCAGGAGTAGTAATCACGATTTCAGACAAAATTAAAGCTAAAATAGATTTAATCAAAAAAGAAAGATAGAGAAACTATACTATGTGCCAGCCATATTAATATTGTTTTAGACTATTTAAAATAACTAGAGACAAGATAAGGTTGAAATATTTCTGTGGTGTAGGAAATGATGAGTTGGTAGACTTAGAAAAATATGGAAAGACTTGGACTTATGAAGGAAGAGATTATCTACCCTCAGAGAAACAGAGGACAAACAAGTGTAGTATGGTCTTACATAGATGCATATAAATGTACATGTCTATATATGAGCATGATTATAGATATCTAAGTATATGTTTGTGTATGTAGTATATATATGTATATATGTGTGTGTGTGATATATGTATGTATATATAAGAATGTATATATATGTATGTGTGTATGTGTATAAATATATCTGCACTTAATTGTAGCTTTCTTGGGGGACGGGGCAGGAAGGGGGAAAAAAAGAACAAAATTAAAAAGTGCACAGCAGAGAACAAAAGAAAACTCACAAAGAAGCAAAGAAAAGATGAACAGCTCTGAGCATAATGTGTAGTATTTATTATATAGGCTTTCTTGAAATGGAAATTTATTGCTGTATGTTTTGAATCCTCTCATGTTCTGCTGTGCACATGGCAATGCTTTTTTTTCTTTTCTTATTTTGTATTTAAGTTTCAGTATTTAAGTTGAAAATAAATAAAATAAAAAGAAATTACTTGAATTCATCATAGCTGGTGAGAATTTGCATTTTAACTGAAACTGGAAATCCTTGGGATTTTATGGATTCAATAACAAAAAGACAATAGAAGTGCTCATACAGCTAAGTATTAATTAGGGGAATATTGAATCCTGTGAAGTGGTTGCATTATGCAAATTCTCATCACATATTTCCATTAGGCTGGAACCAATGACTGTGTTTTACATAACTATATCTTCAAATACATTATTCTCATTCATTGGGACCTGGATTATCTTGTGACCATTTTTCTCTGTATTAGACCTTAAGAATGTAGAACTGGACAGGAATTTAGAGACCTTGTAAGTCTGCTCCCCTCATTTTAGAGAAGAAGAAAATGGACTTCCCCCAAAGGTCACACAGTAAGTGGCAGAGGTAAAACTTGAACCCAGGTCCTCTGACTCCAAAGTCAACAGGCTTTCTACTGTACCACACTGCTTTCCAATGTTTAGTTAAGGGCATTGAACTTTCATATTGTTAATCACAGAAAAGGGGCCACATATATGTTCAGTCAGCTAGGACCCTCTTGATTCCAGTTTAGGGATGCAGGAATACACACACACACACACACATACATGTACATGTATGTGCTGTGTATGTATATGTGTTCATGTGTGTATGTGTGTGCATATGTATATGTACATATGCATGTGTATATGTATATATTTTATATGTGTGCATATATACATATATATGTATATATATACATATGTGTGTGTGCGTAGTTCTGGTGTGGGTTTATTTTTGATGATGAGTTCTAATGATTAAGCCATAGGATCAACTAGTTCAGGTATAGTGTAGATTGGGCAGCAGGAAACTAGAAACCTAGGTCTATTCAACTTGTGACAAAAATGATGTTATTGGGGCAACTAGGGGGTGCAGTGGATAGAGCACCAGCCCTGAGTTCAAATCCGACCTCAGACACATAACACTTACTAGTTATGTGACCCTGGACAAGTCACTTAACCCCAATTCCCTCACAAAAAAAAAATGATGTTATTACGGAGCAAAGGAGAGAAGCGGTTACATACATAGTCAAACGATATTAAAGTTTATCTTTGTAAGAGGTATGTTGCATGTAACTATATTCATTGATGTGCATTGAATTTGCTGCCTATTTTATGTCATGAATACATTTTCCTGTTAGCTATGCATAATTTTGATGGTTGTCTATTTGCATATATGCTATTATATTCATCTTCTGTTATTATTTAGATTAACATTTTATCTTTTATATGGATATATTGTGCAGTGATGACATGTGGATAATGCATTATGTCGTGGGTATAATCTAGTCCAGTAGTCTCTAGAGAGCTATCCAGAATTTGGAGCTATAGACAAATGCTCAAACGCATCTAAGTTAATTTGCTTGGAATAGCAAATGCTAAACTTTGGGGAGACTATAAGGGAGATGGTATTTCACTTACTTAATCACAGAAAAAGGGATTCAAAAATTAGGGGATAAAAATAACTAGAAATGCAGTCAAGTGATCCCTCTATGTAAAAAGCAGGAAGCAAGGTGATAGGATGAGGAATGACTAAGCCATGACTCTAGATGACCTTTAAAAGTAAATTCAATGCATCCAGGAGAACATCTTAAAGAGAAATATAACTCCTGATAGGATGACTGGAAGAAACCTGGATCTAGAGAAAAGGAAACTATAAAAAATGATGTGGAACTGAGAGAGTAGAGATGCAGGCAGAAGCAACTGCCCCAAAGAAGGGGGCCTGGACTCTGGGAGCAACACCACTTGGGCTGTTTGGGCACAAGGTGTGTTGGGATAGAAGCTATGTTCGAACCCTCCTGGACTATAGATCCCAAGACACTAACTAATCCTATAGCTCCTTTTTCCCTTTAACATTTCATGGGACTTAAAGCCTTTTCCTCTAGGCATGGGAAAATTTATTTGCCTTCCTTTTTCTTAAGTGTTCCCTTTGTCTTTATAAACAGTGGTATTGTTTTGTCGTTCAGCAATCCCATTTGGGGTTTTCTTGGCAAAGATAATGAAGTGGTTTGCCGTTTCTTTCTCCAGCACATTTTACAGATGAGGAAACTGAGGCAAACAAGGTTAAATGACTTGCCCAGGGTCACACAGCTGCTGTGTCTAAGACTGGATTTGAATTTAGGTCCTCCTGACTCCGGGGCTGGTGCTCTATCCACTGCACCACCTTGCTGCCCCATAAATAGTGTTAGCCACCAGAATTTACTAGTCAGGATATACTTTTTGGAAACACAGTTGGGAGGAGGCAACTGAGTGAGAAGTGGTAAAGACAGATCTAACCTTGAAGGGTTCTGTTTTCAACTATCAGAAATGCTCTTCTCTGTGTAGGGGCTCTGAGCTAACAAAAAGATAAAAAGAATTATGGATCCTTTGAAACTATTTTCAGGGTGGAGAAGAAATATGTATAGTGGGAGATTGTTCTGGTCAATGAGTCAGTGTACTAGCATGAGGGGCAACTAGAAGTAACTGAACAACCCTAGATACTACACCATCCCCTTAATATTGTTACACTTAAGTTTGAATCCATTTCATAAAATAACAGTATAACCTTAAAGACTGTTCATATTTTATGAAAAACAAATAGTAGAAAGACTTTTCTGTCATTGGCTACATCCTCCTCAAAGATAAGCTTTCGAAAGATCAATGAAACCAAACTCTCCTTGGAAAAAATAGCAATAATATATGTTTCAAAAGATGTTGGTGATTTGTATAAGTAGAGGAAAGAAAACTCTTCAAAGATATGGACATCTTTCTAGCCAGAAAAATGCTGACTGGTCTTCTACCAAATCTCTGAAGCTTCTGGTGAAACAACAAGCTGTCTGTAAGAATTGGCTGATTGTAGTAGGTCAGCAGAAACCAAAATTGTTTTCTTCTCTCAGTCAAAAAGGTCAGTAGTTCACTCCATGAGATTATTAACTATGCCAAAATGAATACATGGCAGGATTCCAATGAGTTTGTGAGTTACGGTCATTCTCCTTCCATGATTCACAATCTAAAAGGAAGAAAATATCAAATAATGTAAGCATTCCTTTTGGGGCCAAGAAAATGTCAGTGTTGAAAAGGCAGCAGTGGAAAAAAGAAACAGAAGGGGGAAGGAAGGGATGCTTCCAATTAACATCATTGCTACTGTTACAATTTATAGATAACAATATTGCCACAACAAATTAGTGTGGCTTAGTAGCCCTAAATCTAAGTAATTTCACACATTTGGGTTTGCTAGGGAAATAAATTCTAAATTACTACTTTAAAATTGGTTGTGTATTCCTTCAAGTTTTATCTCTGGGTCAGATGTAGTTTCTTGTATTTCTGGTAAAGGTTTTGAGAAGAGGAGGAATTGAGGCTGTTCTATTAGCTGAGGGCAAGCCTTTCGTCTAACAATTAACACCAAGAAAACGGAGGTTCTCCACCAGCCAGTACCACACCATCCATATGTGGAACCATCGGTTACAGCAAGCGTAGAAATATTGAGTACTGTGGGTCAGTTCACTTACGACGGCACTAGACTTTCCAGGTCCGTACCCATAGATGATGTTGATGCATGCATTGCCAGAGTTAGCTTAGTGTTTGGAAGGCTCCAAAGGAACGTGTGGGAGAGAAAGAAGCATTCTATTAGACTGTCTACCAAACTGAAGGTCTACAGAGCCGTTGGGCTGACCTCATTGCTGTATGCCTGTGAAACCCGGCCAGTCTACCAGCGCCATGCCAGGAAACGGAATCCCTTCCACCTGAATTGTCTTGGGAATATTCTGAAGGTAACTTCAGAAGAAAGTCTGCCTCAGCATTCACCGAAGTCTTTTATCAAGCTAAATTGTCAAGCATTCGAACCCTACAGTGTAGAGTACAGCTCATGGGCTGGCCGTGTTGTTTGAACGCCAAACACTCACACGGAGGTCAGAAGAAGCAACAGAAGGACGCTCTCAAGGTCTCTCTGAAGAACTTTGGAATCAGTTGTGAGACACGGGAGACACTGGCACAAGACTGCCCAGCACGGCGTGCTTTCACCAAAGAAGGCACCGTGCTCTATGAGCGAAGCAGAATTGCAGTAGCTCAAAAGAAATGTGAGATGTGCAACGTTAGAGACATCTCCACTCCAAATGTTCATATGGACTATTTGTGCCTAACTTGTGGTAGATCTTTCTGGGTTCATATTCATATCCCAGCCACAGTTGGGATACACTGTTCCGTGCTTACTCTGACATAGCGATGTCATTTTGGTCCTCCTCAAGAACAAAGGATAACAACCACCAACCACCACCATATATTCTGCTAAATATTTATAGCTGTAATTGCTGCCCTTAGTATCCACAGAGATGAAAATACATGCTAGACTTCTAATTTTTTCCATCCAACTATCCATCCACCAAGTCATCTTGCCAGCTGTCCTACTGCCATTGTCTCACATCATGTCACCTGGATCAGTTCTTATCATTCTTGACCTCCAGAATGCCCTGGGGAAGATAATTCACTTAAGTTTGGAACTTCCTTCCTGAAGCCAAACAATTTTGATTAGGGACTGGATGAGTAGAAACTTACTTAGCCCTCTATATCTAGCTTACCTCCATACCATTGTTTGCTTTACATCTTATCAGACCCCAACCATATGCCCAGGCCATCTTGCCATTTGCATTACTTCCACAGCGCATACTCTACCTGCCCTTTACCCCTCTTGTTCTAAGCACAGTAACCACATCAATAATACCATTGCTTCTGGAATGGGTCAGCCAGCTGATTGACTGGATCCACTCACTATTGCTGTGACTCCTCTAGTCAAAGTTTTCTCTTTCTAAACTCCTTCAGGGCAAGACTATTTCAAGTTTTGCATTGTATCCCTAGTGCTTATCATAGTGACTTGTACATAATAGGTATTTGATAAATGTTTTTCTGTCATTCATTCATAATGACATTGGCTTGCATTGAGTTTTTTTACATTCTCACTCAGTCCCACTTACGGCTAATCAATGAGATGGTCAGTTCCTTGAGAGTCTTCCACATACTTAGCACTTGACAAATGTTTGTTAAATTGGATTAAATCACAATGCCAGATTTAAAGAATAGCTCCACCATCAGTGGAAAAGTGGCCACAAGACAGCACATATCCACCCAGTGAGGACACAGGTTCTAAGTGCTAAAGATGGCAGAGAAAGGAGAGCTCACAGAGGGCTGGATGGATTAGAGAAAACTTTATTGAGAAGGTAGGGATTGAGCTGGATTTTCAAGGATGGAATTTAGATTGACAAATTGGCAAATAAAGGCAGTGGGAATGCAGAGCACAAAAATGCTAAAGTAGAAAATTAGAAGGTATATTCAGAGGACTGTAGCAGACTGTTTTTGTTTTTGTTTTTCTGAATGAGAGGATAATGAAAGAGATAAGGCTTAAAAAGTGGATTGAGACCAGAACATAAAAAGCCTTAACAGTCAGGCTGAGTTCAGACCATTCTATATGCAAAGGAGAATCATTGAAAGATTTTTTGGACAGTGGAGTGAAGTGATGAGGACCTTAGAAAGATTACTCAGAGCATTATATACAGTAATTTATAAAGTATGAATTAGAAATGGGAAAAAAGACTAGGAATCTATTCCAATATTCTTAATGAGAAGAGATAAAAGCCTAGACCAGGGTGGCAACAGTGGTATCAGAAAAGAGACATTTTGAGATATCTCATGAAGAAAGAATTACCAGGACTTGGCATGGACAGAGATGGAGAAGAAAGACTCACACTAGATTTAGAAACCAAATGGATGACTAGAAGGAGGCTAAAAGGGGGAAGAGCAGACCAATGGCCAAAGAGAAGGCCTGTTCAGGCCTCTGACCCTGCTTGTACCTGTAGTGGGCACCATGGGAGCAAAATAGGCTATGCTTAGAGCTGCAACATAACATGGGACAGCTGGGTTTTACTTCAAAATGCTAACAGCAGGGAGGGACACTTTCTTTTTGTGGCAATGATACCATGGATACAGAGCATGTGAAAATATCCAGGCCCCCTCAAGCCTGAGCCTTAGGAGGAAGAAAAATGCAGCCCTACCTTTACACACCTCACCCTGCCATGTCCCGAGGGTCCCATAGCCCTAACATCTCCTCCAGGGTCTATCTTCCCTCCATACCAGGTACTGCACCACACCAAGGCAAGATGTCCATATGCAACCTGGCCTGGGGACCCCTCATGTATGATGCCTAAAATCAATGACAATGGTGATGTGCTAGTTTCAGAGCATTCCAAGCTCATCCTGTTCTCCCACCACTGCACCAAAGTCATAGCACTTGGACGAGATTAATAGCCTATGTGATGTCTGGCTTGGGAATCCTCACCATAAAGCACACCTGAGATCAGTAGTAAGAGCAAATGTGTGCTAAACCCAGGATATCCCAGTGTCTCTGTCTCCTCCACCCTATTCCAGAGGATCTGTGATCTCCTTGATATGAATTCCCTCTTCACTGGTATATATTGCAACCTATCCATACATTCTGTTCCTGTCTAATTCCTGTTCCCATCCTATAAATTCACCACAGATGATCTACCTAATACACCAGAAACCCTTTTTCTGTCTTTTAATGTTTTAGAGATACCAGTGTAGCACTTGGTCTGTTTATATACTATTCCACCCCCCCACCCTTTTTTTTTTTAACTTCATGACCAACATCTTTTCTGATCCTACATTTCCCAAATGGTAACTTTTGCATAGCTTCTTGAACACGAGGCAGTGTTGGAACTAAGCTGCAGTTGACATCTCTTCACATGCTTCTTTTCATTGCCGTGTAGGTCCCCTGCAATTTCAGTCCTTCTGAGATCGAGGTGTGCTATAATTCACAGAGAAGAACATCACTGGAGAAATATTCATGTTTGAAATAATGAGTCTGTGTGTCAGGGAGAAGCTTGAAATCATTGAAAGCATCACAATTTCCTAACTGCAATCTAGCCTGCTTTCCTCTTATTCAACTCTGGCCCTGGTTCATTAAATGTCATAAGTGTCTGTCCAAAATACATGTCCTGATGAATTATCTTAGTCAATTGTCCTTTCAATTGTTTGCCATAAACAAGATGATATGTATATTTTTCATTGTTTTTTTTTCGCTTTGACATGGATGACTAACTTGATCTTTTGCCCACTAATTAGGTATGTTATACATAGGAGGGATTCTTTTGATGTATGGGTAGATGTACATGGCCACTGAAGTTCCTTCCAACTATCAAAATCTGTGATTCTATGTGATTCTGTGTGCCTACAAATCTCAATGAAGAAGTCTTTGCATTCTATTGTTTTGTGCAACAGGTACAATGACTTATTAATCAACAAATACTGATTAGGTACTTACTTTGTACCAAGCACTGTCCTAAGCACTGGGATCTTTTTAGAAAAAGGCACAAATTACTGCTGTCATTAAGGAACTTACGTTCTAATGGGGTAGGGGAATCAGTTACATACAAGATAAATACTGAGTAGTTGGAAGGTAGCATTAAGAGCAAATACACTTGAAGTTGAGAGGAGAGAGGGAACCAGGAAAGGCTGACTGCAGGAGGTGATGCTTAAGCTTAGTCATTTTAAGAAATTAAAAACAAAATCCTGAACCTAACAAATATGAAAAATATTCATACTTCCATATATGATGTAGAGTAGATAACAAAAATTGTATATGAAATTGCAACTTCCACTTAAGTATATGATAAATTCAATGTTATACTCAAAGCCAATCTGCATCTCTTGTTCAGTCATTCAGTTGTGTCCAACTCTTTATGACCCCATAGGCCATAGCATGCCAGGTCTTCTATCCTCCACTATCTCTCGAAGTCTATCCAATTTCATGTTTGTTGTTTGCATGATAATAACTATCCATCTCATCTTCTACTCTCCCCTTTTCCTCTTGCCTTCAATCTTTCCCAACATCAGGGTCCCTTCCAATGAGTCCTATCTTCTCATTATGTGGCCAATGTATTTAAGCTTCAGCTACAGTATTTTACCTTCCAATGAATAGCCTGAATTTAATTTCTTTAGGTATTGACTGATTTGATATCCTTGCTGTCCAAGGGACTCTCAAAAGTTTTCTCTAGTACCACAATTAGAAAGCATCTACTCTGTGGCATCCAGTTTTCCTTATAGCCCAACTCTCACAGCCATACATTGCTACTGGAAAAACCATAGCTTTGACTATACAGACCTTTGTCGGCAAGATGATACCTCTGCTTTTTAGTATGCTACCCAGATTTATCATAGCTTTTTGACAAAGGAGCAAATGTCTTCTAATTTCATGGCTGCAGTTGCTTTCTGCAGTTATGTCTGAGCCCAGGAATATAAAGTCTGACACTGCTTCCATTTCTTTTTCTATTTGTCAGGAAGTGATGGAACCATTTGCCAAAATCTTATTTTTTTTTTCAAGCTAGCTTTTACTTTCTCCTCTTTCACCCTCATCAAGAGGCTTCTTAATTCCTCTTCACTTTCTGCCAACAGAATGGTATCATCTGCATATCTAAGATTGTTGATATTTCTCCCGGCAACCCTAATTCTGACTTTTAATTCATCCAGCCTGGCATTTCCCATGATATACTCTGCTTATAAGTTAAATAAATAAGGTGAACAACTGACTGGTTTAACATTGGAGAAGAAGTATGACAAGGCTGTATATTGTCACCTTATTTATTTAACTTATATACAGAGGCTAAAGATACAAAGACAAAAACAAAAACAAAAAAATCTCTACACTAAATGAACCCCAAACCTTGATTTTTAATAATTTTGGTCACATTTGTTTAACCACACAAAACAAGTAAAACAACTCACTATGCCTATTAAAAAAAAAAGTTGCAGTTAATACAGTGAGATCAGTGTCTCACATACTATGCAAAATCTTTGCAGCTGCAGTTGTAGCTATGGCAACTGCTTCACAGATTTCCTTCTCTTCTGAAAAGTGCAAGATACAACGATGACTGCAGGAGAAAACTGTGTGACTGAACGTGGATGGTAGGCAGACAATGAGGAGGCGTTCCCCAAGAGAGTGAGTAGCCTCTAGTTCTTTAGTGTGCAAAAAAAATTTTTTAACAAAATTTAACTGTTATTTGTATAGCAGTGAATAAGTAAATTAATTTTGGTAATATAGGCATTGGAACAGCATAACCATGAAGAATGAATATTTCTACAATTATTTAGGCCTGTCTTTATTTCTAGAAAGAGCATTTTATAGTTATATTACTAAAAATTCTATGTGTTTAGATGGGTGGACTCCCAAATTTTTTACAAATTACATAGTTATTTTGAATAAAATTTTTCATTTTATCTCTTCCTTATACTACTTTAGTTGTCTTTATTTTATATCTTGCAACTTTGGTGAAATTATTGTTTTGATTACTTTTTAGTTGATTCTAGGGTTCTCTTGACTATCATGTAATCTACAAACAGTGATATTTTTGTTTCGTCTTGGTCTGTTTATATTTCTTCAATTTCTTTTTCTTGTCTTATAGCTATAGCTGGCATTTCTAAAACTATATCAAGTAATAGTACTATTAATGGACATCCTTGCTTTACCCTGATCTTGTTCAAAAGACTTCTAGCCTTTCTCCATTACATATAATGTTAACTCAGTTTTAGGTAGATGATATTTACCATACTAAGGAAAGGTATATTTATTTCTATTCTTGATGTTGAATTTTGTTAAAAAAAAAAACCTTTTCCCAGAATTTATTGGTATAATCATTTTTTGTTATTAATATCATCCATTATGTTTATAGTTTTTCTAGCATTGATTAGTATACTAGTATTCTTGTATACCCAATCCTGCATTTTTGGTATTAAACCAACCTGATTATAGTCTGTAATATTTTAAAAATGTCATTGTAGCCTCTTTATCTAAAATACTATCTAATAATTTTGCATCAATATTCCTTAGGGATATTGGTCTATATTTCTATTATTTGTCTCTCCCTGGTTTAGTTATTAAGACTACATTTTTGTCATAGAAGGAGTTTTATAAGATCTCTTCATTTTCTATGTTCTTGAACGGTTCATGTTGTTTTGAATTTTCATATACATTCTGAATATTCATACATATTCATATATAATATTGGAATTAATTATCCTTTGAGTATTTGATAAAATTCACTTGTAAATCCATCTGGTTCTGGGTTTTTTCTTTAGAAATTCATCTATTAGTTCTTAAATTTCTTTTTTTGACATCAAATTATTTAAATTCTCTATTGTACTATATGTGAATCTTTTACATTTTTGTAATCATTCATTCATTTCACTTGTTATCAGTTTTGTTGGCATATAAAAAAGCAAAATAGTTTCTGATCATTTCTCGCATTTCATCTTCAAAGTTGTGAATTCTTCTTTTTCATCATTGATACCAATATTTTGGTTTTTCTCTCTTTTAATAACAGATACTATTCATTTTACTAGGTCCTTCCCTCCACAAAAGTCTTAGTTTTATTAATCAATTTAACAAGGTTTTTGCTCTCAATTTTATTAATCATTTCTGTGATTTCTCGAATTTCTAATTTGTTATTTAGTTTTTTTTTATGTTATCTTTCTAGGCTTTGGTTAATTCACCGATCTGTTCTTTGCTGATGAAAGTGCTTAGAAATATAAATTAACTTCTACAGAACTCTCTAGCTACATCTCAGAAATTTTGGTGTATTGTCTCACTGTCATTTTAATGAAATCTATTGTTTCTTTCATTTGTTCTTTGAACCACTGATTTTTTTTTTACAGGAATAAATTGTTTAGTCATAAATTTATGTTTAAAAATATTATTGAATATATTTTATTGCATTGTGATCAATAAATAATGTACTTAGTATTTCTGTTTTTCAGCACTTTTCTGTGGGGATTTCATGTCCTGAGTATAATGGACTGGACTGGGCCTCTCTTCAAGGCATTCTGCCTAGAGGCTCCCTCTTGTCATAGGTCTCTTGGTCTTTTGTTGGGTGGAGCCCACCTGGGGTTCTTCCCCTCTGACACTGAGCTCAGGGGTTATTCTTGTGTTGGGTTTCAACCACAGGTTTCAAGGACTGCTTAAGACCTTGGGACTTTCTCCTACAGCTTAGTGGTACCAAAGCCCTAACTATAAGTACAGCCTCTAAGAGTGGAGAATGCTTTTTGCTAGGGGAGGGTTAAGCTGGGACCCTGTTAAGACTGAGCCAGCCTCAGGTTCTGTCTCTAGGAAGGGTGTGTTGGATCCTCTTAGACCATCCTATTGCTCTTTCCAGTTTGGGAAAGGCTGGGCCTAGGCCAGGATTGGGCAGGTAGAGGCTGGATCCACTCAGAATGCCCCAAAGTAGCTCTTCTGCAGGCACAAGCCTGGGGGAAGGCTCAAGCTGGGTGGCCCAAAACTCCAATAGGGAATACTGGGACTATTTAGCCCTCTGGCATGGCTCCCAGAATCTCAGGATCTCTGTGGGACTTCTGGGTGGGGAGCAGAGAGCTCTGGGGATTCCTGAGTTGAGTAGGGGAATCTAGAAGCAATTCTTTCTATGGCTTAATGGAAAGAGACATCTCTAAGTCTTAATGGAGTGCTTCCAAGAGATCTCCAGCCTTTTATTTTAATCCTCAGTGAATCTTTGAGTTTCAAGTGTGTTTCTTGTAAATAATACATTTCATTAATTGGCATTCTTAAGGGTTACACAGTGGTTCATTTCTTACAATATCATTAAGTAGAAATTTGTTTTGCTTTGCCATGTATCTTTGGTTTTTACTCTGCATAATGTTTACTTTTGTAAAAAGGGTTTTTTTTTTCTTACAGTGGGGGTAGGTGAGAGGGAGAGAAAATAAATGTTTCTTAATTAAAATATATATATATATAACTTAATTTTTTAAAACTATAAAAAATCAATATATTGTTGGATTTTGCTTTCTAATCTATTCTGCTATTCTCTTCTATTTTATCGGTGAATTCATTCCATTTATGTTATTATTAGTGGTTCATTTTCCTCCATTTTATACTGTTAGTATACTTTTTCTTCTCCTTACATTCTACTCCATAGAAGTAGGATTGAAAACAGATGTATTGGTCTCATGGCAAGAGCAAGGGATAAGCAACAGACTGAACATGTGTTCTACTGGGATCTTTATGAGATCGGAAAAACAAGGAAAGATTCCCAGCATTTTGGGCGGATCCCTTGTTGACAGCTTGTGGGAGGACATAGACAAGAGTTATACCACATAGGCAGGCATGGATAGTTTGCAATTTGCATTACTGGAATAAATACTAGCATTGATAAAACTTCAGATCCACTGGAGTTTGGCCACTCTTTATGACTTCATCTTAAGTACCATTTATATACAAAACATATTTATGGCAGCTCTTTTTGTGGTGGCAGAAAAAATTTGAAACCAAAGAGATGAGGAATGACTGTGATGTGCAAACATGATAGAATTTTATTTTACTGTAAGAAATGAGGAAATATATGACTTCAAACAGACATGGAAAAATTTATATGAACTGATGCAAAGAGAAGTCAGCAAAACCAGAACAATTTGTACAATAACATCAATATTATAAAAACTAATAATTTTGAAGACTTTTATAAACTCATGAAGAACAAAATGAGAAAAGCAATGAGAATTAATAATATAATAATACAATATGTAAAGACAAACAACTTTGAATTAATAATATAATAATATAATATGTGAAGACAAACAACTTTGAAACTTGTAAGAACTATGATCAATAGAATAGAATGTCCATTCATGATTCCAGAGGATCAATGATTAAATGTTTTTCACAACAGAGAGTTGATGGATTTAGGATGCAGAAATATAGATATATATACATATATATGTGTATATATAGAAAAATAAAGATATATGTGATACATATGTAATGTATACATATATTTAAATGATTTTATAACATTCATATATAATTTATTTATAGAATATATTTTATTGCCAATGAGGGAATTAGTTTTGCCTGATTTTGCATGTTTGTTACAAGACATTTATTTTCCTTTTCCTTTTTTAATGTGGGGCATACAAGGGAGAGAAAATAAATTTCTGTTCATCTATATCTGCTACAGATAGAGAATGCTGTTTCTACTTTGAGATGAGATACCGTATTGTGAGTTTTAATTTTTTCACTTTGTTACGAGACCACTCACATAGTAAGGGTAATCTGGAAATGTTTCTAATATTAAAAATAATACACTCCAATAAAACTTTTTTTTAAAAGTACCAATTACATTTCTTTATCTAATATAACAGACTTAACTAAATATGGTAGTTTTGCAGTAATTAATACTATAGATTACATGTGCTGACAAATGTTCCATCATATATCTATTTGTTGTTCTTTTGGTTCCATCTGCTTATAAATGTATGTGGTGTGATCTGACTCAGTTATTTCATTTGAACATGGTTAGCAACTGAACATGTTTTGTTTTAGACTTGAACCTAGGAGTAGAAAGCACCCACTTGCAAAGAGAGCTGTTACTTACGTGTTCATGCATAGGATCAGATCCTTATCACTATCTAGTCCTCCTAATGGGGGAATAATGGAATTAATTGGAATGGAAAATTTTGAGAAAGCAACAAGATCAGATGATCATATATGTCAAATGTAAATGTTCTAATGGGATATGTCAAAACTTAAATTCTCTGAAGTTTCAAGTGAACTATGAGTTCCCAATTTGGTGTTCTTCTTATAGTTCTATTGTTGATAAGATTGGAACCACCAATTTTGAACTGGTTTTCACCTCATGAAATAATTATTGAAAAAGTAAAATTTAGGAGGGTGTACTAAATTGTATCAAGATCTGTTTTGCAAAAGAGTTTAATAGAAACATTTAAGAATCTCTGAAAGTAACTTGGAACCAGAGAAGCAAATCTACTAAAGAAGAGACCACTTCAGAGATGCCCTGAGAATAAGACCTGTTCCAGAATGTCTGAGGGAAGATGTTTCCAGAGACTACAGCAATACATGGGACATCTGAGATCAAAGATGAAATTTGCTCAAATGGACTTTGGAAGTGTTACTAAAATACAGGGAGACTTGATGTTAGTTGATGTTGACAATCATTACAGTATTACTCTGGCTTTTTGTTTCACAGAATCTATGTTTACTGCTTTTTCTTTGTCACTTTGGCAACGTGTAAATCTCCCCTCCAACATTAGTCCATGGTTTTAGATATTCTTACTATGGCTTATGCTGCGATCAATCAATCTTGTTGTTCTTACATTAAATGGTCAGGGAAAATTGTGACAAGTCTCCCATTGATAAAAAGGTGGAAATTGAGAAAATCAAATGATTCTGATTCCATTTTGTAACTGATTCTATTCTGCCTCATCCCCAATATTTGGTAAAATTGCCTAAGCCATGTTTCCTTCCATCTGACTTAAGTTCATAAATTTAGTTAGCTTGTAATAAGTTAAATTTAGAAATCCAGTACCTCTACTAATCACCAGATACCATACTTTCTTAACCTCCCTTGGGGAGGGCAGAAGAAAATTGTAACAATTGTGATAATTCTCTTATTGGTTGCTTCCATACTTGTGCTTGTATCATGGTGAATTGTGTTTCCAATGTTGCTCATTGTTGGGCCCGCCTACTTCCTCCATTATAGCAAAACTGGTTATGTACCACTCAAGCATCCTTGCAGAAGATACAATAGGAAAGAATGTATGAGCGGGTCACGAGGGATGGAAGTGATGATGGGAGCAAGGGTGTGAGATCGTGGCCTCAGCATATTTCTATTTGTAAACAATAAAAACAGCTTTATCCCATGGGAAAATCTGCATGTGACCATGGGCCACCTTTTGGCTCCAAGTCTTCTTTTTTCTGTTGCTATATAATATCTGGCCTGGCCTGGGTGTGGTAGAGATCTCCTGTCCTGCCGCTGGCCAGGACCATCCTGGTAAGTAGCCTCTCTGAATAAAACATTTACTATCATTCTGATGTAGACCCCTTCTTTCTTTGGTAGGACTGTTCCCCTAGATGGTCTGCCCTGTGACAAGTTCTCACTCCTTTGGATTAAAAAACTCCACTCCTTTTAACTCTTACTCAGCATGGCCTCTAGTCCCCTCACCATTTTGACTGACATTCTTAGAATGTGAATGTCCATAAAAATACAGTCCCTAGAAATGAACATGATACTCTAGTTGTAGGCTTATCAAAACAAATACAGGGGAACTTCCACTTCTCTCCTCAGCACCACGTTTTTCAGATTTTGTAGTCCCCACAGAGCCCAATTCAGGGTTCTGCCTCAGAACCCCTACATATTCCCTCAATTCAGGGACTAACTTGGCTATTAGGTTAAATGATGTGAAGAAAAAAGAAGCCACTTGCTCAGTGACTTGCTCCACAGGGACATGGAAGGGATGATGATAGGGTGGGTCATCCTTAGTAAAAAATTTCATGTAGGATTCACCTCAAAAACTGAACAAATTTTTCCTGCTTTTAAACTTTTTCTCCCACTATTACCTATGCCTATAATGCTGGTATCCTGCCTTACAAAGCATACATATTATCCATACTTAAATTCTTCACAGACCACCTCAAATACTACCTCCTCCATGAAGCTGTCCTTGACCCCACCATCTACTTAAAAGGAGTTTTTTTTTCAGACCTTGAATAGCACATTGTCTTTACCTCTTTCAGATCTGATGTTCTATTTTATATTGAAGTTACTTGCGCATTAGATGGCACAGTTCAGAGTGCTGGACTTGAGTCACGAAGTTCAAATCCAAATTCAGACACTATCTATGTGACCCAGGGCAAGTCACTTAATGTCAGCCTCAGTTTCTGTATCTGTCAAATGAAGATAATAGCACCTACCTCTCGGGGTTGTTTTGAGGATAGAATGAGATAATATTTCTAAAGTGCTTTGCAAACCTTAAAATGCTATGTAAATGCTATCATTATTATTTATTGTATACCTGTAGATTATAAAGTTTCATGTGTCTTATCTATACTCTATTCCCTGTAGGGGCTAAGCACAATGACTGCACTAAGTTGATATTTTTTTCTTTTTTTTTTTTTTGGTGAGGCAATCGGGTTTAAGTGACTTCACCAAGGTCACACAGCTAGTACCGGTCAAGTGTTTGGTCTGAGGCCGGATTTGAACTCAGGTCCTTCTGATTTCAGGACCAGTGCTCTATCCACTGCGCCACCTAGCTGCCCCCTAAGTTGATGTTTCTTAAATATTCGTTTAATTGAATTTAAGCATCAACTTTTACTGTTAAAATATTTTATTGATATCTCTTCTTTTATATCAACTTAATTTACAAATGTATCCCTCTCCACCCCCAATCCCCACCCTCACTCCAGGGAGCAATTCCTTGTAACAAATTATTTTTAAAAAGAGAAAAAAGATTCAGAAAAAACTAACCAACACAGCAACCACGTCTGAAGATAAATGCAATGTTTCACACCCACAGTCCCTCCCTTTCTTATAAGGGCAGATGAATTTTTTTTTTCTCTTCTTCAGGGTCAAGGTTTGTCATAACTACTTGGCATTCAGGATTTTTGTTCTTTCAATTTACATTTTTGTATATAGTTTTCCTGGTCCTGCTTACTTCACTCTACATCAGTTCATGAAAGTCTTTCCATGCTTCTCTCAAGTGCGTGTACACATACACACATATACATACACATATATTTAACATCTCATGGTGAAGTAATATTCCATCACTTTCACGTACCACATTGTGTTTAGCCACTCTGATTAACAAACATCAACTTTGCTTATAGCACTGTTACTACCAAAAAACATGTTGCTAAGAATATTTTAGTTGTGTATGAGACTTTTCTTTCTTTGACCTTCATGGGTTATATCAGAAGGAAGAGGTTCCTCTGCCAAATGGAATATCTTAGTGACTTTCTTATCATAATTCCAAATTGCTTTCCCAAATGATTGAGCAGATTCACAGTGTAACCAGTGTGTTAGTGTGTATGTCCTTCTGTAGCCTCTCCAACACTGTTTCCATTTTTTTTTTTATCACCACTTTGCTGGGTGAAACGTGAAGTCTTGGAGTTTACTGCATAGTCGTCTTATTATTGGTGATAAATAATCTTTTGTGTGGCTGCATTTATTGGAAAATCTTAGAGTTTTCCAACTGTAAATAATAGTTAGCTTTTGGTTTCAGATATATTAAAAAATGGGTGGTCTACTCTGTTGTAGACTTTTTTTTTTTTTTAAGCATAAATGAGTGGAACCTTGTGAAAGGTTTCTTCTGCATCTACTGATATAATCTTTTGGTTTGGGTTTTGTTTTTGTTTTTAATATAGTTATGTGAATTGTTTCCTGAATGTTGAAACATCTTTGTATCCCTGGTGTAAATACAGCTGCATCATAGTGAATTTTTGGGGGGACATACTGTTTTAATTTTTACAAGAGTTGAATTTAAAAAATTTAAAATCAATGGTCTGTAATGCTCTTTGCTTTATCTTTTCCTGGTATAGGTATTAAAATTATATTTGTCCCATGCAGATTTGTAATGTTTTACAGTATTTCTCACTTTTTATAATTTGCATAGTATAAATATTAATAGTCTATTAAAATGTTTGATAGAATTTACCTGTAAATATATCTAGACCAGGTTGTTTTTTTTTAATTCCTTTTGGTAGTTCCTTTATAGTTATTTCACTTTTTTTTTTGAGATTGGATTAAACCTCTATTTTGTGTTAATTAATTTAGGAATTTTATATTTTTGTAGATAATTCTTTTAAATTATCAGTTTTTCTGGCTCATAACTGTGTAGGTTCTGATAATTCTCTATTTCATCTATGCTTGTGATTTTGCTTTAGCCATTTTGTGGTGGCAATTTGATTTTAATTACCTCTTCTTTTTTTGATCAGGTTATCTACAGTGTTAATTTCTAAGTCTTTAAAAAAAAAGAACCAGCTTTAGTTTAATTCTTTAGTCTTTTTCACTTTTTAGTATATCTATTTCTCTCTTAATTTCAAAGAGTTCCTCTTTTTTTTTTTAATTCATTTTAGGTTTGTTCCTTTATCTTATTTTTAAAATTTATTATTCATTAATCCTATTATTTTGTTAATGTTTTCAGAGGTATATTTTTTCCCATGAGAAATGCCTTCTTTACTTGCATTTTAGAAAGTGAGGCATATTTTCTCATAATTGCCATTCTTTCACTGTTGTTATTTCTATGACTCACTTATTCAGGGTGCCAGCATCAAGAATCCATTGCAGTTTGTATTTTTGGCTTCTGTTTCCTGTATGACTATTTTTGTTGTGTCTGTAAAGGATATTAAATACATGTTCTCCTTTTTCATATTCTTTTCAGTGTCTTAACACATAGTCTATTTTAACAAAGATACCATATGATGCTGAACAAACTCATGTTCTTTTTTTGGAGGCAATCAAGTTTAAAGAGACTTGCCCAGAGTCACACAGCTAAAAATGTATGCTCTCTAATGTTTCCATTCAGAATATTTTCTAAATCAGTTGTAAAGTCTCTAGCAAACTTTGTAGGGTTTTTTGCGGGGGGTGTCATTTATTTATTTATAGGATGGGGAGTTTGTCATTTTGTAGCTCTGAGAGAAAAACATTAAAGTCTCCTATAATTTTTTGCTGTTGTTACAAGTCATTTTGGACTCATGTCCAAGGTGAATTTTGTTGCTACCTCATTTTTGTTCTGTATATCCTTATTCATTTTTAGCTATTTATTGGACAAAACAGATTGTTGCACTGTTATTCATTGTCAACTTTTGATTGTAAAGGTTAGTTCAATACATTCAATACAAGTTAGGTTTGCATTTTCTTCCATTTATTTCTTCTATATTGTTTTTACACCCTTCTGTCATTATTTTGTTTTTAAGATTAGTTTTGCTCATACTACATTGATGCTTCTATTTTCCAGGCTTTCTCCCTATCCTGTCTTCTGCTTACTTTAGTATAAGTTCTTTGAATTTAATTTTTTCTTTTGATCTTTTTTCTCTCCCTTTTGTCCCTTTTCCCAGTTAAATAAGTCACTCAAAATCTTCCCTCCAACCTATTTTTACTTTTTATTTTTCTTTCACTGCATCTTTTCCCAAGCTGTCAATTGTACTATTCCTTTTCTTCCTCTTTGCTTCCAGGCTTCACTGAATTTTATCTTGTGGTTCAGGGGCTATACCAAAACTTGTTTTTTGTTTTTTTTTTTTTATTGTCATTCATGGGAGTAAAGTTTTTGATGTACTAGGATTGAGCTCCCTCTCCTATCCAATTTATTATTGATTTTGTAGAACTTACCTCAACCTCCCCTTTTCTACTGTCCCTCAACCTTTTTTCCCCTCTTCCTTATTACTCTTTAAAATAGCAATTCATGAGGGAAGCAGTATCAGATGGAAATAGTACTGTGTGGTAGGAGCCACCTTGTGTTCCAAATTGTTAGGTCCTATCCTACTCCCTGCCCTTACCATAATCAGTCTCCATTCCTTAAGCTGTCATCTTACCTTTGTTTCCATGTCCTCCCTACCATTTTGGGTGTTAGCTATCCTTCTGCAGTGAGATGCTATCCATCAAGGTATTAACTCTTTGACAGAATGTGGTCTCCTAATGTACAAGGTATCCCCAGAAGAAGCATTATAAGGCATGTTTCTTATGAAGATCACACACACACACACACACGGATTGGTCTCTGGTCTCACCATCCCCTGGCAGTGCCCTCCCCCAATCTTGTTGAGAGATTAAAGAAATTAATGTCTTTTCACTGCTCACCTATGGATTTTGTAGGAAGCATGATTTACTCCTCATTCACCTGACTTGCCACTCTGCTATTCCTTCCAACAAGATACTAATTCATTTAGAGAATATATTTAGTCCATAGAATATTAATTGAACTCTTCAAAATGTTTTTTTAACTAAAAGTTCCCCTTAGATCTTAGCTTCTTAGATCCTTTTGTAACCCTTTAATGATCATTCTACCTTTTTAAGCCTCCCTAGATTCCAAAATAATCTATAAAAATTTAAAAGTAATCTATGAAGAAGAATCTATGATTTTAGTTTTTTTCCTTGATAATTGCACTTATTTACCTGTGTTCTGCTTCTGTTTTGGGGGGAATGTTTACAAATTTTCAAACTGCTCACTTCAAATTTTGTTTTTGCTGTGATATTCTCAATTTGTTGAATGTCTATTTTTTCATCACTTAAGTTTACAGGGTGCTTTTTTGGATTTCATCTTGAGCTCCTTCACTTTTTAGAATATACTTTTCCATTCTTTCCTGCAATTTGTCATAAATATGGGATAATCCTATGACCCTTACCCAGAATCTCTGTTTGGGAGGGACATTTCAGAGGCCATCTAGTCCAACTATTTCATTCTATAAATGAGAAAAATGAAGCCCCAAAAGGTTGTGACTTGATCAAACTCACAAAGGTAATCAGTGACAGAGGTGAGCTTTAAATGTCTGTTCCCTAGAAGTTCCGAGTGTTTAAATTGTATTTCTTTCATATTTGAAAGTCATTATTTTGACCACTTGCAATAATTTGTTGTTGAACTTGCTAATCGACTACAAGCCTTAGAGTTTGAGGCTTGTTATTTTTTTCCTCTGGTGAAGGGCTATGGATTCTCTTAAATGAAGCTTTGTTGTCCATGTTCAGAACTCGTGTGACAATCTTCTGGCATTTACTGCACTATGGCAGCTTATTAATTTGTGGCGTTCTTATCAGAGGCTTATGGTTCTTAAGTTTTTCACATATCTTGTGTTCAGTCAATTGCTCTGGCTTGTATGGACATAGATCCTTTTAACAGCATTGCCATTTACATCTTTTTGCCAAAAATTTCCCTTAGCTTCAGTATTATTGTTTCTGTTATTCTCCCTCTCAGAGCTTCTACTTTTGGTGAAATACTCTGTCAAGTATGCAATTTTCCCTATTTTGTTGGCTGTTCAAAATGTGATGTCGGAGACAGCTAGGTGACCGTGGGCAAGTCACTTAACCCCATTGCCTAGCCCCTTCCCCCCCCCCCAAAAAGAAAGGGGGCAGCTAGATGGCACAGTGGATAGAGCTCCAGTCCTGGAGTCAGGAGGACCTGAGTTCAAACGCGACCTCAGACACTTGACACTTATTAGCTGTGTGATCCTGGGCAAGTCACTTAACCCTGATTGCCTCACCAAAAAGAAAAAGAAAAAAAAAAGCAAAATGTGATGTCCCTTTAAAATGATTTTAACTCAAAGAACTCAGTGATGTAATGATTTTGTGCTAGGTATTCCAGGGCAACAGAGTGGGCATAGGTGGTATTGTATTCTTTGTATTTGACAACTGGAGAAATTGGGGCAAAAATCAGCAACCTAATTTGTCCAACCAGTGTAAGAGTAACAGCAATAAGAATACATTGTGTCGAGAGCTCTAAATTCTGTCCTAAATCCCTTTCTTCTTTTGAAAGTTTTATTTTTCTTACTAACTGTTCTGAAGTTTCTTGCTGTGGTTTATCTACTTGTGAGCTACATCTTTTAGTATGTCGACTTTTTGTCTTGTGTTCCTCATCACTTGCCTTTGGGAACCCTGATTCTTCGGCCTCGCTAGTAAGTCCTTGCCTTCATGAATTGAGAGAGGTGAGGGCTGGCTAGGTCTGTGTCCCTGTCCTGAGGAGAGAAGACTGGCTCTTGGTGTGTATCCAGTCCTACTTTCCTTAGGCCAACAGCCTTCCCTTATATCCTGTAGCTCTAAGTGTTGAGTGCAGTATGACCTTTTTCCTCACTCCTTCTTTAAGGGGCTGGATACAGTCAGTGTTTTGCAGAATTGGGGAAATTGAGCAGTCACCACTATTATGGGATCCCTAATATCAGACTGTATTTCACATGCCTGTGAATTTGCTTGTGCTCACTGCTGGGGGTAGGGAAGGATGTTAAAGGAATTAGGTTAGAGCATTAAAGATGGTTTAATTCTTAAGATTTTCTTTTGTGTAAACTTTTGAGATTCTTATTATCTTGTGAATTCAGCTGTAATCGCTGCATAACTGGTTCATGATTTTTTTTAATCTGAGATTTTGTAGGTGGAGAATTTTATATTTTTATAACTTAAGTCATCTTGTTGATCATATGACATTAAACATCAGCTTTCCAAATAGCTTTATGGTATGTAAATCCTTAATGATTAAATATGTACATATTTTGGAATGAGGTGGTTTAAAAAAAAATTTCTCCATAGTCTTTCTCCTCCTACTTCAACAGCCAATTCAATTGACAACCAACTGACTTAAGATCAAGAAAACGACTTCCCCCTCAAGACCAAGTTATATCTTGTCAAAAGCAAATAAATATATGAAAATACCTAGACACAAGTTCCACAATATGTACTCATATTAGTGCTGTAATAATCACTGACTACTAGGATATCAGACTAACAGTTTTTCATTTTACTTCCCTAAATATAATGTTGGCATTATTTTTAGTGCCATATCAAAAATTTCAAACTACATATCCAAGCTAGTAAGATAAGAAGTACTTCTGATTTGGAAACATGTCAAATAGAATGTGACCATAGCTTTTGATAAACCCAGGTAGGCCACAATAAGGAAGCTTTTCCCCTCAGAAACTTTTAAAAAAATATTATAGATGAATTCTAGATAGCAGAGTCCCACCTGGTAATGGGTTTGGGTGCCCCAAAGAAATGGGACCTAAACTTTTATCATTGGCAACCTACGGAAATCAATTCTACAAAAAGTTCTAAGTAATGTTTAGGCCACAAATGTTTAAGCATAGTTGTACCTGAAAGAGCTCAGGCATATGAAGGTAGTATAGTATAATGGATAACTTCCAGGACGTGAAGTCAGGAAGTCACGGACATCCAACATCTATAACTTATTTGTGAACAAAAGCACACCATTTAAGGACTGTGAGCTTCAGTTTCCACATTGGCAAGATGAGGATAATACTTGTAGCACTCAATTTATAGGTGTTGGGAAACTCAAAAGAGAATATATTTTTAAGTTGCTTTGCAAATCTTAAAGCAGCAAATGTCAGGAACTATTATGGATATGTGACTTCCCAAAGTCTCTTAAATAAGATCCCTGATCTAGTACAATGCCAGGCATAGGTCATTTGCTCTCCTTTGTCAAGAAATTCAGTACTTGACTTACCATTTTGTTCTCTATCTAAACTCATTATACTACAATGAAAACGGCATTAAATAAAATATATTATCATCTATTTTGTTGCCATACCCTAAGGATCATTGTGTCTTACCATTCACCTTGTAGCTAAATACTTTTATTTATATGTATTGTTGTTAGGTCATTTCAATTGTGTCTAACTCTTCGTGACCCCATTTGGGGTTTTCTTGGCAAAGATAGTGGAGTGGTTTCCCATTTCCTTCAGCTCAGTTTACTGATGAGGAACTGAGGCAAACAATAAGTGACTTGCCCAAGGTCACATAACTAGTAAGTGTCTGAGGCCACATTTGAACTCATGAAAATGAGTCTTCTTGACTTTAGGCCCAGTACTCTAACCACTGTACCATCTAGCTTTTTATTTAACTGCCCATTTTAAATCCCCCTATTAAAACGTAAGCTCTTTGAGGGCAGGAACTATCTTGCTTTTCAATTTGTATTCCAACCATTTTGCTCAGTGTTTTACATATAGCAAATACTTAATAACTTTTCATTCATTCCTTCATTCAATCTAGGAGACTTCAATATATATGGTGATATTTCCTCTAGCACTCTAACCTCCTAGTTCTTCAATTTCAATTCTCATGATCTCTTCCCTTATTATATCATAACCACCCACAAGGACCTTTGAATCTATCATCATTGTATTCTACTTCCATAATAAAGAATTATGAAATTCCTTTCTCCAATCATAATATTCTATCATTAGTTTTCTGCCCATGTTTCACTCTACCTAAACCTAGGTAGAGTATAAACCTAGTCTCCTCATTGTGAATTCTAGTCTCTTCCCAATTCAATACTCTCCCAAGCTATGAGTCCCACTCTGGTTTTCTTTTCCTCCTTCCTAATCTCAGCCAATCCTACTGGATATTCTCTTTGACTCAACTTCTCATTCACTTCTTAACCCTTTGCATTCTGGCTTCTGGCCTCACCCAACTGAAACTGCCCTTTCCAAAGCTACCAATGATCTCAATTGCTAGTTCAGGCCCCATATAACTTCTTACCTCCACTACTATAATAGCCTCCTACTTGGTCTCCCTGTTCCAAGTGTCCCTGCTCTCCATGCAGCTACCAAAGTGATCTTCCAAAAACACAGGTCTGATTATGTCATCATCCTGTTCAATAAATTCCAGTGGCTTCCTATTACTTCTGGGCTCAAATATAACTTCTTGTTTGGCATTTAAAACCCTTCACAACCTTGTTTAAACTTACCTTTCCAGGATTATTATACATTATTCTCCTTCATGCAATGCATGGTCTAGCCAAACCAGACTTCTTGCTACCCCTGCACTTAATATTCCAGCTCTTAATCTTTGCACAGCCTGTCCCCCATACCTGGAATCCACTCCCTCCTCACCCCCAACTCTTAGAATCTCTAGTCTCCTCTGAAGTTCAATCACTACTTTTTACAGCAAGAGTTCTAAACCTGGGATCTGTGAACTTGTTCTTATAACATTTTCATAACTATATATTAATATAATTGGTTTGCTTTTTAATACTGTATATTCTATATAATGAAAAACATGATTCTGAGGTGGGGTCCATAAGTTTCACCAAACTGCCAAAGGGGTCCATGACACACAAAAAAGGATAAGGACCTCTAGTCTCCAAGAAACCTTTCCTGATTCATCCAAATTGTATTTATTTCGTATTTAATTATGTATGCATATGTCTTCAATAAAGTTTAAGTACTTTAAGGGCAGGGACTTTTTAATTTTTGTCTATAATCCCAGCACCTAGCATATAGGATAAGGATATAGACTAACCCTGTGATCTCACTGGTACAAGAAACTCCCAAATATGGAAACGGCCCCTATCAATACAAGCCTTACAGAGTTGTCTAAAGCACTGAGAAATTAAGTGACTTGACCAGAGTCACCCAGTTAGTATGTCAGAGGTAGAATTTGAACCCAGATCTTCCTTGCTCCAAAGCCCACTCTAACCACTACACAAAACTGACTCTCACTTAGTACGCAGTAGGTGCTTAATAAATGTTTCATTGTTAACATATAGTTTATAAATTGTTTTTAATACTTCTTATCAAGACAATTTGGAAGACTCATTACACCTATGTTTGCAAAGGTTTTCAAGTAGTTTAAGTTCATGCATCCTGAATTATTTTTTCTAAGTATCTTTTCAACTGTAGCAAAATAACCCAAAACCTAAAGTCATAATGTAACTAAATTCTTGAGAGCATCAGTAAAAATCTAGGAACATTTTATCTTTTCTCATCATGTATCTCAGACTCTATTGGCATACTACATGATATGGATTCCCAATTGACCACTGCTAGTTATATAGGTCTTAAGGCACCTTTGTTACATTCAATCATAAAATATCCAAATTCTAAGAGAAATATTTCCTCTTGACCTTTACCTTCTTTGGATAAAAAAATAAAAAGTTAAGCACATCAACTACTCATTTTAATGGGTTATTTGGCTTATCAGTAAAAGTCCAGAATGTAGCCACAAATGTACTATATTCCTGGACATTTAAAATTTGAATAGTTGACATTTTATTATATGAGCAAAGCAATCAATTGTGTACATTTTAAAGAGCTGAATGAAAAATAAAACAAAACAAACACCTCAGACCAAAATACTGTAACAAAAGTTTTGTGGAAGCTGCATTTTATTTGAAAATCTACCCATTTTTGCTAACATACATTTTAATATTGTAAACAAAAATAGAATCTGCAGAGACAATGCAACAAGTATGCTTAACTCATGTATAGAATTGCTTTCCTACTACTGACTGTCCTTCTTAAGGCCCCTCTCAACCCAAATGTTAAGATGTATTTACACAAAGCACCGATCAACAGTGCAGCTTAATTCTCCGTTAACTAAACTCTTGCTAGACATCTGTAAAGACACTATTTTCCCTTATTTAAAAGGTACATGATCATAAACCTGGCACAAGCCAAATGAAAGGTTCCAGGATTTTGCCCTCCCCCCACATAATACCTCCTAGAGTTTTACCGAAAAGAAGGAAAGTCTTTAAAGTGAAAGCAATTTCTCACATTCATTTTGGAGAGGCCCTAATGTCAAATGTAGAATAATGACATGCCAAGCACAAAGCAATAAAGTTCCTTCCAGATGCACTAATGTGGAATTAAAAATGTAGTGCTTTTCCTAGTCAGCGAACTGTTCCCTTGCAAAATCTAGGCACAGAATTGACTATACGGATTAATGCATTCATAACTCTTCCCTAATTCCCATACAGACTGAGAATTTCTAAGAGATTCATATCTATGGACTTGCTGTAAAATATTTAGTGCTCTGTATGTCAGCTGAAAAGCATTCTGAATCAGAATCATTTTTGTGGATAAAAATCAAACATACTGTATACATCCATACTCATTTTCATAAGGAGGTTTGATAATGTTACTTAAATTGATAATCATAAATAAATACAAATACATAAGGAATGTCTACTGCAAACTGAATATATAATTTTTTAAAGAAAAGTTAATTTTAGTTATTGTTTCTACATTTGAAGATTGAAAAGAAAGGTACTGCATAAGAGTTATGATTTTGATCCCCGAAAAGAGTCCTGTTAAATTACGGTCAAGGACACACACAGCTCTTCATTCCATACAGCTTTTCCAAATACAAATTTCACACTTTCTGAATAAGGGCTTTTCTTGGTAGGTTACTGATTATGGGTATTAATAAGGAGTTGAAAGAACTGAAGGGTTAGTCACCAAAAAGACAGAACTTAGTCTTAAATCATGGCAATTCTTGGCTTTATACTGTACTGATGCTTTCTCCTACAGACTAGTCCCAATTGCTGTCATGGGCCCCTCATTGAGTTCCTGCAGCATTCTAATGGAAGAGAGGAGAGTTTACGAGACAGCAATTTTGATCTTGCTGGAAGTAGGGGTTTGCTGCTTGAGCACTTGTCTTTTTGGAACAAATGATTCCATTCTCTTCCACTGGATTATTACATAAACTGTATCTAGAAAAAAAAATAAGAAAAATCTAAAATTAATTCACGGCATTACAGGATCTTCCACAGAAATGAAAATGTTTCATGACCTTTGGCATTCAATTGTCACAGAAGTGCTCACAGCATGCTTTTCAGAAGTCCTTCATGCTCATAGCATGCTTATCAGAAGTCCAGGCTGTAAAGTAAAGTAAGTATTATCTTGCTAATCAGAGCAAGAATTCACCACATTGACAAGAAAAAAAAATTTAAAGTAATACAACTTTTTCATTACAAATTCATAAAATCTTTCGATTAAAACAAAAATTCCATTGTTCCAATTCTGTAAAAACACAATTTGGGGGGAAAAGTTTAGAACAGTGTTTCTAACTAATCAAATAATAAAATTCAGATACACACACACACACACACAAAACCTTAAATCTAACTTTAAATCCTCCAACTCTCACTCTCTCTCTCTAAAACCTCAACAGGAAAACTAGAATTCAGTGTTTACTAAATCAATTCTTTTACATTTAGGGAAATTAAAGTGATTTGGGAAGAATAATAAAGAAATATTTTTGAACAGGACTTGGCTTCATTCAAGCAAAACAAAAACAAAAAACACCTGGCATTGTCCTTAAAATGGCTATCCAAAGAAACTAGTAAATTGTTGAAAAATCTACCAAGTGCAAAGTCCCCAACATCTAACAGGTATATCCAAATTAGAGATGATAATTTTCCAGAAAACAAAAAACAACAGATTAAGTATCTAACACTCTTATTTATGGTTTTCAAGTACCCACCTGTTTTTACACAATACTGGGGGAAATGATGCTGACAAGTACAGGAAGCACACATAGAACAGTGATCCTTCAGAGATTCGTGTAATGAACTCTTCAATTAGCCATGATCATATAAACATCATAACTAAAAATTTGTTCCTAACCAAGATCTAATACAATCTGCCAAAACTGCATCGCTCTCTTTATTTCCTTCAAGACATTGGTCTAGACCATCCATTTTTAAAGGATGCTGTATGAACCCAACCATCCACTGTTAGCAATGAATGAATGTTATTTGGACATGAAGAATGATGCTTCAATTTCATACTTTTCATTTACAATAAAGAACTTTCCCAAATGTTTGCTCATTTATTTTGGGAAAGGAAATTTAGATTCCCTTAAAGAAACAAGCAAAGGGAGAAGGGGAGAATTGGGCTTAATGGCATTTTTAATATATATATATGTATATTTCTTAGAGTCCCCATCTCCCCCAACAACAAGCAATACCTAAAGTGTTTTATAAGAAATCCTCCAAAGAGAGCTCTGCAAAAGGGTCCTTTCCTGAAGCTCTGTGAGGACTGTGACTGGAGGGACTGGATGCTGCAGACAGCTGGGGGAAAAGAAGACAGAGAAAGGGAAAGAAAAAAGGTCTCAGAATGACAGAACATGAAAGTAGAAAATGTAATGAAAGAAGAAGTGGTTTTGGTTTGTTGACTTTGATAAATATAAAGGCAGCCTTTGGAAAATGGGAGGAAAACAAAAAGTTTGGTGATATGTGAAGTGAAAGAATATCCAATGGCATGTTTCTTTCAGAAAATAAACTTCTTACTACAGAAGGTCAAAAGGAAAATTATTTTTGCCAAAAGCGGTCAAGGTAAGTTGATCCCTTGTTAAGATAAGGGTTGTTTCTATCTGTTCCCCTCCCTCCTTCCCTCATTCCCACCAAAATGAAAGAAGATGGAGCCATTTTCTCTTTCAAAATTGAGTCTGGTTTCAGGATATGAAAAATATCATCTCTCTCCTTTCTCAAAGAGGTGAAAGTACTGTCTCTTAAAACACAACGACAAAATATTAACATATATGACCTTCCTCCCTCCTCTTGGTCTGAATACCTTTCAACTGGACCACACAATCTTAGGAGTTGGAAATGTCCTTGGGAGGGTCATTTAATCTAACATCCCACGTACTTAACTAAAAATGAAAAGTTGAGGTTCAAAGATATAGTTCCTTGTATTCATGTAAAAAATTCTCTTGGCAATTTTTGTTATTACTTAGCTACACTGTATGCTAACTGAAAAGATTATATGAACTAGAAATATTATCAAGAATTTGTCTACTCTCTAGACCTAAATATTAAAATTTTCTATTCTCATATGATCTTTAATAGGCTACCTTCTTCAAACTTCAATCTAAATTTTAGCTTCAATTAGCACAAAGCTATCTGAAGAAGGTAAACACCTTCAACGTAATCTTCCACTCCAATCCTAATGACTCTGTACAGTCTATCAACAAGCAGCAAGTATGTAACTAACTTTAAGCCATCTTTCTGCTATGTCTTGCTCATTCTTTCCTATATAATATTATGTTTGTTACATTGATCTCCTATCAATCTAGCATTTAATCTGAGTTGATTAACTGAAAATATTGTCAATTATATCTCAATATTCAAAAGCTATATGGATTGTAAATCTCAAAGGCTGGTAGTTCAGACTTGACTGTCATTCTTTTTATTCTTCTTTAAAAAGAAAAACAAAACAGTAAGGCAGGACAGGAAGCCATTCGTAGTTTTGAACAAATCTCAAAAATTCCAGAGTTATGGATACAGAGGCCAATTTGTAGGCTTAGAGAGTCCTGAGTTGTCACATCCATTATTCTTGTTCCTAATTTACATATTGGTTTCATTACAGGATGTCTAGTAATGATCAGAGACAGTATAAGAAAGAGGAACAATCATAGTTATAATGGTTTGGAGGATATCACACAATATTGCTTAGGGATCCCATTTTATCCCCACAAAAATATAAGATACACATATATGCACACACGTGTATATATATGTATGTCTATGTGTGTAACCTCTTTTTAGCCCAAATAGGGAAAGTTTTACAGAAGCAAAGTTTTGATTGTTCCCTCCCTCCAATGACAGGGAGCTCTAATGTCACTGGGATGATCAAATAGTGATTACATTCCTTTCTCTCCCTTTTGTTTCCAAACTGAAATCTTTGCTTGTCAGTAATTCTAATTATTAATCTCCTTGAACATACATAACATTTGGAAAAAATTTATGTTCCATAGTGTTTATCAGAATTTATTTTTAAGCAATATCATTTTTTTAAAAAAAGTTTCTGAATTTGGCCCATCTGAGACCATCTTTTTGTCTTCTAAATGTTCAAGAGTTTTACCATCTCGTATTTAGAAATCAAAGATGTTTACAACTGATGCACTCGTGCTGAAGACAAAGTTACCTTATGACAAAATGTTTCAAATGAAAAACAACAGAATCTGACAAAAAAGCAACCAGTAGGAAAAGAGACAAATTAGGAAAGTAGGGCTTAACAAAATCATATACCATTTCCATGTTACTAAGGATAAGGATATCTCTTCAAGACTATGTCCAGGTGAAAGAACAGGCAGCAACAGCTATAGCTCTGGCTTTCATGGCTGCCTGATACCTTGAAGCATCAGTACAACAGGTACCAATCATAACTCAATCCAAGGGGGAACTGAAAAGTTGGCAGCTCAGAGAAACAGGTAAACGGAGAAACAGAAAGTAACAATAATAGCACTACTGCCAAAGCCAGGCACAGCTAAACAAGGTCAGATCAGCAAACAGAAAAGCATAGTGAAAGGTGGTCTTCATGTGGAAAGTAACAATTAGGTTGGTAGGCCTTTAAAACTTTATGTGAAGTTTAACTGAAAGAATAAGGATTAACAGTCTTACTGAACATTTGAAATGAATATGAAGAAGGGAAGGCCTGTAAGGAAACAAAGCAAGGCCAAGGAATTATATTAAAATATAAGTTCTTTTAAAGAAACATTACCTTTTCTTAATCCATGAATTATCAGCCAACATCTAAGTTGCTACTGAGATAAAATAATATTACATATACCATTACAAGAATCTCTACGTACAAAAATCCAACCCTCAAGGTTATTCATTTCAAATGATTTCCACTATACCAAAACAAATGTTCAGTCAGTTTGCTGCAATGGAATCTCACCTGCATAATATTTGAAATGGATCTTTAAACCAAAGGTGAAAGGCAGTATTAACTCATCATTTGATCTGCCTCTCGGAAAAAAAAAACAAGATACGTAAGTAAAGCTTACGAGGAATCAAACTATCAAATTCAGAAATAGATAATCAAGGGCAGCTAGGTGGTGCAGTGGATAGAGCACCAGTCTTGGATTCAGGAGGACCTGAGTTCAAATCCAGCCTCAGACACATAACACTTACTAGCTGTTTGACCTTGGGCAGTCACTTAACCCCATTACCTAGCCAAAAAAAAACCAAATAAACAAATAACCACAGAATGCTCTTGTATAGATCTTAAGAGCTGGAATTATTTCCTCTAAGTGAAATCCTATTTGACTCCTGAAAACAAACTGATCTTTAAACAGAAAATTTTAGATTTCAAAGAGAAATTAACAGATGCAAGGTCCCTTTGTTCATTTTCCAGGAAAGGAAAAGATTTTTCATACAATTAGCATAAAGTGAAGATTCTCAAAAAAATGTATTTTGGCTTCAGAGAAAACAGAGACACAAAAAACATAACCTCCATTGTTGATATACTATATATTGCAAAAACAAAACTGGATGTGGCATTACTGTTGAGGCTAGAATACAACAAGGCCAAATCTGAAAATATGACTGATAACATATCATGGGGCCAACAAGTAATCAATGCTTTTTAAAACTAAACTATGCATTACTGGAAAATTCTAAAATTCCTTTTAAAGATATTTATCCAGACTATCAAATTTCACTTCCAAATCCAGAATACTTGGCATTAACACTGCCAGGCTGCCTGCAGAGTCAATGTAGATGAACCACATTGCCAAATACTGACAGTTAATATAAGGTTAAAACACAAAAACAGTCTGTCATTTTGAAACACTGACAACTCAGCTTCTGAAAATGCTTAATTCAGAACTATACCATTTTGGAAGAATAAAAATACAAGTGGAATTGGCCTATAAACATACAAGCAATATTATATGTCAGTCTTCCATATTTAAAGATGATGGTATTATTTAGTTGTTCCTGCGTGAGGAAAGAACAAAGACAGATTTCTATAATGTACACATGTGAAGTGGCTGTTGTATGGTTTGATTCAATTAATGCTCATTAGGGTCAGTATGGTTGGCAACTCTTAAAACCGTGTTCAGATGCCTTTCTTGTTGCAATCCATCTTGGATTATGATTATTACACATCAGGTGTGTTAACATAATTATACTGCTGTTTTTGAAGCTGCTGCCCCAGTGGCTCACCATACAACATCCTGTTCACAATCATTCTCCTGATACATTTAGCTCTATGATACTGTGCTAAAGCAAACAATATATTGATATTAGAGATCAGTTATACTTTACTACCTTCAGAGCTACCCAATCATTTAATGTTCAGCCTAGCTCACTGAACACAACAAACTGCTGCTCCAAGAAACTAGACATAATATACACAACACTGGCCACATGGAAATTCAGTTCTTGACAATAATGACAAAAAAAGCATTGGTCTTTTAAGTCAGATCTAGGTTTGAGTCCTAGCTCTTCTACTTAGCTACGTTGATGACCCTGTGTAAATCACAGTCTTTGTGAAGCTTAAGTTTCACTATCTACAAAATGGGAAGGAATAATACCTACACTATCTACTTCCCAGGCTTGTTGTGAAATTATTTGTAAACAAAATGCTATATAAATGTGGCATGGAGACAACCCTGAGTTCTTAATCTTACAGTCAAGCTGAGACTATCATTTAAGGACTAACCTACCTAAGTTCAAAGATGCTCATCACCAAAAGACTGGCAATGAAGGTGACTAATTTTGGGTTCGAGGGTTTGTGAGGAGTGAAAATGGGATGCCAATGAGAGTTGTGGTGGACACACATACTACAAGATATAGTGGTTGATTAGACATAGGAGATGAAGGAGAGTAAGGAGATGAAGATAATGCTGATGTAAATCTGGGAGATGAAGAACAATGAAAGTTCCTTTAGGGTTAGAGAATTTCAGAAAAAGGTTGGACTTGGGGGAAAAGATATTGACTTCTAATTTGGACAAATTAATCTTAAGATGCCTATTGCATACATCCAATCAGAAGCCAAATCTTGTAATTTCTACCTTTATAATATCTCTTACACTTATTCGCTTTTCTCCATTCACACTGCCACAAACCTAGTTCAGGCCTAATCACATCTCAGTTTGACTGTTGCAACTGTTTCCTAATTGTTCAGCTTAAGTCACTCCCCTCTCTAATCCATCTTCTACATAATAGCTAAAATGATTTTCTTGAAGTGTAGCAAGTAACTCTCCCACTCAAAATCCAATGGTTTCCTATTGCTGCTAGGTCCACATATAAGCTGCTCCTCTGTTTGGCATTTAAAACCTTTCACAACTTGGTCCTGATCAACTTTACCAACCTTATTATACAATATTCTCCTTTCCAGACTCTATGGTAAAACTAAATTGGCCTTCTTGCTGTCCATCATACATGACATTAACACCCATCTCCATTGTTATTATGGTTGGCTGACCCCTATGCCTGGAGTGGACTCTCACCACAACTAAAGCTATTAGAATGCCTTGTCCCTTCAAAACTCTATTCAAGTGATATTATCTAAACAAAGTTTTCCTGATCCTCTTGCTATCATAGTGCCATTTCTCCACCCAAAATTTACCTTGCATTTACTTATATATACTCATTTACATATATGTTGGCTCTCCCAATAGAATTTAAGCTCCGTGAGGGCAGGGATAGTTTGTTTGTTTGTTTTTTAAATCTCCAGTGTTTAGCAAATTGCATAGCACACAGCTGCTGCTTAATAAATGCTTGCTAATTGATGGAACCAGTTAATTTGATCTGATATGAAGTTGGTGATATAGAACTGGAACTCAAAAGATAGATTAGTGCTTAGATATAGAGATAAGAGTCATTTTTATAGAGAAAACAGAACCCTTCTAATGATGTCACCAATGGGACAACAGAGAAAGAAAAGGACCCAGGGCAAAGGTTTGGGGTGCACTAAAGATGACTCAGCAAAGGTAACAGGAGGAGAACCATCAGAGAATAGTGTCACAAAAACCCACAGTGGAGAAAGCAACCAAGAAAGGTGTCAACAGATGTTGCAGAGAGGTTGAGAAAGACTGGGAAAAGGCCATCATCAGATTTGGCAATTAAGAGATCATTGCTAACTTTGGAGAAAATAGTACCAGCTAAGTGATAAGGTGAGGAATCAAACTATACAGGGTTTAGCAGAAAGTGAGAAGGCAATAAAAGTACAGACAGCTTTAATCAAGGAGTTTGGCTGAGAAAGGATAGAGTGCTATTTCTCAAGAGAAAAGGAAATTTGTAAGGCAAATTCTTTTTCTTAAATATATTCAAGGACTACCAAATAATTTGAATGGTCAAGATATTACGGGGGACTAAAAACAACGTTCAACAAGACAGTGATTATTATATGAGCAGGGTAGGAACTCAAGCATTATCTAACTCAGGAAATATTGCAGAGAAACAAAGATTTTCATCACTAACCTCAGCCCCGTTATAGACCAAGAGAACAATATTGTGATCCAAAATTATACAGGGAATCAAGTAGTCTTAAAGATATTCTATAGGAAGAAAAGGCAAACCAAACTTTCAATGTCAGGGAAATTGACACTATCCTTGAGAGTGCTCTACCTGACATACAAAGGTCAGGGGAAAATATACTTGACAATTAAACCCAGAATATCCATTATGCTGCCATGGAAACATGAGATAATTCAAAGCACGTTATCTGGTTGAAAATGTCAATGTATATTCAAAGAAGCTTTCAGTCAGTCACAAACTATACCTGATCTTATTTTTTAAAATAACAAACAAGTTCTCAGAGACTAAAAGTAGAAATTCAGGATTTCAAAAAAAAAGGTAGCTGAAGCATTCTACCCTACATATGAGCAGAAAGAACAATGAATTTGTATTCAGAAGACTTAGATGGAAATCCTGGCTCTGAAAGAATATATGTGACCTTGGGCGAGTTAAAAACCTAACAGCCTTACCTCCTCCTTTATAAAATGGGGATATGTACACTACCTATTTTACACAAAACGACCATGAGGAAAATGTTTTGTAAAATTTAAAAAAGGGATATAGGTGAGTTACTATTAATAAATAGTATAATTTGAAATAATAACTATGAAATTAGGATAGGAATACAGTAAAGGAAACAAATAGGAATACAGTAAAGGAAATAAAGTTGTAGAAGTACCTACCACATACTAAACATGAAACCAACCAAAACAGAAAATGTAAACATGTTCTTACAAACGATTGTTTCTCAATTATATGTAACATAATAAATGCAAGTTTCAGATAAGTAAGTGTTCTACTTTATATATAAAGTAGGGCCAATTTCAAAATAAGCATTTTGAAGAATATAGTATTCAATGGAGAAGGGAACATATATAGATAGATAGATAGATAGTGCCTACTATGTGCCTGGCACTATAAAATATCTCAGTTGATACCCACAACACTCCTGCAAGGTAGGTACTGTTATTATCCCCATTTGACCATTGAGAGTATTGTTATTATTTCCATTTGACAGTTGAGGAAACTGAGGCAAGAGAGGTTAAGTGACTTGCCCAGGGCTACACAGTAAGTGTTGGAGGCTGGACTTGAACTCAGGTCTTTCTGGCTCCAGGCTCTGCACTCTTATCTACTGTGCCACCTAGCTGTCTCACAAGCATATTCTGTTTTTAATGAAATCACTATATAGATATATTTGATTGTAGAGGTAGCAGGGAGCCACCCAGACTGAAATCTTTCACAACTTGGCCCAGATCAACTTTACCAACATGATTATATACATTACTCTCCTTCCCACACTCTATGGTATAGCTAAACTGGCTTTCTTGATGTCCATCATACATGACACTACCACCCATCTCCACTACCAAGGAAGTAACATGGGCATGCCTATCCTTAAGGAAAATCATTTTGACAGCTATTTGGAGTATGATTTCTAAAGGACAGAGACTTGAGGCAGGGAGACAAATTAGGAGGCCATTATAATAGTCCAGGTGAGTGGTCCTTTGGCCTGAACTTAAGTGATGGCCATATGGAGGCAGAAACAAGACTTGGCATCTGATTTATGTGTAGTGTCAGTGAGGATTCCAGGATGACTCCCAGGATGTGAATCTGGGCAAATGGAAGGATGACAATGCATTTGATACAAATAGGGAAGCTGAAAAGATGGAGTAAGTGGAAGATAATGAACTCTGTTTTGGATATATTAAATTTGCTATGCCTATAGAACATTCAGAGGAAAATGTCCAATAAGCAATTGGTAATGTGATTCTAGAGCTCATAAGAGAGACTAAGGCTAGATATATGTATCTAGGAGTCATCTGTACAGACATGATAAACCACAGGAATTCGTGAGGTCACCAATCTCTTGGTGAATGCAGATAGAAAAGCTTAGGGGGTTCAGGACAAAGCCTTGCAGTAGATCCAGTCAATGTGACAAAGATGATGATGCGAAAAAGGAGACAGGTAGAAGAAATGAGATAACTGTCACAAAAACAAAAACAAAAAAACCCAGAGAAGAGAGACTATATCTAGGGGGTAAGAGTGGTTAACAGCGTCAAATGCTACAGAGAGGTCAAGGGGCTGGAAAAACAAGGTATCATTTGTGACACTAACTCAAACATCCCAAATCAAACTCTTTCATGTTATCTATCTAAAAGCTTGAATGAACGAGCTATACTGCTGACAATGCAAAAGGCCTTTTTTTATATTTTTAAAGGGAAAAAAAAGAATTTTGGTTCTGTAGAACAGCTGACAAATGAGGTAACTGCCAACAGTGACTATTCACATGCAAGTACAAAAAGAAAACGAAACCTAAATATCAAATAAAGAAGTTAGTTCTTACATATTCAAGCAATTCAGGAAAAGAGACCATTTTTGTAGGACAAATTATTTCCATATCAAGAAGCAACAGTGCCCCCCATTGAGAATGGTTAACAGCTCTCACAAAAAGTCTTTGTTTTCATTCAGACACTTTACTGATGTCAGACTTTAAAATCAGCCATCACAAAACAAATAAAACAGCTGAGCCATTCTAGATCTCTAGACAGAGCCCCTGTAAAATGCCTGACAAAGAATCAGTTATCATCAGTACAATCAGAAAACCTAAAAGAACCTACCTATTTCTGACCAAAGAAAAGGCCCTACTACTCACTATTAAATACACCAATTTTTCCCACTGCACTTTAATTGACCCAATTATTTATGAAATAATTCAATTCAAATATGCATAAGGGAATGGTTACATTTTCCTCATAAAACACAAAATAAATCTTCTTAAAAAGAAACTGAACTATTTTGAAAAATAAAGAGAAAAGATCTATTTCCACTTAGACTTATGTAGGGTTGATAAGTCTCTACAAGTCACATATACCTTCATAGAAATTAGAAAATTAGCAAGACTTCTACACATTAACAAAAGTGCTTTATTGATGGTAGGCAAGAAGATGCTCAGTAATGGCACCAGTCAGTGATAACATTCCAATACAGTCTAATCAGCAACACAACTAAGTAGATGAGGTTGTACAAGAGAGAATATCTTTCATGCCAACTTCAATTTTTCAAGTAGTGTTCATGGGAGTTATATGAGGTGATACATAAAGAAAAAAAATTAGAAAATAGTTATATTTTAGACCAACAGAAGGGAATTTAAAATTAAGTACAGATACCTCAGCCAAAAATAATGAGCTTATGAAAAATGGAAACAATGAAGCTGAGACTGAGGATCAGACAAGAAGAAGTTTTCTTGTATTTTTCTTGTGGAAAAAATGGAAAGGCATGGACAGTAACATAGTTATTTAAGTTCGAAACTAGTTGAATAGCCAGACTCAAATATGAATGGTTTGAGATGGACTTGAAAGGAAGTCTCTTGGGGACTTGTGTTTAGTTCTGTACATTTTATCCGCAACTTCGGTAAAGACATATATAGATAGTACAATTCATTAAATTTACAGTTGACACAAAAGCAGGACAGATAATTAACACATTGACTGGCAGAATCAAGATCTAAAAAGACCCACGCAGGCTAAAAGATTGGGCCAAATTTTTAAGATGAAATTTAACAGGAATAAATGTAGTTTTATTCTTCAGTTCAAAATACCAACCTCACAAGTACAAGATAAGGAAACCAAAGGGCAGATTATTTGAAAAAGATATAGGGCTTCTGGTTCATTGAAATGCATAATAGTGATAGGCCAGTCAAGAAAGCTAATATATCACACTATATTAAGAGATGAAAAACTTCTAAGGAAAAAGGATATGATAGTTCTGATGTACTGTTAAACCTTACTCAGATCACATTTGATTATTTTCTTTAGTATTAGGCACCATATTTTAGGAAAGATATTGATAAACTAGAAAGCTTCTAGAGGAAGAGAAGTAGGTTGTGTAAGACCTTAAGGTTTATTCTATATTTATTCTTAAGGGTATCAGTTGAAGGAACTGGAGTTGTTTAGCTTGGAGAAAAAGGCTCAAGGAGAACACAACTATCTTCATCTGAAGTGTTATTAATATACAAAAGAGGAGTTCAATAATCAAATCAAATCACTTTAGGTGTGAAAAGTTTTTATCTTTCTTGCTTCACTTAAAGTTTCTCAAAATATCATTTGATATCTGACTCTCTTCCATTGAGAACTCTGTTGTGTTTTTTGTTTTGTTTTCAGTGAACACTGGTCAGCCCTCCATGCTCACATTCACCATTATACCACCACTAAACGTTTTAGATTATTTGCTTGAGTGAATGTGGGGGAAGGGAAAGATGAGAAAGGAGTGAAATCAGTCAGGGAAGGTTTCTTGGAGGAGGTTAAGTTTTTTAAACCAAGTTTTGTTCTGTTTTTTTTTTGTTTTTTTTTTTTGCTAGACAATGGGGTTAAGCGACTTGACCAGGATCACACATCTAGTAAGTGTTATAGGTATGAGGCCGAATTTGAACTCAGGTCCTCCTAACCCCAGGGCTGGTGCTCTATCCACTGCGCCAACCTAGCTGCCCGTAAACCAAGTCTTTGAGGAAATGGACAGAGCATTGTGGCCTTTAAATTGGGAAGAAAAAAGCAAAGAGAAAAAGAAGAGTATAGAGACCATATCTTCTACACAGAAGTGAGCAAGAAAATTACTAGTATCAATTATTCGTGAAAATTATTAGTACTAATAGCTCACATTTATGCAGTCCTTTGCTATTTAAAAAGAGCCTGCTAGAGAGCAACTTTAAAATAGTGACAAACAATAAAGATGGCCTTGGATGGAATAAGGGAGGCAGGAGAGTGAGAAACAAAGTCTATGATATTCACATAATTGTGGAAATCAAGTACATTATTATTTTTCATTTGCTCACTTCTTACTATTAGAGTAGAACCTTGTGAAGAAACAGGAAGACAAAAAGAAAAGTTGATTGAATGCCTGGAATATAATAATACATATACTTTCAATACAACAGGGAGTCATTGTAGGCTTAATCAGAGGAGGGAAAAGTAATGAAAATACCATTTACAGAATATTATTCTAGCATTTGGGGGCAGAGTATATTAAATGGGAGATTGTTCAAGTATAAGACACTCAGAAAACCTGAAATAGGTTAGACACTGTGGAAATGAACAAAAATAGATTACATTATATAATACTTTCCTCACAACAACCTTATGAAAAGACAGTGCCAAGTATTTCCATTTTCATAAGAAACTGAGGCTCAGAGAGATCAAGTGACTTGGCCAGGGTCACAGAGTTACTAAATGGCAGATTCAGGACATAATTATGTCCAATAGGTTCAGAAGTGACTCTGTGGATGAAAAGTAAGAACTGCACATTTCTGGATTGCCTTAATACATTTAATGAGTTCTAAAGTAAAAGGGTCAGTAAAGGGGAAGAAGATGGACCACATGGTGGTAATAAAGTCTTATTCATCCACATTACCAACACTATTGTGGAATTTTCCTAGTCTTCTTTTCCTTCCCTAGGAGGGTTCTCTTTCAAATCAACAATGTTTTAGGGAAGCTGCCAATCCTTAGTAGATTTATTCTCCTGTTACTGCCTTATTTCCTAGGTGATAATGTAATATTTCCTTTCCTAGAATAAATCACAAAAACATGTTCCTGTTATTCACCCCACCTCCAGCTTACCCTTTTAAGAACACTGAAAGCCTGGAACATTTTTTGACTTTATGAGATTATTAGCAACTCAGAAGGCAAAAGGTTTAAGAAATACTGGTATAAATGCAAATAAATGAATTCTAAGGTTAGCTTTTAAGAACACTTAAAGAAGGAAACTAATGCAGAGACTCCAAAGTAGAACATATTTTAAAATGCCAATGAAATTCTTGACAGTTACAGGAGCTACGTGGCATTAAACACCTAGGTCTGATTAGCCATTCCAGCAAGAAGCCCAGAAAACACTGAAAGATACCCCCTCAACAGACAGGCAGGGTAATACAATACAAGAATGCTGCCTGAGCTACAACACTGATGCAGTCTCCACTCACTGATGCACTCTGCTGCTTCTAAGAAAGATAGCATGTAGAAGTGCTTCTAGGAATGCGTTGTGCCAAACATTTGAAACTACATTTTAGGTTCAGTAGTGAATAAATTTCTCAGCTCTGATTTAAATATTTCCTTTTGACACAAATCTGTGATCTTCTCTGGGTCCCCCAAAAGATAGAAAATAGAAATAATACAATTTGAAATTGAGTTGGAACATTAAAGTAATACATCTTTTCAACGAACTCACTGCATCTTGTTCTTACCTCTATTATTAGGCTTTTATCACATTTCACTCTGCTTTAGCTATTTGTGTATGTCTTTTGTCTCATATTAAACTATATATTCCTTGAGAACAGGGAGTATCATTTCTGTATCTCCTTTGTGCAAGGTCTTACAACAGCCTATTAATGAATGCTTATTGAATGAAGAGATGGATCACTTTTTTTTTTTAATGAAACCCAAAAGACCCAAGAAATAATGTTAAAGATAAAGAATCAGAGATTAAAAGACAAGAATGAGGAATTTTATGACTATATAATAATAAAGGATGGATAAACTGATTGAAGGGAAAATTATATATATTTTTAACAAGTTACTGGAGTAAAATGGCTACTTTAGTTTTTCAACATTTTAAAATGGAAATCAGTACTATCACTACTGGAAGGCAGAGAGTGTCAAATACTTTTATATTTTAAAAAAAAAAGCTTAATGAAAACTATAAACTTGTGGGGGGAACAAGGGAAACCGAGCTAAAATTTCAATTACTCCAGACAATTTATAGCAATATATCCAGCTTTCTTGTGAAACTTATTTTGAAAATTAATTCAAATGCTACAAATGAAAAAGTCAATTTAAAGACCAAGTTGATCAAATTAACTTCAATATTAAACAGAATGAAGATATTTTAGAGCAAAGTATTAATTTAAATCAATCTGAGTTTTACCTCTTAAGGATAAAGACTAAATTCAGTTAAATGTCTAATTACACTGTCCTTTTAGAACAAAAAAGAGAAAAGAACTGTAGAGGCAGAAAAAAGAAATTCAATTCAAATTTAACAATATGAATTTAAACACATGACCAATAATAAAATGTATGCATCCTTCAATTAGAAAAGACGCAGTACGTAAATTAGCCAATGCTAGAGGGGAACTGTGCTCACAGATCATGCTGATCTGCAAGAAGAAGCAGCATAAAGAACATTTATTTATCATGTAGGGTTAGGTAGCTAAATTTCTGTCACAAAAGAAAACATCTACGAACAAGGAAAGATAATGTATGTAGACAACTCTCAAGGCTTAAAAGCATTACCTATAAGATTAACAAAAGACAAAAAAACCCACAGAACTTTGAAAAGGAAGCAAACTTGAAAACTATACAGCAATAGTTTGGAATTCAGTCAGTCACATGGTTTTCTCTGAAAGCACAAAAAGGAAATCAAAGGACTGAAGTTATAGAATTTAACCATTTTAGCCAAACAGGTTAAAGTTATATGTTAAGGTTATAAGAGATCAACAACGTGAGATATATCAAGACCCTCACTTAAGACAGACCAAATGGACTAAATGCTGTTACTGTGCATATTATCCTTTGGTGGAAGAAAGAAGATACCTCAAAATGTTAGCCTCATTATAGAGGGTAAAACTAATGAATGACATATTTGGGTTCATACAAGAAAACCACGCATAAGTAACAAAAAGCATCTTTCTTAAATTCCAAATATATACTTCTAAGCCCCAGAATACCAATTTACTAAGAGCTTTACTAATCCTTCCACAGAAAAATTTTAGTTCTCTTATTAGTAAACAAGTATTTAATTTGGTAAACCTCCCAGATGAAGTCAGTCATCATAACATCAAGTGTCCTACGTTACCTGTGCTCCTGAAACAGGGCCAAAGGGGTTTGGTGGTCTCATGACAGGTTGGCTGTATATTAATGTTGGTTGTGTCATTACAGGTACATTTCCCATCTGAGTTGGCTAAAAATAAATCAAAGTTAGAGGACATTATTTGTCAGTGGACTCTTTCTCCCTTTTAAAAAAGAAAGCTACAAGAATTAAAAATACTATAGTACTTTTGGTCTGGTTCAAAGGAAAATTAAGTTTGAATATATACAATAGAATAGCAGCTACAGACTCCAAGAAGGTAAAGAAGCCGAGGTATCTCTCAAAGAAAGTCTTTCAAAGACCCCCACTTTTATAAAACATGTAATACCTAAATTACAAGCCTTGACTGGAACAAGGATTTCTAAATTTTATTGGCTATAGAATCACAGGAAAAGTTACAAATGTAAGAAAAGAATCTCTCTCCTAAGCATGTTAAAGCAAAGTACTTCCATACATACAGTATAAATCAAAGTATAGTGCTTAAACCCATTAGCCACATGCCCTCAATACAAAGTGAAAAATTCAAGTTAACTCCTAAGGGCTCACTCTGAAAAAAAATATCAGGAGGCCTAAAATATCTATAGAACACTTATTACAGAATCAACTCTTGATTGTTCCAGAGTATAGTAACTTAGATTTGTTAAAAATCACTACCACCCACTTCCTAAATTAAATTCATGGATGTCACCATCTATTAAAAGAGTACACACAGGATATTAATGTTCTTTTGACAAAAATTTCAGTTTTTGAACAATTATTGTATAGTTAGGGCATTTGCAACAATACAGATAGCATATATATATATATATATAGACGGATAGATAGATATAGATGTATATATATTATATATAAAGATATAGACATAGGTATCTATACATAGAAATATATAGCCAGAGGCAGCTGGTGGTGCTTTGGGCCTGGATTCAGGAAGACCTGAGTTCAAATCTGGCCTCAGACACTTACTGTCAGTGCAATCCTTGGCAAGGCCCTTAACCTCTGTCTGCCTTAGTTTCTTCAACTGTAAAATGAGGATAGTAATAGCACCTACCTCACAGGAAGGTTGTGAGGATCAAGTAAGATAATATTTGCAAAAAGTACTTGGGCACAGTGCCTGCAGGGACATAGTAATTGCTATATAAGAGCTTATTCCCTTCCTTCCCTATCCCCTGCCAAGCAAATTAAATCCAAATGAATACGTACTATTCCATATCCTATCATTCCCGTTGGTGTTGTAGCAGGATAGGCCATTACGGGGGGTGCCTAATGCAGGGAGGGGAAAAAAAATAATTTAACAACCAGGAAGTGATTCAATTATGTACAATTTTAGGGCAACAATAATAGCAATTGTAAAAAATAAAAAAAGAAAGAAAGAAAAAAAAGCTTTGCTAACACAGCCAAGACGAAGTGGCACTTATAAACATCCAAAACTGGGATAACTATTTTTTTTTTTAAATGATCTGTATGTGTAATTTAACTGGAGTAAGGAATTCCTTGTAAATTCCTGGTAAACAATCTCCCTCCTCCAATATGGTACCTGCTCTGCAACTTACAGTTCTGGAAAGCAGCCTGGGGCAATAAAAGATTAAATGACTTGCCCTGGGTCATAAACCAATATATATATATATATTTATCAGAAGCAGAATTTGAACCCAGGTCTCTATCCACTAGGTCACAGAGTCTTAAATTAATGGTCAAATATTTATAGTTTTTCCCTGGGGGCAAAAAGTTTCCTTTCAGTTAACAACAACAACAACAACAAAAGGCAATTACAAACTGAAAAGACTCAACCTTAGATAAAACAACGACCCAAAGAGTAACCATCTACATTTGATTATAAATAACAAATGAAGTTATTTCTGAAAGCCCTTAATTATAAAGACCTATTAGTACAACAAAAGTATGTCTAAGAAGACTGATAAAATTAAATGTTAGATCCTTAATTCAGCAATAACATAAGTATTCTGACCAATTAATAAGAATAAGCTTCTCAAAATCAGAATTTAGCTCAAAGCTAAGTTGCTAGTAACCTTCGTGGTTATTTAAAATGTTTTAAAAGCGTTATTATGCACTATAATGGTGTGATTGAGCATTTAATTAATGAATTAATCACAACTATCAAATAAAGGGTTTGTATGCCACCTGTTCACTAGTGACACAAAAGCCATCTTTTTTGGGGGGGAGGGGAGGGAGATAGGGAAGACCAAAAAAACCTCAAAAAAACCCCTAACTTCTTATATGCTAAAAATTAAGCTTTTTAAAAGTTGTTTTTCCTTTTAATTAGGGTTTCATTAATATATCATACTCTATTGTAAAAAAATAAGTACATTATATAATCAGGGTATTTAATCTTTTGGGGAAGATATTTATTTTATCACCTTATACATATCATAAAATGAAAACTGATGTTACATAAAGGTGAAAGACCAATAGCACGGCTGGAATTATAAAAAAACAAAAATGGAATTCTGCAATTTAAATGGATGTATAAGTTAAATGAAGCATGAGTTAAAATACAGGTTATTTTGAATAAAGTTTAGTATTTAAGTGAGCACAAATGACTTATTGGTCTCTCCCTACTTTAAAATTAAGATCTGCCATGTTAAGTCAACAAACTGTCAAATACAGCATAAGCCTGTGAGATTTCATGCAATTATTATTTTAAACACACCACCACAATCAACATCCCCCTTCATTCAGAACTCATCAAGTGCATTAAGGCAGCACAGACACATACAAACAATAGACACCCAGCTATCTGGAAGCAAATGGCAGAATATTAAGCAAGAAAAAAAATTTTGATATTTCCCATGCCACCACTGGAATCAAGTCTGCAGCATACCCATGAAATCAGTATATGCTAGAAGGAATTTTTTGGCACATTGAAGATCTTAATATGAAAAATGTGTAATAGCTGGAAGGTTATGAGATTCTGCTACAGCAGTGGTTAATAACATGCCGATTTTATTGCAAAAAGGCTAGTTTTTTGGTCACTTACGTATTGTGGAAAATGCATGCCATTCTGTTTTCCCCAGGGAGAACAATTACATAATGCAATAACACTGGATTAGAACAAGTACTTACACAACAGAAAATACACAGAGCATTTTAGTTCACATGTACATTTAATATCTACCTAAAATACAAATGCTTATAATTCAAGTAATTTAACAAAGGGACATCTACATTAAAACCAACACTGCCAAGGTTAAAAACAATTTCCTCTGCTTTGGACTTTTCTGTTTATATGTTCTTTTTTTGTTTTTGTTTACATGTTTTACAAGAAAAAAGCCCACTATCTGTCAGTTGTCTAAAATTCAGAAGCCATGCAGTAAATTTCATATGCATATTACACTAAACCTTCAGCTAATGTCCATGGCAAGGAAAGATTAATTGGCAAATTCACTAGCAGAGTCTGGAATACAAATACACTTCATATAGCCGGCAGGAATAAATAATTTTTTTTAAAAGGCTTTAAAACCTTGACAGTGTTTATGTATTAATGGAACAGGTTAGAAATGTAGAAAAATGTTACAAGCAGCAATTCTGTTCAAGTACTAAAAATTTCCAACACTGCAAGTAATCTTTAATAAAATCTATGACATTTAGTATGATAAAACATAAAGGGAATAAATAAGGAAAGGAGGAGAGAGAGAAAAAAAGAGAAAGAGAGAGGTGGTAGGGCATAAGACAAAAGGAAGAGAGGAGAAAGGGGGAGAGGGAAGGAAAAGTAAAAGGGCAAAGGGAAGCAAGAGATTGTTCCCAGTCTACTGATATCATCATACAAATTATTAGTGGAAGAATTACAAATTACTTCCACCTGTATAAAAGATCTGAATTGTTAGCATCTTAGTAGCCAAAGTTTAAGTGCCTGTATTAATTCCATATACATTTGTAAGAAGCTGCACGGTGTAAAATTATTTTAAAACTGAAAAACACTTTTATGATACATGAATATTTATATTAGCTTCCCATATGAAACAGTCACGGGGTAATTCTCATCTGTGTTAATGGGAATTCTTTCAGATAAACTGGAATATAATCCTATGTATATTTAGTTTGACTACCAATAAAAAATCATAGCCTCCAGAAAGTGTAAATTTTATTATCTGCTACTAGTGAACCTCGATGAGTCTTCAAACAATATTAAACAAAGACTTTTCCAGCTTACTTTCAGCATACTATTTACTAGCTTTTGTCTTTAATCCAACCACATGCTGAAACATGCCTAAAACCAAAGAAATCTGGCAACAGATCAAAGAAACTGAATAAAGGAATTATCTTGAAGTGAGAAAGTATAGGGACTATGATAGGGATTAGATTTGTAATTTCATTAATCTAGGAAACTCTCTCTACCAAAGGATGAGCAAACTCTCTCTATTCAGGTTGGTATTTCTTCTGCAATTTGGACTTGGAGAGCTACCTTGGAATACAAAGAATTTATGAGATTTCCCGGGGGGGGGGGGGGAGAAGAATGTTATCACACAGCCCCTATACATCAAAGGCAGGACTTCAACCAAAGTTCTCTATCCATCACACCATATTTTTCTCTGAGAAATAAAAAAATAAAAAAACCAATAAAATTTGTTGTTCTTTTTCACACGAACATGTTGCTACTAGTAAATCAGTAGGAAATATTTTATTTTTCTAATAATTTACTGAAGTCACTCAATAGTCAATCATCCTCAAGACAGCAGGCCAAATGACAAGGGTAGTTATAAAGTGAAGATTCTCTATAAAAAGCTCAGCTTGGAAAGTCATTAGACATCTGACTTTGGCCTCTTTAGCAACATGTTCTAACCAAAAAGATTAGCCTGTGCAGAAGAGACCATAATGATAACAAGAAGAAGGTAGATTTTCATGTTGATTAAATGTAGAACTACCTCTAACAAAAAAAATTCTCCTCTCAATCTTGCCACAGTTAATTCTTTTGGAGGTTATGGGTAGGGAAAGATTTGTGTAGAGTAAGTTTTGATATCTACTCAAATTGCTAACTTAGAGCCATTTAACCTATACTACAATGCATTCTAGAAATTCTGAGGTTGATAAAGTTAAACCACCTATTTTCTAATTTATGTGAACTCTCCCTACTCTCTAATATTAGGAATAGATCTAAAAACTCACTTATGGTACTTTTTTTTATTGTACATGAATTTTACTATAGATTATACATGCACCACTCTATAATGAACTTCATTTACTTACCATTGTTGCAGCATTCCAAGCAGTCGTAGGTGCAACTTTTGGTTGCCAGTTAGATCCTCCAGTTAATTTCTTTTCACCTGGTTGACTCCAGTTTACATCACTTTAAAAAAGCACAAGTCACCACATTAAACTCCCTTAGATAATTTTCTCAAAAGACAATGAGATTAAGCAAAGTAAAACAGAAATCCCTTTCATTTTTTAAAGCTAGCTAAATTAGGTTTTTAAAAGTAGTATATGTAAAATGGAGGTAAATATACAAAAGAAAAACTTACTTCTTAGTGGTTCCATTTCCAATGCCCAGATCTATGATATAAGGAAGAGAGTTTTAAATACTACTCTTACCAAATGAATCAATTTATCATAAAATGGAAAAAAATACTTACTGCCTACAAGGTTGGCTAAAGATGAATCCAAGTCATCTGACACTAACTTGTTCGGTGGTAGTTTGGCAATAGGAAGACTCTGGTTCTGAGAGGCCACTGTTGGTTTTAGAAGTCCACCTAGTTCATCAAAGCCTTAAAGTTATAAATAAACGAAATAGGATTTGTAAGGAACTTCACTGTACTATAGCTTTTAAAAGGCAACTCTTTTTGCTCTCCTTGTTCTTGAAAAGTTCTTTTAGAAGATTTGTACATTAAACTCTCCAAAAGTGGAGTCACACGAAACTAATCACGGTATTTTCTCTTACATATAATAATTTAAAGAGGGGAAGGGTTTATGGATAAAGAGAGTTACTTATTAAGGCTTAAAAAAGACAAAGGAAGAATTATTCAGACAAATGACTATATACTGCCTCCAGAGTAAGCCTTCTGGAACTCCAGGATAATTGAAACAAAGTTCTCTTCCTTATATCTTCTTCCAAGACATTTAAAGGGCTAACTGGTAGATGAAGAAGTACAAATAGTACTTAAGAATTCTTTCTTTTTCTTTTAGCAAAGGGACTTTGCAAATTTATTCTTTTAAGTAGATTTTATTAGCAAAGAATATTAGCAAAGCTGATAATAAACCAAGAGGTCATCAAGTGTATTCCTTAGCTTAAGAGATGCTTAAACTGCACCAAAATGACTATAACTTAACTTTCTTGAGAGGTCTAGTAAAAAAGTAGCAGCTCCACTGAGTACAGGTACTTAAGGTTTAAGTTGTTAAGTTATTGTCCCATTCTCTGTGACTCCATTTGGAGTTTTCTTGGCCGAGATATTGGAGTGGTTTGCCCTTTCTTCATCCAGCTCATTTTTACAGATAAAGAACTCAGGTTAAGGTAAACAGAGTTAAGTGACTTGCTCAGGGTCACACAGCCAGTAAGTGTCTGAAGCCAAATTCATGAAGGTGAGTCTTCCTGTTTCCAAGCCCAGTGCTCTATCCACTGTACCATCTAGCTGCTCTGTACTTAAGGCTGGAGTAGTCATTTACCTTTGTATCCCTAGCACTTAATACACAGAAGGTACTTAGCAAATGATGAATATGAAATTGAAAGTAGAGGTCAACTTGGTACTAAAAAGAAAAATTCAATTTGCTTCTTTAAGATTTTTCTTAGAGGATGACAGGAAGAAAAGCAAAGCAAAGCAAATCCCACTAGCCAATTCAAAAGATCTGCTGATAGTTGTTATAATGGAACTACTTAGATTCATAAGAAAATCATACAATATGGTAGCATATGACTAGTGCCAGATTAATCTACTTCTTTGCATCCTTTCTCATTTAGACAAAAGGTGAAATATTCAAGGATATTAAACTATGAATACAGTGCATTAAATTTCTGGTACCAAAGAATGAAGCGCAACAGAAAGAACGATGAATTTGAAGTCAACGCATGGGTTTACATCCTGACTTTTTACTATGTACAATACTTTAGGGCAAATCATTTTACCTTTAGGCATCAGTTTCCTTGTTTATAAAATAGAGGAAAGAAGTTGGACTAACTTCCCAACTAAAGCTTTGGTTTTATTATAAATTTGAGAAAAAAACTCAACCGATTGAATTTAAATAGCTTAAACTTAATAAGAAATAGAATGGCCCAGTGGATAAAGTAATGGGTTTGGAGTAAGCAAGATCTGGGTTCAAATCTCAAACCTTATATATACTAGCTGTGGAAACATGGGCCAATAACTTAGACTGCCTAAGACTAATCTTCTAAGTTATAACCTGATTTCCACACCTAGGGAATTACTGATCTTTCACATAAGTTTATAGTAATTATTAACCACCTCTGAAGTCTACTACATGGTAGGAGTACTACTTAGTGCCAAAAAATAGTTAGTTTTGCTTTCCTTATTTTCAGTTTATGTGTGTGTATATATATATATGTATACACACAGACACACACACACATATATGTCTATATATATCTAATATAATATATATAATAATATATAATTCTACATAGAAAAACTCATACATGTGTAAATGTTTTGTCTTTGAGACAAACCAGTAGGCCATAAAGAAATGTTCATTCAAACAAAAATGAAAACAAACCTCCTCCTCCACATCAACTCAAACCCTAGAAAAATCAGGAATACAACTGCTGGAGCCCCTTTAAATGTGTGCTGAAAGGGCTATATGGATGTCATTTATATTTTAGAGTCCATTTATAGAGCCTAGGACATTATTGGAAAATGTATTTTAAAATAAGTTTCCAAGTTGTTTTCGTATCTTTTATTTTTGTTTGTTTTTTAATTTTTTTCATATCTTTTAAATAAAATATTCTTACATGTTTTCAGGTTTTCTTATTTGGTCTTTTTTTTTTAAATATAAAACCTCATGCCTTATATTTTAAGAAGTTACAATTTACTTCAGAAACAGGGCTAAAAAGGAAAAGACAGATTAAGGCGGAAGGGGAAGCAAAGCAGGATATCTTAAACATCATTTCCAGTGATCAGCTGACCAGGTTCACATGAATGAAGTACAATTCAAATAATGAGTCAATAAGTTGGTCTGTTTGGTGAGGAGATAAATGCAAGGCTAGAGTAAAACAAACACACCAGCAAATAGCATTTAAGATCATAATTTTAGAGTGGAAAAGGACCCCAGAGGTCATCTATTACACTCTCCTCATTTTATAGATGAGGAAACTGAGGTCCAAGGGGCTTAACTGACTTGCTCAAGGTCATACAGAGGCTAAGATTCAGAGATGGGATTTCAATTTAGATCTTCTGATTCCCATTCAATGTGATTTCCATTGTCTCAGGTACATAAAAGGAACTTAACAAAAGCTTGTTGACTGACTAGGTGTGTGTGTTTGAAGGGAAAGTGATATAAAGGTATAAGGGCAGGAAAGGAGAAAAATGATCTTTCTAGTGACTGAAAAATATCTACTGGGATAAAGAATAACTTGACATTTCTTTAAAGTTCTTAGCAGAAGATCTGGCAATTTCTTCATATAAACCCAGTTTAATTCTTAAAAACTGAAGGTAACACCAAAATTAAGGTTTTTCTGAAGTTACTTTTTTATACTTCCTCAAAATAAGCTAACTCTCACAGAACTGAAATTTGAATATTTATAGTAGTACTTTTAATAAAGTATAAATTTTCTCTTACCACCAGAATCTACAATCACATTTGTAGATTTATTTCCAAACACGGACTCAAAGTCAACATTAAGGCCAGCTGAAGGCTGTGGCTGTGCAACTGGGGAAGGAGTGAACCCTGAGAAGAACCAAAATTTAAAAAAAAAATTTAAATTCTTTCATAACATTTTCAATTCTTTATTAAACATTATAAAATATAAAAACCAAACCTTTCAAAAATACATCTTTTCAAAACTACCATTTTTAGTGGGGATTATATATAGCAATATTTTCCAATATAGAATGGATCTCGCTGGAAAAGAAAAACCAGCAATAATAGGCGTTTAGCTCCCTTTATTAAACTATATCCCTCAAAATAGTGCTTATGTTGTAGCTTGTTTATAGTTTGTCAAATTAGCTTAAGAAATGTTTAATTTGTTTTGAAGTTCAAAAGTAAACAGACCTGGAGCTGTCTAGAATTTTATATGAAGCTAAATGTATGTACAATGTTTGGATTTTCCCTCTAGAGCAATTTATCACAACCCCGAGGGGACTTTCAGGAATGTGAACAACAATATTCCCATAAATTCTAAGTTTTCCCTATTCCCCTCCATCACCAAGAAGTAATGTGGTTCAAGTGCATTCGGTGGCAAAATCTCCAGGTTTCAAACTCATCAATATAAATGAAACGCATACCCCTTTTGTCTACTAACCTTCATATAACTAACTATCCCCAGCCTCAACCACTTTCTTACACATTTCAGCTTATGCATCTATTTCCAGTAGCTTGCCTAAGACTCAGCTGTAAACATCCATTTCATCTGTAACTAAGATTCAAGGTAGTACTGTTCAATAACTGGGGCAAAACATAAACTGTTCAATGATTGATTTTACAGCCCTTTATTATATGTGACCACAGACTTTATCCTCATATTCAAAAGATATATTAAGAACTTTTATACACATGCACACATATATTCTCATAACTATATTTCAATATAATTGGTTTCCTTTGCAATCTTGTCAATAATTTTTATTTTATGCAATTAAAAATATCATGCTGAGACAGGGTTCATAGGCTTTAACCAAATTGGTAAAAGAGTCCATGACATATACTCCAAAAGTTTAATAACTCCTGATCTAGACTGTAGTTATGAAAACAGAGGTGTTTTTTCTTGAGTAAAGAAAAACTACTCTACCTAAATGTATCTCCTGTAGATTAAATTCTGCTTAAGAGTGCTGCTATATCACAATATGGGCACTCAATTTGTAAGCAAAATCAGTGCAGAAGTTATAGAGCCAAAACTAATTAGTAATGTGTCAACAATGTTAAGTGTATGGTTTTAATGGACTGTTGAAAACAAAAGCACATTTAAAGAAAAGTGGCCAGAATGATTACAGCTCTGTAAAGCAGAGCACAAAAGCAACAAGTACAGAGTTCATCTAGAAGCAAAGAAGACTAATTGGAGATTTGATGGCTAAACAGTTTAAGGAGTGTTCTATCAATGAGGAAGTAGACAAGTACTGCCTATGTTGCCCCTGAGAGGTAGGGTTGTTTTTTTTTTTTCCAATACAAACAAACAAAAGTTTTCTGACCACAGAGTTGCCTAAGAGGGAATGGACTGAGCCACCATTCACACTGGGCCTCACTTTAAAGTGTTTTAGCAAGGACTAGCAATAGTCTGACTCACTGTAGGAGATATGTTCAAATAGGTAACTCATAATCTTTTTTTTCTTGTATTCTCCCCCAACCTTCTGCTAACATTTTGATTCTGTGACTTGTATAATTCCATAGTCACATGATATATTTTCTTTAAGGGAAATGGACATGCTCTAGCTTGTCAGAAGTGGGCAACCAGAATGGTGAGGAACCAGAATGACAGTTAAAGAAAAAAGTAATGTTTAGCTTGGAGAAGAAAAAACTTGAGAATGGACATAATTGGGATCTTCCAGCATTTCAAGGGCTATCATACAATGAGACTTGTTCTACTTAGTTTCTGAGAGCAGAACCAGTTACAATGGGTAAAAGCTGAAGAGAGAAAGATATAGGTTCAGATATAAAGGGATACTTTTAAAAAACATTATCTAAAGTATCTAAAAGTGAAATAAGCTACCTTGGGGGAAGGGCAAAAGGAAAGGGAAAATTGCTTTTCATTGGAGGTATTAAAGCTGAGAAGTTGGATGACCTCTTCTTGAGGATACTGTACAAGAAATGCCTACTCAGACACAGATCGTACTAGAGCACCTGCAAGGTACTTTTAACTCAGTCTCTAAATATGCAAGAAAGAATTGGAAATCCAGAGGCTGGATGACAAAAGATGTAATGTATGCCCCATATAGAATGGGGACCCACATTATCAGGAAAGATCTAAGGCCATGGTACAATGATTTTAAATATCTTTTCCATTTTTGGGGGCGTTAGAGAAACTGTTCAACTACAGTGACAAAGCAAATGATTTTAAGTGTCCAAAGTTCAAGTCAATATATTGATGATGGTGGACTAGAAAGAATGAAATGGAAAAAAAAAAAAACTGTCATGCCAGGGACTTATGAATAGTTCAAGAAATTTCAAGACAATTGAGGCATGCTAATTTGAATGATTATGTCAAAAGTTCCCATATACTGTGATACATCACTTGATGTGTGTATAACCTGTAATAAATATTCTATAGGTACAAGAGGTAAACAACCATGTTCAACAATCACTTAGCCTTTAGATTAAGACCCTTGGATAGGGTGGGTACATAGGTTCTAGCCTTGGGTTAAATACCAAAAGCAGTTTGGCATGTATTTTTTTTTAATAATACACAGAAGAAGTGCATAAATTTCCTGGGTCACCCTAACCCTAACCCTGTAGATTCAAGATGGTGCATTTGACTCAGAAGAGATAAGAAATACATCAAAGTGGGATTTTATTGGGAGTGGTGTTGGCAAGGGATAGGAAAATGTACCTACAAAAAAAACCTACTCTACAGATATGAGAATAATTCAGACTCTTTTAAAATATTCCAAGTGACAAATATGGCTAATTGACATTACTGGCATTAATGGAAATTATAAAAATATGCCAAGAGATAAATTCCATCCAAATGTACTCTATAAGTAGAATCTCCATCCTATTTGCTCCAAAACGCTAAAATTAACACATAGGTAAATCAATTCTCTTTTCAGTACATATAACTGAGAATTTCTATAGCTTTAAAGAAGTCAGAATATGTTATGTAGTTCAGAACCAACACCTTATTCATCTCCTTATTTCAATAAGCTCAGGGGTTAGAGGGCAGAGGGCCATCTTTAAAGGTCGGTAGGCACCAATCTGTGAAAGTTAAATATTAACCCCTACAATTATTCACAGAATAAAGAAAAAGGACAGTTTTCTGAGACATAATGCCTTAAATCAAGAAACTCTAATATGGAAGCAAAGCTAAACTAGGCTCAAGAAAGACAGCCAAAATCTCCAAAATTATATACCATTTTGGGATAGTAAATGAGAACCAGCATTTTAATTAAAAGTTAAGTCTCATTATTTTATAAAGTCACTAGAAAAGGATATTCAAAGGTTATTTTAGATTCTCAAACACACAAAGTAAACATAATTGGTTGCTGCCCTTCATTCTCAAAGAGAACAAAAATGACATCACTATGTTGGTGGTCAAAATACAGTGTGTCTGACTGGCTGATCAGACCAATATGAGCTCAGAAGGTCGGGCACAAATAGTTCACATAATGGATAAACATAATATTAATATACCTTCCATAAATCTCAAATGTGTAACATCATTTAATCTGGCTGCAAAGTATTCAGATGACACTACTTGAAATTCTTCTCACTCCTTAGTATAAAGAAAATCTACTTATTGATATTCCTATTAAAAAGTTTCTACAGTGCATACTCATCAGGTGTATATCATGAAATGGAAGAATTCCATGCACTAATCATAAATACCAATGTTCAATGGAAAAGGACTAGTGAAAAGCTTTTTGGACTGTCAGATTTTTTTAAACTACATGCAAAGCTGACAGAAATTGGGATTCTAGAAGCTGAACTGAAAAAGACCTAAGAAACCATTAAGTCCAACCCCCTTATTTTACAAATGAAGAGACTGAGACACAGAGAGTTTAATCAACTTGCCCAAGGTCACAGAGTTACTAAGGATCTGAAGCAGAATTTGAACCCAGGTATTCTTGACTCTTAAGTCCAGGGCCCATCCTTCTGCCTCCTATTCCTACCTCGAGAAATTGCTCAAATATAGATTGTTACCATGGCAACAGAACTCCCATATTTTTGAGTTTCAAATGAAATAACCCTTCTAATAGTGCCTCTTTAAAGTGTCAAATGCTGTATAGAATTAAGGTAGTATTACCAAATGCCACAATTAACTTCTTTTAAACCCATGTAACTCCTACCCCAAAGGGAGGGAACATAAATAAGTCTGATTATCTGCCAAACTTCAGGAAAGTCTAACAAAAGTGATAAAATGCTATGCACACAATAGGTATCCAACAAACATTTACTGACTCAATCAAAAGCAGCAACTTGTCAGAGTTTAAAGTCTGATAGACAGAGTGGCAAGGAAGCACAACTAGTTTATGAAAATACCCATGATTTTATGAAACTTGCTTCCTACTTTTCTAACCATCTTCCCCCATGGTTTCTCCTTTCCCCCTCCTTACAACTCCTATGCCACAGCTTTGTTGTAATAACAGACTAGGAAGTGAACGTTAAATTTGCACATGCTTATCAAATTATATGACTAAATAAAAAGTATGAAAACTTTTTAAAGCATTTCTAATGCATAAGGCCGAATATTTATAAGATTTGTTTAAACAAGATACTGTTTTGAGTATGTGTATTTAAAATAAAACGTGAAAACGTGTAAATGGTAGGCAGTCATCCATAAAACTAACACATTTTTAACCAAGGCAAATAAAAGGCAGGTCAAACCACAGGTCTGTGAAAGCAAAGAAAGTAGTAAAAAATAAAAATAAAATAAATAAAAATTTCCCTAAACAAATTAAAGGACTTGGCTTTGAAAAAAACTATTACCTACATAACAGGTTTATTTTATAGACATACCATTACCTACCTCCAAATAGACCGGCTACAGTAGAGGGCTCATGGCGCACATGAGTAGTATTAGGATAAGCTTGAGGGCCACAAAAAGAATCTGACAAAGCACATCAGGCAACAAAAAAAGCAGAGAAAGAAGAGGAGGAAGAGTTACAGAGCATGGGAAGGGGGTAATTTAAAAAAAAAAAAATAAGGGTTCTAAACAGTAACTATCTTCAAATTTTAACTTATAAAACAGAACCCAGATTCTATCAGGTATAAAATGTAGGAAGAAGACATATTCATTTAAAGAGAAAAGCCACTGGCAACAAAATTACACTCAGCTAAAAGAAAACAAACAAAAGTCAAGAGCCATGCTTGAAAAACAAAAAACAAAAAAACCAAACTTTTGTAACATTAAAAGGCATTTAAACAAATATCCTTGTCATAATGAATTAGACAAACTAATTTTTCACTTGGTGATCATAACTTAGGCAACCTTCAAATTACTTTAAATCCATATACTCATTACTATGTCATTGTGCTCTCACTGTTTTGAATAAGGCAGCATTTATTATTATGAAATCCATGCTTCAGAACTAATATGAAAAGTAACTTAGGCTCAATTTCAATGATTGAGACCTTATTCAGCTCAAAATATAATTTCCACGTACACCTCCCATTTCCTTGCCAACTTTTCACCAAAAAATTAGTGTTGTTTTAGTCCCTGGTAACAAATTCATTTTAAGTTACAGTCTCAAAGAAACTATCACTTTTAAAAAAAATTTTTAGTAGTCTTACAATCTTGCCCTCAAAAACAAATGGTTGGGTAATCTGCTAAACTCTTAAATCTTTACTACAGGACAGACAGCATACTCTTTAGTACAGGGGTTCTTTACCGTTTTGTGTCATGGACCCCTTTGACAGTCTAGTGAAGCCTAGGGACCCTTCTCCAATATTCATATATTCATAATTGAAGCAAATGCTAATGTATTGTTTTCCCCATATAATCCACAAGTTTTCTGAAATCTATCCATATACCTTGTGGGAGTCCATGGACCCCAAGTTAAGAACACCTACTCATGAATTAGGATACGCTAGGCAGGAGGGAGTTGAAATTCTGGGTTCTATTCCATCACTTCTTAATGGTGAGATCTTGAGCAAGACACAAGGTTTGAACCTCAGCTGTTTCATATGTAAAAACCATGAATACCCACAACTAAGTTCTAAGTCCCTTCTAGTTCTAAGATCTATGATTATGCCTGTTTCAAATAAACTTTTCCATAAACCTACCCAACTTAATTTATCTGACCTTTGCTAATTTTTTTTCTTTAGCTTCCTTAAAAGATTATTCTTGAAAAACTGGCCATAAATGACACATCCTTCTATTCTCTTCCATCGGGATTTCAGGTGCTTCTTTCTCTTTTCTGAACTTCAGTGGCTATGGTTGGGCTAGATGACCTCTGAGGTCTCTTCTAGTTCTACGTTTTTTAGTCCAATAGAACTACTTCTTACTAAAAATTACAAACAAGTTATTTTGGCTGAAAACTCACATTTACCAGTTTTATCAATTCAGATTCTTAGTTGAGCATAACTGAATATTTTGAAAAAAGTAGCACAAATTAATAGCTACATTTTCTCCACATAGCAATTTTTAAAATGTCACACTAAAAAATAAACACACCATAGTAGGGTAACTAGTCCTATTTAAGAGGTATCTCAGTGGCACATACAAAACAGCCCCGGACTAGAACACCCATCTTGGAGTCCGAGTACTACCTCTTTCACTGGTTATGCAATCTCAGGCACTGTACTGGGTTTTTGTATCACCATCTGCAAAAGTGACGGACTAGATGGACTAAACCCGTTTCTAATTCAGATTCTATAATTTGGTTTTACATGTAAGACTTCTAGGAGTTAAGGGTTTCAAAGTGATGGAATTTTACATGCCATTTGACATGACAAACTTTTGTGTGTGTGTGTGTGTGTGTGTGTGTGTGTGTGTGTGTGTCAAAGAAATGTCAAAGTAAAATGCAATAATTCAGTAATCTGGCATGGTTGGAAATGAAGTATTCTGGATTGTAGTAGTTTTTTTGTTTTGTTTTGAAAGATAAATGAATGTTAATTCTTTAAGCACTTATTAAGCATTTGTTTTTCACAAAATTTCAAACTCTTTCATAGCTTCCCACTGTAGTAAAAAACAAAACAGTATTAAGTGTTTTTTTGACTCAATGTCTTCATTATAATCAATTATAATATTCTTTAGCTAGTTATATTAGACTATCTTTAATGATTACTAGATATATGCCTTAAAATTTGCTTTCTTAAAAAAAAAAGTTTTGTTATCATGCAATCTTAACGTTTTAGAGTTGAAAGGAAGTTTATAGAGCACATAGTCTAACTTCCTCTTTTTTTTTTTAATTGAACAAGTTGAGTCCCATCAACTGTAACTGCCTTGTCCAAGTACCCATAAGAAGTAAGCAGCAGAGTCAGAATTTGAACTTAGGTCTTCTGATTTCAAATACAGCACTCTTTCCACTACATATAACTAGCTTGCTTTTCTTGTCAACTGTCAGTCTCAGAAAACATGTTAAAATACATTAACTATTTTTGTTCAATTCATAACTTCCTTTCTGAAAAAAAATTATAGAATCAAAGACTAAAGCAGTATTTACCTAAGACATTTTCTTACCCTCAAATGTCTTCACTCTCTTTATAATGATCCTTTGACCAATTCTGCATTATTCAAAATATGGTTATAAAATACTATACCAATATTAGTTATTATTATTATTATTATTGTTATTATTATTATTATTATTATTACTAATACTACTACTATTACTACTCTGGTTCAGTAATCAATTAAACCTACTTTCAATGGCATTTACCTTACGGGGACATGGTCATCTTGTGGACGTCTTATAACAGTACTACTAAAAACCATTAAGGTCAACTTGCGCTTTCGCAACTACAGGAATAAACTAGATAATTTATTGGTTGTTTTTATTTTTTTAACTTTCAGGTTTATGGCAGAACTAGGCATTTTAAGCTGGAAGCTTATACATACCAGATAACAAGCTTTTTTATAATATAGTTAAACAAAACAGAAGTTTAAATTAAAAATGATAAAAAAAATTATGCTTAAGGCAACCTGTATCTTCTGGCTGTGTACTGGAATACTACAACACACTATGTGACATTGAATTCAAAACAACAAAAAACTTTTCACCTGACAGGCAATCACTTTGCCTAAATTAAATGAAACTAAAAACTTATATTATACTTTTCAAAAAGTAACTTTATTCCTGTTTATCTTTTATGATTTGTCAATGAAAACTAAACTAGTTATGGCACTTATTTTAATTACCAAGAATATTTAGACAATATAAACAGTAATTGGGGGGAAAATATGTTAAATAGTACTTTACCAACAAACATTTCATGAGTAGGTGTCCTAGTAGTAAAAGTGGATACATCTGAAGAAATGGGGAGGTGAACATCACCACTAGATTTTGTGAGGAAAGGATTTAAGCTTGGAATGGCATCATCAACAGCATCTACAGTAGCAGAAAAAGGATCTGTGTAGTCCGAGTAGGTTAGAGCAAAATGAAGAAAGGAAGTAAATGAATTAGTATTGGAATTAGTCAACAGGTTCATTTTAAGTGAAAAAAAAAAGTAGCTTCATTATTTTTGTTTAGTCTTAAGTACTCAGATAACAAAAACAACAAAAGGAAAAAATAAATTCAGTAATGCATTTTAATATGAATCATCTGTGCACTCACCATGGACTTAAGTTTTCACTCTAAGCAGCTATATATTAGAGACAGAATTTCTGACCTTAAGAAGCTTATAATTAGGCATTACAAATAAGCCTTAAGTACATACAAACATAAACATCTTAGAAAAGGAATGCTGTGATTAATGGTAAATGAACTGGCTCTAATTGTTGAAGGCTTCAAAGAGGAGGTAAACTTCTAATCACATGAAAAAGAACAACAGAAATGTGATTCAGAAGGTAAAAAAATGTGAAAAGTAGAAAAAAGCTGAGCCAACATAGTATAGTAGAGTGGATGTTGGACTGAGAGTTAGAAGGCATAGGTACAAATTTTGGCTCTATCACTTAATAGCAGTGTAACCTTTGGCAAGTCACTTGGGGCCCTAGCTCCCTCATCGGAAAAATGGGTTGGACTACAGGTCCCTTCCAATTCTTAAAAAAAATTCTTGAAGAACATGAAGAGACTAGGGAGACAAGTAACCTTATGGCCAATTGTGTTCAAAATTCCTGGGCAGCAGTAGTTTTGAATCATAAGGTCCTCAAAGAGTAACAATGGATGTCCTTTCCTATTCAGGTAGTCTTCTCTTCCTCTGTCTCTCTTTTTATGTGTATGATCTATCTATCTATATTTGTATATTTGTCAAATTCTGCATCCAAAGTTATACTAGCAATAGGTATGTGCAAATTCTCTATTAGTATCCTTCAATCATTTCAATTAAATAAAACTACTCCATGAAATGGCTTAAAATTTAAGGTTCCAGAAGTGGAACTAGGAAAAAGGACAATTAAAGAAAAGTTCAATTTTGAACACTATTCACAAAAGTAAATTAAGCATATTATTTTTCTAAGGGTCATGCTCTGACAATACTTGTTTCTGCCCAAAGGAACATCCCCTTGGAGAATTTACTCATGACTCTATATACTATCTAGATCATGTTCTAACAATCATAATCTCAATAGTATGTCATAATTTTAAATATCTATTTCATGTTAAATTAATAAGCTTTATTTCCTCTATTTCCCACTCTTCATCTTTACAAATTGAAAAAGGAAAGGAAAAATCCTTGCAACACTTGTGTATAGTAAACCAAAAACAAATGGTCATATCCAAAATTGTATGCCTCATGCTGCATCCTGAGTCCATCACCTCTCTTTCAGGAGGTAAGTAGCAGGCTACATCATAGGTCCTTTGGAATCATAATTGGGCATCACATTAAGAGATCTTAAGTCATTCGAAGTTGTCTGGCTTAACAATCTTGTTGTTACTATATAACTTGTTCTCCTGGTTCAGTTCACTTCACTCTGCATCAGTTCATGAAAGTCTTCCCAGATATCTCTGAAACTGCCCCTTTATCACTTTTGACATTGTGCGCTCCCCTTAGTTTGCAGTTCTTTGTCACTACAAAAAGAGATGCTAAAAGTATTTTGTACATGAGCACCTTCACTCTTTTTTTAATCTTTTTGGGGTACAGGTCTAGTAGTGGTACGCTAGTTCAAAGAATATACACATTTTACTGACTTTGGGGGGATAGTTACAAATTGCTTTCCAGAATGGCTGTACCAACCAATTCGTTGTTCCATCAACAATGCATTATTGTACAAAGAGGCAGAAATATGTGCCATCAACACATGAAAAAATGCTTTGAATCACTAAAAACTAGAGAAATGTAAATTAAAGCAATGCTGAAGTTCCACTCACACTCATGCTTGTTTTGCCACCTTCCTCATCTCATTAAAAACGCCTCTAATTTATTCTCATTGCATGTAGGGGTGTCAGGAAGGGAATACGCATCATAAATACACACTATGTGCCAGGCATTGTGCTTAAGTTCTTTACAAATATTATCTTATTTGATCCACACAACAATCCTGGGAAATAGGTGCTGTTATTATCCTCCTTTTACAGCTGAGAAAACTGAGGCAAGTAAAGGTTAAGTGACTTGCCCAGGTCACTGGATTCCAACTTCCACACTTTGGGCCCAGCATTCTATCCATTGAATCATGTGGCTGCTCCAATACCTCAGATAATGCTGGCTTTTAATTTTGGATAGATAATATTTGCTATATCAGGGAAAAGTCCATTTAATCCTATGCTTTTCACAGGAACAAGTGTTCTATTTAAAAGCTTCTTCTGCATCATTGATATAATTACATTATTCTCATTGTTCTTAGTAATATTTTAACATTAATAGTCTAAAAATCAATTTTCTAACATTCAACTCTCCTTTCTGTGTATAAAACCAACCTGGTCAAAGTGTATAATCTTTCTTATATGTTAAAGTAGTAGTCTTTGTACTAATATTTCATTTAAAATTTTGTGTAGCTATGCATCAAGAGATATTTGTCTACAAGTTTTTTTTGACTCTCCATAGTTTAGGTATTAAGATCATATTTGTATCACAAAAAGAATTTGGTAGTATCTGATCTTTTCCTATTTCTGCAAACAGATTTATATTATTGGAATTAACTGTTCATTCAATGAATTTTGTATTATCTGTCTGGTCTTGTTTTTTTCTGGGTGGAAGGAGTTCATTTATGGCTTGTTCACTTATTTTTCTGAGATGGAATTATTTAAATTCCGCTTTTCTTGCTATGTTAATCTGGGCACTTAACCTTTTTTTGTAAATATTTATCCACTTCCTTTGTTTTGATGGCATATGGTCAGGGAATATCATTTTAGATAATTTCTTTTTTTTCCTCTTCATTTGTTGTGACCATTTTAATTTTTGATACCAATTTGGTTTTCTTCTTTCTTTTTAAAAGTTAATTAGCTAATAATTCATCTATTTTGTTTGTTTCCCCCTTTAAAAAAGCCAATACTTAATTTTATTAATTCAATAGGATTTTTTCTTTGCTTTCAATTTTATTGCTTTTCTTTGATTTTCACAATTTCTCTTTTGATGTTTAATTGGTGTTTTTTAATTTGCTGGTTTTCTAATTCTCTAGTTGCATGCCAAGTTCACTGATCATGACCTCTTTTGTTGGTAAAATCCTTTACAGAGAGAAATATCCCCCTAAGGATTACACTAGTTGTACCCCCAAGTTTTGGTATATTTTCTCATTTTAGTTATCTCCTGTTTCTATGACTTGCTCTTTGACCAACACATCATTTATATTTAAGTTATAGCCCCCAATGAATTTTTAATCCTTTCTTCAATGGTCTTTTGTTGAACACACTTTTTTGCACTATGATTAATAAAGAATATTTAATATTTCTGTTTTTCTGCCCTTATTAATGAAATTTTAATTGCCCTAATATATGTGATCAATTTTTGTCAAGGTATGAGTTTTTAAAATATATGTTCCTTTTTATTCCCATTTCAATAAATGCCAGAGATCCATCATATCTAAAATTTCTATTCAGATACATAACTTCTTCCCTGTTTATCTTTTTGTTAGATTTGTCTAGGCTTGATAAGGGTACAAACTGAGGTCCCCACTGGTATAATTTTAGAGACTTATTTCTCCCTATAACTTGTTTGGATTTGCCTTAACATATTTAGTATCAAGCTCAAATAGAAACAGAAGCCACTAAGCTATATATAAGGATACCTTCAAGTGCATATTGACTTAGAAAACCTCATGCTAATCATTAATAAAACATCTATGTTTTACTGCATTTGTATTTATTTTATATCCCAATTACATTTTAATCTTGTTTAGGCTACACCTGGGAGTTTTGCAGATCACAGGCCTGCAGGCCACACATTTGACACCTATGATTTGGATGCTATACCTTTCAGTCAACATATATAAAGTTATCACTATTAATTATTTATCTATGGTACCTTGCAGCAAAATGTAATTTTCCTGTTTCTTCCCTTTAATCAAGTCCATTTTTTGCTGTTGCCTTGTCTGAGATCATGGTCACTACACCTGGTATTTTGAGTTCAGGTGATACAGAATAGATTTTACTCCAGCCCTTTATCTGTGTGAATCTTTGTTTCAAGTATTTTTTATAAATAATATAGTGTCATATTTTAATTTCTAATCTTTTTTATTATTTTCCATTTTGTGGGTGAGTTTACCCAATTCGGGTTACCAGTTTTTATTTTTAATCATATTTCCTTCCATCCTACCCTCTAGTACTTTTCCCCTCTCCCCTCTCACTCCAGTTGTGAAAGAAAAGGAATGTGTTTAACACTACATATATATAATGAAAGCAATTTTTACTCAGCTCTTCTCCTCTTTTCCACCCCTAATCACAGATTTTTCATCTTTCTTTTCAGTTGCCCATTAACCATCCAACTTCCAGTGTTACAGTTTCTTTGGCTTATAACTAATCTCTCACCAATCCTATCTCTCCCCTTCCCTCTTTAAATTCTTGTCATACCTCTCTCAAGTTCTCTCCTATCTCCCCACTTAGTTCTATGTATTTCTACAAACTCTGCAGGGGAGAAAACTCTTTTGACTGATTCAGATCAAAGTAAGATTCAAGTGATGTCCACTATCTTTCACACATTCTTCTTCTCTGTATAGTCTTCTTTAATCTTAAGCACCCAGATTATCTAAGATAGGTAAATTTCCCATCCTTTTTTCCTCCTTCCTTAAGTATATTTCTTTTCTCCTCCTCCTTTCCTTCTTCTTTTAAGATCATAAGAACGACAAAACCATTACAGACCCTTACACCTTATGTGACTCTTGACATTACAGTTCTGAGAAGACACTAGGTTTCCCTCTTTCTATTAAAATGTAAATACTTCATTCTTGTAGAGTCCATTCTGATTGCTTAAATGTATTTCTGATTTTGTTTCTCAAGAACCATGTTTGTATTTCAAAGTTTCTACTTAGTTCTGGTCTTTTCCTCAGAAATACTTGGGAATCCTCTATTAAAGTCCCATCTTCCCCCTTCCTATGAGATTATGCTTAGTTTCTGGGAATAAGTTTTTTTTTGTTATTGTTGCAAAAATGTATTATTTTGCAACACCACATTTCAAGCTCATATTTTATGACAGTAGCTGTCAAATCTTGTGTGATCCTGACCATGGCTCCTCAGTAATTGATCTTTTCTTTCTGGTTGCTTATAATATTTTTCATTTGACTTGGAAGCTCTAGATTTGTGCTATGATGAACTTCAAAGTTTTCATATCAGGGTTTCTTTCCAGATTTGACCAGTGAACTACTTCGAGTTCAACCTCTGGTTCTAAAAGGTCTAGGCAATTTCCATTCATGATTTCTTGATACCCAGGGTATACCTGTCATGGATTTCAGGTAGTTTTGTGATTCGTCAATTATCTCTTCTTCACTTGTTTCCTTGGTCAAGTTTTTTTATATGAGGAACCTTATATTTTATTTCATTTTTTTCAGTCGTTTTCTTTGTTTCTTATTGTTTCTTACTGTTTCTTGGAGTCAATTATTTCTTTTTGGTGCATTTTAATTTTTCTAGGAACCTGTACCTGGCTAAGATTTTGTATCTCTTGTATTAAGCTATTAATTTTCCAAGTTTTTCCTGTAGCACTTGTAGATTATTTTCTAATTCCCCCCCTTCCCTCTTTTTAAAAAATCTTGTTTCATTTCTTCTAGAAGTCCAGTTGCTCTTGTAGTCATGTTGTATTTTACTTGGAGGCTTTGCTTGTAGTGTTGCAAAGTAATCATCTTCATCTGAGTTTGTGTCTTGGGAATTCCTGGTTGCATAAAAGCTCTTTATCATGGCTATCTTTTTTGTTTACTCATTCTTCCCAGCTTAGTAAATGAATTAGGATTTTTTGTTAGGGCTATGTTGGGGCCTTCTTTGGTCCTGATCTGTATTCTCTGCTGTTTATTTCTTTGGATATTAAGTACTATATTCCTCAAGAATCTCAGGGGCAGCTCATGCATGGCACCTATAAACTTTCAAAGGGCTCTAATTGGTCTGATTTATGTTGGAGTCAGATTGTTACCCTCCTAGCGTGAATTTTGCAAGCACCAGTTCACAGTTTGGGTCTGGATGACACAACTTCAGACTCTCCACCCACCACCCACCTCAAATGAAACTCCAGCTGCTGGTCCCAGCCTCTGTCAACTAGCTGGAGAGCTGTGTAGGTTCAGATCGACAGAATTGCACGTTGCCCTTGGTCTGAGCTCCCTGTCCTGATTACTCAGTTACTAGCCTCAGCCTAGGTATGTGAATTGAATCTCTGATCCTTTCCTAGGGTCAGAGACGCTCAGCAGTCTTTCCCTCCTTTCCTGCTTCTTGCCTAGTACATAGCCTCAGGCCCAGTTCCCAATGGATCTGTGACTGATCCTTGCCCTAGTATCTGGCCCAATCCATGTTGGATCCATGACCCAGAACCAATCTTACAAGCAAAAAAATGCAGGCTAGCTCCTATTCCTGCTTCCCCCAAAATACAACCTTCAGTTTATGCTAGTTCTGAGACTGCTTTTTCACTCTTGTATACTTCCACAAGTACCAGACCAGTCTCCCTCCTCTGTTAATCTTCCTGGCTGGACCTCCCTGTCCTTAATGCCTACAACACTCTGTCTATGCTGAACTTGGCTGAAAAATAGTCAACTGAATAGAAAGGGGGAAAAAAAGCATTTATCAACTACCTACTATATGTCAAGAACTGTGCTAAGTGCTTTACAAGTATCTCATTTAATCTTCACAACAACCCTGGAAATAGGTGTTATTATTTCTATTTTAAAGTTGAAGAAACTGAGGCAGACAAATGACTTTTCCAGGGTCATATAGCTAATAGAGTCAGAGGTCAAATTTGAACACAGGTCTTCCTGACTCAAGACATAGTACTCTATTCAATGTACCATCTAGCTGTTGGGGTACTTTGCAATTCATTTAAAAGGCTAAGAATCACTCCTTCCTCATCTATCCAGCTCCAGCTTCTTCTCACTTGTGGAGCTACATTATAAAGCAGACTAGATGTGAACAGAGATAAGTATTATCAGTTTTATTCCTTCTTTACAGAAGAGGAAATCAAATCAGAGAAACCAGGTGATTTTCCCATGGTCACACTGCTTTTTAAGTGTTGAAACCAGAGCCTGAACCATGAACCAAAGTCCATTACTCTAAGTTCTGGGATACTTCTCACTATACCACAATATCCCCTCTTCCAGCAGAATGTGGACAATCATGAAGAAATATATTTCTTTAGCTATGAAAAACACTTTACCAATTATGTTATACAATATAATAAAGTTATTAGGCACCACGGTGGCAGCACCTGGGATTTTTCAATTCTTCACATACTAATGAAGGGAAATGATATAATTTTTTTAAAAGTCACACAAACACATATACATTTAGACACCCTGAAGTAAATAAACATCAGAGTTCTCCCACACATTAAGAAATAAACATGAACTGTCAGGCACCTAAAAAATAAAACAAAACTATAATATTCATTTCCACTATAGTCAAAGCCTTTAGCTTTAGTCAGAATTAGAGAAAGTACTTCTCTACTGACAGAATGATCTTTGATTTTTAAATAAGTGAATAAATTTAATTTCTCTAACACCTTTTCTACAATTCTTCCCTAAGTTAACGACTTCTCAGATTATAGTGATGGCCATCTTACAACTTGCTCAATTCCTACCCTATCTCCCAGAGAAAAAGAGTATATGTGTTGTTTCTGTCTGCATGTGTTTAGAGTCAACTAGGGAATGGAGAAAGCCAACCTGGAAAATCTGAGGCATATAAACACAATCCATATTATACCACAAATAACATTTTACCCCATCTGTGATACATTAGCACTAGTCACACTAAAATGAGAGACATAATCTCAGCAAATTGATGTTTGCTATTCTAAAACCCAAAAAAAGTTTGGTGATTTTGACATTAATTTCAATACTTCTAAGATTTCTATACTATGAATAGTTGTCTTCAAATAAAAACATTTTAAAACTTTTACAAGGTAAATAGCCCTTTTTATCTAAATAAAAATATCATAACAGCAATGTTACTATTTTTATCATAGGCTCTGATTCTGGTATACAAATCTGTGTATTTGTATTTATGTAACTATTCCTGATTTCAGAACCATTACAAATTTTTTTAGATAAAATATTAAGACATGACATGAAATCTCTGCAAATGAAACCTCATAAGTTTCAGAACCGATTACAATGAATTTTCATTGTAATAAAAAGAGGCCTAATTTTTTGAAGAATCAGATAAAAAACTGTACTACCAACAATCTCCTAAGTGAATAAAAATGACATTTCTGTCTTCCATAATTCTGTTTCAAGAGTTAACTGCACTGAGCTTTCAACATATTAGTATTCAACCAAGAGCTTGTTTTGACTGAAGATCTTTTTATCAAAAATGAAAGACTCATTAATAATGTTGTAAAAGCTACAGGAAAGCCTCTGTTCTCATTCTCATGCCCATGACATACTGCATCATTAATGCTTCACACAGAAGCATTGAAGCTGCTCTATTTAACTCTTTTTCCCTTTTGCCACCTTAACATTTGCTTTTGGGATCTTCTTTATGGCACTGATTTTAATCTGGCTATATTTCAGATAATTTTCACCCATCACAGGCAAGAGGAAAATAACTCAAAATTTAGAGAACCCAATATCACGACCACACATGCTGTTTTAGTAATGCTCAAATAACAAGCACTTAGATGATTTCAGGGTTACCCAAACTAGTTCTGTCATTTAAAAGTGATACTGTTTTTTAAAAACTCATTTTTTATTTTTAAAACTTCAAGAACTTTAATAAAAATAAAGTTCCCATATATAAAAAAAATTTACAGCAGCACTTTTTATGGAAGCAAAAAACTGGAAAAAAGTAGATACCTACCAACTGGAATATGGCTAAACAAACTGTGGTGCATGGACATAATAGACTATTACTGAACTGTAAGAAATGATGAATATGATGAATACAGAGAAGCACGAAAAGACTTACATGATATGATGGCAAATGAAGTAAACAGAGTCAGGAAAACAATATATACATAACAACTACAACAATGTAAACCCTAAGAACAGCCAGCAACTATCAAAAATGAATGTTGTAAAATTATGAAGAACACATATGACCCTAAAGAAGAGAGTATGCGAGAAGATACCCTCTTCTACTCCTCTGCAGAGATGGAACATGCACAGGTACACAATATTGCATATATGTTCAGATTTTTAGATGTACTGACAGGTTTTACTGATTTTTTTTCATTTTCCTTTTTTTTATTTCACAAAATATTCTTTCTTACGTAGGATTGCTCTCTGGCTGTGGGGGGGGGGGGGAAGGTTGGATTTGGAGCAAATTTAAGTGATATAAAAACAAAAGATATTAATAAAACTTCATTTTTTAAAAAAGCTCATTTCCTGAATTTCATAAATTAGGACAATCTTGAAGCACTCAACTTAGAGTGCTCTTCAGCTTACAAAAATCTAAAAACTGAAACATCCTGAAATTTGCTTAGAACCATATTACTTTTGTATCACCATCCTTGTAGCCAAATTTCCCTAATAAATGAAATGCCTTGAAATGGCAAGATAAGTTTCTATCGGTTTTCCTAATTTTAGCTATGGTGAAGTCCATCTTCCCCCCTCCCTCCAAATTAACAGATTGGAGTCAGCTTTGGTAAATATGTAACAATATAAATTAAGTATTTTTTTAAATTGATGAATAAAGGAACTCAGATAAATAATCCAAAATAGGAAAGAAGTGATTGATAGCATTTTAGGCTATCCAGCTTTTTAGAAAACTTCTTCTGATATAGACTACATACCATATTTGTTCCTAACAGGTAACGTCCAAATAGTAACTTGTGCTCTTACACTGTGTATGTCATAATTCTTTGCACACATTCTCCACCTATATCATATAATTACAAATAAGATCATAGAATCAAAGATCTACTATACTACTTACACAAAGCATTCCAGACATAGAATAATCTTGAGAAACACTTCAATACTTCCATCAATTTGTGACCTCATCAATGTGGGTATCCCTTCCAATGGCGCACACCATAAGCCACATACACACTAGCACATGTAAATCTATTCCAAGACCTCCCCAATATTCTAAACAAAGGATCCACCCATTGTACTACAGGAATTTCCAAGCACATCTCCTTGTTTTATGCATTACTTAATTTTAAATAATTTTAAACTTTAAATCTTCTTATTATTAATCTTCCTAAGAACCTGGCATGATTCTGACATATGGGGGATAGAGGTTGGAAAACAGCCTTTAAAGCAACCTTTCGTTTTAGTCAATTAAATGCTTTTTTTTTTAAATCAACAAATAATAGTACATTTTGTTTTCTTACATCTTTCATTAAGCTATAAAACTTTAAAGATGTGGTATGCTACTTGCAAAAGCTTATTTGTTATCTTCTACTTTCAAGGATGTCCACAATACATAGTTTCTTATAAAGATTTCATACAGATGAGAAAGCAAGTATATGTTTCAGTAATTACTAATAGTTTCTTGGTCAGTTTTCTTTTTAATAATAAGGGCCATGTTTCTTCCCTATCTTCGATATCTTTCCCCCTCAGATATCTTGAAAACAGACAAGTATATGCACTGTCAAAACTATCCCCTCTAGCGTAAGTCTTCTCTGTATAGACTTTGTCTGATCTAGCTGTTCTTTCTATGTGTGTCTTCCTTAGAGCTATTTCTTCATGTAAAGCATTAATCCACAAGATCATAGACTCTAAATGTGGTGACTCCACTATCAATAACAGTGAAGAGAATTCTAATATAAATCTGCACTGATCTTTTACATTATTTGGTCTGTTTGGTCATTTTTCTTGACCTTCCAGTTTCATGCTTAAACACCTCCAGGATGATCTAGCTTTGTGGATCTCTTGCCAAGCATTTGGCATACTTATTTTTCCCTCCAGTGCTTCTCATTCTTTTAGAAAGCAACACTACTCATGGCCTACAGTATCCTCTACTGTAAAATATTACAAACAAGTTTGTATTCTAAAATGGTGTTGTCCTTTGCTCCCTTGTGATTGAGTTCTCTAGTGGTGGTTTTTGGTTTACATGTATTAATTTTCCTTTAGAAATAGTGCTTCAATAGATCAGGCTAAAGTTACTTCAACTACAACCCATATATTCTCATTTGGTATTGATTTTGATGTTTGTTCTAAACTGATAGTTTCTCTACACATTCATAAATGAATTACAAATTGTTTATTACATCACTTAGCAGTAAATTTCCTTTGGTCAAGAAATTGTAAATTTGAATTTTTAAAAATGTCTATCGTTGTTTGCCATATCCAACATCTAACTCTTGAGGTATTTAGGTTTTGTAACCTGTGAACTCTGAAATTCTCTCCTTTCTTACTCCTAAACCATGTTTTCCAACTTTTTTGCTTTGCAATTGTTACTATGTCTACCTTTTTGTTCAAGTCACACAGCAATGAAATGTAGGTTTATTTAATCTAGACAACCCATCATAGAATTTTTCTGCCTTCTCATTCTCTGCATCAGATACCAGGACAAAAGGTACAACTGCCTTCATAAAGGTCTTTTGGTTAGTGTTTATCATGGGTGATATAATATGAAATGATCAAGTATCCTACGAAATGTTTCTTATCCCCTTTGACTTAAAATAAAACAAACTCTACTAATTTCTGACATAGCTGAATTACTACATTCCATAGCAGTAAAAGATCTATATGATAATGCAAGTGCTGGACAGACTAACTGCTGGTTATCTTTGAAAGACTTTGGAGAACAGAAGAGAAACTACAGGACTGGAGAAAGGACTATACCCTCTCATTTTCAAAAACAAAAATGAAGAGAATGGAGTCTGTCAAGTATAGGTCAGTATGGCTGACTTACATTAATGGGAAAATTCTGAAAAATAATTAAAGGAATTATTAGTAAACATCTAGAAAAAGAAGCTGCAATTACAGTGAACTAGTATTATTTCATCAATAAAAGGGTCTGTTTCATTTTATCTCATTTATTGTTGTTTTTCTCTGCATATCAGGGAAACTGCAGAAATTGCTTACTCAGTTTCTAACAAAGTTTTTAACAAAGTATCTCATGTTCTTTTTGTAGAAAAGATGAAGAAATAGGCTAGATGATTCTGCAATTCTGTGGACTTATAACTGCCTGAACAGCAGGATCAAAACACAAGTTATTAATGGGTAACTGTCAATATGAAGGAGATCTACAGTATAGTGCCCCAACAATTGATGCTTAGTCTTGTATTGTTTATAATACACTTCAGTAAAGGTAATGATAGCACATCTACTACACTGGCAGATTAAAAAAGCTAGGAGGAATAGCTAACAATTGGGATGATAAGATCCAAAAAATATCAGGACAGACAATGGGCTGAATATAAGATAATATTTAATAGGGATAAGTGTGTAGTCTTATATTTGGATTAAAGAAATCAACATTTCAAAAACAAGAGAGGAGACATCACAACAATTAATCTAAAAAACATGTGCGAGTTCTAGTAGAGTGCAGCCTCAATGAGTTCAATGAGTAAATAGTTTGACAGCCCAGACTCTATAGGCTACTATAGGACTAAGATCACACTTAGAAAACTGTTTATGAAGGACATCAGTAAGCTGGAGAGAGCACAGGAGGGCAACCAGGACAGTGAGGAGTCTTGAGTTCAAACTATGTCCTGACTGGTTAAAGGAATTTGGGATCTTTGGCCTAGAAGACTCAAGAAAGACATGTTAGCTATCCTCAAATAGTAGGATTGCCCCCTGGAAATGATTATTAAGTCTTCTGGCTGGCACGTGAAGGCAAAACTAAGAGCAAAAGACGGAAGCTGCAAAGAACTAAATTTAAATAAAGTGTAATATAACAATAAACTTCCTACAAATCAGAAGTATGAAGACATGAAATGAACTTCCTCAGGAGGTAATGGCTTTCCCTTCCCTGAAGATTATAAACCAAAGGCTGGAAAACATGTTATATATATTTATCTTGGTACAAAATGGAAAAGATAGCTTCTGAGGTCTCTGACAACAAGACTGCTCTTCCATTTTTTTCTTGGAATTTCTAACACCTATCATTTTCATAGGTGCTTCATAAATCATTGTTGAATGAATTCTTTTATTAGACACACTATTGCCTCTGAGTTATTCATCTATATACTGCTAACTTCCTTCTGTCTCCTGGTAACATTTATATTGAGAATGTCAAGAGTAATATAGGTTCATAGGTTCTGAGAATGAAAGAACTTCAGAAATTTTATCTGACATCTCCTTTTTCAGGCAAGGAAAATGAACCCTGGAGGGGTTAAATGATGACTAAAACCATCTGAGTAGTAAGAACCAAGTTTAAAACCAGGTCTTGTGATTCCAAATTAGTGATTTTTACCCCCTGCACCAGAATAGTTGAGCTTCTCCTGTAGTATGCCTGTTCTTTTGTCAAGGATTTTATATTTAAAGTATTAATAGCTACGTTGGTATTTATGGATGGCCCAGAAACTATTATTCTTACAATATCTAGTACCCATTCTGCTACTTTGCCATTGTCACTATAGAAGTGAAAAAAAGGCCAAACAAGATAAAGGTACATTTAAAATTTTTCTTTTCTTTCAAAGGCTGCCAGAGGCAAAAAGTAAGCCAATAATCAAGTGGCCAGATTACCGGTAATAAACTTCTTCATGCTTACCCTGAGTTGGTGGTCAAAAAGCAGACCATGCTTGAACCATTTTTAAAACCTTTCTAGCATCACAGACACTATCTAAGCTTGGATTCTTTGCCAAAGCCTGACAGAGTCCAGACGACTTCATGTAACAATAAAACACAACAGTAGCATTTTGCAGAAGCAAAAATTATCTACTACTAAATGAGCACTGTAGGTTCTCCAGTTGTTTTTTTTTGTTGTTGTTTTTTAAAAGTGGCAGACACATTGGGAAGGATAAGGAAAGAAAGAAGGAAGTTAGAGTAATTCATACAAGTTTTTCATATTCAAAAGGATTTACAAGGAAAACAATACATTGAGATAACATTTCTAATCTTTGTGCTATGAAAGATTAGGAAGGTTAGCTTATTACTTCAGATCCTATTGGTGAAGTAACAATCTTTGAAAACATCATGTACCATAGCTCTTTATTTAGACAACACACATCTTTTCTTGATGTCTCCTTTCCCTCCATCTATGTAATACTGCGTGGGTTAGGGCAAAAAAATACTTAAAAACTTGCTGAAGAGTCAGGCAAAGTACTTTAAAATATACATCTAGATCCCTTTTCCTTTAAAATCCAGAAAATCTATAATCTGGGTTTCTTCAAATATTAAAGAAGTCCCTATATGTTAAAGATCTGCAAATACTTCCGATTTTAAGAGCCAAGAATTATTTCAACAGCCATTATTAACCTGTTAGTTTTAATTAGGCAAACATTTGAAACAAAAAGCAAGTCACTGCTATTCATTCACTAGAACACTATGGCAAATATTTTGTTAAAACCAACTGTATTTTACTAGTCATACAGTATTTACATATCTTCAAGTTTTTTCCACAAGCAAATTTACTCTTGATTAGCAAAAAGGTTCAGTTCTTCTTAAGCTACGGAAAAGACTTAATTGAATGGCTAAACTTTCTTAAAAGAACATGACAAACTTACTAATGCAGCTCAAAAAATTTTCTTATTTCATCTTACTTTAGTCTATAATTTAACCTAGGCCAATACATTACATATTTAATCAAAATATCTTCAAAAGCCAAACATCTCCAACACAATTATTTTGATAGCATCGCTCACATTTCCATTTATCAAATTAAACTAAAACCACACAGAAAAAAACAATATTAAAGACTAAAAACATAATTTATACAAAGTTCATGCAGAATTCACTGACTGCTTACCTCCCCATGTACTTGCTACCTGAGGTGCAGTTGATAAAGAATGTACAGATGGATGAAAACTTGGCTGTTGCAAATCAAGTAGATCATTTGGCAGCTTTGAGGTGCTAGAAAGAGAACATGAAAGATAAGATAGCTTTAAAATAAGGCCACATTATGTACTGAATAGATATATCAACAGTATGTAGTATTTTATATTCAAGATCAGAATCCACAAGTAATAAAATTACTATAATCCTTTAAAATATCAGTGCCTGCCTTCCCCCAAACCCTGAAATATACTGGATTCCTCATTGAGGATAAATACTATACTGGATATTTTAACTACCAACATAATTACCCATATAATTTCCTTAAGGCAAGTCTTGTACACAGATTAAACTCCAAGACCTTTGATCACGTCCTCTTATTTTAAAAAAGAAGTTAATGCCTAGAGCACAGACATTCTGCTAACAGGTGTTCTCTTCCTCTCCTTTTGGGTTTAAAGTTTGTTAAAACTCCCTTCATGTATACTCCTCCTTTTCATCTGAACTCCTCTATACTAGAATCATGTTAAATTCTATATGGATTTTAAAAAACAAATCATAACTTTTGAAGTATGTTCTAGGATCTATTTGTCCTGATTATTGTGAGTAAACTCACCTAACCTACTATATTGAAGCCAGCCCTCATCCTCATCCAGCTGACCACCAGAACAGGGCATATCCGGGTAAACTGCTATTCACCCTATCATATGTGTTCTGCCACCCTTTCCTACTCCCCCCACTTTCTACATCTTACTTTCAAAATTCTAATGAAATTAGTACTACTCTTGCTACTAAAAAGGATGAGACATTGTTTATTCTATGCCTAATAATTCCTATGAGTCCAGAGGACCAAAACTCCCTTCTTTCATCCACCACTCCCTTGGGGGCTGTATTCCATTATTAGAATAAAAGTTCCTTGAAGGAAGGGATTTTGTTTGTAATCCCATTGACTCATAAATGCTTTTTCATTCATTCAATCTAGAGTATTCTTTATTTTCCCATTTTACCTCATAGAGGTTGCAGCTGACGAGGCAAAGTAACAGCAATATTGTAAGACGATCAGTTGTGAATGATTTAGCTATTCTCAGCAATACAACGATCTGAGACAACTCTGAAGGACTTTTGATGAAAAATGCTATCCATCCCCAGAAAAAGAACTGACGGTGTCTGAATACAGCTTGAAGCATACTTTTTTTTACTTTATTTTTCTTGAGGTTGTTTTTTTTTTGTCTGTGCTTTCTTTCACAACATGACTGTTATGGATATGTTTTGCATGACTATACACGTATAACCTATATCAAACTGCATGCCTTCTCGATGGGGGTGGGGAGTGGCAAAGGAGGAAGGGAGAGAATTTGGAGTTCAAAGTTTCAAAAACTAATGTTAAAAATTGTTTTTACATGTAACTGGAGAAAAATAAAATACTAAATTAAAAAAAGTAAAAAAAATAAGTGTTTGTTGACTAAAATGTAAATTTTTTTCAAGCATAAGAACTTATGTATAAATACTAGAAATAACCAATTTTACAACCCAGAAGTCCATGACTTACCTGTTAGAAGAACTAGGGGTAGAAAATATGTCAATGGCTGGTGCAGTCATTATACTTCCTGCTGAGGTGGATACAGGAGAGGCTGCAGTTGTTAAAGAGGTATGAGGTTTCTTTGCAAGTTCTTTTAGACGCTGTTCCTACAGAGAAAATATAAATCCAGAGAAGAAATTCATTTATATTGCTGCTAACAAAAATAAAACTTAAACATTGCTCTAATTCATTGCAAACAGATGTTATTTTCTGGCTACTATAATTACCTATTTCTCATAGAGGATAAAGAATTAGGTTACCAGACTGTTTCACATATTATCAGTAACTACCCAATGTTCAATTTCATACCATTTACAAAGAATCATAGAAACACAGAGCTGGCAGAAACCCTGGAGGCCACTGAATCCAATCCTCTAATTTTACTAATGAGGAACTGAGGCCAAAAGGTCAAATGATCTGCCAAGAGTCATATAAATATTAAGTGTCCAAGGTAGGATTTGAACTCAAGTCTCCCTAACTCCAAGTTCAACACTACTTCATCATGCTTATTTAATAAAACATAATAGTTATAGTTTTTACAAAAATAAAATTACTACACTTACTTTAAGAATGCTTACTTGGTTTTCCAATAAAGGGAAGGATACACTTGCCTTTAAAGCTTTCAAACGAGCCTGTTCTTCCTCTAAGGCTGCCTGCTTTTCCCTTTCATCCACTTTGGTTAGAGACAGGCCAGTACTTGCCAGGGAAGAGACAGCATTGGAAAGGGTTGTAGCCCTAGAATAAGTGGACAGAAAAAGAGTTGAAGATCATCCAAGTATTTCATATCACAATAAGTGGCAAGAGAAGAAATGATCTAGTAAACACTAAATGCCTGTTGACTCACTACTGGAACACTACGTATATCAGATTTTTTTCAATAAGTTAAGTGTTGCTAAACGTTTTCTACTCCTTTTTTACTCACTATAAAAGGATGAATTTCTGAGAGATGAAGGAGAGAAGAAAATGCTAGGAAATACAGGCGATGTAAAAATAAAAGATATCTATAAAATTTCTTTCAAAAAAAAAAAAAGGTTTAGCAACCTTTTAACACATGTTATTAAATTCACACACTTAAAACATCAGCATAAATCAGCACTCCCTAGGTAAAATTTCACACAATTTTGATTTTTATAAATTTACAATTAAACTCCTTCATTTTATTACATTTCCATTAATATTATTTAACATGTCAACATTCTGGGGAAAAAACAGTTAAACATCAGGCAGTGAGGGAACAAAAGGCTATCAGAACATGGTAACAAACAGCCTTCTATTTGGTCCTATCTTTCTGTAGGACCAAATACCATTCATTTCTGTTAAGACTCCATTAGGAGAAAAAAAATAAAATTTCATACTGTCAATTTTATAGTCCTAGTCACATAAAGTCTCATGATTCTAAAAGGTTAAAAAATTACTGACATTCTGATTCACAACAAATTATACGAAATATTTTCAAAATGACATTCAATGTCAGTGTATTTTGTCTTAGCCATTTGTTTTTCAGGATGGTTTCGCTAATCTATTAGACTTCTTGATCTTTTATTATTAATTTTACCAGAAAATTGAATGGGAAAATCTGGAGTACTGAATAAATACTAAAATTAAGTCATACTATTAAGGACAATTTCCTCTAAAAATTAAGGTTTGTTATATAAAAAGGACAAGTCCTAATACTAAAAAATTAGTATGTAAAGATGTATCCAAATGCCCTCACAGGAACAAAAATCCCTGGGGGAAAAAACCCCCCACAATGTAAAGGTCTCACAATTAATAATGTTGTATAAGAATTAAATAACCAAATGAAAGTATTTTTATCATTTATTTGGTATATTAAAATTAAAGGCTTAGAACTCACATAGCTACTCAAATGCTTAAAACGGCTATAATTTGGTACTATAAAAATGATACTTAAGTGAAATCCTGAAATAATTAGTGACAAACTACCATATGGAATAAAAATATCAAAGAAGAGCTTTAAAAAAAAGCACCTGCTTGCAGCTGTTGAGTCTTTGATTTTTTTTCCTTCCAAGGATGCTAAATGTTGTTCCAAAGCATCAAGAAGACTGCTGGGAGCCTAAAAAAAAAAATACAATTATGAAGAATTTCACAAATGAGTTGGACTAGCTAAACACGAACGATATATAACATGGCAAGGTTGACCAACATATAAATCACTCATTTACAAACTAGAGTTTCATTTACAGCCATAAAGAATTATCTCATTTTTTAATTGGAAAAATGGCTATGGTCAATGGTAAAACTTCAGTATTGGAAATAGCCCCCAAACAAGTTGGGATATCATGTAAAACAAATAAAAGACATTAAGAGTATACTCCATCTCCATAAAATCCCATAATTACAAATGGAGACCATGACTTAGCCTTTGATAAATAGTTTCTCAGATTTACACCTCATTTCATAATCAGAAATCAAAATCATCTCTATTGTTACCTCTTTCAAGTAATTATATACAATCATAACACAGGTTATTCCCTGTTGACAGAAACCTTTTAAGACTGTGTTTTTAATTTATTAAACCTAATTTTTTTAAACTAGGAGCAGAATGAGATCCTGTATTCTTCTAGCCATTTTATTAACTGATTGTAAAGATATGATTTGCAAAAGCCTGTCTGTCCCCTTCTCATATCTTCATCAAGGATGCCTTGATTAATGTGTAAATTATTTCACAAAATTCAAATAAATTATTGGTATGTAAATTATTTCAAAAAATTCAAATAAATTTTTTCCACAGATCATAACGGAGCACATGGAAAGATACTATAGTCATCGATGTTCTGTTTTTTTATTTTGGAGGGGGAGGGTGGAAGGTAATGCCATCCAAGGTAGTTTTCATGCCTTTGAAATCTCATACTTTTTCAAAAACATTGAGACTCCCCTCAATGCTCTAAAAATTGCATAACCTCCATCTGGGACCACTCTGCATATACTGAATAGCTCAGCCATTTTTTCATTTCCATATTCTTCAGGATCATTTCTAATTCTGACAGTACATCTCGAGTTGTAATGTTAAGAGTCCAAACATGGAGGATTCAATGTCACTGATGGTCAAGAAAAACGTGTTATAAAAATCTTTACAAATCTTCTATGTTGTTCTCTTTTCAGTTTATCCTTACAGGTTCATATTCTAAAATGACATTGCCCTTAGCTGTTATCTCTCTCCCTGGTAAGGAGATTAAATGTTTGCTGATTGAAGCTGTTTCTGACTCTTTTGTCCCTTCATTGTGGCCATTAATTTACACTGGTTGAATTAAAAGAAATGTGTATATTCTTTTGTTCCTTCATTTCCTGTTTTTCAACATCACCAATTTATTTAAATAGATCAGACTAGATTTGCTTTAATTGCACACCATTTTTTTATTTTTGTCCTTTCAGCTGTGTATTATCTACTTTTCTTCTAACAAGTTGGTGGTCTCACTTCATGCCAACAACTGATCTGGAAATAACTGCAAGACAATGAGAGTCATTTCTTTTCTATTACAATTTAGTTAACATTTTTTTTTTGTGACGCCACTGTTTTCAGTGATCAGCATTAGCACATGGCATACACTATTTTTCTTGTTTGTTTGTTTGGTTTTTTTGGTGAATATACTGTTTAAAAATGCTTGCTGACTGACAAACTGAACTCAAAACTATTCTTGATATCCAGCATGAGACTCCAGTGTACTTTACTTTGGCCTTTCTCATTCCTTACTCTTGAAATCATATTTTCCAAAATATTTTTCACTGCCCTCCCCTATGTACACCTTTGTGTTCAAATCACCAAGTATTAAAGTATATGCTGATATAATTGGATAGTCTTAATAAGGCCACCATACAATTTCTCTGCCTCTTCATACTCTGCAATCAATATTCCTATCTAAGCTGCAAACAATTTCATGATGTAATTTCATGATTAAAAGTAATTTTATCTGTTAGATTCTCCTGTTTTCCTCTTTATACTCCTCTCAAAGAGCTAGTATAACAAAGATGTTTTTTTAAAAAACAGAAAAAGGAAAAAAAACCCAACCAATCATATCAACCAATCAACATAACTAATAAACACATTAGGAAAAAAATGTGAAAATATATGCAATGTTTCACACCGGTGGACCCTAAGTTTTAAAAAAGTGGGGAAATACAGGAAAAAGGGGAGACGTGTTTTCTCATATGAAAAATGATGATAATAATAATATCTAACATTTAGTGTTTATATGTGCCATGCAATGGACTAATTACTTTACAATTATTATCTCATTTGATCACCACAACAATCCTACAAAGTAACTGCTGCTATTATACCCATTTTACAGGTGAGGAAACAGGTAAACAGAAGATAAGTGACTTGCTCAGAGTCACAGAGCTAGTAAGTGTTCAAGGCCAAATTTGAGTTCAGGTCTTTATGACTCCAGGCCCAGTGCTCAATCCACTAGGCCATCTAGCTGCCAAGTTTGAGGTTGTTAGCTTTTGTATAACAGTTCAGCACTATAATTTGTAATATGACATAGTTTTGACTATTTTGGAGCTGTTCTTTCCATTTATGTCACTATAGTCACTGTGGATATTTTATTTTGGCTCAACTTACTTCACTTTCCATTAAGTCTTTAAGTCTTTCCACGCTTCTCTGAATTCACCATGCTCATCACTTCTTTCACAAGATTTCATTACATTCATATAACACAATTTGTTTTGTCGTTCCTCAACTGATGGGCACCTACTTTGTTTCCAGTTCTTTGCTACTACAAAAAGTGCTACTATAAATATTTCAATGTATACAAGGCTTTTCTTTTTATCTATGCATACCATGCCCTAGCAGTGGAATCTCTATGTAAAAGAGGATGATCATTTTAGTTACTTTATTTGCATAATTCCAAATTGCTTTCCTGAATAACTGTACTAATTCATAGCACCAACAACACACTATTGTACCTGTCTCTCCACAACCCTCCAAAATTGATTATTCCTTTCATTCATCTTTATTCATTTGTTGGGTATGTGGTGAAACCTTAAGGTGGTTTTGATTTATATTTCTATTATTAGTGATTTGTAGTATTCTTAGATATGGCTGTGAAATTTGCAACTCTGCTTTTGTGAACTGCTTGCTCATATACTTTGACCACCTATCTACTGGAGAAAGGTTTTTGGTCTTATATATTTCTGTGAGCTGTCTATGTATCCAGGTATCAAACTCTTATTGAGAAATTTGATATGAAGATATTTTTCTCCTAACCAACCACTTCCCCTCTTGCCCTAGGTGACTTTAGTTTGTGCAAAAGTTTTTCAATTTTACGTAATCAAAATCAGTTTATCATTTAAAATTACCTCTATCCCTTGCTCGGTTAAGAATTCATCCCCTACCCATAGCATTAAAAGATACAGAATCTGCTTTTCTATTTTTTTTTTAAATATGATGGTTAGTATTAGGTCACAGTACCCATTTTAAATTTATTACAAATTGTAGTACATCATTGTCTTTTTGCAAATAGCTACAGTGACCACAATGATTCACAATTATCAAAAATGCATTCTCTGCAAACGATGTGTCTTCTTGCCTTAGGACATAAATTCAACTGCATCTCCTTTATCTGCTTTTCCAAGGAGAACTGGTGAGTCACTGGTGAGCATTCCCTTTTATCTTTTTATTTTATTTGTAGGAAGAATACAAGACTGGTATAATTCAGTTCCTCCAGTAATATGTCCTCTACTTGATCACTAGATAAGGATCTCACACTGGAAATATCAACAGCTAATTTAATACTTGTAGATGGTCTAAAAATTTGGAAAACTACTACTTCAATGTGCAAAGATAGCATTGTTTACAATGAAGTACAATTAAAAAAAAAAAAAAAAGCACTGAACTAAATAGAATCAGAAGACCTGGGTTTGCATTCCAGATCTGGTTTTATTAGTCAAGTGACACTGGACAAATCACAATATCTCAGAGTCTTACTTCACTCATCTGTAAGAGAGAATGATAAAAAATATTTTGATAACCTACTTAATACAGCTGTCAGGAAACTACAAATTGTGAACTGTTACAAATGCAGGATTATTATTGTTTAAATAAAGTAATTGCTTTGAAATAATGTAAGTTTGCCAAGAATAGCTTCTTGAAGAGGCAATATGGTATAAGGGGGACAGGAAGTGGCCCAACGCGAGAAGACCTAGATTCAAGCCAGCCTAATGGCTGAGTGAGCCTACGCAAGTCATTTAACAACTCAGTGCCCTAGGAAACTCAAGATAGTAAGATGCAGAGCTATTGCTGAATTACATTTGTAAAGGGAAGTTTCCCACATTAAAGAAATCACAGGTCTGGTCAAAGAAAAAAATTCTTGGAATACATATACATACATATTTGTACATTCACATACCCTGAAGCTAGGTCCAAAGATTTTTGAGAGGTAGGAACCTAGAACAGCTTTAAAAGCAAGCACTCAGTAAGATACTAAAACTCTTCGCTAATATTTGTGCCTTCTACTGTATTGTACCTAAGACAAGATTGTCAGGGTATCTACTCTGCCTACAACACAAACACACATCTTCTCTCTCCTCATTCCTTAATTTCTCTTTCTGTGCATAACTGGTAATCTACACAATAATATTAAAAGATTTGGATTATACCAAAATAATATAATCAAGCCAACTGACCACTATATAGACTAAGCACATATGAACACATCTACTGCACAGATTTTTTCACTTGAGATTAATTAGGAAAAAAAATTATACCAGAACACAGAAAAAATTCTGAAATGACAGAACCCCAACTTAAAATGATATTCATTACAATCAGATTTTAAGTGTTTTTTTTTCCTCTTTCTTCATACCTGTTTGACCACAGAAAATTATAATAAATCATTCATTCAAAAAGCACTTATTAATAAGTACCTATGTACCAGGTACTATCCTAGGTCCTGGGATTACACAGACAAAAATGAGTCCCTAATTCCAAGGAATTTATATTTTATTAGAGGAAACAAAACAGATCGAGAAAATTATATGTAAAAAATATACACAAAGTGGTAGCAGGAGGGAGAATACAAACTAGCAACAGGGGAGGGATCAAGATAGGCTTCATGCAGGTGTAAGCATTTGAACTAAGCTAGGGATTTTTGAGGTGGTAGTAAAGAGGAAGTGAATTTAAGACACAGGATATAGCCACACGAGATGTCGGTAGGAGAGAAAATGTCATGTACAATAGAAGTACTTAGTGGTAAAGTGGAGAGAGTACTTGACTTAGAGCCAGGAAGTCCTGAGTTCAAATGTGACCTCTGATACTATGAGAATTTGAACAAGTCATATAACCTTTGCCTTATTTTCCTCATCTGTAAAATGTGGTTGGGTACCAGGTGGCACAGTGAAGCCAGGAAGTCAGGAAGACTCTTTCTGAAGTCAAATCTGGCCCCAGACACTTACGAGCTTTGTGACCTTAGGCAAGTTACTTAACTGTTTGCCTCAGTTTCCTCATCTGTAAGATGAGCTGGAGAAGGAAATGGCAAACTACTCCAGTATCTTTGCCAAGAAAATCCCAAATGGAATCATAAAGAGTCAGACACAACTAAACTGACTCAACACCAAAATGTGGTTAGTAATAGCACCCACATTTCAAAACTGTTGTGAGGATAAAAAAGAGCTTTGCAAATCTTAAAGCTGCTAGTTTAAATGCTAACTGTTAATGTTATTACTATTTACAAGGAACATGAAGGATTTTGGCAGAATGTACGATGAGTATTTGGGTAATAACAAGCTAATAAGCCTTAAAAGATAGATAGCCTGAAGCCAGATCGTGAAGGGATTTAAAAGTGAAAAACAGAAGTTTGTATTGTATCCTAGAAGCAAGAGACAGCCATTGGCACTTCCAGAGCTTATGAATGACATGGTTAAACCTGTGTTTTAATAATATCAATTTGGCAGCTATGTGGCAGATAAATTAGAGAGGAGAGGATAGAAGGAGGCGGACCAATTAGGAGACCACCACAACAGTCCATACAAGTTGTAAGGTACTAGAGTTGTAGAGTAAGAAGTTTTTTAAGAATCTTTTTAGATCTAACAGGATAGTTAAAGTCATTTTTAGAAACAAAGTAGAAAAGGTGTGCAGGAAACAATGTTTTATGCCAATGTGAGAAATACATGGCAATACAGGATTCCCATTTCCACACTCCTACTCTTCCACATGGCCACCACATCCACTGAAACCATAGCTAAGTTTGGGGTTCAAGCAAGAGCACTGGAAACAAAAAGACTCCACAGCATTTGCAAGTTTTATTTAATAAGTTGCCTTTCCTCAGAACACCTTCCCAATATGGAAGGGAAAAAAAAAACAAAAACTAAAATAAGTCACCTGGTACAAACGGAGACTACTTAGTATATAAACGACACTGAAGTTGAACATACATACAATTAAATTTAATTTAATGGGTAGCAGTTCTAGCTCTAGCCTCTAGCTGACTTCCTAATTATAGTACAGTGAGTTTGATGATGGAGAAAACACTGCCATATGACCTTGTTCTAGCCCTTCAATTTAACCTAGAACCTCTTGTACTAAAATCGCAAAACATCTTAATGAATCAAATATATCCTCATTTCTGGGATTACATGTACATTTAAGTAATCCATAAAGTTCATAATAATTATTTTTAGGCCGAAGCAACTCAAGAAGCTGTAATCTGCTTCAGTGAAGGGACTGTCCACACCAAAAGAACTATAGACTAAGAAATTAGGTTATGGAAACCAATGTTCCAGAGTAACATCATAGAGGACCAAGGGAAGAAATATAGGCTGGGTGGGCACAAAAAATTCAAAGGGTATAGAACAATTATCCAAAGCAACATAAAATAGATGCTGTTAACTTAAAGGACAGGATATAAGAGACTAGTAGTTTGTCCCAGATAACTCATACCACTCAGGATGCAAAAAACAATTAAAAAAAACGCAAACAAACAATAAAACTTAGTACAAAAGCACCAGCTAAATATCAAGATTGTAATAACAAAGTTGATTTCCTGCCATTTTTTTTAACAATCATATATCATGCCTCCTAATTGAGCAGCCAAACAATGAAAATTTAATAAATAATATGATAAACTAAAATGCATACTATAGACAAATGTACACGTTATGTGAATGTGGTCATGAAACCATGCAACTTTTACTCATAAGGTTAATTAATTTTGTGGCCTACACAAAACTGTCAATCACCATTGTGGTAAGGAGATAATTTGTCCTTCAACTGAAGTCTTAAAATAGAAAAGGATAGCCATCTTCATCTTCAATCCTCTGGAATTGTGGCTAGTCAACACATAGATCGAGTTCTTAAGTCTTTCAAAGTTATCTGTCTTTATAATGCTATTGTATAGATTATTCACATTCTGCTTACTTCACCCTGTACCAGTTCATACAAGTTTTCCCAGCTTTCTCTAAAACCACCCTTTGGTCATTTGTTAGGGCATGATAGTATTCCATAACATTTATATGCCATGAGTTATCCACCCATTGCGCAATTGATGCATAGGGAGCTCAGCCTTTTTTTGAGGAGTGGAGAGAATTTTCCATAAGAAAAAGATGTGGTGAATTCCTTCCCTCCGTACACTTCAGACTGAAATAAAGAGAGATATGGCCACAGTGCAATGGGCTCTAAATACTATAAGAGTGGGGGCAGCTAGATGGCACAGTGGATAGAGCACCGGCCCTGAAGTCAGGAGGACCTGAGTTCAAATCTAGCTTCAGACCAAACACTCGACACTTACTAGCTGTGTGACCCTGGGCAAGTCATTTAACCCCAATTGCCTAAAAACAAAACCAAAAAAAAAATTATATATAATATATTATGTATATATATGTAAACAAATATTATAAGAGTTGCATTTATACTGTTCAACAAATTCAATTCAAATATAGATTTATTAAGTGTCAAAGGGAAACACAAAGCTCAGGTAAGATGTAGTTCCTGCCCTCAGAACATATAGTCGAGTAGGAGGTTGAAACAAGCCAAATAACTATGATACTATAAAAAGTATAATAAAAACAGAAGTGCAAGCAAAGTGTTACATGAATTCTTGAAGAAAGTCACCACTGAGGGACAGCTGCATGGAAAATGTCAGATTGAAACTGAGTTTTTAAAGGATGAAAAAATATTCAACAATTTTTACTAACACAAATTAAAAAATAACTATAATAACACTTTAAAGCAAAGTGTCATAAGAAAAAGTGTATTATACATTGCCTTCTAATATTTTTAAGTGTAAACTACTTTACTTTTTATTTTCAAATAAATTTTATTGATATTGTTTGTTCTGTACATCAGACTTTCTTCCAGCATTCTTCTCCTCCCACCCCAGAGAGCCATCCTGTATAACAAATAATATTTTTATAATGGGAAGACAAAACATAATGTTTTTAATTATTCAGCTTACAAAGAACTTACATACAAAATAGGTTCTACAAGAAAACTAACAATCTTGGTGACATCATAATCCAACCTCATAAAGATTAAATTCTCCCCAGGATGGAAGTCACTTACAGCAAACAGGAAGTGAAAGACAGTGAAATTAGAAGTTCTTATGCTCAGGACAAATTCAGTTGGGGTGGCAGGTGCAGAGGACAGTCTATTAAGGAACAGTTGTGCAGGTAGTTTGGGGGGGGTGTGCTTGTCTCCCATAAAGTCTGGCACAGCCACCTACGGCAATGGCCATAAATCTCCTCTTTCCCTAGAAGGAGGTACGAGAGGAGAAGTGGCACAGCAGATAGCTGAGTCTTCGGAAGGCAGGCTTCTTTCAGAGAGGCAACACAGCAATGGAACCCTGGGGACGGTGGCAAAGGACTTGGCAAGTGAACCAGCACAGGACCAGACTAAAGGAGAGGAAGCAATCCCTAAAATGCCCAATGACGTCAGTGTCTTGGAGAAAATGTTCTGATTACCCCCTTAGTCATGGCCTTATAAAATACTGTATAATTTAATTCGTTTGTTCTGATAACAAAGTAAGATTTTTCCGTCTGACCTCATATTATTTTCTTCTTTACATGAAATCTTTCAATTTCCCTTCACGGCAGTTTTGTATCCTATTTAATAAAAATATATATTATCCTTCAAAAAACAAACAAAAACTCCAATGTATTACCTGTGAAAGATCAGGTATATCACCTCTGTCAATACCAACTTGCTGTAAAAAGAGAAAGCATTAAATTTAAATCAACTTTTTATATGCACAAGTAAAACTATTAGAAAATGGCATTTATTCAAAAGTATTATGACTATAACAGAATATGATAAAGTGGAAAAGTCCTGTACTTTTGTTAAACCTGGGCTTATACTCTACTGACTCTTACAAAAACCACATGGGCAAATCGCTTTCTCTAAGACTGCTTTCTCATCTAGAAAACAGGGAATAATACTTGTACTCCTTAAAACCTTACTGGGCTGTAAGAAAAGCATTTTGTGAACTCTAAAGTGTTATATAAAAACGTGAATGTTTTTATTAAAACAAACATTACAGAAGTACAGATAAAAAGAAAAAACATTTCAAAAATTAAACTTAATAGAATTTGTTATTTCTAGTTATTGACTACTCTTTAGCAACTAAATCTTTTCAGCTGTATGAGGAAAAAAACTGGGACTAAAATCTGTCCAACTACCTTACCAGCAACATTGCTTGCTATCTGCATAGTTATATTCCAAATACATGTTACAACAAATCCAGTTATGTATATATCTCATGTTGATCATGATAATGAAGAAGATAATTCACACTTTCATAGTGCTTAAGAAGTTTTTAAGACAGTTTCCTTAAAATAGCTCTGTAAACGTAAGTATTATAACAAAAAGAGAGCAGTAGCCTCTTTTGATAAAGAAAACCAGGAAAAATAATGAGGAGCCCTGTAACTTCCCATTCAAAAGTAGCAGGTAATTTACTAATATCTGCACGAGTGATATTCAAAGTTGGTTTACAAAGTTATATGGTTACTCCCATTGTGTGGCACTTGCAATGAAATTTACCTAGGCACAATCCACAATACAAGGAGGTTCCACATCACACAGGTAGGAGTTCAAAGCACCTGCATGGAACCTGAGTTATCTGCTTGATCACAATCTGAACCTCTAGAAAACAGAATTTAAAGAGTTATGTTAAGTCACTGACAATTTTACCTCTGCCACTTTAAGGAATTCAGAGATCCTTGTCATTCTAGTCAAAAATTTCTTATAGATGTCGAGGCCTTCTTTGCACTGGTTCTTTTTCATATCAAAATATTTTTCTGTGAAAGAAAAAAGTTATTTCTTATACTTTAACCAAAACAAATATAAAGATTCTGTTTCAATTTATAACTTTATCAGCATATTCCAGGGTGAACTGCCAAAATGGCATGAGAAACTTTCCATAAATATCATATATACTTAATGTACTTAAGACAAGTGTTTCATATGCTTTTGGCCTAAGTTAAATTATTCCACTTCTTGGCAATGGAAAAAATAAATCTCTACACCTTTTTCATTCTTCTACCACTCCTTAAAATACACCTAAGTGTGAACATAAATTAAAATCCCAGATTATGACTGCTTTCAAATATATTTAACACACTTTTAATGATCCAGACCCATGGTTTTATTCATGTTAGGATCATCCTATGAGGACACTTTGCTTTACCTACCTCATGGTAGGTTGTTGTAGGGATAAACTGGGAAAGAGTCTATAAATCTCTTGGGAGATACAAAGCTGAAAAAGCATAAGAATTAAAAAGGCACACTCTGATTTCTGTTTATGGTGTGAAGGTGACCCCATGTTCTTGAAAGCTGTGCCAAAAGAGCACGAACTTTGGAAAGTTCTCTTTGAGAACTCTATTTTAATTTACACTTTTTAATGTTATAACTATGTAAAATGTGGTCACTGGTTCCAGCCTAATGGTAATATGGAGTGTGAATTCTAATAATATGGTTACTTCACAGGATAAATTTGTTATTTGCACTAACAGGTACCTATTTGTAGATTTTACTTTTAAGTAAGAGGAGGGAGAGAGGTAAAACATTAATTATGCAGTCAAAATCTATAGATAGGTAAGGTGCATGAAGAAGTTTTCATACCAAAAATTCTTGGATTTTTACAAAATGAAATGCTTTTAATAAATTTGTAAAACAATACTTACTAAGCAAAGGAGTTCATAAGAATAAATACATTTACAAAAACACAAAGACCACCTTCCATATTGATTTGGTAAATTAGTAAGCTAATTAGGAGACTGAAGGGATATATATATATATCATTCTTCCACAAATCAGTCATGTGAACATCTAAACTATATCTGAAGAACATTTTCAAATGATCACTTCAGTCAGCATTACTCACCCTAACTTTCAATACAGGGTAAGAAATGTTAGAGAAATATTTACCCAAGAGATTAATAATTCCTTCATTATATGCTGCAAAGAGTCTAATGGCATCTTTGAAAAGGAGCATGAAGGCAGCATTTATTACTCCATTTGTAAGCTCATTGCTATTAACCTGGGAAAAAAACAAGAAAACATCAGATAAAAAGAAGTCTCAAATAAAAAGCATCACTTCATTACATGTTTTCAAGCTATATTATACATCTAAGTAGTCAGAAAAACGTAAATAAAAAATACATTCTATCTGTCTATCTATATGTATTTTCATTCCAAGATTAGAGACATCAAAGATAAAAAGAAAACTCAAATACATCACAATATTTGTAGCAGGACTTTTGCAGTAGCAAGGAACTAGGAATAAAGTAGATGCCAATTGTGAAATGGCTAAAACATAGTGTGATACTATATGTAAAGGAATGTTGCTGTACCATAAAAAACAATGTGAACAACTCTAAGGTACTACCTCACACCTACTGTTTTGGCTAACATGACAGAAAAGGAAAATGGCAAATGTCAAAAAAGATACGGAAAAGCAGGAACACTAATGCACTCCCTGTGGAGTTGTACTGATCCAAGCAAAAGGGAAAACAATTTGGAAATATGCTCAAAGGGCTATAAAACTGCGATACCCACTGACAATACCACTATTAGGTCTATATCCCAAAGAAATCAAAGAAAAAGGAAAAGGACCTATGTGTACAAAAATATTTATAGCACCTCTTTTTGTGGCAACAAAGAATTGGAAAACGAGAGGATGCCATCAATTGGGGAATGGCTGAACAAGTTGTGGTATATGATTGTGATGGAATACTATTGTGCGAAGAAATGACATGCAGGATAGGTTTAGAAAAACTTGGAAATGCTTACATAAACTGATACAAAGTAAAGTGAGCAGAACCAGGAGAATATTGTACACAGCAACAGCAATATTGTAATGATGATCAACTGTGAATGACTTAGCTATTCTGATCAATACAATGATCTAAGACAATTCAGAAAGTCTTATGATAGAAAATGCTATCTACCTTCAGAGAAAGAACTGATGGAGTCAATGTGCAGATTGAAACATAATTTTTTCACTTTATTTTTCTTGCCTTTTTTTCCCCCGAAACAAGGCTAAAATGGAAATGTTTTGCACCATTTCACATGTACAATTGATAGCACATTTCTTTTGTGTGTGTGTGTGTGTGGCAATCAGGGTTAAGTGACTTGCCCAGAGTCACACAGCTAGTAATTGTCAAGTGTCTGAGGTCGGATTTGAACTCAGGTCCTCCTGACTCCAAGGTCAGACTTCTATCCACTGAGCCATCCAGCTGCCCCTGATATCACATTTCTTGCTTTCTCAGTGGGTGAGGGGGGTAGAAGTAAGAGAATTCAAACCTCAAATGAATGTTAAAAATTAATTTAAAAAATAATGTGAAGACTTCAGAGAGGCATAGGAAGACACTATAAACTGACACAAAATGAAGTAGAATCAAGAAAACAATATACACAAGGACTACAGTGTAAATGCAAAGAACAAAAATTCAAAACTGAACACTATAATTATAATGACTAAACTTGGCCCTGTGGGGAAAAAAGAGAGGTATGAAAATGTTCCTTCTCTTCTTTTTCTACCAACCTCCAGGTCATTATCACTGAGTGCAGCTTCTGGTTGACTTTTGTCTTCTCTCTTACTCCTTGCCCTTATACTGTAAGAATTCAACATCCATCTTTAAGTTCTCTCAAACTCTCTAACCTCTCAATTTCTTAGTCTCTTCAAATAACATAACCCAATACACTCCATCTGAGTTGCATTTAGGGATGGTCACATAGTAACTCTCACCACTGTTTACAAGTGTTCCCCTCCCTAACTAAAAACTCAGACATTTCCGTATCTGACCATATCTGCTATCATTCTACCTTTATATCTCAAGCCTTCCCATAACCTCTAAAAGACTTTCAATCCTTCTTATCTTCACTACTTTCTTGGGCCATTACCCATACTCTGACTTGACTTTCTTCCCTCTCCAACATCAATCTAATAGTTATCCATTTCATACCTCCACTGTCATCCATCTGCTCTCCAGTTCCTTGTTCTGTTGCACCCACACTGTCCTCTGCCTTAAATCTCTTACCCCATTTTATTCCTATCTTTACTCATCTCTTGCCAAACCTCAGCCTTGATTAATATTACTTTTTCTCTGTTCCTCGTAAGTCTCTGAACACCAGCTGAAGGAAATTTCATAACAACGTTGAGTAAGTGTATTACAAATTCATGTTACCAAACTCAGCTGGGCCCTCCTGAAGCAAGGTTGTCCTTTTTCCCCCTCCCTAATTGTTATCTATTTCCCCACAAAAGATTTTCCAAACCTCCTCTTTACTCGTCAAGTTTCTTACAGCTCCCTCTCCCTTCACTTTCAGCTGAGGATCTTGCCTCTGCAAAAACCGAAGCCACTACAAATGAAGTTCCTTTTCCCATGGCCTTCATTTTACAACTCCTTGACATTATTTCCCACTCTCTCACAAAAGGATAGCTCCTCTTGCTGAAGCCAACCCTCCTTCATTCATGCTTGATGCTAAACCTCCCACCTCGAGTAGATTGCCTCCTCAACCCTCCTCCTCTCCCCCTTTAATGCTCTCCCTCCCCCTCCTCTAATTTTCCCTTAATCTCTCTCCTCTCTCTCTGGACCCTCTATTCTTTTCTCTACATACCCTCTCAGGGACAGCATCATCTCCCATGGATTCATCTATTATCTCTATGTTGATGATTCCTAAACTTTTATATTCTAATCTCTCTCCTGATTTTAAGTCCAACATCACTAATTGGCTATAGGACATTTCAAACTATATTTCCCAGAGATATCACAAACTCAATGTGTTCAAAATTGAACTTATATCTTCTCCAAAATAATACTTCTTCCAAAAATAACTATGTCTGTCAAAGGCACCACCATTTTTCCATTCTCCCAGTTTTGTAATACTGGAATCATCCTTGATTCCTCATTTTCCACATCCATCCAAATCTTATCATTTTTACCTCCATAATATCTCTGCCATCCAATTCTGTTCTGCTATTGAGACAGCCACCTCCTTAATTCAGGCCCGCACCAGTTCTTTCCTAGACTGCTTAAATAGCTTCCAATTGATCTCTCTTTGCCCCAAGTCTCTCCCCACTCCAGTCCATCCTTTACCCTGCTGCCAAAGAAATTTTCTTTAACCATAAAACTGATCATGTCACTCTCATACTCAATAAACCTCAGTGGCTCACTACTCGGATAAAACATATACTTGTTGTTGAACATATAAAGCCCTTCACAATCTGGACCCAATCTATAGTTCCAGCCTGGTTTTCTCTCTGCTCTTCACATACAACAGTCAGTTTCTCATCTGTCTCATAGAATCCCTTTCCTTCTTTAAGACACAGCTCAAGCACTACCTTCTACATGAAGTACTTCTTGATTTCCCACTACCCACCCAAATGCTAGTGTCCTCATTAACTAGCTTGTATTTATTTGCACCTATTCTCATTATATTTATTCTACACATACTTACATACGTAACTGTTGTCTTCTTCATTAGAGTATAAGCTCCTTGAGAGTAGATTGTTCTGTTCTTTGTATTCCCCTGGTGCCTAGCACATGGAGGTGCTTAATAAAACAGCAGTGGTGCAGTAGGTAAGAGCACTGGGCCTGGAGTCAGGAAATCCTGAGTTCAAATCCAGCCTGACACTTAGTAACCATGTGATCCCGGTATGTCATTTAACTTCTGACTGCCTCAGTTTGTTCAACTATAAAATGGGAAAAATAATAGCATCTACCCCCCAGGGTTGTTTTGATAAAGTGCTTAGTGCCAAGTTTGGCATGTAACAGACAATAAATGCGTGCTTCCTTCCTTCTTTTCTAAATACTTGTTTATTTATCTGCAATGGTAAGGGATAGCTATGGCTGCTGAATATTACAAATAATGTTACTTAACTGATGTGTTGGTTGGTTTTGCTGAAATGCCTTTATTATCTTTTTTAAATTCTTTGTTTTAAAAGATGGCTCTCAGAGTAGGGAGATAGAGGAGGGATATATTGGGAAATGAAGTGATGTAAAAACAAAATGTTAATCCAAATTGATAAACCTTTTTAGAAGGTCAAAACCATAGCCAAGTACTTCCTTCCTTCCTTCCTTTCTTTCTTTTTTTGGAGGTAATCAGAGTTAAGTGACTTGCCCAGGGTCACACAGCTAGTAAATATCTGAGGTCAGATTTTAACTTCAGTCCTCCTGACTCCAGAGCCAGTAGTTTATCTATTGCACCATGTAGCTGCTCCCATAGCAAAGTACTTAAAAAAACAAAAAAAAATCTTAAGATTTGGTCAAGTGTTCAAATATTCCTTCATTCATTTGAAAGTAAACTTAGTCCCAGTGGTGAGAGGAAGCTCAAACACACGACTAACAGTACAATATTTACTATATATCTTCCAAGTAGGACACTAAGGAAATCTTCACCTTATATCCCTTGGAATCTAGAACTCCCACAGAATTATGAGAAAGTGAATTCTGAAAACTTGAGACAGCATGGCCATAGAAGAATGTGGGAACAGTCTTCAGCTGGTTGAGGACAGTAATAAACTGTCTCAGGCCTACCAGTAGTAAAGAACTACACTGCATTAGGCTATGAACACAGAAAGAATACTGTTTCTTACTTCATTGTCCCAAATAGGGATTTGATGCTCACGTCCGCACATTTCAGAAACTGTATCCTAAAGGTGCCTTACAGGTTAGTGATCTACGGATGCAAGAGCACCATACCTTCCGAGAGTATCTCCCCCCAACCTTTCCAACTATGAAGCTGGAATTATGACTCCAATTATTATGCTTCCTAATATCAGAGTGGGTGACTTGGAACATAAAGCAATCAACATAAGTAGTAATAACAGGCTAATCACATTCCTTAATCAGCATCTCCTCTCCTCCCTAGCACAAAGCACCTAATGGACGGATGGCAGCAGTGTCATTCCAAAATTCAAGTTATCAGTTGTCTAGCACGAGCATTTCCACTGTTTGCTTTTCTTCATCTCCCTTAAAATGTATGCCTTATTTCTGGAAGTATGGTACATGTGCAAGGGTTACCTAACCACAGCAAATTTTGGCAGAGTTAACTATACTCATGCAATGTCAATCTAAATGGTCTGTATAGACATGCTTGATATGGTGTTGCCAAGGAATCTATAAATCATCTGTGGGTTTGTTTTGTTTTACTTTGGAAGACTCCTGAAAAGATCAATTTCAGGCCATGCCTTGTCTCAATTCCCCTTTTATGAGCACTCATAGATAAACCAAAGTCAATTCTGCCTATACTTCTCTTGCCATTTGGGATCTTGTGAAATTTCAGGACTAAAAGCCAGTTATGTATGCTAATGCCATTGCCTGTATTTGTAGCAACCCTAGCCTTTTCCTACCCAGGTAAATATGGAACCATCTCAGGTTTTGAAGGTTCTACTGAAAAGCAAAATCAGCTCTAATATTAATTAATCACCAAACATTTAAACTAGTGAGGTAAAATGTTACATAATGCAAATTAACACACTCCCCAACAAAGGAAAAAAAAAATAGCACCAAACAATTCAAATAAGCTAAAAAGTGATGAGAGGACAAAGACTATTCTTTTAAAACTATTTACTTTCCTTTTGGAAATCAGTCACAGTACTTTGCCCTTTGCACCTGGTGACAATTACACAACTATGTGAACATTCTACTATTTCTTTTTTTAATTGAACTTTAATAGTCATTTTTTTTAAAATTTTGACTTCTCAATTCTCTCCTTCCTTCTAACCCCGCCCCCGATCATAAAGAAGGCAAACAATCTATCAATCATACATGTTAAGTCACGCAAAACATATCCACACTAGCCACATTACAAAAAAAGAAGGCAAGAAAAATAAAGTAAGTGAAAAAAGTATGTTTCAATCTGCACTCAGGGTTCATCAATTCTCTCTCTGGATATACAGATACAATTTTTTATTCCCGAGTCCTTTGGAATTGTCTTGGATCACTGTTTTGATTAGAGTAGCTAAGTCTTTCACAGCTGATAATCATTATAATATTGCTGTTACTGTGTACAATGTTCTCCTGGTGCTGTTTACTTCACTTGGTATCAGTTCGTGTAAATCTTTCCAGGTTTTTCTGAACCCATCTTCAGTGTCATTTCTTATAGCATAATAGTATTTCATCACAATAGTATAATACAACTTGTTCAGCCATTCCCCAATTGATGGGCATCCCCTCAATTTCCAATTCTTTGCCACCACAAAAGAGCTGCTATAGATATTTTTGTACACATAGGTCTATTTTCCTTTTTCTTTGATCTCTCTGGGATACAGACTAGGTCAAAGAATATGTACAATTTTACAGCCCATTGAGCAAAGTTCCAAATGGCTCTATAGAATGGTTGGATCAGTTCACAGTTCCACCAACAGTGCATGCATGTCCCAATTTTCCCACATCCCCTCCAACATTTGTCATTTTCCTTTTCTGTCATTGTTAATCAATTTTGACAGGTGTGATGTGGTACCTCAGGGTAATTTTAACTTGCCATTTCTCTAATTATTAGTGATTTAGAGCATTTTTTCATATGACTATTGATAGGTTTGATTTCTTCTTCTGAAAACCACCTGTTCACATCCTTTGACCATTTATTAATTACAGAATGACTCTTATTTTTATAAGTTTGACTCAGTTCCCTATATATTTGAGAAATGAGGCCATTATCAGAGAAATCTGCTATGAATTCCCCCCTTCCCCAGTTTCTTGTTTTCTTTCTAATTCTGACTACATTAATTTTGTTTGTGCAAACCCTTTTTAATTTATGTAATCTAAATTACCCATTATCCTTCCAATGATCCTCTCTATCAAGTTTGGTCATAAACTCTTCCTTATCCACAGATCTGACAGGCAAAATTCTCTATGCTTCCCCAAATTGTTTATGATATTACCTCTATGTAGAAATCATGTACCTATTTTGACCTTATCTTGGTATACTGTGTGAGACATTGGTCTATGCCTAGTTTCTGCTCAACTGCTTTCCAGTTTTCCCAGCAATTTTTATGAAACAGTGAGTTCTTGCCCCAAAAGCTTGGATCTTTTGGTTTACCAAACAAAAGATTACTATGGTCATTTACTTCTGCGTATTGCGAACCTAATCTATTCCACTGATTCACCATTCTATGTCTTAGCCAGTACCAGACTGTTTTGATGATTACTACTTTGTAATACAGTTTGAAAAATGGTACTACTAGGCCTCCTTCCTTCATAATTTTTTCATTGATTCCCTTGGTATTTTTGACCTTTTGTTTTTTCAGATCAATTTTGTTATTAGTTTTAGCTCTATAAAAATAATTCTTTGGTTGTTTAATTAGTATAGCACTGAATAAGCAAGTTAACTTAGGCAGAACTGTCACTTTTCTTACATTGGCTCAGCCAATCCATGAGAAATTAATACTTCTCTAATTGTTTAGATCTCTCTTTATTTTTATGAAGTGTTTTGTAATTATGTTCATGTAGTTCTTGGGTTTGCCTTGGGTAGATTCCCAAGTAATTTATATTGTCTGTAGTTATTTAAATGGAATTTCTCTTTCTATCTCTTACTCCTGGATTTTGTTGGTAATATGTACAAAGGTTGATGACTCATATGGGTTTACTGCATACCCCGAAACTCTGCTAAAGGTTAATTGTTTCAACTAGTATTTCAGTTGATTCTCTAAGAATACCATCATACTGCCCGCAAAGAGTGATAGTTTTATTTACTTGTTGCCTATTCTTATTCCTTTAATTTCTTTTTCTTGTCTCACTGCTGTAGCTAGCATTTTTAGTACAATATTAAATAAGAGTGGTAATATAGGACATCCTTGCTTCACTCCTGATCTTACTGGAAAGGCTTCTAGTTTATCCCCACTACAGATTATACTTACTCTTGGTTTTAGATAGATAATATTTATAGTGTTTTTAAGAACATTCTATTACTTCTAAAAACTACTTTGCTATGATCCCTATGGAGCTAACAGAAGTGTCACACTGAGTTGAAAATACTTAAGAGATCTAAAAATGAAACAATCTAAATAGCTATTATTTTAAAAAAAAATTGGACACACAACTTAATACTACTCGGTATTCTCTTTAAAATATTCTTAATATTTTATTTATGCTTGATGTCTGGAAATGTGGTACTTGTGCAAGGGTTATCTGACCACCAGCAAATTTTAGTAGAAAATTGGAGCTCAAGGAAAGAAAAACAAATCAAATAGGGAAAGTCTTCAAACACTAAAAGAAAATAATAGATAATTTAATTTGAAACCCACTTATTGGTTTTGCCAAAAGCACAATATCACCATTAAAATCGAGAACCTTGAGCAGCTAGGTGGTGCAGTGGACAGAGCTCCATCCTTGGAGTCAGGAGGACGGGAGTTCAAATCCAGCCTCAGACACTTGACACTAGCTGTGTGTCCCTGGGCAAGCCACTTAACCCCAAGTGCTTCACCAAAAAAACAAAACAAAAAAAAAAAATCGAGAATCTATAAAACATTTTACAATAAGAGAAGGAATTGAAATGTTAGGCTTCTAGTTAGGTAATCCCTACAGGAACAGCAAGTGTACTTAAATTTATTAATAATTCATATCAAGTACAAATGAACTAAAAGTACAACTGAACTTACATTAAAATCAAGAAGTGCATCCATCTGGTTTTGAATAATTGGTACAGTTTTTAGGAGTTTTTCTGTGTTCATTGTTCTCATGACTCCATCAGCCCTATTAAACAAACAAGGAGGAAAAATGAGTTTGCTACTAAATCTTAAAACAATTGCCATATAGTTTAGAAATTCTAATGGAAATTTTAAGAAAACTTATAATTTTTTCTCCCAGTTAAGAATAATGATAAAAACAATAACAACAATAACAGTATCTATATAGTGCTTTAAGGTTTACAAATAACATCTCATTTTATCCTCACACCAACCCTGAGAGGAAGGTATTATTACCATTTTACAGATGAAGAAATTGAGGCAGACAGTGGTTAAGTGACTTGCCCAGGGTCACACAGCTAATAAACATGAGACCATATTTGAACTTAGGTCCTTCTGATTCCTGGACTAATTTTCTATGCACTGTGCTTCTACCTAACTGCCTCTACTTAATACTAAATATGAAATAGAAATCATACAAGAGGAAAATAACAAAATAACTATTAGATAACAGGAACAACTAATAGCCATTCCAAAATACTCATGCAAAATGTTTACCACATAAATATGGCACCATAACATCACCAATTCCACAAATTCCCGAAGCATAGAATCATAGAGTTTAAGAGAATCTCAGAGATCATGTAGCTCCCCAACAATTCATATACATTCTAAATTATCAGAATGAAAACTACACTTTTGATTTACTACCTGGCATCTGTCATCAAGAATTACCTGGTTTTGTTGCTAGGTATTTGGATGTCTAACATTCTATGCAGCAGTATAGTATTTAAATAATCCCTAGGTGTGTCAAAATGATCCCCATATTATTTAGAATACCAAATACCTGGTTGTTTTTACAAAGATAACTCCAGGTATGCAGTCAAAGGGGTTAAAAGAAGAAAACTAAATAATGCGGAGTTCTGATAAAGACTTTATAGATTAGCCCATCAAGAAAGAAAAACTGAACATATTTGCAAAGTTTCAACAAATATTAAGGACCTACCATGTACAAGGTACTAGTGGATACAAATAAGTATAAGACAGTCCTTGCCCTTTCCCTGAAAAAGAAAAATTTATGTCTAGAAAAGCTCACGAAGGAGCAGAAAAGCAAATAAATGAAGAAAAAAATCTTTGTAACAAGTACCTCTGATAAATGGTATGATATCTAAGAAGGATGGGGAAATGATACAAATATATAAGAACAAAAGTCATTTCCCAAGGGTCAAAGGATACAGAAAGGCAACCTTCAAAAAAGGAAATCAAGCTAAGAAGTACTATTTAAAAGAGTGTTCTAAATCTTAATTAAGAGAAATGTACATTAGAATTCTTAGGTTTCAACACACACAACAGAGTGAAAATGATGACAAAAGAAAAAATGACACATATTGGAAAGCTTGTATGAAGACAGGTATAGGTGGAATGCAATGCTACTGCTATAAACTAGTTCAACTAATCTGGAAAATGTTACAATAACACTAAAAAAAGTCAATTATACATACTCTTTGATCCAGGGATACCACAGCTAGATATACATACCCAACAAAGCCAAAGACAGAAAAATCCAATAATATACAAAAATATAAAAACACTTTGTGTAACAGCAACAACAAGTATCCATCCAATGGGAAACAACTAAATAAACTGCAGTATATCAATGTAATGGAACATTACCTCGCCATAAACAATGATGAATATAAAGAAATCAGAAACATATGGCAAGATTTAAATCAACTAATGCAGAGCAAATTAAGCAGATGAGAACAATTTACATGATGACCACAATGTAATAGGTTTTTCTCAAAACTGGTCCTCTTTGACCTCTCTGCAGGCTTTGAAATTGTGCATCACCATCCCCTTCTGAATACTCTCTCCTCTGTATGTTTTCATGACACTACTCTTCTCTTACTTGTCCTCTTATTGGTCTGATTACTCCTCAGCCTTCTTTATTGATTCTTCCTCCATGCCACTCTCTCAGCAAGTGAAAGGATATGCCCCAAGGCTTCTTTTTACTCTATACTGTCTCACTTGATGATCTCATCAGATTTAATCATCATCTATATACAGATGATTCTCCAATCTATATATTCAGTTCTATTATCTCAGCCTCTTGGACAACTTCATATCCTGTAGGTATCAAAATCTCAGTACATCCAAAATAGAACTTATTATCTTGCCCCAAAAACCCCTAGCTCCCCAACTTTGCTATCACTGTCAAGGGCATCACTATCCTTTCAGTTACCCAAGCCAACAACCTTGGTGTCTTCCTACTTTTCACTCTCCATATATCCAATCCTATAATAAACCTTGTCATTTCTACCTTTATGACATCAATAGCATACAACTCCTCTCCAGTCATACAGCCATAACCTGAGTTCAGGCTCCTCATAATTTTTTGCCTGGACTAATGCAGTAGCCTCAAAACTGGTGCCCCTGCCTCAAGTCTCCTCTCTAATCCAATCTATCCTCCATTCTGCAGCCATGGTGATTTTTCTAAATTGTAGGTCTGACCCCATCTACTTTTCCTCTTGGTAAGTTTCAATGACTCCCTAACAGATTAAATATTAAGTATAAAGTACTGTTTTGGTCATTTGGAACTCTTCATAATCTGACTCCTTCCTACATTTCTAGTCTTCTTTTATCTTTTTCCCCTACACATATTTCAGTCTAGCTATACTAGCTTACTTGCAGTTCCTTGAACACTTCACTTTATCTTCCATCTGTGCCTTTTCACTGGGCCCCATGCCTGTAATGTTCTGCCCCTGTCTCTTAGTAACCCTGGCTTCCCTCAGGGCTCAGCTCAAATCTCACCTTCTGAAGGAGGGTTTTCCCAGTTTCCTAGTTGCTTATGCCTTCTCCTTTCAAATTACCTAAATAAATTTTTAAAAATATCTACCACGTACCTAGTTATTTACATGTTGTCTCTCATTAGAAGAGGAGTTCCTTGAAGGCTAGGGCTGTGATTTTGCCTTTCTTTGTAACTTCAGTCCTCAGCCCTGTGACTGGCACATAGTAAGTGCTTAATTAAATCAATGTTTGACTTAATGACTTTAGAGGACTAAATGATTTTCCAACTATTTACAAAGATGTTCCAGCCAATAGGTATAAAACGAGGCATACAACTTCAATATTAATGATTGATATTTTTAAAAGTTCACATGTATATTTGCTGCATGTGGCAAGTCTTTAGGCTTCAGTATATCGCACTGAAAATTAGTATATTCAAATACCATATGGCACAGAAAATAAGCACTATACATGGAAACCTGGGTTTGAGTCCATACTTATTCGCTGTTTGACCATGGGCATATCATTTAAGTTTTCTGCACCTCTCTTTCCTCAACTGTAAAAGTGGTAATAAGACACTATTAGTGTGGACATAGTGGATGGAGCCCATCACCAGTTTTCTCCATCTTCTATAGGAAGCCTTTCCAATACCTCTTATTTGTAATGTCTTGCCTCTTTTAAACTGTTTCCTATTTATCATGCACACGCACACGTGCGCACACACACACACACACGTATAAATGTGAGTGTCTTTGTGTGTGGATATCCTTGTTTGCACGTAGCTTTTTACATACTGTCTCCCCAATTAGAGTGTGAGCTCTGTGAGGGTAGGGAATGTCTTTTGTTTCTTTTTATATTCCCAGCACAGCACAGTACCTGGCCTGTAGTATGCATTTAATAAATGTTAACTGTCTGACAGCCAGGAACAACCAAGTATAAATACCATTTCTTGGCTTGCTGACTTTGTAATTCTATACTAGTGATCTAATCTCTCATTGTCCCTGGCAATTCTGTAAAAACTCACTTGTAGAAGAGTTGCTGATATCTCCTGTTAGAGGGAGTTTCTTCTACCTGTGAAATTGTACTTTTAGATCAAAGGTCTTTAACCTGGGGTCCATGGAGCACTTGAGGGTTGCTCAAGGACAGATTTCAAGGGGTTCATGAGCTTAGATAAAAAAAAAAATACATCTTTATTTTTATTCATCTTTGAGACTTGGCATTTCTTTCAATTATTTAAAAATATTATCCCTCAAGGGAGTCCATAGGATTCACCAGACTGCCAAAGGGGTCCATGACAAAAAAAAAAAAGGTTAAGAGTCACTGGTCTAGACTAAATAAAAAATGCTAAAACATTATCTACCTCAGCCAGGTGTTGTAGTCAAGTGATCAATTTTTATTAACAAAAAGGTGTTAAATAATTTAAATGCTTTAGACAAGAATTTATTAGTGAAGCCTGTTTTCTTCAAACACTTGAGCCACACAGCAATAACAGTATTTACATTTCACCTGGAAAAAAAATGGGATAGCCTACTTCCCTAATTGGATAACTCAATTCTCCCCAACTCCCTCCAGAATTTATGGCTGTGATAAATTCCATTAGAAGTTTAAAACAATGCTGAAAATGTCTTTTTTGATTAGTCAATTCTGTAAGAAAAGTTTACTTAAGTATACTAGCAATACTCTATACATTTGATTCTTCCAGAACCTTCCCTTAAGCAGATCAGTCTTTAGCATAAGGAAAAACTATGCTTCACACATTACCATTAGACAGATCTGATTTCCACAATTTCTCTTGGCAGTTCCTAACTCCCAGCAACTGTGGTTAATGGCAGTAACGCAGATCCATATGTTACATATCTATTTCCCAAAGTTATTACATTAGTTGTCTGAGAAGGTAGCAGTCATAAAGTTCCTACTCATGGTTTATATCAGGACAACAGAATACTTTTGAGGTTCAGGCTGATCTGTCAAAGGTCAGATTGCCTATAGGCCAAAACCTACTTACAAACTAGTGTCCTGTTATTCTTTATAATCTTACTAATATTAATGGCTTCTCCTAAGTGTATCATGTTATCTAAAGCAACAACTTATGGTCCAGGCATAAAACAAAGATCATTCTAAGATAAGACTTACATAAAATAACTCATGTGCGTGAAACCTACATTTGAAGGATGATGAGAAATGTATTCAAGATCTCTAACTTTCTAAATGGATAAAAACAATACACACCTATTAAAGAACAAGGCAAAAGAGCTCAACTACTATTATATAAAAATTAGCTATCTTATATGCCTTTTTAAGAAAAGAATTCTTACTGATTTTAAAATGTGACAACTCTGTAACTTAACATTTATCTTTTGAGGTCACACACTATAAGAAATCTGCAAATATATTAAGTAGGCAATCCAGGTAACACATACCACCCAAGATGGCAGTCTCTGAGTTAGAAGGACCTCTGAGGCCATCCAGTCCAACCTCTTTAACAAGAATCTTCTCTATTACAATGCCAACTAATAGTTATCTAAGCCAGTGCTGTCAAACCCAAATAGAAATGGTTCCACTAAACCACACAAAAAGATCCCTGTGAGCTGCATATTTGCACACAAAACTATATATTAACATTATCTATGTTCTACTGTACTTTTATTTATTTTGTTAAATACTTCCCAATTACATTTTAATCTGGTTTAGGAAACACACAAGACCTTTAGATTTCTAAGTCCTTCAAATACATTCTTATCAGCCCTTGTTAAGTACACTCTATCCCTGGCCAGGAGCCTGTCTTTCCTCTATTTGAAGTCACTATACAGAAATTCAAATCCAATTTCAGACACGAACTATTTAAACAGGTGTTATCTTCCTAAAACATTTCTTCTCTAAATTTCCTGATTCTAATGGGTAGAAGCAAAAAACAAACAAACCAAAAAATACCAGCTATAACCCTAAGGTTTTGAGGCTACCTAAGATTTCATAATCTTTTGCAATATCTCTAAGTTATAACTGGCATAATTAATTGTGTCCACATCAATCAACAGAAGGAGCAGTAGCTACCCAGTTGGACAAGTTTTTTGAGTTTCTTTATCACGTCTTGGATATGTGCCCTGGGAAGACAGTAATCTCTACACATTTCATTAGGTCAACTGCTGTTTCAGTAACCCTGAGCAGGGAGCCACCAACCACTACTGACTAACAATGATCTCTCACTTGATAGCATCTATACACTCTATACTTGTTCTGTGGGAAAAGTCCCATTTCTTAGCTCCAACTATTTAGAGATCCTTCTTCCATCTCTTCTCATTCATATTCTTCCACTCTCCAATTTCATGATGAAATTCAAGATTCCTCTGACCAACAGTTAGAAAACAGGAATATTAATAATTATAGAAGAGGAAGTTGAACTCACCCTCTTTTTACTTTTGTGAAGTCAAATGCAACTTGTCTGTAAGAAACAGCCTTTTCATTTAGATACCTACTATATCGTCTAATAAATGTGGACATATCATATCCTGAAAAAAAGTAGAAAAAGTTTTAGCCTTTTAGTAAAGTTATATAACCAGTAACTTTGCCTAATAAATCAATATTGTATAGAAACTAAATTAAAATGTCCTACAAAACAAATTAAAACTTTTATTGAAAAAAGTCAAATAGCAAATATATAATGTTGTATTGCATACTTTAAACATGTATTTAAGGCGGAGAGGTATTTTAGATAGTGCTAAAATTGTATCAGAATTTCACTATGCAGTTTGCATATTTCCTCCTCACATATTTACCTGCCTTTGTTTCAATAAGCAACAACTGTAAAAATGTTACATATATTTAGTAATAATCAGAGTTCATATAGCACTTTAAGGTTTGCCAAGCACTTTGCAAATATTTTACTACTTAAATTAAAATTCCAGCTAATCACTAAAGTGATTCCCCACCAACACCTCATTCTCTAGAAGGCACAACACAGACATATGAACATCACATTACTACATTTTCTTGAAATCGTATTCCAAGTTTTTCTTACCTTGCAATCCACTTTTGTCCAAAAAATTGCTTAAATTAAACAATGTGTTCCTTGAAGCCAAGTACTGGATAAAGCGCTAGAAAGGAAAAGAAATGCACATTGGATCAATTCACCCTATCGGCATCTTATTTTAACTATAATTTGAGAACCAGAAAACTTATGGCTAAAGCATTTCATTAAGTTTTACAAGCTTAAGTTTTATAGCTAATGTAATATGCTAGTTTCAGATCTAAATTTACCAGCTATAAAGATACAAAAACAGCTTCACTATCATTAGGATGTTTATCAAAGCATCAAGACTACAAAAATAGCAGAGAACATAAAACACCAAAGGTTTTATAGGAAATGGGGAATTCTATGCCGGTTATAAGACCTTATTAAAATAAACTTAGCTAAACCTGTTTTAAAAAGTTGTTTGTCACCAATCACCTAGCTAAAAAGCTAAATTTTTAAAGCACAATTTTTTTTAAAAGAAAAAAGCTATTTTAAGTAATTAACATATACCGAGTAGCCCAGGCATCCTAGCCAAGTATACTGACCCATACTACACCTCTTCAAAAGGAAATCATAAAAATGATACCAACCACCTCCATGGAGACCACTGCATTACAGCCTCTCTTTTTAAGTCACTTCCTTCCTAAACAAGCACTGTTTTGTATACAGGAATTAAGAACATATGTGAGAATAAAAGAAAAATCATAATGAATCAGGCCAGTGGTATACCTTGGCCACATGTTCTGACAGTGGTACTCAGGGGTCATTTCGTGTTAGAACTTGGTTCCATTAGAGACCTAAAAGGTTAGGGGGCTATACCATAAGTGTCCATGATTAATGATATTACTTTCATTATTAATAACAAATAGCATTTATATAATCCTTTCAAGTTTGCATAGTACTTTTTATACATTATCTAATTTAAGCCTCACAACAACTCCGCCAAAAAAGGTACATATTAAAGGTATTATCCCCATTTTATTATTAGGGAAGAGCTTAAGGGACTTGCCCATGGACATATAACTATTAAGTAACCAAGGTTTTCCTGACTCTTAAGACTTCACTATGTTACACTGTCTCTCATGAATCTATAATTCATTCTTCTCTTCCTACTACTACTCATTATCCAAGCATTTGAGGAGTGAGGGAGAAAAGCATGATGTCCTCTAAGACTCTGTCCTGAGCCCTCTTCTCGTTTCCTATTAGTGACCTCATCAGTTCACCAAGTTGTATTAACTCTTTGCAGATGATTCCCAAAACTATGTGTCCAGCCTTAGCCTCTTTTCTGAGTTCCAGACCTACATTACCAATTTGCCCCCACGTGTCATTAAGAATTCCATGTCTTATGGGCATGTCAAACTCAACATGTCCAACAATGAACTAATCATTTTCCCCAAACAACCTATCCCTGTTCTGAACTTGCCTATTTCTATCAAGGGCACCATCATCCTTCCAATCCCCTAGTTTTGCATTCTCAGTGCCAACCTTCATTCTGTATTTTCTCATCTTCCATATTGACTCAGTTGTCAAATCTTGTCATTTCTATTTAACATATCTGTCCCCTTCTCTTCACTATAGTTCTGGCCCTTATCACTTCTCTGGACTACTAGAAGCTAAATATCTAGTTAGGAGAACAAACTGAATGATCAGGTAATACACAGAGAATTAGCCATCACCACAAACACAGCTTACCTCATTTCCATATACCATCAAATGATGAGTTGTAATGAGAGACTTGAAGACCACCACCCAACTACTATTAGTAGTTCTTTCAAACAAGCTGTCTGCCAACTGGGGGATGTTCACATTCATCTCATTTGTGCACTGGATTAAATCTGAAATATAAAAACAGCGTTCAAAGAAGTTTCTATATCATATGGCTCATGTCTTAGTATTTATTTAGTACCTGGTACTGAAAAGGCACTCAATATTAAAGAAGCAGTTAAGTAATGAGAATTCTTGGGCCCAATAGAGAAATTCAATCTAATTTAAAGCAAATCAAACGAAATCATGTGCAGGGCAATATCTTTAAAAATGCTATCCTACCCCGCAAAAGTGTAAAGTGAGTCAAGCACCTAAGTCAGCTCTTCAACATGGATCCCTCTTATGAAGTACATAAGACCTGAAAAAAATACTATGTCCTATTGTATTTACTATGTTGTACTACCCTTGCTTTGTTGTCTTGATGGTTTTCAAGAGTTCATTTGTATCAGTACTTTTATTTCAGTTAGACCTAGAAACTCAATACTTTATGAAGTTCACATAACTAAATGAAATACACCTGAAGTGATACCATATACCAAGAGAAGAAGTAGAAAGCACACATAGGAGGCACAGACCTAAAGCTGGCCTCAGAGGTCATCTAATCTAATACCCTCATTTTATAAATGAGAAAACTGAAACCAGGAATTGTAACAACTCAATTCACCCTACCAATTCCACAAAATGAAGAAAAAGGAATAAAAAGCCAAATAAGGAATTTTTAAAAATTTTATTTTTTAAAGTATGTATAAAATGGTTAAAATCCCTTAAAACTACAGCCCAAAAAGTTACAAAAGTCAGTACGCAAAAAATGATAAAACAAAGCTGGTGGAGCTGAAAAGAAAGGAATACTCTGTTACATTGTTGTGGGGCTGAAAACTACTACAAAATTTTCAAAGGATAATAAAGATTAAGAGTCATAAAACTCATAATTCTCTTTGCCTTGCAAAATTCCATTCTTAGGACACTTGGGAAAAGGGCTTTTACAGAAATATATGTAGCTGCTTTATTTGCTCACACTCCTCCCAGTAAAAGATGAGATACAACTTATATGTCAAATTATCAGAGAATGGATGGCTTATTACATCCTAATGTATGGCACTTTCATTACAATAAACAGATTTAAGGAAATATGCAAAGATGAGCACAAAGTGCATACAAAGCAAAATTCAACAGAACCAAAATATACTCAAATATACTCAATGACTGCAACTACGTCAAAAGATATTAGAACTTCATTCAGACTGGGATGGGGACACCACATACATTTTTGGTTCAATAATTTTTTTAAAATTTTTTATCTATTTTTTTAAATGCCCATTTTAATAGATTGAGGGTGTTATGTTAATTTTATTCATTATTTTCCACATTTGTTTATGACAAACATATTTAAGTTTATGACAATTTCAAGATTAACATAGTTGGTTCTATCCCAATTTTCTAGGTCTAACTGAAATAAAAGTACTGATACAAATGAACTCTTGAAAACCATCAAGACAACAAAGCAAGGGTAGTACAACATAGTAAATACAATAGGACATAGTATATATAATAGCAGTAGTTAAAGCTTCTCTATAAAATGTTTGTGTCACTAATTCTATTACACAAAGTAACATCAATAAAATTCTTTTTAGGCAAATGGCCGCTATGCCAAAGTTCCATTGCTTGGGCAGCAATGGAAACCCAGAGCAAGACAAACTCCACTTCCATTTTGTACAGTTTAAGTGTGCATTAAATTTAACATGATGGTTAACACTGCTCTATGTGCCTTTGCCACTTTCTGAATTTTCTTCTGTTCTTTTCTGTGCATTTAAAAAATACTTACTAATATTTCTTTCTTTCTTTTATTTTTATATTACTCATTACCCAGTAACTGCATCCCCCATCTTCACTTGTAACCAAAAAGTATAGTCAGGAAGAAAGAAAAGCAAAGAGGAAATGAAGGAAGGAAGGAAGGAAGGAAGGAAGGAAGGAAGGAAGGAAGGAAGGAAGGAAGGAAGGAAGGAAGGAAGGGAAAACGCACACACCCAAGCAGTGCCTGAAAATGTTTATTTCCTTCCGTACCATTCTATTCACATGGCCACAACCCTGACTGAAACTCATCTTCTTTCATTTGGATTACTGTAAATAGCCTTCTAATTGGACTCCCTCTCTCAAGTCTCTCCACCACTTCAATATATCCTTCATACAGCTACTAGTGATTTTCCTACAATGGCAATCTGACCACATCACTCCCATACTCAAATTCCAGGGACTCCCCTTACTACCTCCAGGATCAAAAAGAAACTCTTTTTCCTTGGGGGGAGGGGAAGAGGGGTTGGGAGTTTTTGAAAACCCTTCACAACCTGACTGCCCCTAACCATCTACTGAGAGCTCAATCAATTCCATCTGTAGTTCTTTAGGTGCCTCGGTGATATCAAGTAAGAGAGACTGGAATGCTAATTTGAGTGTGATGTCATGATTCTCAAAGTCTGTGAAGCTTTCATTATATTCTCCAATTAACAGGTCTATAACAGCTACCCATTCTTCAAATGATTTGCATCAATCATCCTGCTCATCAATGATTTTTGCTAATTGGGGGAAAATGCTCATCGGAAATCTCCTTTTGAAGAAATGTTTTGAAAAAAGATAGCTTTGGGGGCAGCTAGGTGGTGCAGTGGATAGAGCACTGGCCCTGGAGTCAGGAGGACCCGAGTTCAAATCCAGCCTCAGACAGACTCTTGCCTGTGTGATCCTGTCCCTGTGATAGCCAATGCACTTTAGAATGATATGGCAAATCCACGCTGAATACCTCATTGCTCAACTTTTGCATGTTCCGAAACCGACAATGCCATGTTGCATTTGCATGAATATGTAGAAAAGCAGGACTAGAGTTCAGAGGAGAAATAAGGCACTGATATCGAATTCAGATGGGTAAGTGTGCAGTCTTTTCTGTCAGATTTGTCTTCCAGACTACACGCCATTCACCTACAGCTGGTAGCAAACAACAGATACCAGCCAATGTCCCCTCACTGCTCCCTGGATGCAGCCTGTGCTCAGTTCCAGTCAACCTCCTCATTGGGACCCACCCCACCCCGAGGCAGGGGCAGCTCTACACCCCTTGCCAGCAGGAAGCAGTTTCAGAAGCAGATGGGTCCCATTTGTTTCAGGGGGTAAAGATGGCCCAGAAAGGAAAAACCCTAGACCTTCCCACATGCCCAAATCTCTGGTGTTAGCCTGAGGCTATAATCCCATCAACTGGCCTTTCATTGTGGCTACACCCAATCTCCCAATTCTCAGTTACCCTTAACCTAGTCTAGCCCTCCATTGTCTTACCTCCCTATGGCCACTGGCCATTTCTCACCCTTAATCCTAACTAGACTCCATTCTCCCTTGGCCACGTGGTCCAGGTCCCAGGTGTTCTGTTCATCCCAGCTTACTGGCCACTCCCATTGAGATCTTCCTTAGACCCCTCCTCCAGTCACCCCAAACTACTTGGCCACTCCTAGATCATTCCCACAGTCTTTATGTATATAAGGTCCATCTTGCTGTCTCCATTAAGGTGCTCAGATTCTTAAAATCTAGCCAATGGCTCACTAATGTTCAGACTTCTTAAGAATCTACCCAATATGACGGATGTTCTAATAAACCTTGTCTTTGGCTGGGGAAAAAAAAATCCTATAAGCAAAGACTTTGTCTTTTCTCCTATAAGTTTAATCACAAAGGCCAGAGAGAGAACTGCAGATTTTACCTAAAAATTTTAAGACATATTGATGACAAAAATCACAGCATGATTTTTATACATAATAATCAGCATGGAATCAAACTAAAAACAACATTCATGCTAGTACTATTAAGGGCTAAGACTAATTTGCGCAGTTGATCTAAAGCATTTGTTCCCTAAACACAATGAAGTAGTCAAAGAATAGGTACAATATGGAGCTAAGAAGCCATGTAACAAAATAACAGAATAAAAAATTTAGTGGTCCCTTCTAGTCTAGAACCTTCTTTATTTTTCAGAAGAAAAAATGAAGGCCCAGAGAAGTCAAGTGACTTGCTAAAAGTTAAAAAGCTTAAGTGACAGCACCAGGATTCAAAACTAGGTGTTTCTGACCCCAAATCCAGCTGAATGAATGAATCACACTGCCTCCAACCAACCATCCAAACAATACTGAGGAATCTGAAGCATCAGCTATTAACTATGTTGGTTCTAGCTGAAACAAAGGAATTCTTCTTGTACTACAAAACTATCAAAGTAATCACAAGAGTTAAGAATCACTTGTAATTAGCATATTCCTAAATACATGAGGATAATAAATCCAAAAAAGTGCCCTATATGCTGTATTACAGGAATACTGACAATACTAGTTATGTTATGAAGCAGCTAGGTGGTGCAGCGGATTGAGTAATGAGCCTGGAATTAGGAAGATTTGAGTTCAAATCCTGTGTACTTGTGTGACTCTGGGCAAGTCACTTAACCTCTGTTTAGTCAACTTTAAAATGAGAATGATAACAATACCTTCCACCCAGGGTTGTTGTGAGGTTAAAATGAGATGCTTGTAAAGTGTTTAGCACAGTGCCTGACACACAGTAGGTACTTAATAAATACTTGTTTCCTTCTTGTGAGGGACTGTTTGAAGCCAGCTACTGCCAGATGAGGGTTGTGCCAACATGGGACAGAAACTGGGTACCAGAAAGTAACTGGAGCTCTTGCCCCTGGAGCAAGAGCTCCGGTTACCTCTCTGACCCCAGATCTCATCCCAGTACGTTACAACTCCGCCCAGCACCGCCTCTGCCCCTGGAGCAAGAGCTCCAGTTACTTTCTGGTACCCAGTTTCCGTCCCATGTTGGCACAACCCTCATCTGGCAGTAGCTGGCATCAAACAGTCCAGTCCCTCACACCTTCTTTATATGAATATATGACATTACAAATGCAGATCCAAAATCCCAAAATCCTACCATATACCTCAGTAATGTTTTGGCTACAACCAGTAATTTTCTCCACATATTACTTCTCCCATCGCCCCCTATAATGATTCTATTCATAAAAAGAAATCTTAAAATGTGTCCAGAAAGGAAAATGTTTGCAACACCTCAGACCAACTCAGAACAGACCAGTCCAATCAAAATTCAAGTTATTTTTTGCCAATGCTTCAAAAGAGCTGTTTCGTTCAGCTCTCTCAATCCAGAAAGCCCTTTAGAATTATAAATACAATTTCCCCAACCACCACCAACAGAAAGCCTGAGGGTAGCTTTTCAAGCTGTAGACTTGAGTCATCACAAATGTTTCCTAAATAATGTGTTTTTCCAAGTAACTATGAAGTTTAAGAAAAATCAAGGATGAATATTCCCCAAAATCAGCTGGCATTGCCAAATTCTCTACCTCACCACCCCCTAAAATTGTTTAATGAAACAGTCTGTCATTACAGTTTCAAGTAGCTAATGACAGCATTTGCTTTTTGTTTTGTTTGGATGGGGCTTCTTTGAAATCAGAACTAATTCCTGGAAATAGGTAGATGGCATAGAAGTGTTACTATGCTGTTATGCATATACACACATACACACACACACACACACACACACACACACACAAACGGATGCATACACACAAACCCTAATATTTGGCAAGGTTCCACAATGAGGGGATTATCAAGTACGGTGGCTGCTTTTAAGCAAGTACTTTATATTCAAAAGAATATTGTTCCCTTCAAAGCAGTTAACCAGAAAAGCAATAAACTTTTTCCAAAAAATCTTTCTTCTCCAAACATTTAGAACTCTTCTTTAAACTGCCTCCAGGGCTCCCTATTATGCCTCCAGGATCAAATATAAAGTCCTCTGTTTGGTTTTTAAAGCCCTTCATAATCTGGCCCCTGCCCCTTTCTACCTTTCCATTTTTCTTACACCTTTCTCCCTTCTCTTGCCCCTCCACATACTCTGTGATCCAGTGACACTGACCTACTTTGCTGTTCCTTGAATAAGATACTCTATCTTATCTGTATCTGAAAATATCTGAAAAAGTATCTGAAAATACTCTGGGTATTTTCACTGGCTGTCCCTCATATATCTGGAATGCTCTGTCCTCACCCCCACATCCTAGCTTCCTTGGGGGAGGTGGATGTCCTTCAAATTTCAGCTCATGTGTCATCTTCTGCAAGAAATCTTTCCCAGTCCTCCTTAATCTTAGTCCATTCCTTCTGAGACTACCCCCAATTTATTCCATCTTGAGAGCAGGGCTTGTTTTTTGCCTTTCTTTCTATTGTCAGTACTTAATAGTGCCTGGCACAAAGTTGGCAAATAATAATAAAATAATAGTAAAAATATTAATTAAAATGATGATGATAATAATAATAATGATAATGATGATGACAGCACTTCTATAATACCTACTACGTGCTTGGCACTGTACGAAGCACTTCACAAATATTATCTCATTTGATCCTCACATCAATCCTGGGAGGTAGGTGCTATTATTAACTTCATTTTACATATAAGGAATTTAATGTAAACAGAGGTTAAATAACTTGTCCAAGGTCACATAGCTAATAAGTATCTGAGGTTGGATTTGAACTCAGGTCTTCCTGACTCCAAACCCAGTGTTTCATCCACTACATCACCTAGGTGAATATATAAAAAAAAGGGTCATCAACATTTTATATCTTACCTATGTACTTAAGGAAGATTGTAACAGTTAAGGGGAGCATGGTAACTGGGTAATCATATAGAGTTTGCTGGAGACGGGTTTTGGTTTGGGAGAAGAGAAATAATTATTTCACTGTGAAGTAGTCCTGGAGTGAAGGGAAGAAAAAAAAATTAAACTTTTTTTGTATTACTCTTACCCTTTCTTCCTAAGAAATTATTTGAAACTGAATTTAAGATTTCAAAGAAAAAAAAAAGCAAACCAAGCACATGGTGAAACAAATGGTTGATATCCCACCTAGACTATTGTAATAGCTTCCATCTTCCTAACTGGCCTAGTCCCTTCCCTTTTCAAAGAATCCAATACAGCTGCCAAACTGATACTATTAAGAAAAACAGAAGTTTTGACCTAGTCACTCCCCTACTCAAGCACTTTATTCTCAGATAAAAATGCAAATTCATCTGTTCACCTTTTTAAATTCTCCATAATTTGAATCCAGTCTACTCTTTCTGTTTTATTTCGGTTTTTTGATTTTAACTTTTTTTGCTTTTTTTTGTATCCTCAGTCCTTAGCACAGTGCCTTAGATACCTTACGTAGACAACTGTTTGTTGACTTGACTATCCTTACAGCAGAGGTTCTTAACCTTTTTTTGTCACGGAACCCTGTGGCAGTCTGGTGAAGTCTATGGTTCCCTTTTCAAAATAATGTCTTTAAGCGAATAAAACAAAATACATAAGAATAAAAAGAAAACCAATTATATTGAAATAATTATCAGAATATTTAAATAGATTCCAGGTTAAGAAGTCCTGCTTCATAAATATAGGCTTAGTAGATTTTATTTTCTTTAAAACGTTCAATGTAAGCCAAATTGGCCTGTTCCTCGTACATGACATTCCATTTTCCATCTTTCTGACTGCAAAGGCTATCTCCCTGCATTCCCTCCTCACCTCTGCCTTATGGAATCCCTAGCTTCCTTCAGAATTCAGTTAAAGTACCACCTTCTACAGAAAGCCTTTCCTGATCCCTGTAATTGCTCTTACCCTTTCTTCCTAGGAGATTATTTGGTATATGCTTTGCACATGTTTTTCTGTATTTAGTTTTCTATCAATATAGGATTTCACTCCCCATTTCCAACAAAATTTAAAAGCAGGGCTTATTTAGTTTTTGTCTTTATATTCCCAGTACCTACCACAGTGCCTGACATACAATCTATGCTTGCTAAATTAATGAGAAGGCTTAAGTGAGCTAATATGTGGCAAGGATTTCATTAATTAGCTAAAACTTCAGCAGTTGCTTCCACTGAAATACTTGAAGCAAAAAGGCCCAAATCACAAGTCATTCACAAAGGACTAAGGAAAACAGACAGGACCTTTTGTTTGTTAAGATATCTGAATGTGTGTAGTGAACTCTCACAACTGATACAAATCAACAACTCACCTTAGCTGGATGTCTGGAATACTGAAAGGTTAAATCATTGACCAAGAGTAATGAAGATAATAAATGTCAAAATTAGAAACTGAACTCAGGTCTTCTTTACCCCCAAATCAGCCCTTTCTCTACTCTGCCAAGCTTTCTCTCAAGAATAGGATATTGGGGGGGGGGGGGGGGGAGCTAGGTGGTGCAGTGGATAGAGTACCGGCCCTGAAGTCAGGAGGACCTGAGTTCAAATCCGGCCTCAGACCAAACACTTGACACTTACTAGCTGTGTGACCCTGGGCAAGTCACTTAACCCCAATTGCCTGAAAACAAAAAACAAAAAAACAGAAACAAAGAATAGGATATTGTCTTTAAAAAAACTGAAAAAGAAAACTGACAAAAGCATTAACTATGTAGGAAGTAGGGCAGTACTGCTCCTGGACCAAGGCAGCAGCTGTAGCGATAAAGAGAGTACTAGTGACAAAGTTCATCTTGTGTACCTGTACCTGCAGGGGTCAAAAGTCATATAACACTCATTTCTTTCACAAAATACACACAAAGAATTTTCTTTGGTTTGTAACTCCATTTCCGAAGCAGGTATTGTCTGTAATTGGAACTAAGGATCGTGGTCTGTCTTCTACGCAGTGATATGAAAAGGCTGAACTATGCAACCTCGCAGGTCCCTTCCAGCTCTAGATCTGTGACCTAGAACAACCGCACCATTTTCACTTTCTACACAAGCCAGTGCAGAGGGCGACGATAGCCAAGCGTGCCATTTCATTCAACCAGGAGGAAAGAGGGAGAAAGTTTGGAATACTTCAGAAGGCTAACAGGGAATGGCTAAAAATAGCAAGAAGAAATCTATTACTTAACAAACACTCACACCACAGGAAGCAAATCTACTATAAAAAGACATACTTCCCCAAAACCTTTATAAATCTCAGCAAGAATGAAAAGTGAGTGAACTGCTCATTCCGGTGAACTGAAGTACTATACTGTGGTTCTTCCACAAGAAAACAATTTTGTATGCTAAGTACAAACTGGTCTCAATCCTAGAAGAAAAGATGAATGGCCCAAAAAAAGGCATCTCTACTATACAACTTAGCAGAAATGACCAAATGTTTCTTGTCAAATTAAAAGAAAATTAATCCAGGTAGGAAATGAAAGAGACGCTTCAGAGTTAAGAAAGAAATAGAAATCTGCCAAGAGGTTGGAGGATATAAGGATGTGACACGGAGGAGAAAAAGAAGAGGGACCTTTGAACAGTTACAAACTATAAGACATATGAGTCTCTGGGTCAATTGGGACTTCTAAGAAGCAGTTGTTTCCACATTTCAGAAACTGAAAAGGAAAAGAGGCCACCAGGAATAAGGAAATCCATTGCTGACTACAAGAAGAAGGGGCATCATGCTTTGATCAGTGACACCTTACTGAGGGGCTAGAAAGCAACCAGGCTGACAGGACATGACCAATGAATAAGTATGCTGTGCTTCATGGAATACGTATCCAGAACAAATTTCTCATACCATCTGTTCCTCAAGAAAGAATGTGATAGTTTACTAGGTATTACAGACCTCCAGACAGGAAACTAAAAAGATTCAAGGAAGGGGATACGCAAAAAGATTTTCTATTATGACAAGTCAAAGCAGCCAATATTTAAATACACTACAAGACATCTGGAGGCTTCAATTCTATGTTATGATAGAAAATGATCTATGGGAAAAGTCAGGACTCTGTCATTCATTCATTTGTAGACCAGCACAATGTATTATACTTAAAATGCTTGCTGAATTGCATTATTTATGATACTAAATGGAATGAGCTAAAACTTAAGTTCAACAAATAAAACAGGCCTAAAATGTTTTTCAAGTCATATCTAGCTACTTTTTAAGACAAAGGTGGGTGCCAATTATCCAATTACCTTTTCTCCATACAAATCAATTTTAAATATTTTAAAATCTTAAAAAAATGCCACAGTTAAAATTAAGGAGTGGAAAAATTCAAGAGAATACATTCATTATTTCAATGATCTCCACCTTGTTAACTCAGAACTCAAGGCTACCATTATATAGTATTTATTAAGTACTTACTCAGTGCCAAAGACAATTTCACTGCTTTAGAGATGTTATTTTCTATGAGCATGATTTCAACCTGCTATACACAGAATAGGGGTAATCTTTTTATTTCTAAAATCTTTAAGCTCCTTTCCTCAGCATCCTAGTAGTTCTTAATCTTGCCACTGGGGGGCACCAACAGAACACAAGAAAATAGGCCTCTCCATGCCTAGAGTACAAATGATAAGTCATTAACAATCCCTTTGGCTAAGTGAGACAAGCAGGTACTTGATAGAATAACAAATCAACACTAACATAAGAATGAAAACAATGTGATTCTCCATTATGGTACTGAGACAACTAAGAACGAAATATATTAATGTAATTTATACTTTTCCCCTTCTTGGATGAGCTATTTGCAAATGTCACTCATCTCTAAGAAAACAAAATGTTTAAAGTCAATATCCAACATTACAAATGCAAATCAACAGAAAGAGAATCTGAGGTGTGTGTGTTTGTGAGTGTGTGTGTGTGTGTGTGTGTAAAAATACAAATAAGATTCTCAGGTCACAAGTATCTTGATTTCCTAAGCAGGAAAAAAGGTGTAAATTTAAGTTTTAATCAGGTCAATTCTCAATAATATGAGGTTTAATTTTTAGTTTTCTTACTTCCACCATAGCTACAAATAAAAACCAAGTATATTCTGAACTAGTTCCACAACAGAAGCACAATCTGGTAGAAACTTGGGGGAAAAATATTGTTGAATTTTTCCTGATATTATTTTACACTATAAAACAGAGGCTTATCCTTTTTTGGATTCATAGACCCTTTTGGTAGGCTGGTAAGCTTATGGACTCTCTCAGAATAATGTTTTTAAATTTATTTCAGTTAGAGATTGGTAAAAATAAAGATTTACGGTTTTTTTTTTCCCATCCACATTCATGAACCCCTGAATTTTACCCATGGAAAAAACTGAAAGCCTTTGATTTAAAACTACTAACTAGACTACTAAGTAAAAGACTATTAACAGCCTAGAAGAAAAATCTGCAAATGACAAAATGGTAATAGTCTTCAAGTAATTAAGTTACCACTACGGCCACTGGTTTACTCTCCCTCTCAGGAATGCCAAAAGCTGTTTTTTTTTCAACAGGTCTGGCTGATAATTTTACATCCAAGTGTCTGTTTTAGTTTTGATTTTGGTAAGCCTTAGTTCTTTTGACACTAAAAATTAGATACCACTCCTAACCTTCCTCAACTTACTTTTTTTAATAAAAAAAAGAAAAGTAACTTTAAGGAGTCTTTGCAAAAGAACATTTACCATACAATGCATCCCGATTTTTTGGAACATATAGATATGGTCACCATCATGATACTATTCCTATATGTCTTCCCCCTAATTCTGCTAGATCTTCCTACCTCCCCCAAACAGCAAAAAGCATATGAATCTGTAAGTTACCCAGAGAGCTTATTGTCCTCACAAATATTTTGGAGACCTAAAGGAGAAAAAAGTTAGAAGACACTACATTTGTAGCAAGAAGGCATATCCTAACCAAAGTAAATAGTTGGTTAGAAAACGTATTTCTGGAAAAAGATTTCTTTCTAATGGTTAAAAGTATAGTAGTGACAGATGTAGCAGGAAAAACAAACTGCCAAATGACAAGAAATTGTACTTTTTTTCAAACTTAGTTTGAGTTCTATAAATGGAAATAGAGAACTGAACACATTTAAAACTAAAGTTCATTTAAAAAGCTACAATATTTTCTTTCAGAATCATAAGTTTAGAGCTACAAGGAGATCTCAGAAGAGAGGAAGAAGGAAATAAGCATTTATATGGTGCCTACTATATGCCCTGCAGGCACTAAGTGCTTTACAAATATTATCACATTTGATCCTCACAACAACCCTGTCAAAGATGCTGTTATTCTTCCCCCACTTGACCGCTGAGGAAAGTAAAGCAAACAGAGGTTAAGTGACTTGCCCAGGGTCACAAAGCTAAATAAAAGTCTGAAGCTGGATTTGAAATCAGATCTTCTTGACTCCAGCCCAGCACTCTCTCTACCCACTATGCCACCTAGGTACATCAATAGATCTAGTCCAACTCCCTTATTTTAAAAATGAAAAACTAGGGCTAAAAAGGTTAAACTGCCTAAGGCAGAACAAGGACTTGAATGAAGGGCCTTGAGTCACAAGTACTCCAAAACTAGCACTCTTTCTACTAAACTATGCCGACCCCCAAACCTTAAGAGATCTGAAGGTGGTTTGGTTCACATACATAATCCTTCCTGTTGAAAGATATTTTTTTAAAGTATGTTTCACTACGAGTGTTAATACAACCCTCAAAAATTACAGGATTATCCTAATATATTCTATATACAGCCTAGAACTACATTTCATTATCTGAAAAGTATAATATATAATAGTCTTCTGTAATTGAATTATTGATAATCTTTACCTTAAAAACTTGCCTGTTTCAAAGTCATAACATATTGTCCAAAAAACTACCAAAGGACATGACATGCATATGCACATATATGCCCTACGAAAAGAATGGAGAATTTTCATATAGCTTAAATAAAATCCCTTAATCAAATTTACAATTTTTAGGGGCAGCTAGGGGGCACAGTGGATAGAGTACTGGCCCTGAAGTCAGGAGGACCTGAGTTCAAATCCAGCCTCAGACCAAATACTTGACACTTACTAGCTGTGTGAACCTGGGTAAATCATTTAACCCCAACTGCCTAAAAAAAAAACTTACAATTTTTAATGGTTTTATTTGGAATCAGTTTAAGAACATTTTGTAGTAAGTATTTAACCTACAGTAGACAGTTAAGAGGACTTTTATAGCTAAGACATAAAAACATTTTTGTGATGATTAAGTTTAGTAACAACCTTCTCAAAGAGTTTAAAGATAATTCTACTGTTTTCCTATTTTCAAAATTTAGACCTAATTATATTTTACTAAAAGCACAATAAATATGCCTTTCTCCCACATAAACACAGGCTACAAGTATATCCTTGATTACAATGCAGTTAGATTTGCAGGACTTTGCTTTTTTACACTGCAGGAAATTAATTTCTTAGGAAGTATGAATCCAAAGTTTTGTTTTTTTCTAAATTGCAGCCTGTCTCTCATCAGCATTACTTTGACAAGCACCAAGGCCACCAAAATAAATGCACCTTTTCCCCCTTTTCTTAAAAATGTATAGAGGCAGTAGTATTTCGAAGTACTACATCAGTAACCAACAGACTTGGCTTCTAGTCCAAACTACAAGTAGTATAAGTGCAAGCAAAAAATTCAGTCTACTCAACTGTAAAATGACGGTGTTAAACTTAGATCACTGGCTGCCATTTAGGTTTGCAACAAACAGTCCAAGAGGCTCACACTAAAATTTTTTCAGGGTACCAAAAGCAATAAAATAAGTGCCCAATTATGTTCCAAATATATCTTTCCTCATTTAGGACAAGCATGTACACATCTAAAACATTATAGGTTTCTTTCTGCCATTCAAAACTGTCATGATCATAAACACAACAATTTGAGTATTTGTGTAGCAATTAAATCAAACTCTGACCACTGCTAAGCCCATCATGCTCTTGCAGTTTCTCAACTTGTCATCAAATTATTTTCAAACTACCACAAGGCTTCAATGTTCTAGCAATTCCCAACTAATGCTTAGACACATGCACATATCCTCATTTTTGTTCTGTACACTGTACAAAAGAGTAGCTCCTTCACATCTTCATTTGTGTAATCACATGACAAAGATGTTACAAATGTTTCCATTTCTGTAGCACAAATATCAGGCTGTTTGAAAACCATGATCACTGCACGTATACGTTACAAGCCATCTTGAAACCATTATAGACTCTCTCAAATATTTAGGAAAAACAAACCTTACATTGCCTTTGATTTCAGAAGGCTGTTTTCCAATTAGACTTATCCTCCAATTATGTTACTATTCTATGAGGTGGATATTCAAATGAACAATACTGGTCAAATCATCTCTGTAAGAGTATAGACAGGGTACCACTGTAGGAATATGCCAGTGTTTATATATAAACATTGTTTAAAAAAAAAAAGTAACATATACAACTGAACTTTAAGTATATTTACTTAATACAGAGCTTGTTGTTAGCCAGTAGAAAAGTGTTTTATATTAAAACTAGACACTATTCATTTTCTTTGATTGGTTGAGTGGCTACAGACAAAAAATTCATTTTCACCTCTTGGCAATCAAGGCTATAAAAATTCTACCAATCACAAACTGGTCTGGGCAAGCATTTTCACTTTATTCTTGTTTTAAATAAAAATACAGGGGAAAAAAACCTTAATACAGAACCAGATTTGAAACTGTTTGTTGTTGAGACAAAAAATGCAAATCTTTGTTTAGATTAAAAAAGTCCATCAATGAAATTGAGTTTACATATAATTAGTACATTGTTAAATATATTCCAAGTTGTAACTTTTTTATTTAAAATGTTATTTACATTCAACAAAAACTATAAAAAATTAATATGAAGTCTTGCAAATGATAATAAGCATATAATCTTCCTGAATTTCTTCTTTTAATCCTTACAGAATGTCCCACATAAGAAATCCATGATCATTTTACAATTAGCTTTATAAATGTTTTTTCTTATAATTTTCCTACTTTATAAATTTTAATTTGGAGGTTTGGGGACAAAAGTTGTCACTCCAGTTACTGTAAACATTTAATGAATACATTTAAATTAATATTATAATAGCATATTCTATTACCCTGGGGATTCACAACACATTTTTTTTTGTTGTTGAAGGAGGTTCACAAAACAAAAATGTTGGGAACCACTGGACTAAGTGACCTCTTAAAATCATGAATTTAGAGCCAGAAAGGCTTTAAAGGTTATCGAGCCCAAATTTCTCATTTAACAGATGAGGAAACCAAGGGCCAAAGAGACTGAGACTGAATACCCAAAGTCAAATTGTTAAGTATAAATAGTAATCCTCTCATATGCATTAACTCATTTACTTAATATTTTTCCCTATAAATAGGAATAAGTTCAGATAATAGCTACACAAATATAAGCTATTTCCTCCAAATGCAAAAGATTCAAAGTAACACTCAAGGCCAGTTTAAATTCTAAAAGAAGAGACCTAACTGAGAATCCGTCAAACTTCTCGGAGACAGCAGGCTCATGTCTTAACAAGTAGACTGAGAAAAGCAGCCCAGAAACACCATTTAAAAGAAGGCAATTCACTTCATATTTAATGTCAATTGAGCCTATGCTGGTTCTAACCAACCATGGAATGAAACTACAGCATCCACAGAAATCCAAATGCTTCCTAATTCTGAATATTTGGTTAAAAAGCTGCTGGACATGGTAAGCTATTATTACTTAGCTAAGAAAGAGTAAGTGTTCTGAAAAAAGTCAACAAAGAATAATTCCAGGTTTAAAACCATATAGTCATAAACAGAAGACAATATAAGTTCTCTAACTCAAAAAATATCCATCTCCTGACAGAAAGAACTTTAACTGGCTGCTGTCTGAACTCCTTTAGACTACTAAGTGATATAAGCAGTTGGACGACATTCTAATTTAGTAACCAAGTAGCAACCCTATAACTATTTTTAAAGCCTGCTTCTATAATCATTATTCATGTCCATGAAGCTACATTTGGAGAGAAGCAAAACAACTGACTGAAACATAGCATAAAGCTACTATGTGCAAGTCAGGAAATAAAAACAGCACTATCAAATCAATGTGCAAGAGTATAAAAGAGGTAAGGGAAACAAAAATCAAATAGACTTTTGCTACATACTGGAGTATTTATCAACTAGGTTTACCCTTTAATGTTAATTTTTCTTTTTAACAAGACATTAAAAGAGCTCATTTGATAGCTTTAGACAACAGGCCCACATAAAAACAGACAAAAAAATTAAATAAGTTTTAAATTTTAAAAAATGAATTAGGAAATATTGCATGATAAACCTTAGCTACTTCTTTTTAACTGCAAACAGCTGGTTATGATTTTAAAAGGAAGTATACAATTGGGAATAAGAGTCTAGTTATATCTTTAGTTCTGGAGCCAAAGAACAAGCAATCATTTAGAGAAAAAAACTAGGTCTTCCAATTCCACATCAAAGGTTTAAATGGAGCTGTCCTTAAGCTCAATTTCTTGGGAATGAAAAGTTTCCTTAAACACAACATCCATTGCAGAGCAGCCCATTTCCATTTTGTATTTATCCACAAATCTTTATACTAGACAAAATGATATCAAACCACATTTTCTCGCCAGACTATTCTCTTAAAAGCAGTAATATATCTAGCACAATTATAGAAACTCTTGGCTTACATTCTTGTAATCTAGCCACTGCTTACCCATGTTCAGACCCCTTAAGAGTATGCCCAGTATGATGGATATTTTAATAAACCTTGTTTCTGGCTGAAAGAAGGCTTGGGTCGAATTCTTTCAGGCAGGACCACGTGTTGTGATTTTGGGGTCCCAGCACCCGAGCCCCTAAACTGCATCATTTTGGTGGCCCATACGGGGAAACTGCCTAACCCCAAGTTCTTCTCCAGCCAAGACTGGAAGGTATGTAAGCCTCCTCTCCCTCCTTTCTTGCTTTGCAGTTAGGGTTGCTCTCCAAGCATCAAGGCTTGGAGGTGCTTTTCGGGCAGATAGTTATGAGGTTGTCTCACACTCGGCCTGATGCTCTCAGGCTCTCTTGGTCCACTGGGTTGGTTCAAGGCCATGGACTGGGGTACACCTTCCAAAGCATAGAGCACAAGGACAGATGCCCTATCCGGAAGTGTGTGAATTCCGTCAGCACTAGGGAATTGAGGAAAACTGCAGTTGCTTCTTGGTTCCCTGAGGCTTACTTACTCCCTTCCCTCTGCACCTCTGAATCCTCCTTCATGGAGGTTACAGGGAAAGTTAGAATAGCTAAAAATATCTTGGCAGATTCTGGAGGTTTTGTGATTGATCATTACGGAGTTTTGAAACAGCTTCGATTTTGTCCTCCCCCACCTGGGAAAGGAAAAAGCGGGGAGGGGCAGCAGCCACAGCATGGGCCTCACTGGCAATGGCCTTGGGCCCTAGGGCAACCTTTGCCTGGAAGGATCACCCAAGTTCAGCACATCCTGCTCAAGGTAATGAAGCTAGCCTCCAAACTTAGGTAAGTACACTCTTAAATTTGCAGTTTTAACTGTTAATGGTGAGATGTTGATTCTCTGTGTAAAGTAATTTGGAAGTGCATTTAACAAAACTAAAGTCACTTGATTGGTAATGGGTTCATTTCAAGTTTCAAACTGGTGAACTTTCTGTATCAGTTATGTCAAGCAACTTTTCATAATTTGGTGACTGCTAAAATAATTTAGCTATTGTTGGTTATTGTTTTAATGTGTAAACTAGCCAAAAAGCTTGTCTGGGTTATGTATGGCTTGCTGAGAATTTGCAAGTGTATAGAAATCTCTAATGATTGGCTTTTTACACCAGGACAAAGTTTGAGATGTAAATCCTGGAAAAGTTTTTCCTAAGCTATGATTAGTAAAAATTTGAGGTAAAAGGTCATAGGATTTTATTTTGAGTTGTCTGATGGGTCATAATCCATCCATAATCAATAATCCACCATCTGAGAGAAATGCCACAAGCTACTCAGAGAAGGTGATACTGATGGGAAGTCAGCATTGGGAAAAGCTGAGAGGACAATTTTAGCCTCAGTCTAAGATGGGATCCTCCTGGCTCAGTTTCCCCATTATGTTCCTTTGAAAGGGAATGTTACCCATCTGGCTATTCCTGAGTCTAGCTATAAAGTAGATTTGATACTGAATGGTTGGAAAACTGAATTATCTGAATCCAAAAAGAGCTAAGGATGTTTTATCCTTTCAAAGCTGGGCCCTAAATCTAGCCCCTGCTTTGTATTTGAGCCCTGCAGTTTTTTTCTGTCAGATTTATATCTTCCAGACTATGGGTCATTCACCTACAGTTGGTAGAAAACAGAGAGTACCCCAATGTCCCCACATTGTTCCCTGCATACAGCCTGTGCTTGGTTCCAGTCAACCTCCTCTTTGGGACCTCCTCAAAGCATGGACAGCTCTACACCCCTTGCCAGCAGGAAGCAGTTTCAGAAGCCGAGACCTTCGCCCCTTACTCCATTCTCCCTTGGCCACAAGGTCCAGGTCCCAAGAATTCTGTTCTCCCCAGCTTACTGACCACTCCTAGGTCCCTCCCACAGTCTTTCTGTATATAAGGTCCACCTTGTCTCCATTAAGATGCTTAGATTCTTATAATCTAGCCACTGCTTACCCATGTTCAGACTCCTTAAGAGTCTGCCCAATAAAACCTTGTCTTTGGCTGGAAAAAAAAATATGGAAATTCTTTTCTACTCATTCAATATAAACTTATGCCTACCTGACCATCCCAAGAACCAAAAGCAGAAATTTCCAGTTATTAGAAGTTTTCTAATCATCTCCAAAAGGTACTCTGCAAATACTAAGCCAGTTTCTTGGTTTTAAACATATAACATTCTTAAAGCTAACTTTTTCCATCAAGTGAACTAAGACTTCAAATTGCATATGCTTATTTAACATTTAAAAAAAATAAAAAGACAGAAATTCAAGATATGTTGGACAAATCAACAAAATACTAGATTTTTTGGACAATGAAGTCACTAAACACTTACCACATATCTTCCACACAAATAGATTATAAAAATAAACATTTTTCTAATTCATGTGTTGATGTGATGGCTGCCAACAGCTCAGTAGCAGTTAACTATGATCAACAGCTTTGTCCTACTACAAAAGCATGTGTAGAAAACTAAACAGTTTCATAAACACTCCATAAAATAAAATGGAAAAAATTGCATTTTGTCAACAGTAAGAATCTTTATCACAGCTCCACCAATTACTGTGGAACCTTAGTGAAGTTACTTAAAGAAACTCAGGGTGAGAGAGTTATGGGTAAAATAGATACACTGCTTGTATTCTGTTTCATAGGGTTGTTGAGGGCAAAACACTTCGAAAAACTTTCAAGCTAACATATTTACATAGTGCTTTAAGATTTTCAAAGTGCTCTACAAGTATTAATCACAACAATCCCATGCTATTATTACCCCATTTTATAGATAAAGAAACTGAGGCTTTCAAAGTTTAAGTGACTTGCTCTGGGTCACCCAAATAGTAAGTGTCTGAGGCAGGATTTAAACTCAAATATTTCTGCCTGCACAACCAGTATTGTCCTATCTACTACACAAAACTGCCTTTCAATAGTAAATCTAATAGTATTAATAGCAGCCCTATGATTCTATAAAGTTAAAACAAGGCATTAAATCAGGCCTGAATGTAATCCAAAGAACCACAAATTCAAACATATTTTGCATCAAAATGATGTCACTGAAGTAGCACATAGACATATGAACATATCCAGTAACGATAGATCTGTGCTGTGCTCACTTTTCACTGTCCTTGTAAGCAATAGCTGACATCTGGCTAGCTGACTAGCCAGCATTAAGAATGTAGTCTGGACTAGGTAAAGGGCCAGCTCAGGAATCAAATCTGTTACCACACCTCATTAGCACTATACTCTAACCCAAAGTATGTCTCCACTTACTTGCCTCTATCTCTTCTAAAACCTCTGCAATTTGTCTTCTGACTTCATCATTAAAGGAACCCTATTTTCTCCAAAATTACCAATGATCTCTAATTGCCAAATATAATGACCTTTTCTCAATTCCATTTCTATCTCAGTATCTCCACAGCATTTAACACAGCTGACCATGTTTTCCTGGATTCTCTCTCCTCTAGGTTTTTATGACTGGTCTCTCTTGGTTCTTCACATGGTTTAAGACAGTTAGACCTAGAATCAGGAAGACCTGCATTCGAAACCCACCTCAGAAACTTATTAGCCCTGTGACCCTGAACAAGCCAAAACCTCTCTGACCTTTACTCATCTGTAAAATGAAAGAACTGGATCTGATAATCTCTAAGGTCCTTTTCTAGCTATAATTCTTTGATCTTATTTTTCTCCTACCTTTCTGACCACTCCTCAGTATCCTTTACTGAATCTTCCCCATTATACCTACTAACCTTAGGTGTCCCTCAATGCTCTTAGGCCCTCCTTTTTTTTTTCAGAGGTAGCTTTTGAGAGGAAGTTAAGTGAAGAATCAAATGAGTAAGATATAGGCAGAGGTAGGGATAGAAAGTACATTCCAGGAAGGAGGAACAAAATAAGCTAAGAAAGGGAATCAGGAAAAGCCAAAAGTGTGTCTGGACAACACTGAGTAGTACAATTAAGTAGGAACATTACATTCAAGATGGGAATTAGCAGAAGAGAAAGCAAGCTGGAGTCAAATTGTAAAAGAACTTCAATGTCACTACAGTCAAGGAGATCAGACTTTCATTTGATCAACAGGAAGTTATTGAAGTTTTTTTTGAATTGGGGAATGAATTTTATAGCAGTATGTAGGATGAACTAGGTAAGGGGGAGAGACAATGGAAAGAGAAACCAGTGTGACTACTCCCAATAGCTGGAGCAGCTAGATGGCTCTGTGTATAGAGCATAAGGCCTGGAGTCAGGAAGACTCGTTTTCCTGATTCAGTCTCAGACATTTACTAGCTGTGTGACCCTGGGCAAGTCACTTAACCCTGTTTGCCTCAGTTCCTCACCTATAAAATGAGTTGGAGAAGGAAATGGCAAACCACTCCAGTGTCTTTGCCAAGAAAACATCTAATGAGGTCACGAATAGTCAGACACAACTGAAAAAACGACTGAACAACAACTGCAATTGTATGGGCAAGGGTCAATGACAGTTTGAACCACAGTGGTTGCAGTGGAGATGGAACTGACAGAATTTGATAACTGATTTAACATAGAGAACAAGCCAGAGCACATTCAATTCAATTCAACAAACATTTATTGGGGCCTACTATGTGCAAGACATTATGCTAGAACCCGGAGATATAAAAACGAAAAATTAAAACCAACCCTAGCCTTCAAAAGGTGCTGAGGGATCCTACTGAGGGATAGACAACGTACAATATAAACAAAATAAAAACAAGGTAATTAATTTGAGGCAGGAGAGAACACTACTAATTGGAGGAATGAGCAAAGGATTCTATAGGTGGCATATAGATTTTAAGAATTTACAAGACAGGATAGAAGGAAAGCCAAAAGAAATACAATCAAGACAGCTTTAGAAGCTACATACTTAAAAATTTAATACATACTTAAAAGGAAAAGAAGGCTATACAAAAGAGTCACATGTTCACATATAATCTTTTTTCTGCTCTACTTTATATATAGAATTGTTCGTTTTATTTGGTATTTGTTAAGCTCAGGAAAAAAAAAGAGTGACATTTGAGCTAAGTCATGAAGGAAGCTATGGATTCTAAAAACGAAGGAAACTGGCTTGTATTAAACATATGCTATGTGCCAGGCACTGGACTAACTGCCTTACAAAATGATTTCATTTGATCCTAAAAATAACTCTTCAAGGTAGATGCTATTATTATCCCCATTTTACAGTCGACAAAGCTGAGTAAGTGATTTGCCCAGAATCAGGTAGTTAGGAAGTATCTGAGGCCAGATTTGAACTCAGGTCTTCCTGAGTTCCTTCCTATACTTCCCGAGTTAGTGAGTGTGTGTGTGTGTGTGTGTGTGTATGTATGTATGTATACATATACACACATATGTATGTATTACATATGTGTGTGTGTACACACGTAATCAAAACCCATTCTCCAATAGATAAGTAATCAAAGAATATAAACAAACAGCTCTCCAAAAGAAGAATTACAAACTATTAACAGCCATGATGGGATGGGGGGTAGTAGAAATTCTTCACTTCACTAATAATTAGAGAAACGTCAATCAAAACAAACCTGAGGTTTTACCTCATACTCAGCAACTGGTAAAGATGACAAAAGATAGGAATGGTCAATGTTCCAAAAGTTGTGAGAAGATAGACACATTAGAACATTATTGGTGAAACTGTGATTTAGGACAAACATTTTGGAAAGCATTCTAGAATTATGCAAATAGAGGGATGAAAATGCCCAAATCCTTTGACCTGGGAGATTCTACTATTAGCCACATACCGTTAGGAGGTCACAGATTAGAACTAAAAACAAAATAGTTACCCATTGATTGGGGAATAACTATACAAATTGTGGTACATGAATAAGTGGAGTATTATTATGATATGCAAAATAAAAAATACAACGAATACAAGAAAAATATAGAAAGACTGGCAGACTGAAGTAAGCAGAGCCAAGAAAACAACATATACAATGACTACAATAACGTAAAAGTAGCACAAAATAGAAAGTGAATGTTGCAAAATTACAAAGAACAAGAATGGCCCCAAAGAAGAGATCCGGAAAACACCTTCGTCTATTCCTTTGCAAAGGTGGGAGGTCCATGAGTATAGAACGTTGCATATATTTTCTGATTTTTTTTTTCAGTGTTTTGATCAGTTTTGCTGATTGTTTTTTCTCTTTTTCCTTTTCTTAATTTTTTTTTGTTGTTATACAGAATGGTTCTCAAGAAGTAGTAGGAGGAAAACAGGGGAAGACATGCAATATAAAAACAAAAGATATCAATAAAAATTTATTTAAAAAAGAAAAAGATAGAGTCCAGTAAACGTTATTGTAGATTCTCCCTCTTCTTTTGATATAGCGGACATGTTGTTTCTCATTTAACTATATTTATTTGTTACAATGGGATGGTCAATTAGTGCATAGTGAGAAGTTTAAAAAAAGCATTAAATATTTTTTTAAAAAATGTGAAAAAAGTTCAGAAGGAGGCAATTTTGTTGCTACCTTGCTCAATTTAATATCACTCTTAAAAAATAGAAGTTCATAGATTCATATACAATTTACTTTTGTTCTTTGTATGTTAAGACAATTGTGTTTAATAATGATTAAGTTTATAATAAAAAGGAATTTTTAAATTTTTTTAAAGGTAAGAGGGAGGAAAGAAAGCATTTCAGACACAAAGGTTAATTTGAGCAAAGAGAGAGAGAGATGAGAGAGGGAGTAAAGTTTAAGGCCAGTTTTGTTAGAACATAGAGTACATGAAGGGAAGTAATATGAAAAGTCTGGAAAGGTAGACTGACAACCAGGCTATAAACGCCAAGCTGAAGAGTGCATATTTTATCGTACAGGCAAGAAGGGGATATTGAAAATTCTTGGGAAGGCAAGTGGCATGAGCAAACCTATGCTTTAGGATGATGATTTTGACAGATATGAGTCAAAGGCAACATCCAAGGTGTGAACCTGGGGAAAATGTGAAGCCACTAAAAGAAATGTTAAGTCAGAATGAAGTATGGACAGAAGATAATTTTGTTTGAATTCTAGTTTGAGATGAGTACAATATATTCAGGAAGACATGTGTAGCAGAAACTTGGAGGTGTCATTTCTTCCATTCTTGCTCACTGAAGAGTTTTCACTGGTATCCAGACAAAGGTTCCCGCACTTAGAATTTTGCCTGTGGCTTATGGCAGGTGGCTTTAAGATGAAGTATATAGGCACATGTCACATCGGAAACAGCATGGCTAACAGAAAGCATACCAGATCTAGACTCAGAAGACCTGAATTCAAATCCTAGCTCTAATACTTAATAGGCAAGTGACCTTGGGAAAGTCCCTAAGTCTTTGAACCTTAGTTTCCTTCTCAGTAAAACTATCTAAAAGGATTGTTATGGAGAAAAGCACTGTAGAAACCTTTAAACAATAGAATATAAAATGTGGGCTAGTATTATAAGTAGGTAGCACTAACCATTTGCTTTCTTCATCTATTACTAGACTAGGCTCTCTGAGGGTACAGCACGGTACTCTAAATACAGTAGGCACTTAAGTATTTATTGTTGTTGGCATTATTCCTAGGCTCTGAATGCTCAGCTGAAATAGAATGTGAATGGAAGAATAGTTAGTCATCACGATATTTTTACATTCTCCTTTCAAGGTTCTGTGAAGGTGCTACCTTCTATACAAGGCTGTTCCTGACTCCCTTAGTTGTTAGCCTGGACTTTTCGTTCCCACTCCACCCCCAAATATTTACTTTGTATATATTTTCTTTTTACTCATTTGTGTACATGTAGTCTCCCTTCTAACACAATCTAAGCTTCTTGAAAGCAGGAACTGTTTTCATTTTTGTCTGTATCCCCAGGACCTAGCATTGTGAACCTTAAACAAAGCAGGTACTTAATAAATGCTTATTAGATTAAATTAACCTACCTTATTTATACAGTTCTGTAAACTTTTCAAAATGTATTTGTATACGTTCTCATTTGATCAAACAAGCCTTGGAAGTAAACAGGGTACATATTATTACCCCCATCTTATAAATGAGTAAACTAATTTTACAAATGAGAAAACTAAGAAGTAAAATTGCTCATATTAAATGGTATTTTGTGACAAAATGCCGTAATTTCACATAAATCTAAGCTTGTAGTAAAATTCTCTAGTTCTTATAAAATAGAACTTCACTTTCTGAGCAAAAAGGAATAAAACTAGGAATAATTAGGAAAACTGAAGGAAGCTGTAGACCTTTCTATAGGTACAGAATAAGTAATCAAGCATGTATTAAATGCTTGCTATGTGCAAGGCCTTGTGTTAAATGCAAGGGTTACAAAGACAAAAGTAAAACCAGTTACTGCCCTCAAGGATTTTAATGGGGAGAAACAATATGCGCACAAGATATACATACACATATATAAACAATATATACAAAATGAATGCCATGAATTTTTGGGAAGAAATGCCCTCACAGTTGGAAAGACATAGAAAAAGTCTCATGAAGAATGGCACTTGAGCTGAGTCTTGAAAGAAGTCAGTGATTCCAAAGATGAGGTGGAGACGGTATATATTCCAGACACAGACAACAGACGATACAAAGATACAGAGTCAGAAAGTACACCTTCCATCTATGCTGGCAGTACACTAGCTATATACCAATATAGCTAAAATGCAGAGTACACCAAGAGGAGTAAAATATAAGAATGGAAAGTTATGGGAGAGACAAGGTTGTGGAACTTTGGGCAGCAATGTGGAAGACACACTGGACTGAGGAGAAGCTTAAGGAAGGGAGACCAAATATAAATGAAATTAATGTAATTTTCCAGGTGAGGAATGTTGGGGGTATAACCTAGGGTGCCAGATGTGCAATGGGATAGGAGTGGGCGCATGGAAATATATGAAAATAAAAATCACAAGATTTGGCAATTAATTGGATATGTAGGATGAGTTCTGATTCTATTTCTCCTCTGAAACTGCTCTCTCTTTCAAAGTTACTAATTATCTCCTAATTGCCAAATCCATTTAACGGTTTTTTCTCAATCCTCATTCTCTTTGACTTTGCTGCATTTGCCACTGTTGACCACAATCAACTCCTGGGTACTCTCACCTCTCTTCCTAACTACTCTTCAGTATTCTTTATTGATTCATCATCCACATCATAACCATTAATATGGATATAACCAAAAGTTCTGTCCCAGGTTTACTTCTCTTTTCTCTATATATTTTCCCTACTGCTGATCTCATCAGCTCCCATGAGTTCAATTATCATTTCTAATCATAGAAATCACAGAATTATATATCCAGTCCTTATCTCTCTCTCCCGAGCTCCAGGTATGGCATCAATAACTGCCTATCAGACATTATCAAATGTATTTCACACTCAGTATTATCCAAAACAGAATTCATTATCATTTCCCCAAAACCTCTCTCTCTTCCAAGTGCCTTGGGAATAGCAATGCTTCTAGTCCAGTGCCCTCAACCATCCTGATATAAGCAACTCTTGTGAAGATGTAAGCCAGGCAACTTCTGATGATGATGCTAAAGCCACAGCTACCAAAGACCTAGAAAATAAAATTCTTGCCACCAAAGGTCTTTAGCAATGCCGAAACAAATATGATTTTGTCAGTGCAAATAACATTAAAGATGACACATTTCCATCTGCCTTTCCACCTGACTTGCAGCTCAAACATTCCATATGTGTTGTCTTCCCCATCATTAGAATTGTGAGCTCCTTAAAAATGGGAACTCTTACTTTTCTATTTGTATCCTCAGCACTTACCACACTTAATAAATGCTTCATTCTTTCATTCTGAACTTCCTTACTGCTGCTGAGACAAGCCTACCTTCTTTACTGAAAGAGAATACATGCAACACATCCCTTGCTAACACTACAGTCCCTACAATAAGTCTTTCCTAATGCCTTTCTGAAACAGCTGGGTGGCACAGTGCAACACCAGACCTAGAGCCAGGGAGACCTGAGTTCAAATCTGTCCTCAGACATTTACTAGCTAAGTGACTCTGGGCAAGTCACTTAACCCTGTCTACTACACTTTCCTATTTATTCACCTTTAACACTACTTCTTTTATGATTCCTCTACCCCTACCTATACCCCCAGATGAGAGTGATTTCTCTGTCACTTTATAATTATCTGTGCAGACTCTTTTCTTCTCTCTCTCTCTAACTGCCTATAATAAGCTCCTAGAGGACAGGGCCTAAGTTTTATCTTCCTATTCAGTTTAAAACACACCTTCCTAGGTGCTGAAAATCAAAGGTAAATATGACAAATCCTTTCATGGAACTTAAAATCTTTTTGGGGGGGGGTGAAAGTAAGGGAAGAAAATAGAAGACATGTACACAGATATTACAAGGGAGAAAGAGATAAGTACAAGGAAGAGAGAGAGGTCCAGGCAAAGTGCTGAGAGATACTTATGGAAGAAGATAACACTTTTTAAAGGTTGAGGAGGCTCTCAATCTCTTCTAGTGCCATCTACTGCACATCAGTTTAATAAGTATTTGCTGGACAAATCTGTTGAATGAATGGCACTGTCAACAGAACACTGGACTTAGAATCAAGAATTTAGTTCATATCCTAACTAAAACACTTGCTAACTATATGACCCTAAGCATATCAATTAACCTTGCCAGGCTTTAGGTTCTTTGTCTGTAATATGGATGTCCTCTAAGATTCCTTCTAACTCTTAAATCCATGATTCTATATCTTCTGTAGAAAAAAGGAAAGCTGTATACTGCAACTCATTCGACACAATTAAAAGATCCTATTACAAACAAGAAACCACTCTACTAACTGTACTACTCAGCTATCTCCAGTTTTCCCCTTCTCCAACCTATTCTCCAATTTACCAGTATAATAATCCAAGACACAGCTCTAATCACATCACTCCCCTACTTTAAAACTCTAGTACTGAAGGCATGTCAAAATCTAAATCCAACCTATATTTTCTGTCATTTCACATTATTCCCCTTCATAAGCTCTATTTTCTAGCCAAATTGGACTACTAGTCCATAAACTCAACATTCATCTCCAGTCCCTTTATATGTATTTCCACAAGCCTTGCAAGCACTCCCTCCTAATCTCTGCTTCTGAGAGTCCCTATACTCTTCTAAGGCGTGACTCAACACCTCCAGGAGGCCTTCCATCATGCCAGTTAGTACTCTTCCTCTTCAAATTATCTTCAACCTACTTATCTGTGCATGTATCCCTCTTAGTGTCTTCCAAGCAAGGATTTTCTTTAGTGGACTCTATATCTCCAGAACCTTGTTACAGAGTCTTGCACACAATAGGCACTTAATAAATATGCTGAATGGAATTGATAGGAGCCAGACTGGTTAGTTAGAAAAGACTTAATGAAGGTTAGTTTAAAAAAAACAGGACTGTGTTCTGAAAAAGGAAGAAGAGAAAAGGCATTCTGGGTCCAACCAGGACCTTATGACAAGGAGTTGGAGTGAAATAAATCATGTTAGTAGGGAGTACAAGAAGGTGCTCCTGGATAGAATTAAGAGCCCTGTGGCTGGAGAACAACAAAACTTAATAACAGCTGGAAGTAGGGTACCAATTGATGTAGGTCCTTGCAAAGGATATTCTAAGAGAACCACAAATATTACAGCTTTTCTGCTGCCAGTTTCTTTTCCTTCCAAGTCAAATAGCACATGCTTCTGTTCAACATAATCAAGTATACCATTCTAACCATGTTACATCACTCCTGAGTCTTCTAATGGTTCTCAGTTTACCACAGATCAAGTGCAAACTACTTTCCAAGGGCTTTAAAGTCTCCCAACCTATATATCTCAATGCCATCTAACTGCCTTCTAGTTACAAAAATTATTATCTTCCTCTCCAAAGAAGACTCTCTTCTTGTTTCCAGTCTTCCAGATTCCTCCAAACTAAAAATGAAGCCCAGAATCAACCATCTTCTCAAAGTTATCTGGAACAAGGATAACTCAAGAACAGTGAATACGCTGCAAAATCAATAAACGGAAAAGAAGCCTTCTTAACTAAATTTACCCAATATGTCTAAACCAACTCTAAACTAAAACTGAACTAGCCTGTAAAGTACAGTAGGTGCTGCGTGCATTCTTCTTTTGCTCAATCATCATCCTTGCCATCCTACACACAAAGGATAATATCTCAGAAAATTAGTGTCTTTCAATCAACAGAAGTAGATAGATTTAGGGGGGAAAAAAAGGTAGACAAGCTAACTTTCTGGAATGAGGATGACTCTTCTTACAGCCAGAGATTGACAAGATTCCCATTGATAAAACAGTACAAGGATGTTACTAAGGACTCAAGGTTCTTAGAGATAATCTATTGACTTAAGTACCATTTCTGTGTCTTTTGGTTCTAAGTGGAAATTTTAAAATAAGCCTGAATTTCTTTCACAAACTGATACACAATGAAGTGAGCAAAACCAGAAGAGAACACTGCACACACTAACAACAATACAGTATGATGAAGAACTGTGAATGAATTAGCTATCCACAGCAATACAATGATCCAAGACAATTCCAAAGGCCTCATGATGAAAAATGCTATCTGCCTCAGGAGAAAGAACTGATGTTGTCTGAATACAGACTGAAGAACACTATTTTTCACTTTCTTTTTTGTTTTGTTTAAGTCTTTTTGCACGAAATGATTAATATGGAAATGTTTTACATGATTGCACATCTTACAACCTATATCAGATTGATACAAAGGAAGGGGAAAGGTAGGGAGAGAGGAATAGAATTTGGAATTCAAAACTTAAAAAAAAAGTTTAAAATTATTTTTACATGTAATTGGGAAAAAATCAAATATCATTTTAAAGAATAAATTTGTTTTTATTCATGAGTTTTCAACTGCTCCAATTAGGGAATTTTAAAATGCTAGCAAGTATGAGTACATGATTTAGACATAAAGGGTGATATAATAAGCAAATTATGGAAGCATAGAATATTTTACCTGTCAGATTTATGGATAAGGAAAGAATTTAAAACCAACAAGAAAAAGAGAGCATTATAGGATGTAAAATTGGTAATTTTTATTACATCAGATTAAAAAGGGGTTGCACAAAGAAAACCAATGCAGCCAAGATTAGAAGGGAAACAGGTAACTGGGAGAAAATTTTTATAGCAAGTTTCTCTGAGAAAGGCCTCATTTCTCAAATATAAAGAGAACTGAGTCAAATTTATAAGAATAGGAGTCATTAACTAACTGATAAATGCTCAAAGGATATGAACAGGCAGTTTTCAGAAGAAATAAAAATTATCAGATGAAAAAATGCTCCAAATTACTACTGATAATAGAAATGTAAATTAAAACAACTCTGAAGTACCACCTCACACCTATCAGATTGGCTAATATGACAGAAAAGGAAAATGACAAATGTTGGAAGGGATACAGAAAAATAAGGTTACTAAAGCACTGTTGGTTGAGTTGTGAACTGATCTAACCATTTTGGAGAGCAATTTGGAACTATGCCCAAAAGGTTATAAAACTATGCATACCCTTTGAGCCAGCAATACCATTACTGGGAATGTACCCCTAAAGAAATCAAAGAAAAAGGAAAAGGACCTATATGTACAAAAGTATTTACCGAAGCTCTTTGTGGTGGCAAAGAATTAGAAACTGAGAGGATGCCTATCAATTAGAGAATGGCTGAACAAGCTGTGATATATGATTGTGATGGAATACTATTGTGCTGTAAGAAATGATGAACAGGATGCTTTCAGAAAAACCTGAGAAAACTTACATGAACTGATACAAAGTGAAATGAGTAGAACCAGGAGAACAATGTACACAGTAACAGCAAAACTATATAATAATCAACTGTGAATGACTTAGCTATTCTCAGCAATACAAGGATCCAAAACAATTCCAAAGGACTTATGATGAAAAATTATATCCACACCTCCAAAGAAAGAACTGATGGCATCTGAACACAGATCAAAACATCTTTTTTTTTTTTTACTTCATTATTCTTGTTTTTATGGTCTATTTTCTTTTGCAACATGGCTAACATGGAAATGTTTTGCAGGACTGCATATGTACAATCTATATCAAATTGCTTGCCTTTTCAAAGTGGGGGGAGGAGAGAAAAGAGAGGAAGAAAATTTGGAACTCAAAATTTAAAAAAAAACAAAACTGAATTTATTTGTTTACATGTAATTAAGAAAAAATAAAATTAAAAAAATTTTTTAAAAGTAAGTGCTACCAAATTCTGTAATAGGGAGCAAAATACCAGTAATATACCTCTGGCTAAGTAAAGGACTATCTTATACAAAGCTAACCATCTGTTGGAACCTATGCTTCATACCAGGAATTCTTAACTTAAATATGAACTTTTTAAAAAAATGTCTTTGTAACTGTACTTCAATATAATTGGTTTCCTTTCTAATTCTATGTATTTTATTTTGTTCATTTAAAAACATTAGTCTGAGAAGGGGTCCGTAGGCTTTACCAGATGGCAAAGGGGTCCATGACAAAAATAGATGAAAAACCTTACTTTACATCATAAACTTAAAATACTAAGCACAATTGGTCCAGTCTAAACACATACTGACTTAATATTATTTGCTCCTTTAAATTCTCCCAAGCCTAGTTCTACCCTAGCCAAATACCACCTTGGTACTGGGATTTCTGCTACTCTACCAATCTTCACTCTAAATAAACAAAGCAGTTTGTCAAAAACCTTCGTCAATGTTCTTCTTTACAGCAAGCTAGTCCATTTAGCTCAAAGTCTTTTTTTGGGGGGTGGGGGGGTGGGGAGGGGGAGTGGTGGACGAAGGGAAAAGGGAAAAGAAAAAGAGGAATTCAAAGTTCTCCAAAACTTGGAAAAAATTGTATGTGACTAGCATTTTAAAACCTGAAGCAAATTCCCAAATTTCAGCAAACTGGGACAAATCATCAAGCAGCTTACTTTAACATATACTGAGATACATAGTATCAAGGAAGAGAAGTATTATTTTAGCCACTAAAAGGTCTGAAATGGAAAGTAGAGGGGACCTTCCCCTTTGGTTTTCAAATTTGATAATAACTCAGTGTCAAACTTTGATCTCCAAGTCTATTTTCTCATTTGAGTGACTGAAAGAGTAAACTCAAGAAACTACAATCTGAAAATGATGAGTTTCTACGAATTTTTTCTTCAGTATGAAATTACTATAAAAATAAACTCAAGCCAACTAACAAATTAATTTTACCAATCAGTTTGTAATAGACAAATTCTTGGCCCTCGACTATAGGCAGCCTTTAGGATCTAATAACCTGACTAGCACTACCACTGTGTAACTGACTGCCATCAGTTATCTACCTAAGGTCTGGAGCAATTAATAATTGAAAATTAATGTAACTAAATAATTAAATTCATGCAGCCTCTACACAGAATTTCTCATCGTGTGGCACACTACAGGAAAAAGATCCTTGATCTAAACTAGGGGTTCTTAACCATTTTTGTGTTATAGACCCTTTCTCAGAATCTGTTTTTAAATAACTGAAGAAAATACTAAATTTCAGTGAAAGGCTAGGGAAAATAAAGATGTATTTTTTCCCATCCACTTTCTGAGACCCTCTTGAAATAATACATTAAGAATAAGAATAGTGGCATTTAGATAGAGCTTTAAGGTTTGCAAAGTACTTTACAAACTATCTCACTTTATTCTTACAATTCTGGCAGGTAGATGCTATTATTATTTACATTTTACAGATGAAGAAACTAAGGCAAACAGAAGTCAAGGCACTTACTGAGGGGTCATAGTTGAACTCAGGTCTTCCTATCTCCACTGGGACACCTGGCTGATATCTTACCCCCAGGTTTGGGGGAAAAAAAAAGATCTAAACCAATGTTTAACATAAGGATCACTTTACAATTCAAATTGGGGGAAGGGAGGAGGGAGACTGGTGAAACTAGTCTAAGTAAATACTCATTTTTCACCTTTTACCCATACTTTTTTTCAGACTAAAACAGCTTTGTCTTTGATTTGTTATTTCACTGGTGTGGGTACTTCCTCCACCAAGAGAGTGATTATAAACCCCTTCACAATTCCTTAATAGATGGTTGCTACAGCCAAAAAAACAAAACAAAAGAAAACAAAAAAACAAAACCTACCACTTGGTGGCCAACCTTCTGGTAATAAGCTTCTCTGAACTTGGCTAGGCTCTGAGGACAAATACAAAAATGGTGTTACAGATATAGATATGAAGCTTTGCCAACCTAGTAGTATGTCAGACCGTGAGGAAGAGCTGAGACTGTATTATATCCCTTTGATCATTGCAGAGGTGGGGTGGGGGGTAGAATATTATAGTTCTGTAACACTCAATATGATGTCTGACTCAGTGGATATGAGTGGTTTTGCTGAAAATGCTTTTTTACCCTCTTTTTTTTTGTTGCTGTTCTTTGTTACAAAGGATGGTTGGCTGGATAGAGAAGGGGAAAGGGAATATTCAGAAATTAGGATGATATAAAAACAAAAGATAGGTAATATTTTTAAAAATAGAACCTTAGGCCTTTAAGAACTCAGGATTGACGCCACACTATGATGAGACAAGACAGAATAAGACTTTATTGGAAGGCAAGAATTTATCTCCAAAAACTTTCCAACCAGTAGTTATTGATACTTCTATAAAAGTAAACAAATGATGGAAAAATCTAAAATTATACCATTTATTGAGAAAACAGAAATTATTAACATATATCAAGTATAGGTCCATTAAAACCCTAAAATATACGTTTCAAAATGCATTTGTTCAACTAGAAAATTTTAAAAAAAATTTAAAAACCAAGGCTGATTGGTTCCAGCCTCATTTTGGCAATTTTTTTTTGTACTATTTAGAAACATATCAAAGTCCTGTTGCTTCTACTTGCCAAGTGCTGATTCTACCTCTGTAATCTCTCCCCAATCAGTTCCTCCTTTTCACTCTCACTGAAACTCCACTAGCTCAGGGCTCTATCACCTCTCACCTGTTACTACTGTAACAGACTCCTAAATAGTCTTCCAGACTACACAATAGCCTGGGCAAGGCTCCTAATACATCCAATCTGATGTGTTCAATTACCATTACTTTGGAGATTCAAAAGATCATAGTATTTAGAGCAAAAAGGGACCTGCAGGGATCATCTAGTCTAGCCCTCTCATTTTACTTATGACAAACTAAAGCCAAGTTAAGGGACTTAACCAAGGTCACTAAACTAGACTAACTCTTGTCCCTCACCCCAAATTCTCTATTCTTTTTCCTATAACAGACAGAGCAGGTCATTTCTCTATTAAAAACCTTTAGTGTTCCCCACTGCCCATTGAATAAAATATAACCTCCTTTGTTGAGCATTTAGTATTCACCACCTGGCTCCAACCTATCTTTCTAGACTGATATTACACTGCCCTATCCTATCCCTCCATCTCCCATTCACATTCTTGCCAAAATAGCTACTTGCTATTCCCCAAACATAACATTAACATCCGTTTCTCCATGCCTTTTGCACAAGGTGGCCCTGACCCCTCCTACAGGAGATCTGACCTTCTTGATCTCCCCAAATTTTAGTGCAGCTCTTGGATGACCCACCAATATTTTCAGCAGTGTAGCCACATGGGTCTCCCACTTAGGTCCTGGGAATCCAAGTCTAGTGCTTCATTACACTGCTGTCTACTGAAAAACCACTTCCTTCCAAGTTCAGCTGAGGTGCTAGCATCTCCATAAAACCTTCTTCATTTCCTCAAGCTGAAAGTGATCTCCCATTCCTCCAATATCCTTGGTATGCCTCCTTTACATTTAACACATTCTCCCTTGTCCTTAGTTATTTCAGTATACAACTTAACATCTACATAAACTCAGTAAGAGCAGGGACAGCTTCTTTCACCTCTGTATTCTCAATGCTTTACATATAGTAAGCATTTAATTAGTCTTTGCTGAATTAAATCATAAAATTTACAATTCAGATACTTTCTGACATAACTTTTAAAGTAGAGAACTTGCCAGCAAGTAGTCATTTTAATTTTAAAAAGCTATGAAGCACATCACATCCTGGAACATATTGGAATAAGATGATTAAAAAGGCTCACGAACCAAAACGGCTTGAATACCCTCTCCTGAACCATATAGCAAGGGACCCCAAATCCTACCAAAAGGATTTCCAAAAGCAGAATGGCTCTTCCATAGAGAAGGGCCTCTGAAAAAAGTTTCCAATCCAAGTGGCATGATACAATGTTACATATTTTGGAATATTAAATATATTACCTATAAAGTTAAGAAATGATATAATTAAATAAAAGAAAAATGTAATATCTATGGTTAGTCCTTCTAGGAAATGGCTATCTATACATTAATGTTATCTGTGATCTTATCAGTAAACCAAAACTGACCACTACTCATTCCTAACATTTTTAGTTTTATTGATATGTTTTGTTTTTACATTACAAACATCTACAGATTACCCAAACTCCAAGAGAGGTCTCTTGAACAAAGTAAGACAACTAAGTAAATTAAGTAGAACTAATAATACAGTGACCTTATCTGAAAGCAAATTCAACATTCCACATCTGTAGCAATACCCTCTTTTTTTTTGAATTGACAGAAAACCTTTCTTAAAGAGTCTTTCTGAAACAAGTAACTTCTTGGCACTGATTTTGCATTTTACCACACGTAAGTTCTGGCAATGGGTTGATTTACCAAATACCTGTTTAAAATCACATCTCTCCTATGATTATCTGTATCACTAACTAGCAAAAAATTCCTAACAGGTTTTAAAAATGCATATTTGTGAATGTCTATACATTTTCTAGTTCTCTCCTATTCAACTTAAATTCCTTTAGTCCTATGCCCAGTGATACTGTATTTACTATAGAGTCATGCACACAATACTTTCTGGGAGATTTTAAAACATCTAACAAAATAATAGTTATCAAAACAAGGTATCCTTAAAGTAATTAGGGAAAAAGAAATGTAAACAAAGGCCATTAATACAAATGACACATTCTTAAAAACCTAACAACATGAATGGACCAACAAAATGTCTATAGAAAAAGACAAAAAAAATTATACAAAGTTCTAACAGAATGCAAGCGAAATAAAGAAAAGCATGTAGATGTATCAATACATCTGATATCCAATACTATTAGTGTGAAAGTATCAATACTAAGAGGACAGATTTGTGGTTATAGCAGCAAAGAGTTTAACAAACTAAAAAAGGAAAGAAGAGAAAGAACTAATAGAACAATTAGCAAATTCAAAAGTGTATATGTTTATACACTTCAATCAAATCTATCTTAGATAAGAAAATTTTCCTTCGATGACCACCACGAGTATCCCTTAGTCAAATCAAATGGTGTTTAAATGTCAGAAGTTTTACCATTTTTTTTCAGTTTAATACTAGACTGACAAATTCAGCTCAACACTCTGATCATATGCTAAGCCTGGAAACAAAGATAAGGTCATAAGCCAGTAAATGATTAGCCTTAATAATATGAACTAACCCATAATTCAATAATTTTCATCAATACTCCCTACACTATATTTTGTCTCAGCCAAAATCAGACAGGTTGCTCTCACATTTTAAGGCATATGGAAATAAGGGGAAAGATAATTGTGTTCTAAACATAAATTCTTGGTAAGTATTTCAAGGCAATACAATTTCAAGTACAAGGTTACAGGGAATTCCACAAGTAACTTAGTTCTCACTACATTCTTGAAACAGAGAAGCCCCCCTTTAAAAAATACATGGATCTCTAAGTTAGAGCTTAAAGCTTCACAACAAAAAGATAAGCTCTGAGAGAAGTCTGAGACAACTTTTTTTGTTCATGAAGGTCCTCATTTACGCAATGAAAAACAAGTAGCCCAAACAACTGAATCTGAACTCCTCTTGATAAAAAATATATAAGCTTAAAAAAACCCTGGCAGCTATATGCTTTTTTAAAAATTAGATGAGAAAGCCATCACTACCATATTCAAAAATCAAACATGAAAATTAATAAATGCTACCAAGTCAAGTACTTTAGCAAAACTAGAGATCACAGAAATTCAAGAGACTAAAATTATTCCAAAAGGCCATGCACTTCTAAACATGGAAGTAAAATTGCTGAATATGAACTAAAGACTAAACAGTGTATTTAAAAAAAAAATCAAATTCCAGTTACTATCTGCAGGAGTTGCTATTACACAAGGAAAAAGGCTGTTCATAAAATCACAAAGGGATCAGCAAGCATCACCTTAATAAAATTCTCTATTAGTGGTCCATAAGAGCACTGCTTTGAAAAATTGCTACAATATCAATTCTTTTAAAAGGCTTATTTTAAGCTCATCGATTCCTGCTAAAACATTACATTTTCTATTACGTATTGGGCTTAGGTAGAGTTGGTAAGGATATTTCCAGTTAATCACAAATTGCCCATTCCCCACCAAAATCTGCCTCAACCAAATATTTAAAACTCGTTAGGGTAAATCCTGATAGAGCAACTTTGAATTATCCAAATGAAGAGAGGTGAGGAGAAATTTTAATAATTCAAGACTTCAATTTCCAAAAAATGTATGTGTTTGTAAAAACTGACAATTAATCCTCCCACTAACCACCAGGAGATTTGCCTGCACAATTATATTTGGACTAATATTAAAATGAAGTACATTCCCTCAATATACATCAATTGATAAACTAGCACATGAAAGGAACCACTATTATACTACAAACACAATGGGTGACTGAATAAACAAATTCAGGACTAAAAGTTTGCTAAAATGAGGAAAATATACGACATAGGTTGACTGTTCTAACATTCTGCTCTTGTAGCACTGTGTTATTATCTTTAAGTAAGCTGCAGGAATACTCATTCAAAAACAAATAAAAAGATGACAACATCTAGAAAGGTTTTGGCCAAAGTCAAAAACCAAAACAGCAGTCTTGACATTTAATTACTTGGTCTTTCTATAAACACCCTCACTCTTGCTTCATGGCATAAGCAAGGAAGTTTTAAATCTGATGAAAGTACCTAAAGATATACTCTTTTTAAGTACAGTTAACTATGTAACAATACACAAACCTAGCGTAAAAAAAAAAAAAATAGGGCTTAGTCCATTCGACCCAGAAAAAAAAAAAAGGAACTTCTTATACATTTCTCTATTCCAAGCTCTCTGGAGCCAAAGCTTGAATAAATCCATTGAGCTTTGAACTTTAAGGTAAGGCAAGGGAATAGAAACAACAATATTCCTAGTTTCCACATCTGAAAAATGGGGAAAGGACCTTTTTTAGAAAGCCAAGAAACATAGTGATATGAAGCCAAGTAACTAGTAGTTCATCCAAACATACAATATTTTCCTTATACAGCTCAACACAAACTGAAATTAAGCAAAATAATTATAATCCAAGAATTACACTGACCATTAACTATATCAAACACGAAAAGATTCTAAGATCTTTAAGGCACTTGAAGCTACAAGTTAAATACATTCATCAACTCTGAATTCAATTTTCACACATCCTCTCTCCTAAATACAAAATACCAGGGTTATGAGAACCACCAATCCAGCAGGGCCACTGAACCCATTTTACAGAACCTAGTTTAAACTAATCCCAGCAAACATATGGATTAAATTCTACCAGAGGCAACTGGAAAGGTCAGTTTTCGATAAGAATGACACCATCATCATCACCACCACTACCTCCTTAAAGCCCAACCGTACTTCCCTCACTTTCACTCTCCCAGACAAAGAATATAATCTGTAATAAAGTCGGGTATGATAGAAAAGAAGATAAAAGGAGTCTAAGAGACTGTGGCAGAAAAAACAGACAAGGGTTTTTGAGAGTGGAGGAATATAAAGATTGAAAATATTACACTGAAAAGAAGACGCTGACAGAGGAAAGGTGTAGGATATATTTTAGGCTGGGGGAATTTAAGTTCACTTCTTACTTTGGGGGTGGGGATAAGGGTGCAAAAGAGCCAGGGACTATGGCTCCCCAAATCTTAGTATGTATGGAAAAATTAAGCAAGCTAACGGGAAGGGGGGAGGGGGATGCAAAAACAACAGAATGATTAGATGTGACTGGCCAAAAGAGAGCTGGGAGGAGAGGGGAGGGGATTTGGTAAGAGTTAACAAGGTAACAGGGTGGGGTAGGCTGGGAGGGCAGAAGGTAGCAGCAGATAGAAAAGGGGACTGGGAGATAGGGGGAGACCAGTGGGCTGGCCTTGCAGAGGGGTCTGTGGCTGACGGGAGGGGGTGAGTGGCGTGGAGCCAACTGCGGAGGGAGGGTCTCAGAGGCACAAGGGCAAGGGGGGAAGTGACTTGTCAGAGCTGGTGCCAGGGTCCAAGGGAGGAAAGGCAAAGCCCAGGAGGCAGGTGCGCTGGGGCGGGCCGAAGGGAGACTAGGGTGGCCCAGACCAGAGCAGATCATCGGCGGGGGAGGCGGGCAGGTAGGCAGGCAGAGGAGGGTGGTGGGGGCCGGGGACGGGAGGCTGAGGGGGGCCCGCTCTCGGCTTCACTCACAGTCCAGGTGCTTTTTCTTGGGCCCCATGATCTCGTGGGTCGTGGCCTTGCATACTGTCTTGGAGACGGCCGAGCCGGTGACACTGTGCTGGGCGGCAGTGATCCGGTCAGTCAGGCTCTGTCCCGACATCTCGGTGGCGCTGCCTCCTCCGCCGCCCCTCCCGCTCCGCAGCCGGCGGGGACTGGGACCCCCAAGCGCCGGGGGACCCCCCCCCACCGCCGCCGCCGCCGCCGCACCCCCGGCCTGCCTGCCCACCTCCCAAGGGCTCCCTCCCCGCCTCCCGGCCTGGGGCGGGGCTCAGGGCCCGGCGCGGCCACCGCGAGCCCCGAGCGAACGGGCGGCTGTCACCCGCGGGGTCGTACACGGTCCGGGGCACTCCCCTGCCCCCGCCTCAGCTCAGCCCACCCCCTCTCTGGTCAGCTGGAGCCGGGCAGGGCGAGAGGGACAGGCAACTGCAGGAAAATGGCGGCGCCAGGCTCCTCCTCGGAGCTTTCCGGGCTGCCCCCGGATCACGTGACTCCGGCGCCGCCCCTCCCCCCTCCTCTCTTTTCCCCCCTCCTCTTCCCCCTTCACTTCTCTTTCCCTTCCCTTTCCTCTCTCGACTCCCCTCCCTGGAGCCCCAGAGAACAGCGGGGCGGGGATCACGCCGGATTACGTGACGGAACCCGCCCCGCGGGCTCAACAGGAGGCGGGGGGAGGATGCTGCTCGGATCGGCTGCATCACGTGATGCTCCCTGACAACAGGTCGCCTGAGGCTGGGCCTGTGAGAATTACAGTGGACTCGGAAGGCGGGGTAGGGGGAGGGGAGGAAAGAGGGAAGTGGAGGTGGCGCGCTGGGCCTAGGCAGGATCTCGCGCACGCACTTCCTCCTTCCCTCCCGCGCTTTCCCACTCTCTTTCGGGGGAAGTCAGGGAAATGGGCAGTGAGCTGTTGCTGCTGCCGCCGCAGCCCCTTCTGCCTTCACGAGGACGGGTTGTTTCGAAGAAGAACACTTTAAGGCACTCCCTAGATTTCCCTAAGAGAAGCAGGACCTAAAGTAGGTCTCCATTCCGTAGATTAGAGAAGCCCCCGTACCTATGGCAGACCAGGCGGTCATAGGGCCTTGCGCCCTGCTGCCAAAAGTGGGTGTCTCCCGCACCACTCCCATCTTAGCCCAGAAGGATTGTTTATTTTTCTCTGCATTGTTTTAAAACTTCACCTTTTATTCACCACCACCACCCCTTTGAAGCCTACCTAAATTTAGGCACCAAAGAGGCCAGTTTCTTTCTCCCTAGGGTGTCCCATAAGTCAGGAAACACATAGCTTTGTTGGAATGTAGAGAAGGAAGTGGTGGGGTGATGTCAGCAGTGATTACTTTGACCCTAGAAGGATGACTGCGGTGGTGATTAGACCTGACCAAAGAAGGAATGGAGTAGGAGGAGGTAGGACTAGCCATTGTCACTGTGGTTCTCTGTTACCCTTCCTAGGGGAAAAAATAAATTTTTATATGTGTAACTGTACATATATACATGTATACATGTATATGTGTGTATATATACATACACATATATAATCTTTGGGTCTATGTGCAGTGCCTGGTACATTACTAATCACGTAATAAATGCCTGTGGACTGATATTAGCCTTAAGTACCTTGTTGAAGGAAAGATACTTAAAAGGGATGAACCCTTAAAATTCTTGAGCTCTCTTCTATGAGATCCCAAGGTCCTCATGGGATACTAGGCTGTGGTCATATTTTTATTGTTGTTAAGTTCAAAGCAAATAAGACCCATGGCCACAAAACATTTCACCCATAAACCTGGAGCCCACTCGCTCACAAATAAAACATCAGTGGGAAGAGTGGGTAGGTATGTAGAGTACAGTACTAGAGAAGTGCACAAGTTGGGAACATGTGTGGTCAGGGCAACTCATACTTCTTCACTATGCATTTGGTAGGGCCCCACATTTAACTAAAAGGCATTTACAAATTTTGACTTACCAATGGATGTAATCTTGCTGTATTCTAATGAGATGAAGTCTATGTTCCCAATCTGCCCAGACTTCAGAATGCCATGTTTTAGACTGGTGACACTCAAGAGGTAGAAAGCTGGTAGAATTTGTGTACTGAAAACTTAATGTATCATATGAGAAATTTTGCAGAGTTCTCCCTATGCTGCACCTCACCTCCTTTTTGACAAAGATTATTCAACCTCTCCTGTACCACTGATCTGCTAAGAATGTACTGTTCAAACCAGTAGATAAAATCTGCGTGGAAGTGATATAAAATTGTACTCCCTAAAATATGTGATACTTTAATCCATCATCTCCGGTTCATTGATTACCTGAGTGATGGTTTGGTTTAACAGAATGTTAGTTAGCTCCTTGAGGGCAAAACAGTTTCTTTTTTGTCTTTGTAATCACAGAATACTATGCATATAGTAGGTGCTTAATAAATGTCTCCTGAAGTAAAAATTAAATCTGCCAAACCGTGACTTGTCTGTGGAATCAACTGGCAAAAGGAATGGTGTTCTTCAGGTGCAACTCTATCAAGTTCCTCTTTATCATTTCTACTCTTCTTGCAGGTTTCAAATTGCTGCCCTGTTCCATCTATGGGTTACACTGGACACATTTCAAATCAGCCTAAGCCTTTTATGGGGAAACACCCTAGCTAAGGTGAGATGGGAGGAACCATATTTTAGTTCTGCCAAATACATGATGTTTAATGCATAAGACAAATGTATGAGTTATCCTTTAGCGCAGAAAAGTATTCAAACTTTTATGTATTAGTGTGACTGACCTACTCTGGGAGAGCTCTGTGGTTCAATAGTCTCATATAAAAAAATGGAAAAAATATAACTGACTATATATATTATATATAATTTAAGGCTTGCAAAGTACTTAATGGACATTAACTCATTTGATCCTGACAATAACTCTTTGAGATGAGTTATAGGTATTATTATCCAATTTTACAGATATGGAAACTAAGGCTTAGAGAGATTGTGACTTACCCATGGTCATACAACTATTAAGCATCTGAATCTAAGTCCTGAATTGGAGTTAAGTAGTCTTCACAGTACATTAAATATCTATCTACTTCATTATGAAAAATATTGTCCATAGAGTCAAAAATTTTTAGAACTGGAACAAACTATAGCAATCTTTTAGTCCAACCTCCCTCGTTTTATAGATTAGAAGACAAACTCAGAAAGATGTACTTGTCTGTGGTCATATGATAAAAGTCAGATCCAGGATATGGTTCACCCAGGCATTTAAGATATGACAGGAAAGGAAAAGAAAAATGTGAAGATCTTGTGAAATAGGTACTTATTCTGCAGATTTTATAGGTGGCAAAACTGACCCTGGCCTTAAATTCTCGGTGTTGGAGGCAGCTCTTTAAGTAGCAGCGAAGATACAAGATGCAGATCTGCAGTGGCAGAGAAAGGTCCTCATTGAGACTTCTGTACTGATGAAATCACCATTCTTATCCAAAAATAGATGATAATACTAGAATTCAAACCCAGGCATTCTGACTCCAAAACCAGTGTTCTTTCCATTATACCATGGTAGTATTTATATGCTGTATTTTCACTGTAGTTTATTTCCTCTTCATGATTTTATTTTAGAAAGTCTCCACATTTGAAAGCAACCACTCAATGCAGATGTGGGCATGTGTTAAATTAAACTATTGCAAAATACACAAAAAGGAGAAAGATGGAAATAAAGGGACATAGGTGCCAAACATAAGCCTTACTAACCAAATCCACCTTCTATTACTAAGAATTTCTTTTGTTTCAATTTCCTTTATCTAGCCAATAAAACCCTTTGAAGTTGCTAAGTGAAGACCTATCACATCTAACCCTTCTTTCATGAAAACCACCCTAACAAACATACACAAGTATACTCATGCCTACCCTATAATTACATTAGGATATGTCTTCCTAGGGCATCATCCATTTTTTGGTAGTTGGTAAAATGCTGAATACCTAAATCTGTTTTGTTTGGGAAGACTTAGTGACCTGTGAATTAAGTGGTATAAGTATTATTGTCCTCATTTTATGGATAGAAGAAAATGAAGCTTGGACAAGTTCATTGATTAGCCCACAGTCACTAACTCACATCTAGGATACAGCTCTTACAACTAGTAAGATATAACAGTTTACGAACCTCCCCAACTCCAACCCAGTTAGTTAATAAAGTCAGAAAAGTGGGCTGAGTTTGGAAGTACTTCAGAAAAACAAGCTGACAGCTCATTTACATGTAGCATGTTGCACTTTACAAAGCACTTTATTCAACCTGTTGTTATTATCATTACATATTCTATTGAGATTGGTTTGTTGCTGAGAGAATCCCCATAGGAAAATGCAGGCCATCAAAATCACATCCACCCCCCCCCCACACCCAATGCCCCCATTTATACCACACATGAACTCTTCTGTGAATTCTCTGGAATTGCCTGGTTTGAATGAAATTGTTGTTGCTAAATCAGCAACACTGATTCCCAGGAAAGACGTCAGAGCCACTGGGAAGGTTCTGATGGCTTTGTAGAGCAATTAGTAGAGAGATCCAATAGAGGCAAGTACCCTGCTTGACTTGGGAAGTTGCTATTTATCACTCCAATAAAACCTGTTTGAGCTTTTGTTCCTGTACCATGCAGGATCTTTCAGCACTTTGCTCTGGAGGGAACATGAAGAGCCAGCCAGGGAGAGAGAGGTTTGATTTTCCTTCCTTTGGCTGGCTCTCTTCTCTGAAATGTCAATCTGCACTGGGCTTGGGAAGAGTTCAGTCGACACTGAGAACACTCTCTGGAGGCTGAAACTAGATGGTATCTTCAGTTTATACCTGACTTCTTCAATATCTAAAAGATCTGTAATTTTATCAGGTGCATCCTTCCACCAACCTGGAGCTTATGAAAGCAGCTTATTGCAATAAATAAATAGCTATATGTGGAGTCAAGAAGGCCAGAGTTCAAACACTGCCTTAGATGCTAGATGTATGACCCTGAGCAAGTCATTTAACCTCAGCTCCCATTTTCTCATTTGTAAAATGGGCTCATACATACCTCACAGGGTTGCCATGAGGAAAAAAATTTATGTAAAGCAATTCTCAAATCTTAAAACCCCATATAAATGTTAACTAGTCTTATGACTCCTCTATAAATATGTAGGTAAACTTCAAGGGTTAATATTCCTGAAAAATTCATCATTCTACATCCAACCTTGTCCTCTAACTGTGGGTGTTTGCTCAAGTAGCTGTCCTGGGCCACCTTTTCTCTATATATACTCTTACTCTTAATGATCTCATCAGTCCTTATGGGTTCAATTACGAAGTCTATGCAGATGATTCCTAGGTCTACATAACCATTCCTAGTCTCTCCACTCCTGCATCAACAACTAATCACCTATTAAACGTTTGGAACTGGATGTCTAATAGTCATTACAAACTCAACAAGTCCAAAAAAGAACTTAGCATGCTTCCTCCAAAACCCACCCCTCTTTATAAATTCCCTATTTCTGTAGAAGTTACCACCATCCATTGTCACAGTTACCCAGGTCTGCAAACTTGGTGACATCCTGAACTTGTCATTCTTTTTCACCCCTACATATCCAGTCACTAAATCTTGTCCACTACATCTCTCACATCTGTTCTTTTCTCTTCACTCACATAGTGGCCACTCTCCTTCAGGCCCTCATCACTGCTCACTTGGACTACTGCAGTAGCCTTCTAATTTGTCTCCATTCCAAGTCTTTCCCTACTCCTTCACACAGCTGGTAAGGTCAGCTTGTGTCAAGATGTCAAGATCTTCTTATGTCATTCCCCTACTCAGTATACTCTAATGGGTCATAATCTTACTTCTTCTAGGTTAAAATCTATACTTCACTATTGGTTTTTAAAAGTTCTTCATGATAGGGCTAAAACTACTTTGCCAACTCTTACCTTCCTATACTTCGTGGTAAAGCCTCTGTCTTTCTTATTTCTAATGCAGCATTCCATAGTCCATTGCCACACCTTTACACTGTTGTTACCTCATGCTTGAAATGAAATGAATGATTCTAAAAGATGGAGGTGATGCGGTTTAGGGGTTCAGGGGTGCTGGGTCCCCAAAATCACAACACACGGGTACTGCCTGAAAGAATTTGACCCTTCTTTCAACCAAAGACAAGGTTTATTAGAACATCCATCATATTGGGTACACTCAAGGAGTCTGAACGTGGGTAAGCAGTGGCTAGATTATAAGAATTTTAGCCATGGCTAGATTTTAAGAATCTGAGCAGTGGCTAAACTATAAGAATCTAAGCCTTGTCTAGATTTTAAGAATCTAAGCAGTGGCTAGATTATAAGAATCTAAGCCTTGACTAGATTTTAAGAATCTGAGCATCTTAATGGAGACAAGATGGACCTTATATACAGAAAGACCATGGGAGAGTGGCCAAGTAGTCCATGAGGTAATAGAATTCCCAAGGGTGGAAATGGGGCCTAGGTGGGACCAAGGGTGGGAAGTGGCCTGGGGCCATAGGGAGGCAAGACAATGGAGGGGATATTGGGTGTAGCCACAATGAAAGACCAGCTGATGGGGTTATAGCCTCAGGGGAACGCCAGAGATTTGGCCATGTGGGAAAGTCCAGGGTTTTTCCTTTCTGGGGCCCAGATTACAACCCCATCATTCCCCCCTCAAACAAATAGGAACTCAAATTCTTTTGGGGTAAGGGGTGAAGGTCTTGGCTTCTGAAACTGCTTCCTGCTGGCAAGGGATGTAGAGCTGTCCCTGCCTTGAGGGGGTCCCAAAGAAGAGGTTGACTGGAACCAAGCACAGGCTGCATCCAGGGAACTAAGTAGAGACATTCGCTGGTACTCTGTTTGCTATCAACTATAGGTGAATGGCCTGTAGTCTGGAAGACACAAATCTGACAGAAAAGACTGCAGGGCCCAGATCTAGCGCCCAACTTTGAGAGGATAAAACATCCTTAGCTCTGCTTAGGTTCAGATAATTCAGTTTTCCAACCATGCGGTATCAAATCCACTTCATAGCCAGACTCAGGAATAGCCAGGTGGGTAACATTCCCTTTTAAAGGAACATAATGGGGAAACTGAGCCAGGAGGATCCATCTTAGACTGAGGCTAAAATTGTCCTCTCAGCTTTTCCCAATGCTGACTTCCCATCAGTATCACCTTCTCTGAGTAGCTTGTGGCATTTCTCTCAGATGGTGGATTATTGATTATGGATGGATTATGACCCATCAGACAACTCAAAATAAAATCCTATGAGCTTTTACCTCAAACAGCAAGTTTTACTAATCATAGCTTAAGAAAAACTTTTCCAGGATTTACATCTCAAACTTAAATTTATCCTAATGTAAAAAGTCAATCAGAGATTTCTATACACTTGCAAATTCTCAGCAAGCCATACATAACCCAAACAAGCTTTTTGACTAGTTTACACATTAAAGCAATAACCAACAATAGCTAAATTATTTTAGCAGTAACCAAATTATGAAAAATTGCTTGACATAACTGATACAGAAAGTTCACCAATTTGAAACTTGAAACAAACCCATTACCAATCAGGTGACTTCAGTTTTGTTAAATGCACTTCCAAATTACTTTACACAGAGAATCAACATCTCATCATTAACAGTTAAAACTGCAAATTTAAAAGAGCATGCTTACCCAAGTTTGGAGGCTAGCTTCATTACCTTGAGCAGGATGTGCTGAGCCTGGGTGATGCTTCCAGGCAAAGGTTGCCATAAGGCCCAAGCCCATTGCCAGTGGGGCCCATGTTGTAGCTGAAGTACGCAAGTGAAGCGAGTGGAAGAAAAGTGACCAGGGTTGTAAGGAGGAGCTCTAAACTCCTTAATGATCAGTCACAAAACCTCCAGAATCTGCCAAGATATTTTCAGATGTTCTAACTTTCCCCTGTAACCTCCATGAAGGAGAATTCAGGGGCGTAGAGGGAGGGGAGTAAGTAAGCCTCAGGGAACCAAAAAGCAACTGCAGTTTTCCCCAATTCTCTAGTGCCGAGGGAATTCACAGAGCATACACTTCGGATAGGGCATCTGTCCTTGTCCTCTATGCTGTGGAAGTTGTACCCAGGTCCATGGCCTTGAACCGACCCAGTGGACCGAGAGCCTGAGAGGGTCAGGCCCAGTCCAAGACAGCCTCGTAACTGTCTGCCAGAGAAGCACCTCCAAGCCTTGATGCTTGGAGAGAGACCCCAACTGCAGAGCAAGAAAGGGAGGGGAGGGAGGATGCTTACATACCTTCCAGTCTTGGCTGGAGGAGAACGTGGGGTTAGGCAGTTTCCCCATATGGGCCACCAAAATGATGAACCTCCCTGAATTAGGGGTTCAGGGGTGCTGGGACCCCAAAATCACAACACGTGGCTCCTGCCCAAAATAATTTGACCCAAGCCTTCTTTCAGCCAAAGACAAGGTTTATTAGAACATCCATCATATTGTGCATACTCTTAAGGAGTATGAACATGGGTAAGCAGTGGCTAGATTATAAGAATCTAAACCTTGGCTAGATTTTAAGAATTTGAGCAGTGGCTAGATTATAAGAATCTAAGCCTTGGCTAGAGTTTAAGAATCTGAGCATCTTAATGGAGACAAGATGGACCTTATATACAGAAAGACCATGGGAGAGTGGTCAAGTAGTCCATGAGGTAATAGAATTCCCAAGGGTGGGAATGGGGCCAGTTTTTCCTTTCTGGGGCTCAGATTCCAACCCCATCAGAGGTGAGGAGGCAAAGCAAGCTTTCTGCAGAAGGTGCTGCTTTCTTGTTCTCGTAGGTCCTAGTGTCTCCCTTTCTAAAAATTGTCTTGTACCTAATTTGTATATACCTATCTATATCCCAGCTGGATTGTAAAGTACCTTAGCATAGGAGCTATTTCATTTTTTTCTTTGTATCTCCAGAACCCAGCAAATAGTAAACACTTAATATATGTTTCTTGATTGATAGATGAGTAGTCAGCTAATCAATAAACATTTAAATACCTGCTATGTGCCAGGCATTGTGTTGAGCCTGGGAATACAAAGAAAGGCAGAAGACAGTCCTTTCCTTCAAGGAGCTCATGATCTAATGGGGGAGACAATAAGCAAACAAAAAGTAGCTACAGACTTGGTGAGACTAGTCATTGGGCAACAAATCTATAATCTATTATCACCAAACCCATAATCAAAACCTGTTCAACTTTGTAGGACTGGCCAGAGCTTGTATTTCACTGGCATAGGTGAGAGCAGGGATATGCTAGAGCCAGCTCAAACTGAAAGCCAATTGTTAAATTTTCACTGTGAGCATTTAACCCTTAGAAATTGCCAAATGCTACAAACCAAGGCTTGATTCATTGCTTTGTTGATTTTCTAGACTTATAAAAGTGATAGTGAAAATGTCAATAATGGAGATAAAAATTAAAAGTGTCAGTGCATATATTTTTTCCCCAGAGAGGAGGTTGTTAAACATTTACTAGCATATCCCTGGTTGAGAGTCCAAGGTCACCTCCATGCTACAATAAAGCACTGAAGTAGGACTTATATAAAAGTTGAAGGTGACAATTTAAGGGAGGGGAAAAACATCTAGAGAATGTGGAAAGGATTATCCTGAAACCCTGAAGAATGGATACAATTGGTTTATGAATATCAAATGAGACAAAATTCTTCTTTTTGACCTCTGGATTTTCTCTATTGGGAATCACACATTGATATCCAACCTGGACTTTATTCTTGTATGGACAGTGTTGAGATGGAAGGAAGTTATTTCTTAATTATTGACCAGGTATAAATTATATCATAGTTCAAGATTATCTTTCTCTTGACTCATGACTCTACAAAATAGTTATGCATTTTCCAATGGCTCCACTGTCTTTTCAAGGAATCAGGGATGACCTCATTGACCCCATCCAATCTGAGAACATTACATGTCCATAAAAAATTGGAGTCTGTCATGTGCATATATAATAGTTTGAGACAAAATGACTAACAAGAAATTTACTCCTGACTTTCTATCCTATTCATTGTTGGAAATTTTATAGAATAGTACTCCTGGATTGAAAAAGATTTCTCACATTTAATAAGAATAAACATAAAATATGCTCAAAAGAAACAACCACCCAAATACAAGATAGAGAAGGCATGACAAAAAAAACCCACTTAATTTAAAAAAAGTTTTGAGGGGAGGGGTTAGCTCAATTTAAATCAACAGAGTGACATAGCAGCCCCCTCCCCTTCAAAAAAAAAGGTAACATGATTTTAGGATTCATTAAGAGAGATATAGTCTTCAGAACAAGGGAGCTAATAGTTTCATAGTTCTGTGTTCTGGTCAGACTTGTTCTGGAACACATCTAGATGAGGGTAACCAAGATGGCAAGAAGACTGGGTACCATACCATACAGGGAATGACTGAAGGAACTGAGGATATAAGAAAAAAAGACTTAGAGGAAACATAATAGTAATATTCAGCTATTTATAGAGCTATCATGTGGAAGAATGATTAAGCTTTTCCAGATTGGTCCTAGAGTACAGAATTAGAGATAAGAGGTAGATGCTGAAAAGAAGAAGATTTAAGCCTAACAGAAGGAAAACCTTCCTAACAACCAAAGCTATCTGAAAAAAGGAATGGGCTGGCCTGAGAAGTAGTGACCTTCAAGTGACATCAGTGAGCTTGATCACTTGTCAGGACGTGTTGTAGAGGCAATTCCTATCCAAATATAGTTTATGCTAACTACCCTCTGACTTTGATTCCAGCTCTGGGATACTGTGAAAATACTGCTATTCTCTGAACTGGGACAGTCTTATAAATTTTGTTTACCCCAGTTCAGTGGAACTAAACCAGAAGTAGGAGCTAGAATGATGACTTAATAAAGATGCAGTTTAGGAAAGATTTTAATATAGAAGGTAGTCAATGGGGTTGTTGTTCTTTTTAATCTCCATTAAGTCCAGAATGAGAGAAAGTGAGCATGTAAGATCTAGCGTACCTGTTAGAAATAACTTCCCAACAATGAAAATTAGTAATATTGGAATGGGTTATGTAAGATTAAGGAATATCTTATATATATATATAGAGAGAGATGTACATTATAGTATTTATAATTATATTACATATTTATTATATTATTTATTTATAAATTTAGAAACATTATATTTATTATATTATATATAGAGAGAGAAATATATATTATATAGAGAGATATTTTAAAACCAAGTAGATTCTCCAATGTCTTAAGTAGTTAAATAAGTTTCTTCCTGAAGACAAGACAAATTCAAAGATCTCTCATATCTCTTTCAGCCCTCTAATTGATTTCTTCATGGTCATTTAAATCACAGAAGAATTCAGTGTGTTTTCCTCAGGTTGTGAAAAAAAAAAGATCACTTTTTGAGCTAAGAACCATCATAACAAATTTTAGCTTGCTGGAAATGGTTCTAAGAAAATTATAAGGAACTTTAAATTTAGAATTGAATGGTCGACTCAGCCTGCCATTGCACTATAATTAGCCATTTTAGAGATACACGGGTTGTCACCCTAATGTGTAATTCATCAAAAAAATTTGCTGTGTGAGATAGATGAAGACAGGTCTTTAGATGGTTTGAAAAAAGTTTTCTCCCCATAACCCAGTTACACATTAGTGTGACTACTACTGTGTTTAAAAATCCAACTTAATATACATCTTTTAGTATTCAAGCATCTGATTTTCTCCTTTGCCAATTTCTGGGAGAGCATTGCTTCTAACAATATGGCAGCACCAGTGCTAAAATCCTATCAAGCATATAGGGGGAAATAGGTATATTAATCAGTATGGTGAGTGTCTGTCATACATACAGATGTCAGTGGTCATTTTTATATATACCAGGTTCCTAGGGAATAATTCTCCACTTTTATCACCAGTTTAAAAACCAAGTGTTTTCAATGGCTATAGATGTAAACAATTCCAACAACAGAAGTAAGGAGCAGAAATGAGCATGGGGCATGCTCCAAATATTAAAAGATATACTGTAGAGTGGGTTGCAGTAGGAGCTGATATTTGTAGCAGCTACTAGTATGGATTTTGTTGAATTGAGTTAAGTTTAAATTTAAATGAGTATGCATAGTATAAGCAGTATTCACTGATAAGTCCAATCAAGAGATCCTGGGAACTAGGCTTAACTTGTACTTAACGTATAAATGAAAAAAAGTAAGAAAGTGAGAGAAGAATATATGGAGAAGAAATGTGACTCTCCCAAAACTACACCTTTACCTCTAGAGCCACCTCCCAAATATATGTAGGGCACAACAACTTCCTACACTAAGTACCCAGGAATTTATTCTTTTAGTTTGCCCACTTTTAAGGAATGTGTTTCTTATGAAATTATGCTCCATCAATTCTTATGAAAGCTTCCTATTGTCTTCTGCTGCCTACTCCACTAAACAAAGCTGCAGAATTTCAAAGGCAGCATGATGGTGGAAAGTCTGCCAGATTTAGAATCAGAGCATCTAGAGTTGAAATTCCGGCTCTGCTACTCCCTAGATGTGACCTTGGGAAAATCTTGTCACCTCTCTAGAACCCTTCCCATTTTTAAATCTCTGATCCTAAATTCAAAATACAAGCCCCTTTATGCCTTTCTCACACCTGCTAAGATTCTTTTACTCTCTCCTACATAGGCGTCCCTGCCGCAGCTTCCTACACTTGAGGTAGGTATGCTTAGCCCAGGCCAAGTATTATGAGGCTATTGTTAGACCTGGCATTTTTACATGTGTTAGTGTTTTGCCTAGGTGTCACCAATAGATGCTGCTCAGGCAACAGTTGAGTCATTTTTCTTTTTCTTTTTTCTGACCCCTTCATTCCTGGCCCTCATCTCCAGCTAGGTTTAGGCAAATGGGTTCTATCACTTCTTCCCCATCTTAGAACCAGGCTGTAATGATAGCACGCATGCACACACACACACACACACACACACACACACACACACACACACACACCTCCCAGTGTTTTTATTTCCCACAGCTTAGTGACAAATAAAGATGATTAAGATCAAATCTCTTCATCTGTCTTTCTCTTTTTCCACTTCTATTTCGCCCATTCTGACAACAAGCACGTGGGCCTGAAGAAAAGGGGTGCAATTTGTCTCTGCCAGAATTTTTGATGGCACAGCAAAGCCCTTCTCTGCTTTATATCACTTAGTATTATACACCAAAGTTATGTCACATAGTGATATGATAGATGAGCTTGTGATACTTTGCTGGGGAAGACTTAGAAGAAACATCATCTTAAAATATATAAATAACTACCCTACAGAAGAGGCATTGTACTCATTCTGTTGGTCCTCTCAAAGAACTTCTTTGGACATGAGAGAAATTGATAGAAATAGTTATGAAATAGATTTTGGTTCAACATAAGGAAAATCTTCCGAAGGGTTAGAGGCTACACAGAATGAAATGGATTTGGAGATTGTGAGATGCTAGTGGTAGTGGGAGAAGGGAGTTTCTGTTCTCTTCTCTTGCTTTGGATTAAATGGTCTCTGGGGTCCCTTCCAACCCCGAGACTTTAAATACAACTAATAAAGGTTGCTTAGCAACTGTTCACCATTGAAAAATTTGATTTCCATGCATAAAATGTCATAACTTTTTAGTTACTCAGTTGTCATCAGGATTTTTCCCCTTCATTTATTTCCATTCACTTTTTCTTTTATGTGGTTGTAGTTAGTATGTACTGTTTTGTTTGCTTTACAAATGTTGTCTCATTGAGGACTTTCTATTTTTTAATATTACTTTATACTTATCTATCTTAGTTATATTATAGTATTCCATTCCATGTAGAGTACTGGCTCTGGGTATACTTTCCCACTTCCCCCTTGTTCTGGCAAGCTAGGTCCCCAGAGGGTGGCTGGTTACTACTTTCCTCAGGGTTCTCGGGGTAACCCTGAGGAGCTGGAGTTTCTAGTCCTATCATTCATAAATCCCCACCAGTGTGTTTCCCAATGATCATAGATTTAATTAGCTTTGAGAAAGGCTATTTACTAAGAAAGCTATAGTAAGGACAGTGGTTATAGAAGTCTCCCTTAATCTGGGGACACTCTCTGCCCTTACACATATGAAGTCCTGGGGGAGGCAGTCCTTGAGACTCAAATTTAGAGATCACATGGATGAAGTTACAGCTTTTGATTACTTGAGGTGCTTTTCTCTCTTCATGGGGCTTCATGAAGTTCTTCTTATGTGTAAATATCAACTCTGAGAATCAGTGCTCTCACTGAAGACAGAAGCTTCCCTTCTTCAGTGTGTGTCTAGCTTGTCCTTGGTTTTTCTTTCAGCTCCCAATGCAGAAACTGCTACTTTAGGGATTCTGTTACCAGTACTGATGAGAATTCCAGTTCTTCTGACCTTTTGAAGTTCACAAGATCATCACCTTGTCAATGGAAGTGGAGGGAAGAGAAAGAAAACTCCTAGCCGCCCCCTTCCCCCCCCCCCCACCTTCTCAGTTCTCAGGCGTGTTTTACTACAGGAATTGACCACCACTCAACTAGACTACTGAGAGAAGGTAATTTTGAACTGGCTTCCTTTGTTATACAAAGACCCAGATGTATGTCTGATTTAGCCAATTACAAGAAATTTTCTGTCACCTATGGTCATTAAATGATCAAAGCATTTCATTCCCCCAAATTAATTAAAGACTTTTCCATACCTAGTGTATATCTTTGATTTACTGATTGAATGCAGCTGTCTACTTTTTGAGATTACATTAATTGGGATTAAGGTAGAAACCAACCCTTACAAATAAATGCTCCACAATTTATTTAATTACTCTGTTATTGGAGGGTCTTTTTTTTTTATAGGTTCACAGAACATTTTGAACTTTCACACCTTTCCAGAGTTGGTGTATGGTTTGTATAGACTGTATTGCCGTCAGACTTCATGGTCTTGAAAGAGCAGAGAATCCAGTCTTCTATCCTTAATCTTCAACAAAATCCTTCTAAGCCTAGAACCAAATTAAGCGGGATATAATTATACATGTATTGTCCTTTAAGAATGTTAATTGGTTCCATAAAAATAAAATGTCAGACAATCAATCAGTTAAACAGTCCATAAGAATTTACTAAGTACCTACTATGTGCCAGGCACTGATCTAATCTCTGAACAATCAAAACAACATTACAAGGAGGCATTTAGCTCCATAGGGTAATTAACACCGAGGAGGCTCAATTTCTAATTTATATTTTTGCTGGTTATCCAATTTGCATCCCTGGCTAGCAGTCAAATGACAGTATGACAAAACAACTTTGGGACAATGTTACATGGAATATACCTGCAGGTGAGCAATTGACTAGATACTTGGGTGCTTCTTTGGTCTGTAATCTCATCCGTGTGTGTGTGTGTGTGTGTGTGTGTGTGTGTGTGTGTGTGTGTGTACTCCCTTGCAACCCTTCCCTCCCTGCCCAGCCTATGCAATTAAGATACATGAGGACAATTTAACTCTGCACTCATTCAACAAATATGTATTAGGTTTCTACTGTGTACAAAGCACTGACTAGATCAGGGGTGGGGAACCTGTAGCCTAGAGGCCACATGTGGCCTCCTAGGTCCTTGGGTGCGGCCTTTTGACTGAGTCCAAGTTTTACAGAACAAATCCTTTTATTAAGGGAATTTGTTCTGTGCAATTTGGATTCAGTCAAAGGGCCACAATAGTGGCCTCTAGGCGGAAGGTTCCCCACCCTAACCCAGATGAACAGGTAGTTATGACAAAGACTCTGCTGTCAAAGACTGTAATCCAGTGGGGGAAAGGCAAGAAGCCAGATAGTTACGATAAAGGAGAAAGGGAATAAGTGCAGTAACCCATAGTAGGGCTGCCACGAAGTGATAGTCCTGGCACAGAGTAATCCTTAATAAATACTTATTGATTGACTGATAATAAATAAGTTTAGACAATGCACTGTGATAAATCTGAGGGAGCCCAATTCAATACAGCATCCTGAAACACATAGCCCTGGCCATGAAAAGACCAGAAAGGGACCTATTAACTATTATCTTCCTCAAAAGGAAAGTGAAAAGTATAGTTCCTCTGGTATCTTTCAGACGTCCCCAAACGATGCCAATGTTATGTCTACTCACTTATTCCTCTACTTGGATAATGCCTTGGTTAATTAAGGACTTGATCACAAGATAAGATAACAACTATGGTTCTGGACAGTTGGGTTGTTAGTCTTTATTAGGTAAAATTTACCAGAGGCTAACAGAAGATCAAAAGATCATAAATGCCATAAAAAGCAGTGTAGTGTGTAGCATAGGGAAAAGAGCCTAATAGAGCCAGCAAGACTTAGATTCAAATCCTGCCTTGCTAAGTGTGTGAGTTGCTTAATTTCTCTGAGCCTTAGTTTCTTCTTCTTGGGGATAATTATATCTGCACTACTTCCCTCACAGTGTTGTTGTGGGATTCAAATAAGTCAATCTATAAAAAACATTTTACAAACTTTAGAGTGCTATGTGTATGCTATTATTGTTGTCCATACATCACAGCCCAGTTGTAAAAAAAAAAGGCAGCAAGGTGGCTCAATGGATAGAGAGCTGATCCTGGAGTCAGGAAGACCTGAGTTCAGAATCTGCCTCAAAGACTTACTATCTAGGTTACTTTGGTCAAGTCACTTAACTATTCGTCTCAGTTTCCTCAGCTAAAAAAATGGGCTTAATGATAGCAGGTACCTTTCAGGGTTGTTGTAAAGACAAAATGAGATGATATTTCATAAAGCTTTTATCACAGTGCCTGGCACATAATAAGAGCTATATAAGTGCTAGCTGTCATTAAAAAGAACAATACCTGCAGTAGACCACTAACCTTGATACTAAGAAATCTGAAATCACTGTAGTTCATGCTACCACTCCACCTCATCACCAAGAAAATCCCATCATTTAAACTGTGAAAAATAGTCAGGTGAAGCTCTAAGCCATACAAATCATAGAATCTTCAAGTTGGAAGAAACTCAAGGACTATCCAGTCCAATTCGACTGGCTCCCCCACTCAACGTGGGAATCCTCTAGCCTGCAGCATCCCTAAAAATGAAATCTTTCTCCTCTTAGCTTCCACTCAGTGGTTCTAGTTTTTGTTTCTTGGCCAGGCAAAACCCATCTAATCTTTTCTTTTGAAGATAAAGAGCCAGTGTGCCCTAACTCTTCTTTTCCCTAGGCTATATGTTCCCAATTACTTGAACTTCTCATATACCATAGTTTCCAATCTCTTCACAATCCTGGCCGCCCTCCTCTGGAGAGGCTTCAGGTTGTCATTGCCACTCCCAGAATGTGCCCTCCCCTCCCTGAAATGAACACAGTAGTTGAGATGATCTGACCAGGGCAGAGACCAGTGGGGCTATCACCTCTCCTTACAAGTCGGTGTATAACTAGTCTTTTAACCAGACTTTTTGAATAATAAAGGACAACCTATTGTTTATTCACTTTATTAAAGTAATTATATCTATACTACTTCACTTACAGGGTTGTTGTGATACTCAAATAAGATAACATGTATAAAACACAGTATAAACCTTAAAGTGAAACTTTGACATTACCACAAATTCATCTGTAAAAGAAAAAAGTTAAAACAAACAAACAAACAAACCCAGATTCATTCAGCGCTGCATTTTATTTTGCCTGTCAATCTGGGAATATAATTAATGATAACAATAATAATATTAATAATAACAATAATGGAAGGACAAGGGAATAAGCATTTATGTAACATCTACTATGGGATAGGTATTGTGCTAAGTGCCTTTTTATAAATATTAGCTCATTTGATCCTCACAACAATTCTGCAAGGTAGATGCTATTATTATTCCCATTTTACACTTGAGGAAACTGAATTAAATAGAGGTTAAACAACTTGCTCAAGGTCGCACAGTTGGTAGATGTCTAAGGCCATATGTGAACTCAGGTCTTCCTGATTCCAGATAGAGCACTCTATCTACTGGGCCATCATCTGCCGTAATAATTAATGATTATAATTATAATAATAACTAATATTTATATAGCACTTTAAGACTTGCAAACTGCTTTACAGATATCATCTCATATTATCTTCACAACTGTGGGAGGTAGAGGCTATTACTGTTACTATTTTACAGATGAGAAAATAGGCATACAGAGGTTAAGTGATTTGCCATGAGTCACACAATTAGTAAATATCTGAAGTTGGATTTGAACTCAGGTCGTCCTGACTCCAGTTCCAGTGCACTTTCTGCCGTACCACCAAGATGCCTAATATACTAAATATACCGAATATAATACAATACTAAGTGTATTGAATTTGATATAATTAATATATACTGAAGATAGACATAATAAAGACCCACAATTTCTCTGGAATCTTGTTATTGCTGAAATACATTTATCAAAGTTCAATACCTTAACGCTTTTACAACTCCAGGTACCCCTCCCACATCTAAATTAACTAAAGCAATTAGATTATATAATCTACTCATTTTTGGGTAATTTTTTAAGGCCATACCATTTTTAAATGTGGAAAACAACATTTCAAACTAGGTGGTATTTTTTTTTTAGTTTGACAGATTATTTAGTATATCTACCCCCCAAAATTAAATCAAATGGATTTTATTCCAACTGGTAGTTCAGAGAGACTTTTGACCACCAAATTAGTCCTCTAAAATTAGTGATTAAAAAGTAGATACTAACAGGTCCCAAGATTATTGCAGCATTTTTACATGCCACAGTAAAAGGAGAAGAAAAACAAATCTGCCAAGTTTCATGTACAATTTAAGTCATTTTGCATTGAAATTGCTTTAGTAGTTTGTGGGATTTTAAAATCAGATAAAAATAGGGCTGCTGTTTTCGTTATACAAATTAACATAGTTGACATTTAGCCAGATCAACCCTGGACACAGTGGGGGATGTACAGTTTGTCCTGATTTTGTGGGAAATGAAAAATGCAGTACTTGGCATGAAAAGAGATACGTTAACCAAAAATGTTGTCGAATATACCAAACAAAATTAAGTACATTGGCTTACTGGAGTCTATGCTTTCGAGAGAAAAAAAAAAAAAGATTTCTGACCTACTTTAAAAAACATTATTAAGGATACTGAAGGTTAATTATTAATCCTAAATGTAAATAAGTAAACTTCTTTGGTTGCAGAAATTTTTCTGTAGTCTAGTTAAATAAACAATCCTCCTTTGAATAGTTTTTGTGTAATGAGCCTCTGGAAATGGCTTGTCTACAGAGCTATCCCTATATTTATTCTTACTCAGATCCAATAGGCCAAGGGCCAAATAGGCTAGGGAATGAGCTCCTGCTAGCTCTAAATTCTGTAATCTTATTGAACTACATAAAACCTCAGCTAACCACAATGCTCAGGAAATGAAGTATTCTGGTTAATTGAGAGGTAGTGTTATATTTGCAATGAAAAAAACCACTGGATTGGAAATTAGAAGAACTTGAATTTAAATTTCCTCTCTGCTATTTATTACCTAAGTAACATTGGGCAAATCACTTACGCTTTCTGGGTCTCGGTTTCTTCCTATGTAAAATGTAAGAGTTGGACTTAGTGATCTCAAATGTAATTTATGATTCTATATCTTACTAAAAAAACCTTTTTGTTTCATGGCTTATTGTTGAAAAACTTTCTAAGAAATATATGTCTGCTTTTCTATATTAGTAATAGACTGTATTGAAATAATTGAATATTTCTTAGATGTCTGAATCTTACAGAGTATTTCCTGAAGTAATAATAGATTCAACCCGAACTCTGGGATACTGTACAATGAGAATTGGAGTAGCTAGGTGGCATAGATAGAGTGCAAGCCTTGGGGTCAAGAAAACCTGACTTCAGATCCTATCTTAGGTGCTAGCCTTGTGACCCTGGGCAATTCTCTTAACCTCTCTGTGCCTCAGTTTCCTCACACGTAGAATGAAGTAGCTGGATTTGGTGAGTTTTAAGGTCCCTTCAAGCTCTATATTTATGGTCTTCTGATTATTAGAATGATAATCTTAAGGGTACCAAATATATATTTCCTTTAGAAAATACTTAGGAAGTTTCTCTTTTTTAATCTCTGGTATGAGATTGTTTTCTTATTTGTCTATTTCTCCCAAAAAAAATGGAGTTGGGATGGGTCAAGGAATGGGCCAATTGAGCGTACTGGCTGAAATGAGTTCAGTTAATTGAGGTTTTACTCAGCCTTCTCATCTATTTATAAAAGAAAAAAATTATGAAGGGATTTTATTTGTTTTGAAGCAGTTTACACTTTTCCCCTATTTAAGAATGCCTTCTTCAACTCTAATCCACTATCAATCCTTCTCTCCTAGACTCAAATTTTACCATCTCCATTAAACCTGATGATTGTTAAAAGTTGCTCTTTTCTCACTTAAAAAAAAACCTAATGAATTAAATGGATAAAGTCATTAGAATAATTCTAGTTGTTAATAAATTTAATTATGTTATAATACATTTAATAAATTAACAAATTACATTGCAATAATATAAGCATTATGGGATATTTGTATGTACTACTCAAATAAATACTTAGTAGAAGCAACCTTATTTTTGGATAAAGTAGGAAGCCACCTACTAGAATGATCTAAGGATTTAATGGGAAAATCACAGCTGATTCCCTTAGCTCTCTCTACCCTAAGTTTTTCCATCTTTAATGAGTCTACTTCATTTAGCTTCAATCAAATTAGATCAATGAGATAATATTTATAAAACACTTAGTCCAATGCTTGGCATGTAGTAGGTGCTTCATACATGCTTGTTTGCTTCCCCCTTCACCTTTATCTAGGAAATAAGGAGTTGGACTACCACCACCACACTAGGCCTCAAAGAACACTTAGATCTCTCTATTGTTCTTAACTGTTAGTTGAGCTGAGAACCAGTTTAGAATTTTTCAAGAGGAAAATTTACTGGGAAACCAAAAAATGGCAAAACAAAATGCAAATAAGGAACAAATGTAAGATAATAATGTCATTTCTTTAGCATTTTAGAGTTTATACCCTGAGAGCTAGATAATACAAGTATTACTGTCCCCATTTTACAGAGAAGGAAATTGAAACTCTAGAGATAAAGTCATAAGATTATATATTGGGGCAGCTAGATGGTACAGTGGATAGAGCACCAGCCCTGGTGTCAGGAGGGCCTGAGTTCAAATACGATCTCAGACCAGACACTCAACACTTACTAGCTGTGTGACCCTGAGCAAGTCACTTAACCCCAATTGCCTTGCCCCCCCCCAAAATAAGATTATATATTCAGAGGTGAAAGGGAACTTTGAAGATATTAAGTTCTAACCCCCTCATTTTACCAGTGAAGAAACTGAGACCTAGACTTGTTTAAGGTCACACAGCCAGTAAGTACTGAAGCTGAGATTTGGGCCCAATTGTCCTGACTCACAGATGGAGTAGTGGAAAAAGAACTGACCTAAAATTATGAAACATCAGAGTTGAAGGAGACATTAACAGTCTATTCCAAAACCCTGACTTTACATATATTGCCTGAGGCCCAGAGAGGTGAAGTAATTGGTCAAGATCACACAGCTTGTTAGAGGCAGATGCCAGTATAATGTCTTACTTTTTTGACTCCTACTCTTGGTCTCTTTCCAACATAACACACTGCTTCTTTGTCTTATCTCAGTTCAGGTTAGGTCCCAGAACAATGCTGAAGTAGTAGGTGCTTAATAAATGTTTGTGGAACTGAGTTACAGGTTTTAAAACTGAGGTCCAAGAATTTGATTCAATTCAATTAACATAGTATTTATTAAACCTGGACTATGTGCAGTGTATGGTGCTAAGAAATAAAGATGAAAAACAGCATAGTCTTTTCCCTCAGGGAATGTATCATCTGAAAAGGGGATAAGTCATGTAAATTACTGTGATACAAGTTAGAATATGTTGTACCCAGGAGTTGCTTAAGGGAATAAGAGATGGGGGAAAGAGTTATCACTTCAAAATGGGAGTGTCCCTGTTTACAAGCTATATGGCCTTGGGCAAGTAATGGGAGAGAGGAGAAAGAGACCGGACCTGTGATTTCATTGATATAGGAAACTTCTGGATGAGAAGACTCCCTCTTCTAATGCTAGTTGGTACCTTCTCTGAAACTTATTAAGCAATAGAATCATAAGATCCCAGATTTAGAAAGTGCTTAAGGGGTCATCTTGTTCAATCTGAAAGGTGAATCCCATAATTAACCTCGATGAGATATCTTTTTTTTTTATTTTTAAAATGAAGGTGTTAATTCTTTCATTACTTACCTTACAGTGTTCTTAGGAAGATAAACGAGATAATCATTTGAGGATTCAATGGAAAAACAGTAAATGGGAAGGAAACAGCAATCACAGCTATTCCTCAGCTGAAGCACTTTGCAATTATTGATGCAACATAACTGTAAGGTAATATTATTACTCATCATTATTCCAAATAATAGTGGTGATCTTCTGTATTTTTATGTTCCATTTCTACTATTCTGTTTATTGAAACCTATAGTTTTGGGGGGAGATTACCTATTGTGTCACCTAAGTCCTGAACCCTGCTGTTGTTTTTTTTGTTTTGTTTTGTTTTGAAATTCTGTATCAATAGCTCTACTTTTAAACTTAATTTCAGATGCTTTACATTTGCACTTGTATAATCTATATCAATTTGCTTGCCTTTGCAATGAGGTAAGAGGGGAGGGAGAGAAATTGTAACTCAAAATTAAAAAAAACAAATATGAAAAGTTGTTTTTACATGTAGTGTAAAAAGTAGATGATAACATCTGCTTACCTTGTTTGATATAGTTTACCAGAGACATTGCTCTTCCTTAACTTGACCCTGTCTAAGGAACTCTGCTTTGATGGCTCTCTAATTCCTTAGATATTTCCCTCAATCAATTAGCAAGAATTTATTAAGTATAATGTGCTATGTTCTGTCCTAGCCCTTGAAGAGCGTACTTTCTATCAGAGGAGACAACATGCACATAAATGAGAATATACAGAAGCTATACAAAAATAAATGTAGAGTATGGGGACTGGAGCTCAGAGCTGGGGGATCAGGAAAGACTTCTTGATGGTAGAAGGTAGTGTCTGAGTTGAGTCTTAAAAGAAACAAAAGATTCAGAGAGTTAAGTGAGGAGAAAGTACATTCCAGACAGGGGAGTGTCTTGTGTGAGCAAAAGCAAGAAGGTCATTCTGACTGGATGATGGAGAAAGATGGGCTGGGGCCAGGTGTTAAAGGGTCAAACAGAGGAGTTTATATTTCATCCTTGAGGCAACTGGGAGGCCCTGGAATTTAGTGAGTAGTAGACATTCTCTTATTGAGTGGTCAGGCCTCTCCTACTTCTTACATTGAATTCTTCCCTCTTCCCCTTCCTAACTCCCAGTGATATTTCCAGAATCCTATCACTACAGATTTACAATAGAAAAGTATGTACTCATCCAGTAATAGCAACTGATACTTTCTACCAAGATTAAAGAGGTGGTGGGACAGCTAGGTGGTACAGTAGATAGAGTGCTGGGCCTTGAATCAGGAAGGCTCCTCTTCCTGAGTTCAAATCCAGCCTCAGATTCTTTCTAGCTGTGTGACTGGGCAAGTCACTTAACTCTGTTTGCCTCAGTTTCCTCATCTATAAAATGAGATGGAGAAGACCATGGGAAGCCATTCCACTATCTTTGTCAAGAAAACCCCAAATGGGGGTTTTAGAAAAGTGTGAAACTGCCTGAATAACAAAAAGGTAGTATTTTCATTCCCTCAGATAGATAAGTGCTGAAAGGTCTTTCTGGTTCACTATTACCACACCCAAATATTTTCCCCATTAACTTCTCCATGTACCTTGAAATTCCAATAACAATTACTCATTTGAGTTAAATTCAATGAACAGTTACTCAGACCCTGTTGCATTGTGCTAGGAACTAAAGATACAAAAATGAGAAATAACATAGTTTCTGACTTCAAAGAGGTTACAGTCTATTGACAGGAGTATGGCATAGATATAAATAAGTATACTGCAGGACAGAACGTGTTAGGGACAAATGAGAGATCCAAGGTATCCTAGGAAAATTTGAAGAGAGAGAATACTTTCAACTGGGAAAGATCAGTGAAAGATGCATGGAGAAGGTGACAACATGAGCTGAGGATTTCAAAAGGTGGAGATGAGCAAATTCAATGCATTCCCTCTTACAGAGGGAGTGAATTCTAGGCATTAGGAGCTGGCTTGTGCAAATACACAGAAATATGAAACATCAGGGCAAGATCAGGAGCAACTACAAGTCCAGTGTGGTTAGGGTACAGATTATATGAAGGAAAGTAGTATGAAATAAGTCTGGAGAGATGGGTTAGAGCCAAACTCTGGAGATCCTCAGATGCCAGGCCAAGGAACTGATCTTTTTTCCTCTAGACAATAGGGAGTCACTGGAGAATTTTGAGCAGGAGAGTAGCAAAACCAGATCTATGAATTAGGGAGTTTTTGACAGATGTGTAAAGAATGGATTGGAGAGGGAGAAAGACTAGAGTCAAAGAGACAAATTAGGAGGCTAATTATGTAATTACAAAATCATAAGACAGTGGGAATAGTCAAGGAGAAAAGTTTCCAAGATTTAACATCTCATGATGTCTGGGACTGAAAAAGTATTGCTCATTAAGAGAAGCTCCTTGATCTGTTTTCCAGAAGATTGTAAGTCTAGATACAGAATGCCAACATCACCAAGTTAGGAATCTAATTGGTAGAGAGAGAGAGACAAAGACTCAAATGGGTTGTGAACCATGTGGCAGCAAATGGCTTATACTTTACAGCTGAGAAAGGGTGAAAGAAATTTATATGCCTTGATTCAGCTAGCTGGCTATCAGTACCAATCCGTTGGCATTCCCCAGATCTGCAAACTTCAAGGATTCACTGTTACCTGATAGCATACCAATATATCTCCCTGCTTTCATGTGCATCTACCCCATGTTTCCTCAGTCCCTGCTCTGCTATACACATATAGACAGTTTCTATACCTGCAGGACTATCCCCCACCACCATTGCTGAAGGAAGATCAGGAAGAATTCTTTATGATTATTTCACTCCTGGAGACTAGGGTTCACCTCCAGCACTTGTTGAAATGGGAAGGACACCGGCTAGAAGAAATGACCTAGGAGTCAACCTATCAACTTTATCTTCCACAATTAGTGATACACCAAGCCCAGGAGTCCTGGGGAAGAAATGGCATTCTCCACTGCTTAGAGTTGTCCATTGCCTTGGAGAGGAAGTCCATTTGGAAGAATTTATGGCTCTTGTTTTGACTGATTTCTACTTCAGATCAGGTTACTAATTTTGGCTTGTTTATTCAACAGTTCCCTGTGGAGGGACTTCCCAGCAATAATATCCTCCCTTTCTCCTCCCCCTCCAAACAGGAAGGCTGAAAATCAGTGCCTTGGAACCTGCTCAGTTATAATCCATGATAGGTCCAGGGGCAAGGACAAGTTGTGGGCAGGCAAAGTAGAATGGGAAATAGGAGACTAAAGTCCATAAGAGAGCTTGAGGATAGACAGAGACTTCAGATTAATGAGAACAGAGATGGTCACTGAAGCCATAGAAGATGAGATTGCCTTAGGAGAAAGTGTAGAGAGAGAGAGATAGAGAGCTACCTTAACTGAAAAGTGGAGACCCAGCCAATCTCAACCCTACCATCCCTAGTTCCTCATTCCTCTACCCTCTGGAATCTCCTACTTGTCACCTTAATAACCCACTTCCTACCCCTAGCCTTCATTCTGTTGGAGGCTTTGATAGGCCATGGTAGCTATCTATCAGTGGCTCTGAACTTGAGCCTCTCCACTGCTTTGAGCTGTCCATTGCCTTGGAGAGCAAGTGTAGTCAGAAGAATTGATGGTTCTTGTTTAATATTGACTTGTTTGTTCAATCAGTGGGTAGGAGGAGGCAGAAGGGACTACTCTGTTCCTGCTGCAAAGGGCAGTGTAGGGTGGAAGGGGAGATGAGGGACTTGTGACCTTGGAGAATTCTGAATGCATTTTCCCATTGAAATATTATCACATATGTTGTTTAGCTTCTATAATGCTCTTAGTACAGTGTCTCAACTCTTCCATGACTTCATAAGGGATGAACCTTTGCTAAACTTTTATATCTCTTCCAGGGCCTAAAGGAATATTCTGTATATAGTAAATACTTAATATATGGGTTTTTTTAAATCATTGTTACAATACTGTAGGTCTATCATTATAGACTATATACTAGCAATACACTAAAACTTTCTGGATTGGCCTGGAAGCTTCAACACCACTTAACAGTTTGATATAAAATATACAGTATCCTGAATTTCAGGTTACTGATTTTAAAACAAACTTTTAAAACACAACTTGTTTGTAAATTGGGAATTGTTCATGTGTGTTCACACGTGTGCGTCTGTATCTGCACATATGTATGTATGTTTTAAATTATGCATCATGGTAGAGTAAAGTGATCATTAAACTACATCCTGGTTCACAGCTTGTTTTTATGTAGCCTGAAAATTAGGAATGATTTTTACATTTGTCAAATATAGTTTGTTATCCTCTGGTATAGTAGAAAGATCATTGGACAAAGAATCAAAAGAATTGGGAGAAGCAATATAATACATAGATAAATATGAAACAGGAATGGTTTTTCAACTTTAATGGGGGAAAGGACAAATACACAAAAAACTATGTTACAAAGAAGAGTGAGGGGGGCAGCTAGGTGGCACAGTAGATAGAGCATCGGCCCTGAAGTCGGTAGGACCTGAGTTCAAATCCAGCCTCAGACCAAACACTTGATACTTACTAGCTGTGTGACCCTGGGCAAGTCACTTAACCCCAATTGCCTAAAAAAAAAAAGAAAGAAGAGTGAGATAAGTGCAAAAGATAGGTCCAAGAAAAGTCTCCTGAGAAATTGAAAGAAAGAGATATATTACCTTCACCGAGGGGAGGGAAGAGGGAAGGCCTCTGAAAGAAGTGGCAGTACCTGGGTTAGACCTTAAAGAAAGGTAGGAATATAGACAGACAGAAATGTGGGATATGGTGTCTACAAAGGCACCAAAAGAAAAAAGATTAAGGTAAAATGGAGTATAAAGAGTAAGGGTGGCACAATGGATAGAGTGCTGGGCCTCCAGTCAGGAGGACTCCTTTTCCTGAGTTTAAATCCAGCCTCAGACACTTACTAGCTGTGTGACCCTGGGAAGTCACTTAACCCTGTTTGCCTAAGTTTCCTCATCTGTCAAATGATTTGGAGAAGGAAAGGGCAAACCACTCCAGTATCCTTGACAAGGAAAACCCCAAATGGGATCACAAAGAGTCAGACACAACTGAAATGACTGAACAAAGATTAATCCAAATTGTTTGGAATATCGAGCGTGTAAAAGTGAGTAATATGAAATAAGTCTGGAAAAGTGTGGTGAAACCAAAGCGTCAGTGGCTTTGAATGTCACAATCAGGAGTCTGTCATTTATTCAGTAGGCAATTGTAAACAAGGGAAAGGTTTTTAGTGGTGACATCATAGTGGTGCTTTGAGAAGATTACTTGGGGTAAGGAAGTGGAGAATACATTGAAGAGACAATAGCCCAGGAAGAGGAAGACTAATTGGGAGGCTATTAAAATAGTTTGGACCCAAAACTGAAGGCCTGAGTTACAGTAGAAATGGAAATGAGGGCCTGAGTGTGAGAGATAATTTAAGAGATAAAATGGTGGCCTGACAACTAATCGAACATGTGGGATGAAGGAAAGGTGATAATCAAAAATGACTCCAAGTTTCTGAGCTCCTGTGATGGAGAGGATGGTGGTGCCAATAACAGAAACTGAGAAACTGGGCTGAGGGACAGGCTTTTGGAAGAAGATGGTGAATCAAGTTTTAAACATAATGAGTTCTAGAGGGCCAAAGGAGATGGAGATATAAATTTTAGAGATATGTAGATTTATCTGTGTAGAGGTGAAAACTGAAGGCAAGTGAGTTGATGAGGTTTTTAAGGAAAGAATAGAGAGAAAAACAAAAGATCTAGCAAACAACCTTGGGGTACTCCTGGTTTCAAGGAGCAGGAGGAACATAAGAAAAAGATGCCAAGAATGAGTAATCATAAAGGTAAGAGAGCTGTGAAAGGATAATGTCAAGGAAGTCTAGGGAAGAGAGAGGGTGTGTATATATACCAAAATAAACTCCAAATTGATATGTGGCCCAGACACAAAAGTTCACATCATAGACAAATTAGCAGAATAAGGAAGAAAGTGTCTTTCAGATCCATAGATAGGAGATGAGTTCTTGACTATATAAAGTTTTAAAAGGGTTTGTACAAATAAATTGAATATAAAAATTAAACAGAATAGAAACAAAATAGAAATAAAAACCAATTGAAATTAGAAGAGATGTAGGTTCCTGGGGGGACAAATCTTTATAGAAAATTTCTCTGATAAAGATCTCATATCCAAGGCATATGAGGAACTGATTTGAATTTATAAATCTAAGAGCCATTCTGTAGGGGTGGAGCCAAGATGGCAGAGTAAAAGCAGGCACTCTTTTGAGCTCTCTCAAAACCCTTCCAAGTACCTGTAAAAAATGACTCTAAACAAATTCTAGAGCAGCAGAACCCACAAAAAAACAGAGTGAAACAAATTTCTAGCCCAAAACAACCTGGATGGTCGACAGGTAAGGGCTGTTGCACTGGACTGGGAGAGGAGTGCAGTCTAGCATGGGCTGTGCTGGCACAGACTAGACCCCAGCAAACCCAGAGCAGGCCTCAGACAACTGAATCACTGGCAGCTGTGGTGGTTTCCAGACTTCTCAACCCACAAATGCCAAAAACAACTTGGAAAGTCAGTGGGAAAGGTCTGTCAGACCTGGGTGAGAGAGGAGTACAGTCCAGCCCCAGCCCCAGCCCCAGTGAAGCCCCAGGGCAGTGGTACCAGTGGTGGCAGAGGCAGCCGCTGCTTTGGGAGATCTCAGCACACAAACAGTAAGGGGATCGAACAACTTATCAGAAGGAGATTACAGGGATCTCTTTGCTGGCACTGAGGCAGGATTCTGTTGCTTTGCCCATACTTGGATCTGGGTAGCAGTCCTAGGTGGCAGTCCTGGGGCAAGGAGGAGCACTGGCATAGAAGAACTTGTGGCAGCAGTGGAGAGGGAACCTTCCTTAGAGTTCCAGGGCAGAAAAGAGTGTTTGTGGTCACTCACAGACCAGAGCACAGGCCAGGAGCAGAGTGAACACCTGTCCTTAGATCATAAGACCTTAGAAGAATAGAAAACTTACAGGTCCCTAGAAGTATCTCTGAAAACAGCTGTACAAAACCCCTGAAGCTTGGGACAGTACACCCTCCACACTGGAAGCAGAGCCCTACCTTAACAAAGAGTTAAAAAGTCAAGCAATTTACTGGGGAAGTGAACAAACAGCAGGAAAAAACTCAGACTATAGAATCTTACTTTGGTGACAAGGAAGATCAAAACATAGAATCAGAAGACAACAAAGTCAAAGCTCCTACATCCAAAGCCTCCAAGAAAAATATAAATTGGTGTCAGGCCATGGAAGAGCTCAAAAAGGATTCTGAAAAGCAAGTAAGAGAAGTAGAGGGAAAATTGGGGAAAGAGTGATGCAAGAAAATCATGAAAAATGAGTCAACAGTTTGCTAAAGGAGACCCCCCCCAAAAAAATACTGAAGAAAATAACACCTTAAAAAATAGACTAGACCAAATAAGAAAAGAGGTTCAAAAAGCCAATGAGGAGAAGAATGCCTTAAAAAACAGAATTGGCCAAATGGAAAAGGAGTCCAAAAGCTCACTGAAGAAAATAATTCCTTAAAATTAGAACAGAGCAAATGGAAGCTACTGACTTCATGAGAAATCAAGAAATTATAAAACAAAACCAAAAGAATGAAAAAATAGAAGACAATGTGAAATGAAATATCTCATTGGAAAAACAACTGACCTGGAAAATAGATCTAGGAGAGATAATTTAAACATTATTGAACTATCTGAAAGCCATGACCAAAAAAAAAAAAAGCCGAGATCATTTTAAAAGAAATTATCAAGGAAAACTGCCCTGATATTCTAGAACTAGAAGGTAAAATAGAAATCAAAAGAATCCAATCACCTCCTGAAGGAGATCCCAAAAGGAAAACTCCCAGGAATATTATAGCCAAATTCCAGAGTTCCCAGATCAAGGAGAAAATATTGCAAGCAGCCAGAAAGAAACAATTCAAGTATTGCAGAAACACAATCAGGATAACACAAGATTTAGCAGCTTCTACATTAAAGGATCAGAGGGCTTGGAATATGATATTCCAGAGGTCAAAGGAGCTAGGATTAAAACCAAGAATCACTTACCCAGCAAAACTGAGTGTAATCAATGAGAGGGAAAATTTGATATTCAGTGATGTAGAGGAATTTAATGCATTCTTGAGAAGCCAGAGCTAAACAGAAAAATTTACTTTCAAATATAAGACTCAATACTAGTGTGAAAAGGTAAACAGGAAAAAGAAATCATAAGAGACTTATTAAAGTTGAACTGTTTACATTCCTACATGGAAAGATGATATTTGTAACTCATGAGACCTTTCTCATTATTAGGGTAGTTGGAGGAAATGTATATAGACAGAGGGCACAGGGTGAGTTGAATATGAAGGGATGATATTTAAAAAATAAAATTAAGGGGTGAGAGAGGAATGTACTAGGAGAAGAAAAAAGAGAGGTAGAATGGGGTAAATTATCTCACATAAATGAGGCAAGAAAAAAGCTTTTATAGTGGAGGGAAAGAGGGGTAAGGTGAGAGGGAATGAGTGAATCTTATTCTCATTGGATTTGGCTTAGGGAGGGAATAACGTACACACTCAATTGGTCTATCTTACCTTACAGGAAAGTAGGGGAGAAGATGATAAGGGGGGGCAGTGATAGAAGGGAGGGCAGATTTGGGGAAGGGGTAATCAGAAGCAAAAACTTTTGAGGAGGGACAGGATCAAAGGAGAGAATAGTATAAATGGGGCGGGATAGGATGGAGGGAAATACAGTTAGTCTTTCATAACATGACTATTATGGAAGTGTTTTGCATGACTACACATGTATAACCTGTATCAAGTTGCTTGCCTTCTCAATGATGGTGGATGGGGAGGGAGGAAAGGAGAGAATTTGGAACTCAAAGTTTTAAAAATGAATGTTAAAAATTGTTTTTACATGCAACTGGGAAATAAGATATATAGGCAATGGGGTATAGAAATCTATCCTGCCCTATGGGAAAATAGAAGGGGAAAGTGATAAGAGAAAGGGGGCCTGACAGAAGGGAGGACAGACTGGGGGAAGTGATAATCAGAATGCATGCCGTCATGAGGTAGGGGGAGGGGAGAGATGGGGAGAAAATTTGGAACTCAAAATCTTGTGGAAGTGAATGTTGCAAACTAAAAATAAATAAATAAATTGAAATGTGGAAGAAAAAAGAACCATTCTGTAATACTAAAATGCAGTTTTCAAAGAAATAGATCTAAGCTATCACTAACTGTATTTTAAAAAATGCTGTAAATAATTAATAGAGAATTCAAATTAAAGCAACTTCAAGGTCCTACCATATACTAATCTGACTAGCATAGATGACAGAGGAAGATGACAAATGTTGGAGGGGCTGTGAGAAAACATATATATCAGTACTGTGATATATATTGCATATATGCATATATAGTCTGTGAATATACATATATATCAGCTGTGAATTAGCCTATCCATTCAGCAAACTAATTTAAAACTAGCCCCACAACTTACTAAAATGTTCATACTGTTTGACCAACTATATTACCATTAGGTCTAGGCCACAAAGAACTCAAACAAAAAGGGAAAAGATCTATATGTGCAAAAATATTTATAGCATGTCTTTTCACAAAAGTGGAATATGAGAGATGTCCTCTGTTTGCCTTAATCCACTGGAGAAGGAAATGGCAAACCACTCCAGTTTCTTTGCCAAGAAAGCCCCACGACCAGTGTGGTCCATAGGGTCACGAAGAGTCAGACGCAACTGAACAACTGAATAACAACTATTGGTGAGTCACTAAACAAATTGTGGTATGTAATGAACTATTTTTGTATCAAGACAAATGACAAAATGTATAGTTTTAGAGGAAAGTAGGAAACCTTTATGAGCTAATGCAGAGAGAAGTAAGTAGAACTAGGAGAACAATTTATGCAATAGCAGCTTTATGAAGAAGAGAACTTTAAAAGACTTTAAAACTCTGATCAATGAAATGGTAAACCACAAATCCAAAAGAATGTAGATGAAATACACTATTCACCTGCTAAAAGAGAGGTGATGAACTTAAAATGCAGAGACATACATTTTTGGACATGGCCAGTGTAGGGATTCATTTTGCTGGACTATGAAGCTATGTATTGAGGGCTTTGCTTAAAAGGTTTTGTTTTGTTTTTGATCAAGGCAGAAGGTGAGGGGGGAAGGGGAGGATGGTAGTAGAAAGGATAGATTAATTTTTAAAATACCCATGTAAAAACAAAAGAAATGTAGGTGATATGAAAACAAAATACATAAACAAAATTTTTTTTTACAAAAATATAGAGGGTAGGTAGTCCACAGTGTTAAATATGACAGGACAATGAGGATTAAAAAAGACAATTATATTTATCAGTAAGAAGGTCATAGTAAACTTTAAAATCAGCTATTTATGTCTAGATATCCCAGAAAGAAACCAGATTGCACAGGGTGGAGAAGTGAATGAGTAATGAAGAAGTGGAGTCAGTGATGGTAGCACTGTTCTTTTTAGGAGTTTGGCAGCAATAGGAGAGGAGTCTGACAGAGTCCTACCTTGAAGGGTTGGCAGTGTCAGGGGAAGGTTTATATTTTTAGGGCAACAAACTGAGCATGTTTGTAGGCTAGAGGCACAGAGTGATAAGAGACTGAGACCTTGAAGAAGCATAAAGGGAGACGAGTTGATTAGTGGAGCAAGGTTTTAAAAGAAATGGGATCAAGGTTCAGATGGAGGGATTAGTTTAGCAAGGATCAGAGACTTACCTCTTCTTCTAAGACTGGAGGGAAGAAAATGGACACAGACAGGTTTAGAGAAGTGGAGGGGAAAAGTCTTTAATAATGGACAAGTAGGAGGCAGGGTCATTTGCTTAGTGATCTGCACTGTGAAGTGTATAAACAAAGATTATGATCTACATTTTATAACTGTGTATCAAAGAGGTTCAAGTGACTATTCCAGAGTCAATTTGCTATTAAGTGATAGAAACAGGACTCGAACTGAGGCCTTTTGACACTAAATCCAATGTTCCTTCTCCTCCACCAAGGAACTTTACATGTGTAATCTACCAGAAAAAAAAAATTGCTATTTTTTTTCCTATCTCTATAGCCCAGCTTCTCAAATCAAAGGAAATGGATTTTTAGAGAATGAAACAAAAAAGTGACAACAAAGAAAGCTAATTCTAGCATTCATAGCAGAAGGCCAATAAGTGCAATGTAGTGAAAAAAGACCCTGCCATGGGTCTTTCCAAGAGGTTATTGAATATAATAAATATAGCAAGTTAATTTTTTTTTCTCTTAAAACCTTTTCCAGTGTAATTTGAAATTTAGAATACCTGAAAATGTCAGTGTTTAACCAGATACATGAGATCATGTGAGAACTCCAAGCAGGGATCAAGATCAGTATATGGACACAAAATAAATTTTAAATTTTTCTATGAAGATTTGAGTATTTAAAAGAGATTTCATTATTTTCTTAGGAAATAAATCTTATTTTGAGGAAGTGAAAAAGGGCAAATAGGATGTGATACTTAAGGGAAGAGAAATTAATTATTTCACTGAAGTAAGCAGTTTAAACTGTAGATAAAGGCTTATTGTCTGGTAGATACAAATTTTAATACTTACCAAGAAATAATAAGTTAAAGATATTATAGAGATGACTATACTTCAAACCTTTCATCCTGATTTAATAAAGCTGGAAAGATGTGTCTTTCAAACTTCTGTAGTTAAATCCAGCTTTTAAAAACTCATGATATCTTCTGCTAACAGAAGAAATAACTAATCTGAGTTTAGCTAGATTTTCATTTGCCTAAAAGCAAACCTTACTAGCCTGATAAAAAAAAGTAAGCCTTTGGTAAAAAAAATAAAATAAAAATTAGAAAAAGGATGTGGCCACTTCCTTGGCTTTTAACATATTCTGTTTTTCTTGTTCTTCTCTTGTCTTTATTCTAGCATCATAAATATTTCTATTCTGCTACCACAAAGGGAAATGGAGAGGCATCTTATTGCTTGGGTAAGACCACATCTTGAAAGTTAACATGATTTAAGGCATCATTTTCCCTAAAAGATACTGAGAGAGATCCTTGAATTTTTCAGAGAATAGGAGCATGAATGAGAAGTAGTATAATATTGTAGAAAGTAAATTGAACTTGGAATCAGAAGACCAGCTTTTGAATGAGTGCTAACTCTGATACTTACTAGCTGTGTGATTCTGGTCAAGTCATTTAACCTCACTTTACTTTGGTTTCCTCATCTTGGGCTCTAGATTTTGGCAGAGCAGATTTTGAAAGATTTAGGGGTACAATGTAAACTCCTTAGGAGTAGTGACTATTTTATTCATTGTATTTGTATTCTCAGCACAGTTCTTGGCATATAGTAGATACTTAATAAATGCTTGTTGATTAATTAATTGATAGAACTAAAAGTCTATAGAGGCAAGTCATTCCAGGAAGAATGATATTTAAAATAGAATGCTAATGACACAGAGAAACAATTCAAATGAGGAAAAACAGAAAGAGACCAATATTCATATCCTGAGAACTCACCTGCTTACATTCTAAAAAGATATGTATGGGGAACAGATAAACAAATTATGGTACATGAAGGTAGTAGTGAATGGGATGAAATATTGCTGCACTGTAAGAGACAATGAATAGAGAGACAAATGGGAAGACATGAGAAATGTTGAAAAGTAAGCAGAACCAGGAAAACAATATTTACAATAACTACCACAATGTATGTGAATATAGCCAAAAAATTGACACTGTGTGAAATATGTCCAAGCTTGACCCTCAAGAAGCAATATGAGAATGAGCCTCCCTTCCTTCTTTGAAAAGGTTGGGGAATAAGGGTATGGAATATTGCTTATGATGTCAAAACTTTCTTGATGTGTTGATTTTTAAAAACTGTTTTCTCCTCTACTTTTATGCTTTATTCTTTTTATAAAGGATGACTCTCTGGGCTAGGAAGGGAGTAAGGATATATAAGGAAATGAAAACAATATAAAAACAACAGATATCAATTAAAAATTCAAATTAAAAAATCCATCTCATAGAACCACTATAAGAAAAGTGCTTTATAAATCTAAGAGCACTATATAAATATGAAATTACTATAAGGGCAAAAAATAAGTTTCATGGGAAAGGAGAAAGGAGAGGAAGTTGTACACAAAGGATGTCTACGTGAGAAGGGAAGGGAGAGATATAAATTGGGAAATGTATGTGATGTCAAAACAAAAGATACTAACAAATTTTTAAGGGATATATACAGAAGGTGAAAGCAATGAACATGTAACAAAGGATTAACTCAGAAGCTTATTATGGTACCATAAGAATAGAATGAGAATTGTTTAAAGCTTGAAATGAACTGAGGTTCACAATAAAAGCCAAAGCTGACAAAAAGGATTCTTTTTAAAACTTCACAGAAAAGAGGAGGACCAAAAAAGGGGGGGTATAGGAACTGAAGCTAATGGCAAATGGGGCTATAATAACTGGTGACAGAAAGAAAGCAGAGCTACCCAATTCCTGTTTTGCTTTTGCTTTCTCAGTCAAGGAGAACAACCTTTAGATTGGAAAAGACAGATTAAAAGTGACTAATACAGAGTTGATGCCCAATAAAAGTGAGGCAATAGTAATAGAACTCTTAACTGTTCTTGCTGTATTAAAGTTACTGAAAGAACTGGCAGATGTGACTGCCGAGCCTACTGTCAGTGGTATTTGAAAGATCAGGAGAGGTACATAGGACTGCAGAAGGGCAAATGTTGTCTTGATTATTTTTTAGAGGAAATTAAAGTCTGCAAACTGTAGGCCAGTGAGTTTGACTTCAATTCCTGGTGTTTTGGTGCATGGGATCCTGCCTCTGAAAACTTTGAAATGTGCTCTGTAAAATCTAAGGTGCATGATGGGGAAACCAAAGCTCTAGAGGCTCAAGTTATTTGCTCAAGGTCACACTGTTAATGTGTTAAAGCTGGGACTCTGACTGATCTTCTGAGTCAAAAAGCCAATGTGGATTAGTGAAGAACAGGTCATGCCAAACTAATCTTATGTCCTTTTATGATAAGGGAACTAAACTAATAGATCAGAACATGCTGATAGAGCTTACTGGATTTTAGCGAAGCATTTGATGAATTCCCTCATGCTATTCTTGTAGAAAATATAAAGAGCTATGGCCTCTAGACAAACGAAGAGAATTAGATTCAGAACTTGTGAATGACTGGATTCAAAGAATACTCACTAGTGGGACAGTGTCAATTTGAAAGGAGCTGTAGAATAGAGTGGCCCAAGGATATGTGTTTGGCCTTATACAGTCTGGCAGTTTTATCAGTGGCCTGAATAAAGGCACAGAGATTTGCAAATGATACAAAGCTAGAAGACATGGTTAACATATTGGACGAAAGAATCAGGATCCAAAAAACAATAAGATAGAACACAGACTCCATCTAATATATAAAATTTAATAAGAATAAATATAAAGTTTTATATTTGGGCTCAAAAATTGACTTCAAGTGTATATGATGTAAGAGCTATGGTTAGATGATCCATAGTTTGTCTGAGAAAGTTCTGGGGGGCTTTGAAGAACTATAAACTCTGTGTGAGTGAGTCAACAACAAACTCAATAAGAATGAGTGCAATATGGTATCCAAGCTGATCTGATCTTGGACTAAAATAAGAGAATCAATCAACAAATAAACATTTATAAAGCATCTTTATTTCTTCATTTCTATGTGCCAGACCATGTGCTAAGCCCTAAGAATACAAAAAGAGGCAAAAGACAGTCCTTGCCTTCAAGGAGCTTACAGTCTAACAGAAGTACAGCTTCCAAGAATAAAGAGATGCTAATGCTCCCATATTTTGTGTCCCAGTGACACATGGAGGTCTGGAATATGATGTTCAATTTCATCATGTGCCCTATTTTAGGAAGGACTGGAAAATGTCCAAAGGAGGACAACCAGAACGGTGAAGGAACTAGAATCCATGCCATGTGGGGATCAGTTGAAGGAACTGAAGATGTTTATTATGGAAAAGGGAGGTCTTTAGGGGAGGAGAGATAGTAGCTATCTTCAAGCATCTGAAGGACTATGTTGTATAAGAGGCATTGTACTTATTCTGTTGGGTGCCAAAAAGAGAGAACTAGAAACAAGGGTGGAAGATGCAAAAAGGTAAATTTAGGTTTGATGTAAGAAAAAGCTTCCTAACAATCAAAACTATGAAAAAATAGAATGGGCTAGTTTAAGAAGAAATGAGTTCCCCCTCATAGGAGATCTTAAAGCAAAGCCTATTTGACAGTCTGTTGGTTCTGTTGTAGTGGGCATTCTTTTCGGGATATGGGTTGAACTAGGTGGCCATTGTGGTATCTTCCAACTCTGGAATTCTGTGTTTCATCTGTGAAATAGTGATAACAGTGCTAATAGAAGAGATAACTAATCTGAGTTTTACTCAGAAATTACTTTGCATTTCTTTTGTATTTTCTTATCTGTATACATTTTGTTTTCTCCTAGCAGAATGTAAGCTCTTTGAGGGCAGTGACTATTTTGTTTCTGTCTTTGTATCCATAGTGCCCAATACATTGCCTAGTGCTTAGTACCTAGTACTTAGTAGGCAGTCAATAAATACTTGTTAAATTGTTGATTTAAAGTTGAATTAAATTGTCGAATTAAATCCTCATTTGCCTAAAGCAAACTCAAATATCCAATTTCAAAAAGTTGTTATGAGTAAGTCTTAAAGGTATCGTATAAATGTAATGTGGTTGACTCTAGTCCCACTTTCTCATGGCCTGGCCTGTTACATTTTACCCCTCATCCCTAATTTCCACCCATGGTTCCTGGTTTCCCTTTGGGGGTCAAGTAAAACAGGATTTCCCTGCATATAACTAAAGACAGCTATTATATTTCCCCAAGTCTGCTCTTCAATAGACAAAATATCCTGATTCTTCAACTAATCCTCATATGTCATGATCTCCAGTCCTTTCACCAATCTAGTTGCCCTTCTCTGGACTCACTTTAGTTTGTCAGTGTTCTTCCTAATATAACATGAATGCCTTTACCCCTCTCCAGAATCCTGAGGAGATTGGGGAATCTTTCTTCTCTGCTTTTCACCCAAGCTCTCACTGTGTTCCCCCATTTTCAAGGGCCCATGACTAGCGCCCCAACCTCAGATTATATTTTACAAAGAGATACTTACTCCAAAGATATAACAACAAACATACAAATATTATTTGGGGGCATAATCACTCCCGCCTCATTCTCTGGGGAATTGGATATTAGGTTCACAACTTAGCTTAGTTCTTACATAGCGATGGTTTCATCAAGTTTACATCCAAAGGCAGCATCACTGCCAGCTTATTCTAGGCTGACTGCAACACCCCACTTGGATTCCTAAACTCTCAGATCTTCCTAGCTCACTCCAAGATGATATCAGAGACTCTATTCTCTGCACCTAGAATCGATAAAAAACTAACAAAAAGGCTAAAAACCTATGCCCATTTCTCAGGGGCATATGGCCTAAGAGAGATGGGAGGAGAAGGAAATGGGTGGGATTTAAATTGGGTGAGTTCCCAGGTCATTGGAGCATGTATATCTTCTTTTCTTAAATAAATTTATTAATTTAACTTTCATTACATGTCATGGTACTAGGTTGTATTTTTGTATTCCATCTCTATCTGGGACTATAGCTCCAAGGCAATTCTACTTCTTAGTATATATCAATATATTTATCAGATTTCATCACTCCCTCAATGGAGAAAATACTTCTAGGCCTTCTAAAATTTCAAAATCCCGTAATTTTTTTTTGGGGGGGGTGGATATTTTACAGTGTGATGAAGATGCCTAGATCTCATAGGCCAGACTTCTAACAAGAATTTTGGTATGACTTTGAATGAAAAAGTAAGTTTCATTAATGAAAATTACCATCTTCCATTCTTCAGTACTCCAGTCTATATTGTCTTGCTCATGGCAAGCATTTTTTTCTTTGAGGCAATAATTAACAACTCTTTTATTATATAAATATTAGCTATTTTTAAAAAGTCTTCCTTATGTACATAATACTTACCAGATCAAGAGTCTTCTGTTGCTCCCTATTACCTCTAGGATAAAATATAAACTTTTCAGCTTGACATTTAAAGCTCATCCCAACCCAACTCTAAGCCTACCTTTCCACACTTATTTCACATTACACCTCTGTCTGTATGTGTCCTTCATTTCAGAGAAAATGGTCTCAAACTTTGCATCTCATCTTCTGCCTCTGTGCCTTTCCACAAACCCTTTCCCATACTTGGTATAGCCTCCCTCCTCACTTATGTCTCTGAAATCTTTAGCTTACTTCAGGGTTCAGTCATTAATAATCAGTCAGTCAATGTATATTTATTAGGTGTCTACTATGGACCAGGCACTGTGCTACTGTGTTCAATCCAGGTTCTACCTCCCACCAAGATCTTTTTGAATCCCTCTAGTTCCAAGCCCTCTAATTGTTGGCTATGCCAGTAGAGTATAAGTTCTGGCAGGATCTATTATGCTGGAAAGGTTTTTGGTATGATCCTGGAAATAGACTGGATCTACTGTCCAAATAATGAAGTTAGTTACCTTCATATATTTACTTATCTGTTCATATGTTATGTTCTCTACCCTCAATAGAGATATACTTCTTAAGGGCAGGGACCCCCCAGTGCTTACTACCAGTGCCTTACAAATAGTACATGCTTGATGAATGCTTGATTAATTGAATTTACAAATCTAAGTCATTTGTAATGTTATCCTCCTGCTAGTTTAATCAATAAATGCTATTGGAATTATGTGGCTTAATTGAATCTCACTTCAAACTAGACATAGACCAACATCTTACACCACATACCAAGATAAGGTCAAAATGAGTACATGTTAGACATAAAGGGTGATACCATAAGCAAATTAGGAGAGCAAGGAATAGTTTATCTGTCAGATCTATGGAGAAGGGAAGAATTTATGACCAAACAAGAGATAGAGAACATTATAAAATGCAGAATGGATAATTTTGATTAAATTAAAAAGTTTTTGCACAAACAAAACCAACACAACCAAGATTAGAAGGAAAACAGAAAGTTGGAAAACTATTTTTTACAGCAAGTGTTTCAGACAAAAGCCTCATTTCTCAAATATATAGAGAACTGAGTCAAATTTATGAGAATACAAGTCATTCCCCAATTGATAAATGGTCAAAGGATATGAATAGGCAGTTTTCAGAAGAAGAAATTAAAACTATCTATAGTCATATGAAAAAAATGCTCTAAATCACTATTTATTAGAGAAATGCAAATGAAAACAGCTCTGAGGTACCACCTCACACCTATCAGATTGGCTAATATAACAGAAAAAGAAAATGCTAAATGTTGGAGAAGATATGGGAAAATTGGAACACTAATGCATTGTTGGTGGAGTTGTGAACGGACCCAACCATTCTGGAGAGCAATTTGGAACTATGCCCAAACTACAATCAAATTGTGCATGCCTTTTGATCCAGCAATACCACTACTAGGTCTGTATCCCAAAGAGATCATAAAAAAGGGAAAAGGATCTACATGTAATAAAAGATTTATTGCTGCTCTTTTTGTGGTGACAAAGAATTGGAAATTTAAGGGACTCCCGTCAATTGGGGAATGACTGAACAAGTTGTGGTATACGAATGTAATGGAATACTGTTGTTCCATAAGAAATGATGAGCAGGTGAATTTCAGGAAAGCCTGGAAAGACTTACATGAACTGATGTTGAGTGAAGTGAGCAGAACCAGGAGAACATTGTACACAGTAACTCAATATTGTGTGATGACCGACTTTGATAGACTTAGCTCTTCTCAGCAATGCAATGATCTAAGACAGTTCCAAAAGATTCATGATGGAAAATACTATCCATATCCAGAGAAAGAATTATGGAGTCTGAATACAGATTGAAACATACTATTTTCTCTTTTTTTGTTGTTGCTGTTTTTTCTTTCTTGTAGTTTTGCCCTTTTGTTTTAATTTTTCTTTCCCAACATGACTAATGTGGAAATATGTTTAATATAATTGTACATGTATAGCCTATATCAGATTGCATGTCATATTGGTGAGGGGAAAGGGGAGGGAGGGGGAAAAATTTAGAACTCACAATCTTATAAAAAGTGAATGTTGAAAACAAAAATTAATTAATTAGAAAACCTGTAAATAGCTACAAAACAAAAAAAAGAAAAGAAAAGAAAAGAAAGAAAGGAAAAGAAAAAATTATGAGCATGTTGATTTCAAAAAAACCTGGAAAGACTTGTATGAACTGATACTGAGTGAACTGAGCAAAACCAGGAGAACATTGTACACAGTAACAGCAACATTGTGTGATGATCAACTATGATTGACTTAGCTCTTCTAAGCAATACAGCGATCTAAGACAATTCCAAAAGATTCATGATGGAAAATGCTATCTACATCCAGAGAAAGACATGGAGTCTGAATACACATCAAAGCACACTCTTGCCACTTTTTTGTTTTTTTGTGGTTTTTCCCTTTTGTTCTCTTTCTTCTTTTACAACATAACTAAAGTGGAAATATGTTTACATGATTGCACATGTATAAACTATATCAGATTGCTTGCCATCTTAAGTAGGGGAGATGAAAGGGAAGGAGGGAGAAAAATTTTGAAACTCAAAATATTATAAAAAATGAATGCTGAAAACTATTTCTACATGTAATTGGAAAAAATAAAATACTATTTACAAAATAAAATAATATAATTGTATCTCACTCCAAGCTTTCTGAAGATTTGTTGTCACCTTCACTGACTGCTTTTTTAAAAAGTCTCCTGCTATCCTCTTCTGTAGTCTATCAAAATGAATTTATACTCTAAAGTAGGCAATTGTCACTGCTTTACAAAGAGCAAGAGTATTTGATGAGTCAGTTTCTAAGTGTTTTAGGCCTCCTTCTTGTGGTGGCTGCTTAATCTCAGCTAAATTTTTATAGGAAATAGTGATGTTAATGTCAACATCTTTGCCTTTTTCCACATCCCATTTTTTTCCTTGATAGCTTGTTCGAATAAATCATGTTAAAGCTATTGCTGTTTAATGTGATATTATCTTCCCCATCTTCATTCTTCCTTCTAAATGGGTGTTGACTTTGACCCTTGCTTTGACTAGCTAATATTCTAATTCTAATCCAGCAGCAAATTTTGAGTAGCTAATGTTTTCCTGTTTGTTGAGATAAAATCAATTTGTTTGTCATATTGTTCAATGTTCACCCCATCTCACATCATATAACTCTCTATTTAAGGAAAGTAATTATGATATGTAGATGTGAGATAGAATCTTGATTAGCCTTTGGCCTGTTTTACTTATACTTGAACCATATTTTCCAACATACTTTTTACTATCCTTTCCTGAATCTACTCTTACACTGGAGTCACTAAGCATCAAAAGTATATGCCAACCTGATCTGTAGAATCTTGTAAAGTTCTTTGTAGCATTTCTCTACCTCTTCATCCTCTGCAACATATGTTAGCACCCAGCTTTAATTATTTTCATAATAGTCTTTTTACTTATGTTCGTCACGAGCCCTGTAAGACAAGATGACCAAGCGTCTCATGAAATGATGTATCATTTTGCCATTGCACAATGACCAACTTCCTTTGGTCTTCTTGTTTCATTTATCATAAGAATGTCAATATTCATGTGGTTGTTTTCCCAAAAGCATGTCACTTTTCTGGTCACTGGATAAACATCTCATATTTATAATACCAGTAGTTAAGTCCATAGTTATATATGATCTAACAGTCATGTAATTCTTAGTATCCTTTCTTCCCTTTTCTGCTACTTTGCCACCATCAATGCCTAAGTAGAAAGGGGCCACACAAGTCTGAGAGTCATTTTTTACTTTTCTTTGTTTCATAGGTTGCCATGGTCAAAAAATTTTCTTTACCTAGGGTCCAACCTATTCTTTGGATTGTAGACTTAGTCTGTGGCAAGGACTTAAAACCTTTCAAGTATGATATTACACTCAACTGGCATAACCTTTGAGAATCTAAGATCTCCTTTGTGCCCTAATGAGATGTTAAAGCAGAATTTTGTGGAGGTCAGTTCTGACAGCAGACTTCATTGGAAGAGTAGAAAATAGAGTTGGGAAGTCCTGTGAATAAACTATAGCAATACCAGAAGTACTTATACCTAGCTCAGCATATACAAATACATTAGTGCTATTTGATTAGCTAAAGTATGTAACTGCAGAATTGAAGAAAGAACAAAAAAGGAAAGAAGGAAAGAAAGAGAAAGGAAGGAGGAAGGAAATAAAGTAAGGAAGGAAGGAAAGAAGAGAGAGAAATAAAGAGAGAAAGAGAAAGGAAGGGAAAGAGAGGGAGGTAGAGAGGAAGAAAGAAACAAAGATTTAAAGAAAAAAAGAAAGGAAAAACAAAGAAGGAAATAAGAAAATGCTTAGTGAGGTACAAAGGAAAAGAATTGTGTGAAATGTAGAATGGAAAAAATGAACTTAACTGAAGGAAGAATATTTCTTAGGGGAGACTAAATAGATTGTGGAATATTGTCGCTACCCTCCCCATTCCCTCCCCCTCCCAAAAGAAAATAAAGATATGATGAAGAACTGACCCCTAGGAAATTTTCTGAGCATAGAGAACACTCTGCAGAGAACAGCTATCCTTTGACCCTGAGGGCAAAGCAGTAAATGACTAATAGGTATTTTCTACCTGGTATGTATGATATTTAATGAAAGTTTTCAATTAAAAACAAGGAGGAGAGGACAAAATGAGGAGCCTTGGAGATAAGGAAGAATTGTGTGCTTTATACTTTATTTTATGACCAAATACAGAATGTGACTTTTCCTAACAAGAAGGGCACTTACACGTAATTCCAGTGGAAATGGTACTGCTAATTCACTATTTCTCAGGGCAATTTTTTTTCTTTTTTTTTATAGCATTTACTCTATTTTTTTGATATCTCACTTGGCCCCCATTACAGCCTGAAGGGATGTCAAAACTCCAAACCTTAACCACTTCCCCAAATCCAGGGGACACTTAAAAGAGGGGAAGTCTGCTTAAGGTGGTGTTTCGAATCACTCATAACACAGAATGCTGTTTCTTCACAAGATGACATGAAGTTGTAGGTTGAATAAGAAGGCAGACTTGGAAACTAGACAGTTCCCCGGCTTCTCAGGAGTCAATGTGGTCCTGTGATCTTGTTTGAAGAAATCTGTTTTATCATATCCAGTGTATCAGTATTGAACTTTAAGTACAGCAACACAACATAATATTTTCGTTCTTTATCTACCATTTGGTTTATATGCCACCTTCTCAATATTATCTTCAGAGTTAACTTTACAGCCAGTTACACAAAGCTTCAGATAAAAATAATACCCAAACAACTGTTGTAAGAGTTGGAGGCTTTAGAGATGAATGATATCCAAAAAACTAATTTTAAAGTTATAACACCTAGAAGAAAGCCTTTGTTTTTTCTTAAGCCAACAAGAGTTGGGGACTATTAAGTGAATACTTCATCACTGTTGGAAACTGTGGATGTGGATACTCTCTCCACCAATACAGTTCACAACCCATCTATACTATTAGTAAATAATTGCAAGAGTGTTAGCTTGAAACCTACAGAAATTAAGAGGTTTAACCGGAGTTACATAGCTAATAAGCATCTGGGTCAGGACTTGAACCCAGGACTTCTTGTCTCTAATCCTAGGGCTCTATCTACTACACTAGAGGGGTCAAACTCTCAGCCTGCTGAGAAATATTTAACAAAATAAACATGCAATACAACAGATAATGTTAATTTGTAGTTTTCTATCCATTTCTATTTAAGTTTGACACCATTGAACTACACTGAAACCATTAGGGCCTCAGTTAAATGCTGAATTTTGATAAAATACTATCTTTATTCAAAGCCTTTCAAATGTCAATAGGTTAGTTTCTCAATTTTTGATGAAGAAACTGTAAAAGTCATGGGAGAGATGCTATGGGCCAGTGGGTGGTAGAGCAACTCAATTCATGCTGAATCAGTTTTCATGGGAAGCTGAGTCATGCCAAAACAATCCATCTAGGGGAAAGCAGAAGGCAAGAACAGAGTTCCTAAGAAGAAAAATCCAGAGAACAAAATGGGGAAACTAGAGTTAGAGAAATTAATTGCAGGAACCAGGAGCTATCAAAGATTGAAAGATTAAATGTATATATAGTAAGGGTTCCTTCTCAGCCCTGTAGACTAAGTACAGGTACTATCGCTAACAGTCTTTATCTTCTATAACTTAACTAGTGATGGGGCCTAGACAGGGGCAAGTCAGAGGCAGAACAAGGAAAGTACCCTCTACCAGCTGCCTCCTTTATCCCTCTAAATCCTAGTCATAACTAGCAATTTTGACACCCAGAGCAAGTTCACAAAACAGATCCTTAAATCAACTTTTAAAGACAAATTCAACAGAGACAGGAAGGAGAGACTCTAAGACATAAGCCTCTGAAGGGGGAGAGACCCTAGGACACCAGCCCCCATGTGGCCACTAGAGCTGAGGGGAGGAAGTATGCCATCAGGTAGCTAGCTTTCCACTTTAACTGATTATTCTTGCTGATTACATGCAATAGAACATAAGCTCCTTGAGGGCAAGGACTGTTTCATGTTTGTCTTTGTTTCTTCACACCATTGGTTCTTAATAAATGCTTGTTACTGATTATATGAGATGCAAAACTCAGGGGTTTTTAGCCTTTTGAAGAAATATAAGTGCTATTGATGAGATGTTCTGTAAGTCTAAGTCACATTTGTTTTTTTGTTTTTTTGTATACTAGTCCTATTTTGATGGTGACTTGGAAGTGACTCTGGGTTCTTAAAGGCTATTCCAATAAAATGCAAACATTGGCAGATCTTACCAAGATGAAAGGCTTTGCACGTGGGCTTAGCAATGGGCTCTGTGTTTCTTGTTTGAGAACCATCCTAGCTAGATTTGGACAGAGTCATCAACAGGTAGACTGCAGTTTGGTAAATTTTTTGGCCTTAGCAACTGCTAAAGACCATCTACTAAGGCAGAGGGAGGGTTCTCATGAAGGGAATAACCACAAGATGAAATCACAAATTTTTTAGGTATTGAAGATGATTAGTCCTAAATGATGACTATCTATATTCATAAGTTCATCTTGGGGTTCAAGCTGGCCTATGATCTTTGATATAATCCAACTTCCCATCAAATGCAGGAGTCTTTTTAACATTATAGGATCATAAGTTGATAACTAGAAGGAACATTAGTGGATTTTAGACACCTAGGAGGGCAACTTGGTGGCACAATGGATAGAGTGCTGGGCCTGGAGTCAGGATGATTACTCTTCCTGAGTTCAAATCTGGCCTCAGACACTTACTAGCTGTGTGACCCTGGGCAAGTCATTTAACTCTGTTTACTTCACTTTCCTCATCTGTAAAATGAGCTGGAGAAGGAAATGGCAAACCATTCCAGTATCTTTGCCAAGAAAACCCCAAATGGGGTCATGAAAAGTCAGAAGAGTCAGAAAAATGACTGAACAACAAGCCATTTATTTGCCAACTTTTCTAATTCAGGTTTTAAATAGAACTCAATATCCTTTGGTTCATCACCATACCAAGTACTATTGATATTCCTCTGTATGAAATGTTTATAATGACATCCTTCTGTTTGTGAATTTTTAAAACAGAAAGCTCCCAATACATTTATCATTGTGTTGCACTGGAAAAGACCCTGCATTCTGAGTTATGGGAATTGGATTCAAATCCTACCCCCACCACTTAATACATGTGTGAACTTGGACAAGTTACTTAATTTCTCTCACCCTCAGTTTCCTCATCTGAAAAACGAGGGATGGTTGGACTGGATAATCTCTGAGGTTTCTAGCTTGACATCTATGATCTGACTTTGGCTTTGCACCTTATTGCTTGAAGTGTGGAAAGTTACTCAGTGTATTTTTATTACATAAGAAAAGGGATCAACACAGGTGGAGAGTCTACTCAAGCAGTGCCTACAACCCTGGGAAAGAAAGAGGTAGAAGAGACCACATGACCTACTTAGAAGCCACAAAAGTTGGGAGGCCCGCCCCTCCACTTTACCAACAGGTTCTCCTTTAAGAGGGAAAATTTATAGGCTGTGTTTGTTTGTTTATTTGGTTGTTTTGTTTTACTTAAGAAGAAGGAGAAACTACTGGAGTGGTTTGCCATTTCCTTCTCCAGCTCATTTTACAGATAAGAAAACTGAAGCAAACAGGGTTAAGTGATTTGCCCAGGGTCACACAGTTAGTAGGTATCTGAGGCCGGATTTGAATTCAGCTCTCCCTGACTCCAGGCCAGGTGTTCTATCTAATGTGCCACCTAGCTGCCCCAATTTACTTCTCTGTAAAATGTTGGAATTGGTCTATAGAATCTAATCTATAAGGTTTGTTTCTGTGCTAAATCTGTAGTATATGAACAAGAACCTTCTATGCTGTTGTTAACTCCAAAGACGCCTTTCCAATTCTGTTATATCTCCTATGGTTCCTAGAATCTAGCCTGGCTAATTAATGGATACTCCTGGTCAGCATGTTCCATCCCCTTTTTCTGATAGCCTGAATTTCAATAAAACACTTTTGACTTGGTCATGCTCCAAATATGTCTTCTCTTTCTCTCCTTTCTGGTTCCCATTCCATTACTCTTTACAGGACTGGCAATTTGAGAGGACTTGTTTGTCTCCAGACCATAGGAACAGCCAGATGAGGCCTCAGACAATATTTGTAATGCTCTGTAATACATCACATTTATTTACAAATTCTTGATGGCAGGGACATTATTATCTTTGTATCTTCCCCACCCCCCACTGCCACCCAGCATAGTGCTTTGCTTTTAGGCATCTATTAAACAGTTTTTGAATAATAATGGCTGACATTTGTAGATATAATTCTTGCTCTGAAACTTTCCTGCCTCCTCCCTTCCCCATTCCAGACTCCCATCTTCATAATACCCCAATTTCCTAGTTGTGTGGAATAGGGGATGTGCTTTTAGGTTTAGGGGAAGGAAAGGGAAAGGAACTGATGTAACACATCTGAAGAGAGGTGAACATGCTCAAGTTCCGGCAGACAGGGACCCTGGGGCACATTCAAGCTGTTTCCTAGTTGTCAGGTCTAGCCATTAGTTCTGTCTCCTCTGCTTCATCTGTAGCGAGTTAGCACATCCAGGAAAGGTGGAGGTCCCTGCCAGGGCTAGGGCAGCCCAGATCTAGAAAGGTCTTCATCTTCTCCTAAATCCACTGATCAAGAGTCTATTCTTTCTGCTTTGAATTCCAGGTCTCAGCTTCCTGTAGAAGTTCAGTATGCTGGATGCATGAGTCAAATATCAAATTTCCACCTGTGTAATGTTGTTTGCCCACTCAAAGGAGGAATGAATTGTGTACTCTTTCATTTGGTACTTCCTTGTCTAGTCCAGTGAGCTTATAGTCACTCAGTAAATCAAAGATTCTTAACCTTTTTTGTGTATGTCATAGAACATTTTCATATTTTGGTAAAGACCATGCGCACTTCCTCAAGATATTGTTTAAAAGCATAAAATAAAATACATAGATTAAATAAATAGGATTTTTCCATTAAATTGAAATAAAGATTTTTTTTTAATCCATGTTCATAGACACCCTGAAATCTATCCACAGACCTCTTTGGGGTCATGGAGGCCAGGCTAAGAACTTCTGTAATAACTGGGAAATAAAATACACAGGCAAAGGGGTATAGAAATCTATCTTACCCTACAGGAAAATAAAAGGGGAAGGGATAAGAAAAGGGAGCAGGTAATAGGAGGGAGAACAGATTGGGTGAAGGGGGAATCAGAATGCGGGCCGTCATGGGGTGAGGGGGAGGGGAGGGACGGGGAGAAATTTTGGAACTCAAAATCTTGTGGAAGTGAATGTTGAAAATGAAAAACAAATAAATAAATAAATAAAAATGTTTATCACCCCCCCCAAAAGAACTTCTGCAATATACATTTTTATTATTATTGTTTTCTTACTAATTTGCAAAAAAAAGATAAATTAATAAAAATGCATACAGTATGTCAGCATGCTTATCTATTTTGTGAAGAGTCAACTCTTCTTATCCTATGGTCACCTAACTAGGGAGAATAGAAATGTAAGAAGATAAAAAAGGAGGCAGGTTTTATCTGGGTGGAGACTCAGAGATAATTTCTGGTTTGTTAAATCCACAAATCTATACACTACTTGACAAAGAGTCAATACTAATCCATAGAAAAGTGAGGAATTAAAGATAGAAGGTCACTAATTCTCTGACAACCATAGGAGACTCAGGGCAAATTTAGGATTCCCCAGTACCCAGTTTATTAGAGCTGAGCAAGATCAGATGAAAGTATGTCAACATCCTCAGTGATTAAACATGGGGGTTCATTTAACTCCTCATAACCATACCGTAACATTAGTGCTATAGCTATTATTATCCCCTTTTGAGAGATGAGAAAACTGAGTCTCAGAGAGGTTAAGTCAATTATGGAATTATAGATCTAGAGTTGGAAGAGTCTCAGAGGAACATTTAGTCCAACTCTTTCATTTTATTGATGAGGAAACTGAGACCTATGGGGGTTAAGTGACTTGTTCAATGTCATAGGTAGTAAGTAACAGAGCCATGATTTGAACCCAAGTTTCTCTTGACTCCAAGTTCAACATTCTTTCCACTAGGCTACCACAGTGTCCACTTCAAAGATAATTTTTACAGAAAGTACTGACTTGCTAAAGATCAATTACTCAGACTGATGAGCGCTAATTATTCCCTTAACTCTCCTCTGTTTCAACATGCTTCTCAGCAAGGATGTTGGGAGAATTCAACAAATATCACATATGCTTTTCTGCAGAAAATTATAAAAAGCAACAGGAAGCAAGCTAGATTCAGAACCATAGAGACATCCTTCTTCCCACTGCCTCCTTGGAAAGAGGGTACAGAATTTATGCTGAAAACACCTTTATTTTTTTAATTAACAAAATATAAAAGACCCCTTTCAGACATTTTTTTTTTTTGCTTAGAGGTCCCAAATTTTAAGCTATAGCATTAGGGAACAGCATCATGATACCAACAAGTTGACTTATTTTGATGCTGTCAGAGGCTCTGGATCTGGCCTCCATTACACAACTTCAGCAGACTGCAGTAGCCCACCAATATTTCAAGACTGCAGTACTTCATTGTGGAATGCATGTCTGAGTCAATGTTGATAGGTCCTGTCAGATCTGTTTTGAATCATTGATTTGAATCACTGTGAGATAAGACTGCATAATTGCGTCTAGCTTTATGGAATCAATCTTAAGCAAATTGTGAAATGGAACCAGAGATCTGGCCACAAAACTAAAATTAAGTATGGGAAATTTCCTGAAGGAAGCCTTTTCCTCTGGTTAGGCTACAAAGCACCACTGAAGTCTTTGCCCATGACCATTCAAAAACTTCTTCAATGGTGTCATTCTGACAGCTCATGCAGTCTCTTTTGAAGAGTCTGTGTTCAATTCAGATTCAATTGAATTCAAGAAAACATTTTATTTATAGCCATAAAAGACAATCATTCCCAGCTCATATACCAGCATAGAACTGGAAAACCTGGCATGTAAAAATATTTCATAGGACAGGGCATATAATTTCTCCATATCTTTCAAGTTCAATGAACTTGAGTTTATCATATATTTATTAAAAGCCTGCTATGTGCAAGATTGCAAGAATACAAAGATAGGTTGTTTCCCAGGACCTTATAACCTAATAGAGAGAAAAAAATGTTTATTTGTACATAAGTATCAATCTTTGCCATTAGAACATGGTGGCCCCTTTTCATCTGAGTGATGGGTGCCTATACTGTACTGTGGGGAGCTGGGGGCTTTGTTCCCAGATTTTGAGGTAGCCAAATATATTTTGCATAATACTGCCCAATTGCCCCAGAGGAAATTAGAGAAAGGGAATAACATTTTTCTGAATCCCAAAAAGACTAATTTGGAGGTATTGACTGAGTAGAAGGCACACTGCCCCAACTGGGGAAGTAAGATGATAAAGATGAACTTATCCTAAACTGTTCAGAAATGGGAAATGGGGACTTGGTCAAGCAAGTGAAAAAAATGTTCCTTAATTCATCCAAAGACACCTTCTACATGTAAGATAGGGTTGTGGTATGTAGGTATAAAAGAATATAAAGTTTCAAGAGGCTGGAAGGATTTCTGAAAGAGGTATATAACACTGAGGTACTGGTGTAAACATATCATTAATTTAAGTACTAGAATCTAGAGATTGTAACTAACATCAACTTCAAAGAACAATCCTTAGGTATGAAAGAACTGGCACATGTGATTGATGAGCTACTGTCAATAAGATTTGAAAAGGGAAATTATGGAAAAAAAGAGATGTACCACAAGATTGGAGAAGGGCAAATGTTGTCCCAGTTTTCAAAAAGCTAAAGAGAACAGTCTTCAAATTCCTGGGAAAATTCTAGAATGGACCACTAAAGAGGTGGTTGGTGAACATCTAGAAAAGGAAGCAGTGATTGCAAAGCATGTCTTCATCAAGAAGAGGATATGTGTGTATGTGTGTGTGTGTGTGTGTGTGTGTGTGGTGCAATGGATAGAGTACCAGGCCTGGAGTCAGGAAGACTCATCTTTGTGACTTTAAATCTAGCTTCAGATATTTAATAGCAGTGTGGCACTGGGCAAGTCACTTCACCCTGTTTGCCTTAGTTTCCTCATCTGTAAAATGAGCTGGAAAAGGAAATGGCAAACCACTCCAGTATCTTTGCCAAGAAAACTCCAAATGTCACAAAGACTCAGACATGACTGAGAAGTGACTGAACAACAAAAATGTATTGTATACTTATCAAATTCTCACCTGACACCATTCAGGGAAGAATAACTAACATGCTGAGTAGTGGAGTTAAGATCCAAAGGGATCTTGACAGATTAGAATCTAACAGTGTGAAATACGGATAAGGGTAGAGTCTTACACTTGGATACAAAAAAATCAGCTTCTCACATACAAAATAGGGGACGCATGGTTAGATGGAAGTTGTTTTAAAAAAGATACTAGGTTACCTTAATAGAGGCATAGCGTAGTGTCTGGGAATAGGGAAGTGATCATTTCATCACACTCTGCCCTCATTCTACCTCATCTGAGGTAGTGCATTCCAGTTCTGAGCACCATGGTTTAAGAATACTGATAAGCTGGAGAGCGTCCAGAGGAGGGCCATTAGGATGGTGAAGGAAGGCTTTGAATCCATAGAACATGAGAGTTGGTTGTGAAAGAATTGGGCATGTTTAGTCTGGAGAAGAGATGATTCAGGAAAGACATGATAACTGGGTTTTTTTTTGTTTTTGTTTTTGTTTTTGTTTGTTTTTTTTTAGGCAATTTGGGTTAAATGACTTGCCCAGGGTCACACAGCTAGTATCAAGTGTTTGGTCAGAGGCTGGATTTGAATTCAGGTCCTCTTGACTTCAGGGCCGATACTCTATCCACTGCACCATCTAGCTGTCCCATGATAACTCTTTTTAAGCACTTGAAGTGCTTCCACATGGAAGAAGGAATTAGACTTGTTCTACTTGGCCCTAACATTCAGGACCAGGAGAAATGGTCAATTAGGCTTGTTACAAAAATCTTTCTAATTGTTGGAGCTGTCTAAAAGTTGAATAAGCTGCCTGTAGAAGTGATGAGTTCCCCTTCTTGGGGGTCTTCAAAAGCCTTTGAGAAGCTGGATAAATAACTCGTCAGTATGTTATGGATGAGTTGAACTAGATGGTGACTGAGATCCTGTCCAACTTTCAAATCCTATTATTCTTTGGCTCTTGAATGGGATAAAGCTACTACAACAAAAAGTACTCCTGCATGGGATACAGAACAGTGGCAATAGTCAGGAATGGAACTGCAGCAATGAACAACATGAAGGAGCAACCCTTGACCTCCCCTGCTATTGGCTAGAGCCCAACCCAAAGAAGTATTCTGAGTCATGGAGATTATACAGGTCTCATGGAGGGAAGATGGCTCCATTGAAAGAGGAGAACACAATTCTCTAGGTCTGTGGACCTGAATTCTTTTTGTGTTCATTGCTTTTTAAGTAAAACTTTTCTATTTTGAGCCTTATGAGCCTAAGTACAGTGCTTTTAAGGCAAAGCTAGTGGGGGCTAGAATGGAAAGGGCCTTGAATGCCAAGATATACTTTTGATGTTAACACCAACAAGCTCTTTTACAGTAGTTATAGTCATCGCTTGGAGTGAGATGGTATGGCCAAGTATGTCTTATGACTCTGTGTCTCCTTTATATGTGCAGGGAATTGCAATATCAACAGTTACTCATTTACAGAGGAGAAGGGCAATGATGTTAGTGACAAACTGCATGGACCTTGTTCCTGTGCCACATTTCTGGGAAAGTTATTTCTAGTTATAAAAGCAAGATTCTAAACTTAGATTTAAGGTAGGTCATTTGATAAATAAAGAGAATTCAAGTCATGCATGTAATACCATGAGAAAATGGAAACATTAAGTTCTTAGAATGAAAGTCCTTGGAGTTAAAAAAAATAGACATTCCTATATTATTATTTGTAAAGTATTTGTTTCCTGAGGGGATTGAATTAACTGATCACTAAAATCACTTCTAGCTCTGATCATAGGGCCATAGATATAAAGTGGGAGGGGACCTCAGAAGCCATCTAGTTCAATGCGCTCATTTTACAGATGAGGAAACTGAGACCAAGGGAGATTGAGTGACTTGCCTAAGACTTGAATGGGTGGCCTTAAGAGAGACAAGAAAATAGCCAGAAATTTGCCCTGAAGCTGTATCTAACTCCTGCTGCTGTGAACTGGAGACTTTCATTCCTCTGTGGCAAGAAGCAATTGTTGCAGACATCCTCTTAGCTGTGGTTATCATCCTAAGAAGTAACAGTTACTAGGCTTCTGTGTTATGCATATCTAGTATGGGAATGCAATTCCTTTCAGACTCTGAGACTCCCGAGTTTGATTGCTGGGCAAGGTGCCAACACACCCTTACCCTCTCCTAGTGTGCTGCAGCCTACTGACATAGCATCAGGAATCAGAGCTGAGACAACTCGCAAGCTATATATTCTCTGGAAGTAGGTAATTGTAGTTTGGGAAATGGGTAGGGTAAAAGTATTAGCTACTTGATTAAATTCAGTTGAATTAAATTCAATTCATCAGTCATTTATTAATTGGCTACTATGTACAGAGAGATCAGGGTTTTAGTCCTGATGGTTCTACTTCCTAGCCATTTAACTTCAAGCAAGCCTTGTAAACCTTGTACTCTGTTAGCCATCTCTAATGCTCAGAAATGTGATATTACTTAGTGTTGCTGAATTGCCAACTCTTCATCTTAGAATGGGAATGATAGTAATACCTACCTCACAGGGCAGTTGGCATTTCAGATGAGCTAAATGAATGTGAAAGGGTCTTATAAACTGTAAAATACTTTCTAAAAATATTGTTACTATTATATTGAATTACTCCTTGTAGGGTACTACTATTATTGAACTTGTCCTCTTAGGGGTATTTATATTTTAATAGCAGGTCCTGGAGAAACAGTGATAAACCAGAGATAAATTTTCCACAAAAATTGCATGTGATACTTTATTAAGTGTTTGACTAAACTCTCAGCAAACTATGTTTAAAACATCCCTTTGGTTTTTCAGTTTGATTACACTGATAGAAAAAGAAAAAGGTTGGTTTGGCATGACTTATTTTTGATGAAGCCTCCTTTTCTAGGTTTTTACTAGTCTCATCTCTTTAATAGTACATTCTAAATTTTTCCAGGAATGAAAATGAAACTCATTGACCCAGAGTCTGGAAATTCTATTTGCTTCTGTTAATTGATAATTAAGTCATTTGCTCTTCTCCAGCTATGTTATATCTTCTGTTCACGATCTTTGCAATATTACTCACTGTCTTAATGATAATATCTACTAATTCTTTCAGCACCTGAGGCTATAGTTCATCTAGGTTAGGTGATTTGAGCTCATCAAGAGTAGTTAGGTGCTCTGTTACTATCTCCTTAGATATCTTGGGTAAGGCACATAGTGTCCACATAGCCTGCAAGGTATGGTTATAGGGAGAGGTTTGAGAGCTCAAGCGGCAGGGAGAATCAGTGGGAGTCATAACAAAAGAGCTCTAGGAAAAAGTCCAAAAAAAAAAAGACCAATAGAAGAGAGCTGAATCAAGGAGGAAGATTAGCAATCTATGGATTTGACATGATTGTGAAATTGGGAGAGACTTATAATGGTAGAATGCTTCATCTGATGTCTTGTCAAATACTCTGGCTCAAGTAGATGCTTTGCCCTTGAGTAATGGGCCCATGTGAATATATTTCTATTAGAACTGCACCTTGGCTGCTCTGATTACTTTTAAGTAAGTCTAAAGGTGTAACCTTAAGAAGTGATGATAACAGAGAAGACATGTTGGAATGACATTTCCCCATGCTTCTCAAATCAGAATATACAAGCAGCCATCTTGCTCTGTTTATGTGTAAGGCTGGCCTTCACCCTTATAAAGATTATGTGTGATCTGGGCATTCCCAGGCATTAGTATTCCAATTGGCTTTTAACTTCCTGAGGCTACTCTGGTTCTGTTAGACAACTTGAGCCTTACATGGTGTGTTAGGACTGAGGCCAGAACAGCTGTTTGACTCCCTGCGTTCAGCTCCCTGTAATGCTTCTTTTAATAGACGCCCAAGTTCACAGAGTGCTATTCTAGGCACTTCACTGAAATAGGGCAGGCAGCATGGTAACCAGGGAAGGCACAGCTCCTAATGAGACGCGATAGAGAACCCTGGAAAGATCACAGGACTAGGGGTTAAAAGACTTGGTCTCAAGTGCTGCTTTTACTACTTAATAACATGGGTAATTGTGGGAGTTTCTGGAGCTTCTTATGTGGTCTAATATCCTGTAATGGAGTCATTCCACATCTCTGGGCTTCCATTTCTACATCTGTATAATAGTTACTATCACAAGGGTAGGGTTGCTGAGAAGATTAAATAATATGGATGAAAGCACTTTCTGAACACTTTTGTGAATAAATAGAGACAGCATAGCATAGGGGGTAGAGAGCTGATGTCAGGGTCAGGAAACCCTGAGTTCAAGGGCCATCTCTGAAGTTTGTATGGTCCTGCATACATCATTCAAGTTCTCAATGTTCCAGACAACTTGCTAAGGTTGTTAAGCTATAGAGCAGGTACAGATCTGCCATGGTTGAGGGAGTTTCCTCACCAGGAATTCCTTATACCAATGAAATTACAGGTCTGACTTAGGTGAATTAAAAACTTTTTTTTCAGTACAATAGAGATGTATTCATGCAATTAGAATATCAACAATGTCTCATCTTTCCTGAGATCCATTATCTTGAGTACTTATCTTCTGCTCTTAGTATTTATTACATGGTAGCATTAGGATTGAAGATGTAGGACCTCGAACTAGATGGGATCTTAGAAAGTCATCAAATCTGAGTTTAATGTTCCAGTCTGAGTTTGCCACATAGCATTGGGCAGCTCGCTTATCTTGTCCGAGCATCAGTTGACATGTCAGATCAGGTCAACAAGCATTTATTAAACACCTACTACATGTCAGGAGCAACTAGGTGACATAGTAGATAGAGTGATATGCCAGGAGTTAGGAAGGCCTGAGTTCAAATCTGGCCTCAGATGTTTACTAGCTGTGTGACCCTGGGCAAGTCACTTAACCCTGTTTGCCTCAATTTCCTCATCTGTAAAATGAGCTGAAGAAGGAAATGGCAAACTACTCCAGTATCTTCGCCAAGAAAACCCCAAATGGGGTCACAAAGAGTTGGACCTGGCTAAATTGACTGAACAACAACAATTTGCCAGACCATGTCTTAAGTAATGGAGATACAAAAAAAAAAAAAAAAAGATAAGAAACAGTCCCTGTTCTCAAGAAGTCTGCAGTCTAATGAGAGGCAGACAACATGGAAATAAGTCTGTATAAACAAAAATATATGCAGAAGAAATTGGTGATGATCAAAGAGGAAAGGCAGATATGGAATGACTTTTTGCAGAAGGTGTGGTTTAATGGGTGCTAGAAGGAAGTCAGTGAAAGCAAAAGGTGAAAAAAAGGGAGAGAATTCCAGGCATGAGGGACAGCCAATGAAAATGGTTAAAGTCAGGAGATAAGTTAGGAGATGTGCCAGGAACATCAAAAAGGCCAGTGTCATCAGATTATAGAGTACTTGGGGGAGGGGGCAGTATAAGATATAAGAAGACTGGAAAGGTAGTGGTGGGGACATAGGTTACTAAGAACTTTGAACATCAAACAGAATATTATATATTTGATCCTAGAGATGAGAGAATGTTATTCAAGAAACAGCAAGGAAGCCATTGTCACTGGAGGCCATTGTCATTGCATCTCAGAGTACTTGGAGATGATAGTAAGGTTTAAGAAGACTAGAAAGGTGTGTGGGATGGGGTCAGATTATGCAGAGCCTTTAACAACCAACAGAGGATTTAATTAGTAAAGATAGGGAGATAGAGTGTCTTGTATGAGGGAGAGAAAGGAGGCCAGTGTCACCAGGTTACAGAAGGGACCTTCTTTTTTATGCTCACCAAAATCATCAGAAAATGGGTGGGATTAGTTGTCTACATGAAACCTTTCCACAGATAACTTGGCATATAAATTATAAAATCAGCCAACATAAGATTCAATGAAGTATAAAATAAGCTGCAAACTTGGAAACTGTAACATATTACAAAAGTACGTTTAAATGAAGAAAGACAGACTGTAATGACAAGAACATATAAAAGTCTCTATTTGGCAGCAAAAAGGGGAAATATTTTGGAAAAGGGAACTTGGGAAGACTATCAGTATTTTTGTCCAGTAGAATGGATACTCTGGTCACCCACTATCCAGTCCACTTGTTAAGTATTTCCCTAGAGTCAAAAAAGAAAAAAGTAAAAACAACAACAAAAGAAAACAATAAACTGATATAATAGAAAGAGTTTTGGATAGGAAATTAGGGAACCTGTATTCAAGTCCTGGATCCACCCACTCACCAATGTGAGTGACCTTGGGCTTCCCATCTCTGAGCCTGAGTCACTTTATCTATAAAATACAAGGTTAGACTAGATGAATTCTAAGACCTCATCTAGTTCTAACATTCTATGGTCAATCAATCAACAAACATTTGTTAATTTCCTACTATTTCTGAGGCCACAAAAACAAAAATGAAAAGTGTTTGGCCTCAAGGAGTTTCCAACCTATGAGTGCAGAAAAGATTTACACATGTAAATATACAAAATATAAAATGAATACAAGATGATCTGGGGGGTGAGGCATGTAATCTACTAAAAATATCTCCTTAATTTCACCTAAAACCACATAGTTATAAAGGAATGCAAGGCCATCACTTAGAGAACTTTGTCTTCGTTTTCTAGGCATCCTTGGCAAAATCATAATTTTTGATTGACATCACATATCTTCTGTTTACTTGAAATGTGAGTGATAGTTCTGCATTTTCCTTCACTTCCATTGGATCCTATTTCAGAACAATAGGTCTCACTAAAAGAGTCATTGATGAGTCAATGACTGGACAGAGAAGAAAGCTTTCTTTATTTGAGAAGGTTGGACTTTCTCTATTCAAAATCAACTTGTCCTTTAAAAAGGGGAATGGCCTCCCGTCTAGCATAGGGCTATGAATGCAGAATGAACAGTTTTGCCTCCAAACCTTAAGGAACTAAAGAGTAGGAAGACAGCAAGCATGTATATGGCACCTACTATGTGCCAGGCATGGTGCTAAGCACTTTACAATTCCCATTTTATCCTCACAAAGATAAAACAGTAGAGGCTGTTATTATCTCCATTTTATGGTTGAGGAAGCTAAGTTAAATGACTTTCCCAAGGTCACATGGCTAAGTAAGTATCTGAGGCTAGATTTGAACTTAAAGTCTTCCTGACTCCAGACCCAGTACTTTATTCACTGCACTACCCACCTGCCTGCAGACAGACATTTTCTTGCTAGAATGAAGGTAGTCATGATCTGACTAGGCCAGAAGGTGTGAAAATTATTCACAAAAGCATAGGACTTATACCAAGCTGCATTTGTGGCAGACATTTGACTATTTTGATCTTTCTGGCAAACTTTAGGTGAACCCCTCACTTCACAGATAAGAAAGCATAGTGACAGGTAGAAAGTACCTGAGCTAAGTTTCAAATCCAGGCCTCCAGGTTCCAAATTCATTGTTCATGCTATTACATTACACCGCAATTTTCATCTCTTTGTTCTTTCTTTCCTTATTGGCTGTGGTAGACAGAGGAGAACCCAAACACAGTTCCCTCTCCTCTCCCACCTCCCTTGCCCCAACCCCACACATTCTCATCTCTCTACTGTTGTTACTGTTGTTGTTTGTCCTTCCTCCTATCACTGTGTGATCATCTGGGTCCAGGAGAGAGTAATCTAATTCAATTCTATTTGTTTGTTTATCCAGGACATTAAAGTTACTGTTAAGAATTACATTCTTTATAAGTTTTGCTTTGTTTTTTGACTGATCTATCTATTTGTCCCAGGCTTGAAATTGTCCCTGGAAGTTTATGGTCTTAAAAGTCCCTTTTAAAAATCTCTTTCTACTGACTCCTAGGGAAACTTTTCTGTTTTCAGTAGAATTCAGGAAGCCTAGAATTCCAATTCCCCTTTGCTCTAAAAGAGGCTGACTATAGCTAGCTGAGAATGGCAGAGTCAGTTGTCCCCCTGAGTCCCTTTCCAGTGCAGTGTTCCTCACATTTCTTCTTCTTTTTGGATCCCCCTCCTCTTCACTGGGACCCTGCCTCAAAAAAAATCTATCGTTGTGCAGCTAGAGTCCCCCAGTGGGGTGCCTAGTTCTGGGCTTATTTTTTTCCTCTTCCCTTCCATCCAAACCTAACCATTCTATGGCCCTTAGCTTGTTGTTTAGCTAACTTAATAAATAAATTTCTAGTTAGGTGTTAATGGATAATAAAAACATCACAGAATCACTTAGTATTCATTGTCCCTCCGAAATAGTATATTCATATTTCAGTGGACTTCTGATGGCTTATTACAAAGGGGTGAATAGTATGACAAATTCAGGCAATATGACAGGAGCAATGAGTAAGATACTTGGGGGGGAACATGTCTTTTGCACACTGAAATCATACTTTTAATAAAGTAGTATTATACAGAAAACACTGAAGTTGGGAGTCAGAAAACCCAGGGTCTAGTTGTGGCTCTGCTCTGCAATCACTGTGTTACTTTCGACAAGTCATTTCTCTGGGTCTTCAATTTCCACATCTGAAAAATGAAGGGATGGTCCAGGGTTCACATCATTTAATTAACTGTTGAATTTAGTGTATTATTAGTACTCAAATAAAAAGTGAATAATGTTCAGTCACTTTCAGAGTAGTTACCTGCTTTCTGACATTGGTCAATCAACACACATTTATTAAGCCCCTACTATGGGTTAGGCACTGTCCTGGGCACTTGAGATACAAACCTAAGTGAGACAGTCATTGCACTCAAGTAGATTATATGCTACTAAGAGAATGCAACACATATCAGGGAAAGAAATGAACAAATGGATTCAGATTCATTTATTAAGGGCTTACTATGTTCTAGGCACTGTGATAGGTAGGTGGTACCATGGTGCACAGAGTACTGGGCTTGGAGTCAGGAAGCTCTGAATTCAGATCCAGCCTCAGACATTTACTAACAGTGTGACCTTCAGCAAGTCACTTAACCTCTGTTTTTCTCAGTTTCTGCAACTATAAAATGGGGACAATAATAACAGGTACCTTATGGTTTGTTGTGAGTTTCATATAAGATCATGTTTGTAAAAGTGTTTAGCACAGGGCCTAGCACATAGTAGGCACTCTTTAATGCTTATTCTCCTTCCCACTGTGCTAAGTGCTGGCAATACAATCAATAAACATTTATTAAATATCTGCTATATGCCAGACTCTAAATAAAAGAAAGTAAAAAAAAATTATTGCCTTCAAGGAGCTTTGGTCTAGGTAGCTTTTAGGTCTAGAGATAATGAATGGGCCCATAATATAGTAAATTTTCATGCTGTTTTCAATATCAATGGTAATATTGATTTGATTATTATTACCTGAGAAAGAGGAGAGAAAGGAAGGAAAGCTATATACCTATCTCCATGATAATGTAAGGCCACTTGGTAAGGGTGTTTTAGAAGATATATCTGGCTTAAATGATCCTTAAGGTCCCTTCCATCTCAAATTTTGTGTTTCTGTCACTTGCAAATACTGAAACATAGATTTTTTTTCTTTTATGGGTAACATCACTATCTTATAACTATCTCCCATAGGATAGTTACCTAGTTGAATTCCCATTCTTATTATTTTCAGCACTGATCTAAGTGTTTTAATGTGGTGGACTGTATATCTTTTTTTAAACGGTATCCCACTACTCAGGAAACTTAAAGTTACAATGTAGGAAAAATCTTGTTCTCTTTTAAAAAAAGAAACCATATGTAATTTGGAGTCTTTGTGGCCAGAGGGTATGTGGTCTAGCAGAAGTGTAGCCAGAAGTAGCTGGGATCAGTTCCCAGTTTTACTGCTAATGTCTAACTCAAACACAGGAAGAGCAGGCCAGCCTCTCTGTCACTCCCTTTAGCCAACCCCAAAAGATAGGTTTGAGATCCTTGTTTGAAAGAGAAACTGTGATTTTTGAATGAAGATAGGCCAGATCTAAGTCTTGGATAGGACTTTGAACATCTATAGCCTTCTTTTGCTCTTGAGCCCTTTACAACTATTCAGTTAACCAAGTAACAATTCCAAGTTTACAGGGGTATTAATGAAAGTGTGTGCTGCTTAGGAGACAAAATGGCAGATTATAGCCAGAGCTGCAAGTCTGAGGGCATGTAGTTTGTTCGTTTGTTTTCCTAGAGTATAATGTTGCTGTGCATTTTGTTCTGTCAGTGACAAATATGTCACATGCTTATCAGCAAATGTATTTTTTGGCCCAAGATGTATTATACTTGATGACTTTTAAAAAAACCACTTAATTTAAGGGCAGCTAGGTGGTGTAGTGGATAGAGCACTGGCCCTGAAGTCAAGAGGATCTGAATTCAAATCTAGCCTCAGACACATGATATTCACTAGCTATGTGACCCTGAGCAAGTCATTTAACCCCGATTGCCTTGCAAAAAAAAACAAACCCACTTAACTTGTATAAATTCAATTATTAAAAATTCTGTATAGTATGATATATCAAATAATAGTAATGTCTCACATTTATATAGCAATTTAAGTCTCACAATTTTTCTCAAGCAACTCAATGAGGTAGATAGTGTAAGTATTATTATTCCCATTTTATGTAATTCAGATTACTTGCTTGTAGTCACACAGCTAATAATTGTCATAACTCAAATTCAAGCCCAAGGCTTCTGGATCCAAGTTTATTTTTCCAAAGAAGATGATGGGAAATAGTCTGAAAATGTCCGGATCTGAGAAATGGAGTATCTCGTTCAAGGAGCAGCAAGGAGGCCAGTGTCAATGGATCAAGGAGTACAAGGTGGGGGGTGGGGTATAACAAGACCGGAAAGATAAAAGGGGGCTATGTTATTCAGTGTTTTGAATGCTAAACAGAGGAGGCAATAGGGAGCCACTGGAGTTTATTGACTAGGGGGATGACATGGTTAGACCTTTGCTTTAGAGCAATCACTTTGGTGGCTGAATGGAGGATGCATTGGAGTGAGGAGAGACTCACGGCAGGCAAACCCACCAGCAGGCTATTGCAATAATACAGGAGTGAAGTGATGCCACTAGAGGTGGCAGTATCAGAGGAAGGAAGGAGACCTATTTGAGAGATGTTGCAAGGGTGAAATTGACAGGCCTTGGCAACAGCCTAGGTATGGGGGGGAGGGGGTGAGAGATAGTGAGGAATCCAGGATGATTCCTAGGTTATGAGCCTGGGAGGGTGATGCTGTCCTCAATAGTAACAGGGAAGGTAGAGGGGTTGTAGGGGCAGGGGGGAAGATAATAAGTTCCATTTTGGACATGATTAAAATAAAATGGTCATTGGTGACTTCTGAGAGAACAGTTTTATTAGAGCGATTGGTATAAAAAACATAAGCGGTCAAAGAGTGAATGAGTGGTAAAGAAACAGAGGAAGCAATTCTATGCTACTCTTTTTTATTGGTAGCTGTGGTTAATTGTTATGCTATATGCATAGTATAGTATGTATTATATACATACATAGGAACAAAAGGAATTAAGTTAGTACATTGCAACCATTACATGTGACAGTGTGTTCAGGGCTCCACAAACAGCCCCTTCTAAGAGTTTAATAATAAAAGGTTGGAGAAATAAATAATAGGGTTTGGAACGGGCAAGTTTTAGAAGGTTTTTAAAAGTATTTGACCTGAACAGTTTTGTAGGTTGAGGGTATAGAACCAGAGGAGAGAAAGACTTCTAAGATTAATAATAACTGGTAATTATAAAGTACTTTCAATTCGCAAGGTGCTTTACATATGTTATTTCATTTGAGCCTCACAACAATCTTGTGAAAGAGGTACTATTCCCATTTTATAGACTAAGAAACTGAGGCTCAGAGAAATTAAGTGAGGTGTCCAATATCACATAGCTAGTAATTGTCAGTGACAGGATTTGAACCCAAGTCTTTCTGATTTAGGTCTACCCACTAAAATGCCTTTCAAATTAATATTCATGAGGGAAAAGGAATAATTGATAGAGCAAAGTTACAGAGGAAATGGGACAGGATGGGACTGAGGGTTTAGGTTGAATTCTTTGTCTTGGCAAAGAGGGAGGTCATGTTTTTCTGTGGGATTAGAGGAAGAGAAGCAAGGTTTTGATGTTGGAGAAAGGGTTTACCTCCTGAAGGATTACAAGGGCTGTGAGCATTCTCTAAATTTCAGTGCTCTGACAAAAAGCCCCAGTGACCCTGCCCTGGTAAGCTGATGGTGGATGGACTCAGTCTTTTCTAGGAGATGGATGGTGGCTAAGAAATGGACTTTGAAAGGATGCCCATAAAGTGAGGAATGGCGAAACAAGCTGTGGTATATGATTGTGATGAAATATTATTACGGTATAAGAAGGGATAAGTGGGATGATTTCAGAAAAACCTGGAAAGACTTACATGAACTGGTGCAAAGTAAGTGAGCAGAACCAGGAGAACATTGTACAGAGTAACAGCAACATTGTGTGATGACCAACTTTGATAGATCTAGCTCTTCTCAGCTATGATCTGAGCAGATTTAACTCATACATCTCCTGCAATCCAGGGAACTGCAATGAGGTTTCAAATAAAGGTCTCCTTATTTAAAACTCACCATTCTTTCCATTGTATCATGTTGGTCATGACATGACCTGAGAACTAGAGCTCTATACTTTCAGCAAGATAGTGTTGGTGGCAGTATCCAGCTCAAATTTTTTCAGTGTTCAGTAATCACTTAAATATGTACCACCCTTGGGTTAGGTTACCTCTCTTCTGTCTTTCTATGCTCACTTTCTTGCCATTCATTGATTATATGCTCAGAGAAAGCAAACAATAAATAACTGTGAATGACTTTAGTTATTTTCAGCAATACAATGATCTAAGACAATCCCAAAGGACTGATCATGAAGCATACTATCCACCTCCAGAGAAAGAAGTGATATTGTCTGAATATAGACTGAAGCATGCTATTTTATGCTATTTTTCACTTTCTTTCATTGTTTTATTTGCACAAAATGACTAATATGAAAATGTTTTACATGATCGCACATGAATAACATATATCTGATTGCTTACAATCTTAGGGAGCAGAGAGGGAAGAGACAGAGGGATAGAATTTAGAACTCAAAACTTAAAAAAAAGTTTAAAAAATTATAATATAATTGGGGAAAAATGAAATATTATATTTTTTTTAAAAAAATGGGAAGAGCATCTCTTTAGAGGTAAAGAGAGGGAGTAACACCCTGGGCTTGAGGAACAAAGAAAAGATTTGGAATAGCCATTATGGGGAATGTGATAAAGAGTCAAAAGGAGATGAATGAACATAGCAGAGCAGAACAGTTAGAGTCCAATGGAGTTCAGAAAATAAATTTGAAGTGGACTCAGTCAGCATAATTTTATGATTTCCTCCATCAACATTTTGCTACTTGTGGGTCAGTGTGGAGGAGGCAGATGGTAGGAATAACCCAGAGCTGAGGGTTAAGAGGTCTGGATTTGTAGAAGTTCAGGAAGCAAAGGAGTCCAGCATGGAGAAAAAAGCATAATTGAAATAGCCAACTTCATGACTGAACAAGACTGAGTCAGGAAAGGAAATGATCCAGCTCAGGGATGACAGGCTGGGAGAATAGGAAGAGCCTAAAGGACAAAAACTCATGATAAAGGCAAAATCAAGTACTGAGGGAGTAAGAGATTTGGAGAGAGAGAGCGGCAAAATATTATGGGCAGAGGGGAATTTCAGAGTCCAGAATTTTGAAGATAGGGTAGTTTTAAGTGAGGCTTGCCTAAGGTATGGCCACCTTGGTGAATATCTGAAAATAGAGATGAGGTGGAGGTGACAGGAATTTAGGTGTCCAAAGAAGATGTGGAGATGGTGTAGAAGAGTCATTAGTGTAAATGTTCAAGTCTCTAGTCAGAGCTACAATTAGCAATCCCGATGGCCCAGAAAAAGCCAAGTTGTGGGGGTGGAGAGGAAAAGAATTCAGAAAAATGTCAGACTTCTGGACATAAGGCTGCATAAGGTGAGATAACTTCAGGACACCTCCTTGTAAGAAAGAAGACACTCTTTGGAAAACAGGCCAAGTAGGCAAAGATCCTGGGAGACTGTAGGACGCTGAAGAGTCACTATTAAGAGGGGCTTCTGGAGGGGCAGCTGGGTGGCACAGTGGATAGAGCACCAGCCCTGAAGTCAGGAGGACTTGAGTTCAAATCCAGCTTCAGATCAAACACTTGAAATTTACTAGCTGTGTGACCCTGGGCAAGTCACTTAACTCCAATTGCCTAAAAAAAAAAAAAAAAAAAGGGCTCCTGGGAAGAGAGCAAGGTGCGGCAAGGTCAGAGAGAAAGTCACCTAGGGAAAGGAAACATTTGGTAACTTTTCATTTAACTAATTGGTCTTTCTAACTAACCACAGGGGTATGCTGGAGCCATCTCCATCCTGCTAATTGTTAAATTTTTAATGTGAGCATTTACACCTCAGAAATTGGCAAAAGTTACAAATTCAGGGCTTGATTTATTGTTTGGTTGATTGTCTAGACTTAGGAAAGTGATGGAGAAAATGTTAATAATGTATATTAAACCTAAAAGTTTGTGGAATATTTTTGGAGAGAACACCTCTGAACTACATACTAAAGTGTTCCTACCTGCTGAAGGAATATATCTATTGTCAACATCCTCTAAATCTCAGTGCCCTATGGCAAAGACCTGGTTCTCCTGCTGTGTAGTTGCTGCTGTCTTTGAGGTTTATGATTAGGGAAAGGGTGGAAAAAAGATCAGGAGCCAAGTTCTAAAGTCATTGAGGAAGGTAAAAGAGTGCCAGGTAGGTCAGTAAATGAGAAAAGAGGATGATATAGTTAGATGGCATGAATTTGAAAGAAGGAAAAGTGGTGTCTGAAGGGAAGAGGAATCTGAAAGTGGCATTGAAAAGACCATACCTATTCCAACCCCAGGCCCTCTGAGAGAAGAGCTGTGAGAAGAACCATCAGCATCAGAGAGGGCTGTTAGAGATGAGGAGTCACGTTTCAGAAGCAGGATTCTAAAAAAGAAATTATGCATATTTTCAGGTTTTCCCCATAATTTCTATCTTTTTTCTTGACTTAGATTGTTCATGGCTTTATAATTACAAAAAAAAAAAATGTTTATCATTAGGCAATTGCCTAAACAGCCTCCACAGGAGTCCCAGGAGCACATGAAAAAAAAAATTGTACTGGGGCAACGAGATGTGTGGTGAGGACACTTCCGGGTGGGAGGGTGGGGTTTCTGGTCTAAAGCAAAATAGCTCTGCTCAGAGACCTAGGATATAAATTCATACTGTTGAACTAACCAGATGTAACATTAACAATTTTTGACAGTGGTGATCTTTAGTAGGAAACTAATGATTTGTTTATTGAACTAATAAACAACAGAGGCCATTTGTCCTCATTAGGTAGTCAGGGAGAGATTTCCATAAACGAAATACTGAGCTAGGGGCTTTACACAGAGGATAAGAAAGTGGAAAAATAGGTGCTGGGACCCCTAGGGATGACAAGAAGGCAGCAAGGTGGTACAATAGAGTATGGGACTGGAGTCAGGAAGACCTGAGTTCAAATCTAGCCTCAGAGACTTCTCAACCATGTGACCCTGGGCAAGTCACTTAATCGCTGCCTGCCTCAGTTTCCCCATCTGTAAAATGGAGGTGATAAATCACTTACCTTTCAAGGATGTTGTTAAAATCAAATGAGATGTTTGTAAAGCACTTTGCAAATTTTAAAGCATTATGTAAATACTATTATTGTTATTTGTTATTAGTGTCATGGGAGGAACAGTGACCTGGGAGTTAACAATCCAGGCTTCTAGCTCTGCAACTAAATTACTAACTACATCACCTTAGACAAATCACTTGACTTCTTTTGGAGTCAGCTTCTTTATCCATAAAATCAGGAGGTGGTCATGATATGGAGCCTGGAGCTGAGAATACTGATATGACCACTATCTTCAAGCATCTGAAAAGCTGCCGTGGGGAAGAGGGATTAGTCTTGTTCTACCAGATCTCAGAGGGCAGAACCACAACCAGTGGAGTAGAACTTTCAGGAAAGCAGATTTTCGCTCAATATAATACACTCATAATTAGAGCCATCTAACCAAAAGGATCAATTTGGGGCAGTGGATTCACACACCAATAAAATCATTCAAGTGGAATATATATTAGTAGTTCCAAATTCAGATAGGAAGAGAGACCATTAAATTGTACATAAGGATCCCTTTGGGCTATATATTGACTTAGTGTTTAAAAGTAACATCATTTATGTCTTGTATTTTCATTAGTTTTGTTAAATATTTCCCTATTACATTTTAATCTGGCTATGGCTGTTCTCATGAGTGTTGTGGGCTGCCTGGACTGTGTGTTTGACAACTCTGGGCTAGATGCCCATTTTTGTTTCTCTAGGTCATAGAGTTAAAGCTGGAAGAAACCTTAAAGGTCATCTAGTCCAACTCTCTCGATTTACAAATAAGGAAACTGAGGCCTTAGAGAGGTTAAGTAATGTATTCAAATGTATTCACTTAGCTAGTATGTGAAAGTCAGAATTTGAACCTGAGTCCTCTGACTTTAAATTGAGAAGGCTTTCCACTGCACGACACTGCTATATTGATCTAGCTTATGTCTAAGGTCCTTGAGGCACATCGTAAAATTCATTGGATTTAGGGTAGAGGAATCTAGGTTCTAAATCTGGTTTTGCAACTTATTGATCTGAACAAGTTACTTACTTTCTAAGGGTCTCAGTTATCTTACTTGTCAAATGTGATCCACTGCAGGAGCTCTGTTAATCTTTGATCCTGTTATAACATTCTGTAAGTCTTATGAAGAGAAACCAACAGTAAGCAGGGAGAGGCAGGACAGAAACATTTGCTAGCGTGAGGTAAGAAGGCTCACAAGTGCATATTTGGGAAATTTTCCTCTTATCTGCTGGTATGCAGAAATGTTCCTTAACACAGCTAAGAAGCAGGAAGTTGGCTGGTCAGCATTAAGTCAATCTGTCCTCAGGCTAGGGGCACCCTAATAAATAACCCAGGTCTTGTGAGCATCTCCTATTTCCTGATGGATGCTCAAATTTATTCCATCCTATTTGTTGTTGTTAAGTCATTTTTCTCACCCCCAATCCCACAGCTAATGACCTCAGACTGACCTTTAGTTTCTTCCCACTGTTGCCCTGGGGTCCAACACCACCTTTGCTCCATAATTGTCATTTGGCTACCTGGCAACTAATCCCATGTTAACAGAAAGACTGGTGGGTAAGAAGTTGTTGGGTTTTTGTTTTTGTTTTTTTTTCTGTATTTTCAAATGGTACTGTATTTAGAATGGGCCTGTTAGAGGATTCAATTCAATTCAACATTTCTTCCTATCTTATATTTAATAAAGTTCAGAGAAAATTCATCTAGGCACAAGTTACCATCCAATAATTGTTCTTTTACATTTAATATCTGGCAGACTATTGCAGAGACTGCATTTTGGGGGAAGGAGTTGAATAAAAGTATTGGGTTATAAGTTCAGTTTCTGTATTATTAGGATTTGGAGCTGAAAGATATTTTAGAGATCATTTAGTCCAATTCCATCACTTTACAGATGAGGAAACTGCGGCTCAGAAAAATGAAGTGATTTATTCAAGGTACAGCTCGTCAGTAGTAGATCTAGAATTCCAACCCAGGTCCTCTGCCTCCCAAAACTGCACATTTCCTCAACTACTCTATAATTCTTTAAGCAAATATAACAGGTGAGGAGAGAGAGAGAGAGAGAGAGAGAGAGAGAGAGAGAGAGAGAGAGAGAGAGAGAGAGAGAGTGTGTGTCTTGACCAGGCCTGCTGAAATGAGATAATCCACCCCCTGTGGTAGTTTCCTACAGCTCCTCCTCACTCCTTCAGAGCCTCCTTACTCATTACTTTTAATTACTAAGTGTGCTTACAGCCCATCACAACAGAGCTCCATAAGTCAGCGGTAAACACAGCAGTTTAATACAGCTTCCTGTGGTTTTTGTAAAACTGCCAGTAAATGCCATCCTGTAAATCTCTAGCTCATTCTCCCTGAGATCACCTCTGGCTGCACCTTCCCACATCAAGCCCTGGGGTAGCTTCTCAGGAGGCACCTGCTCTGGGATCAGGACATACTGAGCCCATTGTGCTGGATGGAAGACTAGGTTAGGAGTGCAACACCAGTTGAACTGAACATAGAGGCTGGCCTGTTCAAATGAGTTTGTTTGTTTGTTCTTTATATAAAGTTTTTCCTTAGCAGTTTTGGTGTCTGGAGAGGGTGACCATCCTCCCACCACTTGTTAATTAGCATCATTTGATGATATTTCTTTTTCCAAACCAAAAAGTCTGTTCCTGCCAATAAGACCTGGGTGTGGTGGGTGGAGCAGCATCTGGAAGCTAAATACCTGATGAGGTTAACCTCAACTTTGCCTAGAGCCCTATTTTTTAAAATGCAGGTAAATATAGGGGTCACTCCCAGCTTAGGTAGTGTTTTCAAGCCTATTCTTTGTGCTTAGAGACTTAGCAGTAGCTGGTAAGCATCCCAGTGAAATAATAGTAAAGGAGAATTATTGAATACTGAAAGTCTTCTCTGTTGCCTCATTGGGTTCTGGAAGTGGCCTTGGGGTCTGGAAGGCTATGCTAGCAGAGAATAAGCCTTGGCAGTTTCTACCAAGTTGGAAGGACTTTTATTTTAGGTCTGTCATCCAAGAACTAGCCTAGCTATGTGTGTAAATGCTCACCGCCCAGTTGGCCACCAAGTGATGAGGTTTTGTTTCTGTTTATTTTGGCCACAGCCAGAGCTACAACTATCTATAACTGTGCCTGGGGAAAATTCATTTACAAATGTGGCACAGAATATGGTACTGACATGAGAGTAAACAAGTTGGAAGGGATAATGTATCCCCTAGAGCGCCCATCCTCACACCCACAAGAATTGTGGTGGGAGGAGGAAGGTAGGCCCAAGAAAGGTATATCATGGTCTTAGGACCCTGGGAATAGTGTCCAGGGATGGTACCTATTGAGGGATATAAAGCGATGCACAGAAATGATGGTAACCACAGGGAGGAAGCAGGCTCCTCATGCTATTAGCCAGTTTGGATGAAGCCCTATGCACCCTATGCAAGATATGGAACCAGACACAGAAGCAACCCATGAAACTGCTTAGGCACACCAGTGGAAGGATTATCCAGCCTAAGGAAATCATGAACATTTTGATGTATGTTTCTTAGGTAACTATGAAATGTTCATATCAAGGCTTTTGTTCTTTGTGTCTGGACGAGGAGCATACAACAGCATAATGAGATGAGCACAAGACCTGGAGTTAGAATTCCTGGATTCCATCCAATTGCAGCTTTGCCACTTGTTAACTGTGTCTCAATTCCCTCTCTTAAAAATTAGGATAACAATTTTTAGTATTACCTCTCTGCCAAAGTGGCTATTATACTATCCCCCATGGTCCACCAAATTATCTCATGAGCAACGCTGAGGAGTAAATGGTAAAAATAGAATTCTTCCCAAGTTGAGGGTTAGGAAGAACATGGGAAGTCTCTGCCCTGGAAAGGGAAAAAATTGTGATTCAAATAAGCCAAATAAGTAACCATATAGGATGGAATGGCAGAAAAAGGATTGAATTTTAATTCAGAAGAGTTAGGTTGGAGACCCAGCTTTGCCATGTACTTTCTACCTGTGGGACTTTAAGCAAGTCACTTTCACACTCTAGGACTCAGTTTCCTCATCTATAAAATAAAGGGATTGAACTAGGTGACCTCTAATTTTCCTTCCAGCACTAAATCTATGAACCTAGAATAAGGCTCATGGCACTAAAGGGTCAGAACAGTAAGTGATGTCTGAAGCAGGTCCCAAACCAGAATCACAACAGAGTCCAAGGAAGCTAGTGAAAGGGAAATTCTAGGGGTCCGGCTGCAATGGTTTGGTACCACAGTAAAACAAACAAATAAACAAACCGGATATTAAGCTGTACAAAGATTTCTCACTGCGAGACACACTCAAATGATCTGCAGATGCCAGAGCTATTCTATGCTTGGTGAATCAGTTAATAATCATTAAGCCCCTATTATATGCCAGGTACTGTGCTAAACTCTAGGGATACAAAGAAAGGCAAAAAAAAAAAAAAAAGTCCCTGCTCTCAAAGTGCTCAGTCTAATGAAGACAAACAACCACGTACAAACTCTGTGTGTGTGTGTATGCACACACAAACAAATGCATTGGAGCTACTCAGCAGAGAGAGGACAGTAGCATTATGGGGATCAGGAAAGGCTTCTCATAGAAGATGGGATTTTAGCTGAGTCTTGAAGGAAACCAGGGAAGCCATGAGGCAGAAAGGAGGGAGCGAATTCCAGGCATGGGGGACAGTTAGTAAAATGCCTGGAGTCTGGAAATAGAGTGTCATGTGAGGAATAACAAGGAGGTCAGCGTTATTGGATTGTATGTGAAGGAGGCTAGGAGATAAAATGTAGGAAGGTTGAAAGGTAGAAGCTGGCTAGGTTATGCTTTGAATACCAGAGACTTTTATATCTGAACCTGGAGATGACAGGGAGCCATTGGAGTTTACTGAATAGGGGACTAACATGTAAGGGGGTTTACTGAATAGGGGAGTAACATAAGTAAGCTCTTTTACAGAGATTAATTTGACTAAGTGGAGCAAAATCAACCCTCTTAATTCCCTTCTGCTGGAAAGTTTCTGACAATGCCATCTTCTTTGTTGCTACACACCATCCCCCATCCAGAATCCCAAGAGCTGTGTATAAAACTGAGGCAAATAGTTGTGAGGACCAAATGAGATAATGCATATAAAGTCAAAAATAAGTAGTTAAATTGAGCAATTAGTATCATTATATAAAGCCCTAATATAGAAATTATAATACTTTATTATATGTATAACTATGTGTGCTTTTAAGTCCTGCTTCCAATTAAAATTGATGGAATATTAAGTACAAAGTATTTGCATTAATATATTTTCATTGTGAGGGAAAAGGGAAAAGAACTTTGACCTATCTACCAACCTACCTTGCAGGAGTGTTTGAAGAGGAGGAGAGATTCTAAGAAAGACTGGGGAGAGGAGAAAGGAGATGTTCTGAGAGTGAAGGTCTAAATGAGAATGGTGGGATCCTGAAGACTGAAGTCCTGCCAAAGTCATCAAAATTCTCACGGCCCTCTGATTTGCCAACCCTGCTACCCCGACAACAACATGAAGACATTAGGAATACAAGTAAAACCTTGAAAATTCTTGTCAAGTCCTTCCTTTTTTATGAAAGGAAGTAAGGAATTGAAGACCAATGACCAAGGGTCCTAGGCTGAGGCAAATCAGAAATGGAGGTCCAATAGCAGAAGAAGGAATAGCAGGCAGAAAACCAAGAAGCAAGGAGAGTCGAAAGAAGACCAGCAGAGCAGCCAAACTTAGGCAGAGGAAGAACTGGGACAGGAAGGAAATCAGGAGACAGACAGGCACAAATTGAGGTCACCAAGAAGACAGGCTGATGGTACCAGGCAAGGACTCCCTTGTGGTTTCCTTTGTCAAAACTTTTGACAAAACATCTATCCCTCCCTCTGTACTTTTAAAATCACATTTTCCTTATTTTACTAATGACACTTTTTGTTTTTACATCACATTAATTGTAGAATTAAATTCTGAACCTCCACCTACCACAAATCTTGCAAAGAAGATTTTAAAAGAAAATGATGAGGTCAGCAAAACTAACATATCTACCATGTCTAAAAGTATAATCCCTATTCCACACCTATAGTCCCCCATGACATCAGGGAGATGATGACATGACTTGCAATTGACTTTGTTTTAAGTGAAGGAGGGCTGTGCAAGGCCATCAGCCTCACTTTCTCCTCCAGAGCCATCTGGGTCCAGTGGCCAGATATTCAACAGGATGACTGGAGACAGCTCAGGATGCAATGGGAGACCCTGGCCCTTTTAAGCTAAGGTCTTTTCAGTTTCTCACTTTGTGTGAGGCAATGTCCATTCAGTGAATAGGCCTCTTTAAAAAATGAGTTAGTACCCCACCTCTGCAATGAAGGGAGTGAGGTGAATTTCTCATCTCTTCTCTGGGTCCAAGCACAGTCATTGTAGCTACCCAGTGTTCCATTTCATTTCTTTGTTCTTTTCACTTACACTGTGGTTGTCACTGTTTATATTGTTTTCCTGTTTCTCTCTATTTCACTCTACATTAATTTATATGTCTTCTTGTGCTGCTCCAAATTTTTCTTATTCTATGTCACAGTAGTATTCCATGCCATTCATATACCACAATTTGTTTAGCTATAAACATCTACTTTGCTTCTAGTTCTTTGTTCTCATAAAAAATGATGCTATGAATCTTTATATTTATTTTTATTTTATATTTATTTATTTATATTATTTTGTTTATTTATATTATTATAATTGTTATATTTATATTCATTCATGTAAGAGTCATTTTTTTTTCTTTGACCTCCTTGTGGTTTATGCTTAATAGTGAGATGTCTGGGTCAATGGGGTATGAATAGATTCTCCCCCCCTCTTCTGCCTGAGACTTTTTTTTTGCATAATTCCAAATTGTTTTCCAGAATGGTTGGTCTAATTTGCAACTTCACCAGCAGTGTATTATTGTGTCTGTCTCCCAGCATCCTCTCCAAAATTAGCTATATCTTTTGTCTTCTTTGCCAGTTTGCTGGATTTGGGATGAAAGCTCAAAATTGTTTGATTTTCCTTTCTCTTCTTATTAGTGATTTGAAGCAAACTTTCATGTGGTTATTAATAGCTTATAATTCTTCTTTTGAGAACTGTTCATAACCTTTGACCACTTATTTATTAGGGAATGACTTTTAGTCTTACGTATTTGTATTGATTTCTGATTTTCTCTCTCTTCTCTCTCTCTCTCCATATAGCTATATCTATATCTATATCTCTATATCTATATCTATAATATGTATACATATTGGATATCAGACGCTTAACAAAGATATTTGATACAAAGATTTTTTTCTAAATCAGTGCCTTTTTATCTTTTCCTAGGTATACCGATTTGTTCATGCAAAAGCTTTTCAATTTTACATATAATTTCAACTTATAGTTATAATATATTTATTACATCTACAATATATATTTGTTGCCTTTGCTTTATTAAATTACATATAACTTCAAATAAAATCATTCTTTGAAATTCCCCTGTCCTTTGTTTTGTTAAGAATTCTACTCTGATTTATGCTTGTAACACCTCTACTGGCTCTTAAAAAGGCAATTCTAGTAAGGCCTGGGAACCAGATAATTCTGTGCTACTTTTCTACCTCTAACTCCCAAGGATTAGTAATAATAGCGGAATATTTCTCTAATGATATCAAAGTGTCATTTGGACTTGATAAGGGTAATATTCTTAATATAAGCCAAGGGAAGAAAGGCTTTGAGATTGAATGTGGAGATTAAATTTAATTAATGGATGAAAGTGTTCAAATACCTTGGTCTCCTCCAGTTACGACACATCAAGCATAAAAATATCAGAGAAAAATCTGTAACTGCATATGTAAAGAGATATACTAAAACCAAAGCTATATGAGAAAAACTTTATTAAAGAAATGAACATCTATGTAATAACTATCTTAATATACATTTTCAAAACTATAATATAAACCATGTCAGCAATAGAAAGAATTATTTTTTTAATTTTAAAAAGCACTTTTAAAATATCTCATTCGATCATGGAAAGAATTCTAACAAACACTTAAATTATTAATGAAATGTAGGGCCCACCATCCTAGGGCAAGTATAGAAAGAGTAACACTTTCTTTCCAAAAAGGAAGAGGATTGATAACTATTCTATATTGATAGCTATATTGATAACTATACATGACAAACTGGTTTACAGACATACTCTTAGAACAAATAGACATTATTTCACTAAGCAATAGTACAGGCAGATAACAAATACATGCCGCTTGATTTGTCCCATCTAGCCAAAAGTTATTTACCCTTGGGTAATGCGTATGAAACAACTAAAATCCAAAAGTGGAATCAAAAGGCCATTCATGGGCAATATCCACATGAACTCAGACAGCAGTGTATCAACAAAGAAGCATCAGACAAATGTCTCAGTCATGCTGATTTGTCCATGAAAACAGAGGAGTGTATGATTGCAATTCAGGATCAGGTCATTGTCACCAGAAATTATAGCAAAGCTATCCTTAAAGCAACCAGACTTATTGATCAATGGAGATTTCACAAAGAAAAGGTAGGAACTGTGCCACCTACCTCTGCAGCCTGTAAAAAAAGATGGCTCCTAACAAATACCTAGCAAGGCACAAACTTGTAGTTAGAATTATACGTTTTATGGACTGACAGGGAACTAACCCTCACACTACAAAATACAGAAATCAAGATATCCTAGAGACCTCAACTAATAAACTGGGTCATTATCTTAAACCAAACTATTGTCTACAATTGTCCTGACATAAAATTAGCCTACAAAGATTTTCAAACAGTATATGTAAACAGAGTCACCATACCACATATGCATAATCTCTAAGCTATGTGAAATGAAAAGTTTCTAAAATATAGACACAGAAAAAGAAATCGAAATGTGTGGTAACAGGATGAATTACATATTATCCCCCTCATCCTATCTACTACTGGAATCTCTGATAATGAAGTGACCCTTTGCCTTACCAAGGTCAATCTCCCAATATGCATCCTTGATCTCATTCCCTCCCTTCTCTGCAGCAGATTGCCCTCTCAAATTATCTATTTTTTTTAATCTAATGTCTCTTCCTATCTATTGATTCCTTCCCTATTATCTTCAGGCACGCCCATCTCCCCTATCCTTAACTAGACTCTACCATCTTGTCTAAATGTAATCTTGTATGTCTTTAACCGTTCTCAGACAAAATCCTAGGAAAAGCTGTTTCCAGCTTCCTCTGCTTTCAATCACTTCTCAACACTTTACAAGCTGGCTTCCAACCTCATCATTCAACTGAAACCACTTTCTCCAAAGTTAACAATGATCTCTTAATTTGTCAGATAGTCTTTTTTCAGTCCTCATCCTTCTTGACTTCTGTTGCACTTAATACTGTTAAAGTCCCTCTTTTCCTGACACTCTCTCTTCTCTGTATTTTCATGACTCTGCTCTTTCTTGGTTCTCCTACCTTTCTAATCATTCCTTCTCAGTCTCCTTTATTGGCTTATCATCTGAATCACACCCTTTAATGGAGGATATTTCCTAAGTCTGTGTTCTAGATGCCTTCTTTTCTCTTTCTACACACTCTTTCAGTAACCTCATCAACTCCCATGGATTTAATTATCTCTGCATTGATAACTCCCAGATCTATATATCCAGCCTAAGGCTTTCTCCTGTGCTTATTTCCACATCAACAATTGCCTATTGGGTATTTTGAAATGGAAACCCCAGAGGCAAATTAAACTCCATATGTTCACACAGAATTCAAACCCACCCCTCTTCCAAACTTGCCTATTTCTGTTGAAGATACCACCAAGTTTATAACTTGGGCATTATCCTTCATTCATCGCATATTCAGTTAGTTGCCAAATTTTACTGTTTCTATTCCCACAATATCTCTTATGTTTGACCCCTTCTCTTCACTCACATAACTGCCTCTTTAGTTCAGGCCATCATCACCTCCCACCTAGACCAGTGGTGTCAAACTCAAATAGTAACAGGGTCACTAGTCCATACATGAGGATCCCTGTGGGTTGCAGATTGACTGAGTTTTAAAATGTAACATTATCTACATTCTATCATGCATTTTATTGGATTTTTTATTTGTAAGTATTTATATATTTGTATAAATTTATATAAATATTTATATAAATTTATAAAAATAAAATATTATATATTTATATAAATAAATATATATTTATAAATATTTTTTATTTATAAATATATATTTATAAATATTTTTTATTTATAAATATTGCCCAGTTACATTTTATTTGGTTCAAACTCAGGAGTGCTGTTAGCCACATGTGGTCCATGGGCTCCATGTTCAACATCTCCACCCTAGACTATTACAATGGTCTCCTAATTGGTTTATGTGATTCAGGTCTCCCCCCACTCCAAACCATCTTCTACACAGCTGCCAAAGTAACTTTTAAAATGTAGATTTGACCACATCACTCCTCTACTCAATAAAGTCCAGTGGCTCCCTATTGCTTCTAGGATCAAATGCAATTCTATGGGCATCTAAAGCCCTTCACAACCTGACCACATGCTGCATTTCCAGGATTATTATATGATTGCTTCCTTTCTCCTCTTAAGCCCTATACTTTTAAACATTTTAATAAACAACTGGAATGAAGGTATAGATGTTATCTTTCTCAAATTTGCAGATAGCATAAGACTAAGAGGAACAACTAACATGCTGGATGAAAATCAAAATGGCGAGCTTGAATATTAGATAAATTTGAATAGGAACAAGGGCAAAGGAATGTTGTAGAGAAAATTCTTATTCAGCTATGAGTTGTAGTCAATCACCTCTGAGGTCTCTTCCAACTCTGAAATAAGGGATTCTTTGATTCTGTGGGTTGAAACAGGTTAAGTCAGGAGAAGAGCCAAGAGGATATATCCAAGAGCTAGCATGGGCCAAAAATGCTACAGGAGTAGTTTGGGTGCAAGAACTTGGGATCATCACAAGGGATAACAACATGTGTTCTGGTCTAATGCCCTCTTATCAGAAGGCAACCATATTCTTCCCTGCTCCTTAGTGAGACTAACCTTTCAGAAACTGGGATGTGTGCCAGGGCCAGCTGAGGCTTATCCAAAGTACAAGCTGTAAGAGGTATGGTTAGACAGCAATTCATCTGACAGAGATGTGGGGGTTTTAAGAAACCATAAGCTCAATGTGGGTCAACAATGTAATATAGCCACCTAAAAAGTAAATGCCATCTTAGGCTGCATTAAGAAAGACACAATATATAGGACTTGGTTGGTGATAACCCTACTGTACTTTGCTCTGGTCTGACCTCATCTGGAGTATTGCATCCAGTTCTGAATGCCACGTTTGCAACGATAGTGATGAACTGCAGAGAATTCAGAAGAGGGCAGCCAAGATGATGAAGGGCCTTGGGATCATGCTATGTGAAAAATCAGTTGAAGGAAGTGGGGGTGTTTAGCCTGGAGAAGGGGAAAAAAAAACATAGTGGTGACATCATAGCTATTTGTAAGTATGTGAAAGGTTGTCATGTGGAAAAGATATTAGACTTGTTCTAGGTGGCTGCAGAAAAATGGGATGAAATTTCATAAAGGCAGATCTAGGCTTGGTCTCAGGAAAAAACAAATAATTAATGCTATCCAAAGGTAGAATGGGATGCTTTGTTTAGTGGATTCTTCCTTACTCATAGTACTAGATCATGGATGGCCACTTGTCCAGAATGTTGTAGACAGGATTCTTGTTCAGGTATGAGCTATTTTCAGTCACCTCTGGGGGTCCTCCCTTCCCCTGCCCCTGATTCTGAAATTAAGTGGTCCCTTGATTTCATGAGTTGGAGCAGGAGTAGACAATCAGGAGTGGAGCTGAGAAGAGAACCAAGAGCTAGCCTGGATAAAAGTACTGAGAAAAGAGTTCAGGTGCAGGTATTTGAGTTGATTATATGAATTGACATGTTGCTATGCACAGCATGTGTCTTGGTATGGCTTCCTCTTATCAGGAGGCAGCCATATTCCCTCCCCCTGCTCCTTAGAGGGACCAACCTGCCAGAAGCTGGGACGTGTGCCAGGGCCAGCTCAGGCTTAACAGTTCTTTGTAGGCAAAGCAGGCTGAAAAGACTAGTGGCTCTAAAAATTCTTGAGTAAACAAGTCTTTTCTCCACTGTTACCAACCCCTAGGGACTCCTCTCCAACTCTCTTTCATTTCCCATAGTTCCTTGACCCTAATTTACCAATTTGCTTAACAATTTTGTTTGGATTGATTCCAGACAGACTCTGGGTTAAACTTGCTAATGCCCTCACCTTGCTTTTTCCTTGATACCTCCTGCTCTTGTTTCACTCCTGATCAATTGACAAGCATTTATGAAGCACCTACTGTATCCCAGGCACGCTGATGTGTATTGGAGATACAAAAGTGAAACAAATTAGCCATAAGGGACAAATTTACTGTCTGGAGTGTAATTTGAAGGTGAGATATCTCACCCCACACCGCAATTAGTAGCAGTGGTCCAACATAACAATAGGAGTCTAAATACTGTTTATTGACAATGGGAATGGGCTCACAAATGCCCTTCTCTACTTGAGGGAATTAGTGTCTAATGAGAATATTGGTTATTGGAAATCAAAGCGCTATCCCACTTGGACAGCCCTGGTATTACACTGATGGCTTTCCCTCTTCCTTTTTCTGAGCTTCATGTTGACCCATCACCCTTTCATCTCTTCTTGTCATTACAACATGACCCTTCCTCATTTCAAGATGTTTTCATAATAGTTCGTAATTTCCATGTTTACAGCTTATTTTGCACTGTTTGCTTTACATTTAGAGTGTTTTTTTTCCTGATGCCTTGGAATGGAGACACGTTAATTCTACCAGGAACATTTGTCCAAATCTTTCAAGATGAGTTACTTCTGGAACTGTCTCATATAGATATCTGACCCCATGCTTGTATTCATGTTAGCCATCAGTTTCCCCTTTCATAATTTTTCCTTGCCTCAATATTTCCCTAATTATTTTATTTTATTTTTGATTTATTTTTTCTTTTCTTTTCTTTTGTTTTTTGACTAGGCAATGGGATTAAGTGACTTGCCCAGGGTCACACAGCTAGTAAGTGTCAAGTGTCTGAGGCTAGATTTGAGCTTGGGGCCTCCTGACTCCAGGGCTGATGTTCTATCCATTGCGCCACCTAGCTGCCCCTTAATTTTTAATTTATGGGATAAAATAAGCATTTCCATAACAGTACAATAAAAAGGATGCTTGCACACAAAACTGCAACTCCACTATGCACTATTATTATTTTTCCCTAATTTCTGTAGGTCTTCCTGGGATTTGTCTTCCTCATGGCTCTCTAATCCTCTGTTAGGGTAGGTGGAAGCCAGGGATGAGAAGGGTAAGATCAGTTTTAAGACCAGTTTTCAGCTCAGCAGCAACACTACCACCTTTATCATCAGTAGAAAAGATATTTATTTTCATAGAAGAGAGATTTCCAAGTAGCACTGTGCATGAGGTTGCTTTTCCAAAGAGCCAATTAAAAATGAAAAGAAAGAAGACAGTGTAGTTGAGTGGAATGAACACCTCATTGAAGTTAAAAACAACAATAACAGATTTTAAGCCTAAATTCTGCTCTAATATTTTGAGCAAATCACTTAATCTCCTGAGTCTTTAGTTGTTAAAATTGTAAAGTAACCAAGTTGGGCTACAGGGTTAAACTCAGGAGCAATGCAATATAAATTCTTGAAGTACAGGTGTAACTGCTAGCCCTAAGATCTCTAGGAAATATATCTTACAAATGAAAGCAATGAGTTGTATTCAGCCAGTAATTGGGCTTTTACCTGAGCCTAAGGCATTTTACCTATAGGTATATGTACAGAAGAAGTGACCCTAGATTAGTTGGAAGAATGCTCACTACAATGCAGTGTATCTGTATAAGAGATGGAGTTGGTGCCAAATAAAAGAGGTGGTTCCAGATACTCTTCAGGAGAGATATCTAGAGAAGCAGCAGACATGTAGGGAGGCTGGTTCTTCAACATGTCCTAGATTTTCAGCTTGTTTCCCCAAAGACTGCTAGAAGGTACCTCTGTGGGTGAGATCAGGTCCTCTCTCTTAGTTTGAGCTAATATCTTACCTCACTCCCAGCTAAAGAGATCATTCACTCATGTGCATTTTCTGGTATATTGTACTGTATAAATTTTCTCCAATTTCTGTTAGCAATTTTTCCTGGATAAATGGATTTACTTGTTATTCACTATTTGTGATGCTCTTTTGTGTAATGCCCTTTGATGGGAGGAAGCTAAGCTAGTAGGTGTATGCTAAAGGCTACCTTTCCTCTTAAGAGAGATCAGAGAAACAGCTTTCCTTCTAAACTAGACTCATATACCCTCACCTAAAATATTTGAAGGGGCAGATGGACATAATTCTAAGATAATAATCCTCTTAAAGATAGGCAAGGGAAGGAGCAAGCATTCTTTTGTTCCACTCAAAATGGAAATTATGGTGTCCTTTGGAGAAGCGTGGATCAGATTTCAGAGATCTATAGCACTATGAGTTGTCTATACATTTAGACAATCTATGTGGACATATCTATTGTACATGTGTACCACATAAACCACACTATCGGTTTTAAACTGTTTCTTCCAACTTTAAAATTCTATGATTTTTTGAGTCCCAGTTCTTTCAGTTCCTAATCACTTAGCCTCTGACCCTCAGTTTTTCCATCTGTAAAATAAGAATAATAGTGCTTGCATTATATCTTACATGTTTTTGTGAAGATCAAATAAGATATTGTGGACGAAAGCATTTTACAATGGTAAAAGAATGGACTTTTTTTAGCAGTGTATTGAGCTATTATTTACAAAGATTATTTAAAGTCTCTTGTTGCAATTCTATTTATTTTGCAAAATGTTTCTCTTTTCTTATCCATTAGAATGCAACTTCCTTAAGGGTAGGCATTCCTTCATTTTCCCTTTTCTTGCTATAATCATCTAACCCACTTAATGTTCTGGAAACCTGGTGTGGGAAGGGGCCTGGGAGTTTTGAGAACATAGGATAAAAGATTTAGAGCCAGAAGGGATTGTGGAGAATTTGGAGTCCAATTACCTTATTTTACTTAAATATAAGGATTGACATCTACCCCCAAATCCATTCTCTATAACATCTTGACAAGTGGTCATCCCACATCTACTTGAACACCTCTGGTGATGAAGCGCTCACTCAAGGCAGCCATTCTGTTTGGGGATAGTTCTAGAAATAGTAAGTAGGTGATTTAAATTAGCTCAGGGAGCCTTGTTAATTTTAATTTTATTACTATCACTGGCATAGTCACACAGTACCTAAGATTGCAATTTTAGTTATTAGCATTTTAATTTTGTCCATTAGGTGAAAGATGGGGATTCAGAGTGAAATAAAGACAGGAGGAAAGGTCAAAGTCCATCTTCTGGTTAGCATTGTTATGGCAACTCTTTTGGAGCCATGTTTGTATAAACAGAAGGGAGAACAGGAGGAAATGTCTATCTTGATCTGATCTCAGCTACTGCTGGTTGTTTTTCTTCTCCCTTCTTCATCCTGCACTATTAGGCCTTGAAAAGAGTGGAGATTTCATATTTCTCATTAATTGTCAATTATTTAAAAGCTCAAAGCATTGTACAAATGTATGGCAGTGTCATCATCACTATTCTTTCCCATCTTGTCCTCTCTTGCATGGGTGCTTTTGTTCATAGTCACTCATGACTGCAATGGACTTTATCAACTCCCTATCCCAATATCAAAATGTTGAAATCCTTCTGGATCATAGAAGTTAGAGTTGGAAGGGAAAGCTCCTCATTTTACATATGAGAAAACCAAGGTCCTAATACATTAAGTGATTTACTCAAGATCATGCAGGCAGCAGAACTGGAATTTGAACCTAGCTTCTGTGACTCAAAATCTAGAACTTAACACTATACCACAGCTGCCTCAATATGTCCAGCTCAAGTATCACCTCCTCCAGGAAATCTTCCCTCCTTTCCCCCCAGATAGAAGGGATCTCTACTTTATCATAGCAAAATTTTCAGAACTTCCTTTGCTCTTATACAAGTTAGAACTTGTATTTGAGTTAAAATAACCACAGTTCACACTTACATAGTGCTTTACAAAGGGTTTTCCTCAAAAGCCTATGAGGCGGGTAGCCCAAGTTTAATTATCCTAATTTAAAGAGGAGGAAACTGAGTTTTCAGAGATGTTGAATAAATTTGTCCATAGTTAACACAGTCTGTAACTGTTGGAACCAGTATTTGAACCCTGGAGGAAGGGCTTTCTCTATTCCTGGGGCAGCAACAGTCTGGCTCATGGAACTAAGAACTTGCCCATCCCTCCTGGGCATGACAATTAGCCCCTAACTGACCATTAACTTTCTTCCACCTATCTTAAAAGCTTAACTATGTAAGCAGATATGTAAGGAGATGTTTTATAAAGGTAGAAATGACAGGACTTAAAATGAATTTAAATTAAACTTAGATTGTTGAGTAAGGTGGAATGTGTAATGTCCTATACCAGGTAGTAGAAATACATGGAGGACTTAAGCCCCCTGCCTTCAAGTAACTTATAATCAGTCATTCAGTCAACCATCATTTATTAAGCACCTGCTACATAAGATACTGTGCTAAGTGATGGGGATACAAAGAAGAGAGAAACAGAGAGAGAGAGAGACAGAGACAGAGACAGAGAGAGAGAGAAAGAGAAAGAGAGAGAGAGAGAGAGAGAAGAGTCCATGATGTCAAGGACCTCACAGTCTAATGAGAGACACAGTGCACAATTCTGTGGCAAGTGAGATACATGCAGGATAAATTAGAGATAATCTTAGAGTGAAGGCACTAAATTAAGGAAAACAGGAAAAGGCTTCTTGGTGAGGGTGGGATTTGAGTCTTGAAGGAAGCCAGGGAAACCAGAAGATGGAGAGGAGGAGGGAGACAGTTCCAGTCATGGGGGATAAGTAGTAAAAAATGCCCACTGTTAGGAAATGGAATGTCTAGTAAAAAGAAAAGCAGTAAGACCAGTGTCATTGGAGATCAGAGTGTTTTGTTGGGGAGGGAGCGTAAGGTGTAAGAAGACAGGAAAGGTAGGAAGGGGCCAAGTTACAGAGAGCTTTATAAGCCAAACAGAATCCTATGCTTGATCCTGGAAGCAATAAGGAAAAAATGGAATTGACTAAATGAGGTATTGGGGGGATGGTATGGTCAGACTCCAGCTTTAGGAAGAGCAATTGGACAGGTGAGTGGAGGATACACTGGAATGGGGAGAGATTTGAGGCAGGGAGACCAACAAACCAGCTACCAAAACAGTTCAGGTGTGAGGTGATGAGGGTCTGCTCTAAGCTGGTGGCAATGCCAAAGAAGAAAATGAGGCATGTAAGAGAAATATTTTAAAGATAGAAATGATAAGACTTGGCAACTAATTGAATATGGTGGTGGGTAGGGTTAGTTGAGAAAGAGGAGTTGAAGATGATACTTAGATTGCAAACCCAGTTGACTGGGTGGTACTATTTGGAGAGAAAGGGCATATACACTATACTATGCTAGAGCTAGAAAGGACTAGAGATTATCTACTACAAACTCCTCATTTTATGGACAAAGAAAACTAAAGCTCTGAGTTATAAACCGACAGATGACAAGGTAGCAGATGCTAAGTGCCCAGGAGGTAACAGATTATAAATGCATAGAGGAGTTTGGAGGAGGGAGAGACTACTGTGGGCTGGGCTAATACCAGAAGGCCACTCCATGAAGCTTTTCCTAATCTCAATGAGTCGGAAATTATTTTGTCATCCGCACACTCCAAATAGTACTCATAAAAGCAATTTTTTCATAATATAGGTTGGAGTAGACAGTCTTTGAGACCTCTTCCAAATTCTCTGATGTTGTATCTGTTCATTAACTTATTTTCTATTTTGTATCATGGCTAGGTCCCACCTAGTATAAATAGTGAATCCCCTGAATTATTCCCCTTATATGAATTGCACTGCATATTTTCACTGGACTAGAACTAACTACTATATTTTACAGAATTATAACTCTGAATAGTGCGAATTTGAATAGATATGGCCACTTGAAGGGATTCATTATTTGCACTAATTGGGACCTGGATGTACTATTATTTGTATACATATCTTATCTATTAGATAGAAAAGCCTACCACTTATGCATGCATGTGTATATGTATATATTTAATATCCTTTAGCATCTAGTAGAGGCAGCCATGGAATAGTGGATAGTGTTATTGTTATTTAGTTGTGTCCAACTCTTCGTTACCCCATTTGAGATTTTCTTGGCAAAGATATTAGAGTGGTTTGCTATTTCCTTCTCCAGCTCATTTTACAGAGGAGTAAACTGAGGCAAACAGGATTAAGTAACTTACCCAGGGTTACACAGCTAGTAAGTGTCTAAGGCCAGATTTGAACTCAGGAAAATGAGTCTTCCTGACTCTAGGCCCAGCATTCTATCCACTGTACCACCTAGCTGTCCAGTGGATAGAGAGCTGATCTCAAAGCCAGGAAGACTTGGATTCAAGTTCTGCCTCTGATATGTACTGGCTATGTGACCCTGGGCAAATCACTTAATGTCTCAATACCCTAGCAACTCTAAGATGGTAAGTTGCAGAGAAGGTGCCCTGCATTGGTAGAAGGAGTTGGCATCTAGCACACTGTACTACATGTAACACAAGCTTAATATATATTTTAATTGAATTAAATTACTTGAAGATATAGAAATTGAACTGGACCTTAGAAAAAGGATAGGATAAGCAGTAAGGAGAGAAAATATCTGTCCTAGGCTATAACAACTTCATAAAGATATCCCTTAAGATCATTTATAGGAGCACAGGATTTTGAAATAGGAGGTACCTGAGAGATGATCTAGTTCAACCTTCTCATTTCATAGTGGGGAAATTAAGGCCCAGAGATAGTAAGTATGGTATAGTAGAAGAAGCCCAGGAAGAAGCATAGTAGAAACTCAGGGCTTCTTCTGAACTTGGAGTCAAAAATCCTAGATCTGAGTCTCAACTCCAATTTACAACTGTGTGATCTTGGGCAAGTTATATGACCTTGCTGAGCCAATTTTCCTTTCAATAAAATTGGAATAGTATTACTTGCAGTAAGGATCTAGCAAAGGAGACTGAATAGGAGTTGTCAGACAGGTAGGAGGGGAATCAAAAAAAGAACATTGTAATGAAAACCCAGAGAGATCATGCAAGAGAGGAGGATGGGTAGTGTCAAATATTGCAAGAAGTCAAAAAGAGATCATGGGTAACTTTGGAAAGGGCAGTTTCAGTTACAGATGAGATCAGAAGTCGGAATGAAAGGATTTGAAAAATAAGTGAGAAGAAAAGCAGGCAGCCAGAAGGTACAATGGATAAATCATGCTGGTCATGGATTCAGGAAGACCTGAGTTCAAATCCTGCCTCAAACACTTAATAACTGTGCGACCCTGTGCAAAGCACTCTGCCTCAGTCTCCTCATCTGTAAAATGGGAATAATTGTAGCCCTACCTCACAGAATTGTTGTGGGACTCAAATAAAAAAAATTGTGAAGTTTTTTGCAAACAATAGCATAATATATTAAATGCCAGTTACTAAACTGAGGCAACAAGTGTAGAAAGCCATTTTTTAGAGTCTGTGAAAGGGAGGAATTTGCTACTGTAATAAAATAAACCTTACAACAAATTTAATCTGTTAAAAAAGAAATGACCTTGCACTACCTCCCTGGCAGGATAATGGTAAGGAAAACACTTCTGGCAGTACTCCTCCTCACCCTTTTTGACAGCTTCAAGCCCACTTGCCTTGGAGTTTAAACATATGCTTTCCATTTAGCAAAGGAGGCTACTAAAGCAGGAAAGGAAATGTCATTAGCAGTCATGCAATAATTGACAGAAGTGGTAGAACAGGGTCAAAGTGACCCAATTAAAAATAATGTGAATTCATAGTCTGAATTTCTATGGGCTGATTACAGTAGCAACTCCCATTTCTGTCATACCTCCGATTATCGCAGAATCTCAGAGGTGGAAGGGACCCCAGAGGCCACCTAGTCCAAAGCCCACCTGAAAGAAGAATCTGCATTAACAACAGGAACCTGAAGTGGAACTCTGTGTCGTTAGAGTGGTGCATTGATTAGAGCTCTGGACCTTGAATCAGAAGACCTGAGTTCAAATGTGGTCTCAGATACTTACTGGCTGTATGACCCTGGGCAAGTCACTTAATCTTTGTTTGCTTCAGTTTCCTTATCTGTAAAATGGAGATAATGATAGCACCAACCCCAGGGTTGTAGTAAGGATCAAATGAGATAATAATTATAAAGCTCTTAGCACAGTGCCCAGTATATAGTAAGTGCTATATAAATGTTAGCTATCCATTAGATTGTAAGTTCCTTGAGGGCAGGGATTATCTTTTGCCTCTTTTTGTATTCCTAGTGCTTAGCAAAGTGCCAATAACATATCAGTCACTTAATAAAACTTTGTTCAGTTGTTGGTAGACCAAGCTTGTCCCTAAAGAAAAGATGAGAAAATGCAACTGTCTCCCATTTTTGCAGATGGGGAACCATATGGAACATTGTCATTGACTTATTGATTAGTTTTATAAAACTGCTTTTTCCCCTTTCTTTTTCTTTTAAAAGACATTTTCATCATAAGGAATGACTCAATGGGTAGGGAAGGCAGGAGGGATATATTTTGAAATAAAGATTATATAAAAACAAAGAACAACAATAAAAATTAAATGAAGGAGAAAGAAAGAAAGAAAGGAAGGAAGAGAAAGAAAGAGGAAGGGAGGGAAAAGAAGGAAAGGAAGGAAATTCTGTAATAAATTCACCAAGTACCTATCCAGACTTTGCTTGAAGACCTCCAGTGAGAGGGAATTCACTACTTTCCAAGGCAGCCTATCCCTCTTCTGGCGAATTCTAATCAATAGGAAAGTTTCCCAGACAATAAGCCTAAACCTACGTCTGTAACTTCCACCCATTACTTCTAACTCTTTCCTTTGGAGCCAAGCTGAACAAATCTAATTGCTTTTCCACATGAGAAACCTTCAAATATTTGAATACAGTAATCCTATCTCTGCTAAGTTTTCTTTTCTCCAGGCTAAATATCTCCAATTCCTCCAACTGATTTCCATAGGCCATGGTTTTGAAGCCCTGAGCCATCTTAGTTTTTGGATGGTCTTTGGCAAATTCTTCTCCCAATGTGGTACTCAAAACCAAATACAGTATTTCTTTTTAGGCCTCTTACGTCTCACATTCTGGATACTAGATCTGTCTTAATGCCTTCTAAGGTTGTATTAGATTTTTTTTTCACTGCCATATTACTCTTTTGACTCACATTGAGTTTACAATCCATGAAAACTTCCTAGATCTTTTCTGAATCAACTGCCATATAACCACACTCCCTGTCTTATGTTTGTGAAGTTGATTTCTTAAACCCAAGTACAAGACTTTACAGTTAATCCCTAATGAATTTAATCTTATTAGATTCAGGACAGTTTTTTAACTGGGTAAGATCTTTTTCAATCCTGTCATTAGATGTATTGTCTGTCATACGTAAACTATCTGTGCTTTTGTCTGAGTCTCTGGATATGAATGTCAAATGTGGATGGCAAATAGCAGAAGGGCAAGGACATATTCCTGGGGCACTCTACTGGAAACTTCCTTGAGAAACTACTTCTTGAGATCTGGTATTCAACCAACTCTGAATCCACCTTAGCTCTGAACCCACTTTAGGTTTATGACAGCCCTGTGAAGGACATAGCTCAAGTATTATTTTCCTCATTTTGCAATAGAGGTGAAACAACAAGGTCACCCAGAAAATGTCAGAACAACAATTCAAACCCAGGTCTTCTGACCTCAGGTCTAGTGCTCTTTCCACTCCTGATCTCCTAAGAAGTGATTCCCTAACCTACTGTCTGTGCATCATATGCTGTCCCTTTCCCCATGTTTCCTTGGTGCTCACATGGTATAGATTCCAAAGAAGAAACAAATACTCTGTGAGTTTCCTGGCTTGGCACAGGGAGAAGAAAGCAGTGGGATATGGTGGGGAAAGCACTAGCTCTGACTCTTGAGTCAGAGAATGAAGGTTCAAATCCTGCATCTGCTGCCTTTCACCTGTGTGACCTTGCACAGTCACTTAACTTCCCTGGGTTCCAGTTTCTTCACCTCTGAAATGAGAGAGTGGGATTAGGTCACCTCTAAAGCCCCTTCCGGTTCTAGGTCTACGATCTTATCAGGAGCTTCAGGAAGAACTGTCAGATTGGGAAGTTTTCAGAAGAGTTTTGCTGTATTTCAGCCATGGAACGAGACGAGAAGACTCTCCTCTTTCCCCTGCCTCCTCCCCCAAATTCCTCATTCCTTTTAAGGCTATAGCACTTGATCAGGATGTTAATGTAACACTTAGCACAATATCTGGTGCATAGTAGGTGCTTAATAAATATTTGTTGATCGATTGATTATTGATTAATGCAGAGAAATGGGTACTACTTGTTAGATGGTCCATAGCAGATGTGTGACTTAAAGCCGGTTGATATGGTGATGTGATGGGAACAGTTTTCTGTTCACTTATATCCTAGAGACTCTTTGCTTTCTAAGGCACGCAGTCAGGAAAAACAGCTCAGCAGCCTGTCACAGGATGAGAAAAGTTAAGAATGGGAAGGGACCTTCAAGGTCATTTTACAGATGAACAAGTGGAATAACTTGTGTTAGGTCACACAAGTGGTACTGCTACATTCTTTGGACTTATATCCCTAGGACCAAGCACAGGACCTGGCACATAGTAGGCACTTAATAAATGCTTGTTGTTTGATTGACCACATTGCCAATAAAAAAATTTCCCAGCAAGTTGGGAAAACCACAATATGAGCAGTTTCTGGGCTGGACTTCAGGGCCCAAAACCCTGGGTCATCAAAGGAGCTGAATGTTGGAGGTACCCCACCCCAGCACATTCGGTTAACAACAAAGTCCATGTGATAAAAAACAAAGGCCTTCTGCCAGGGAGAGTGTCTGCTTTGTGTTCTGAAAATTCTAGGCTTTTGGATGCTGCTGGCTGGCTGTTTATGGATGAGTGGATGGTAATGGCAGGGTCACAGCTATGAGACTGTGTAAGCCCATACTGAAGGCAGTTAAAAACAAAAGAGGCATCTCGACTTCATGGAAAGAATACTGGCATCAGGCTTGAAGTCAGGAAGACTTAGATTCCTGAGTTCAAATCTGGCCTCAGACACTTACTAGCCATGTGACCCTGGGCAAGTCACTTAACTTTGTTTGCCTTAGTTTCCTCATCAGCTGGAGAATGAAATGGCAAACTACTCTATTATGTTTGCCAAGAAAACCCCAAATAGGATCACAAAGAGTTGGACACAACTGAAACGTCTGAACAACAACAACAAAATTATATTTTGTTATGATTGGTTTCCTTTGTAATCCTATGTATTTTATGCATCTAAAAATATTTTTCTGAGAAGAGGTGAATAGGCTTCATGAAACTACCAATAGGGCCTATGATACAAAAAAGGTTAAGAACCCCTGTGCATTATTGTGCCCATTTTTAGACACAACTAGGCATTGCAGTGGATAGAGCATTGGGCCTGGAGTCAGAAAGACCTGAGTTCAAATCTAGCTTCAGACATTTACTAGTGGTGTGACCCTGAGCATTCGGTCTCTAGACTTGCAGATAGTAAGTAAGAGAGGCCAGAAATGAGCCCCCATCTTTCAGATTCTAAGTCTGACACATGATCCACAATACCACACTCACATTTGTATAGCATTTTACAGTTTTTAAGGGCTTTCATGACCATTTTCTCATTTCATTCTCATCAACATTCTATGAAGCATGTGATGCAAGCATTATCAACCTGGTGTTACAAAGGACAAGGAAACTGAGGCATGGAGGGCAGGTGTTGGATGTCATGTGGGGAGAACTGAAAGTAGGCAGTTTGACTAGAACAGAGTCTCTGAGAGGGAAGGACGTGAACTCTGTAGGAGAATTAGGTGGGAACCATCCACCTGCCCCTTCTGTTGTTCATCTGCTGCTTACTTTTGAATTTGTTCTTCCCAAACACCAGGTACTTTAAGTTTCAGTAATGAAGGTCTCTAGGGCCTCTGGAAATTTTATAGATGAAGCTTTCACTCAGCAAGAGTAAATGACCCTAATGTATAGGCAAAATTACGTAACTTCCTCCAGACACTGTTCAGTAACTTGGGGCTAGGATTAGAGATGGCAAATAGTGTAGGGTTAGCAGGGCATGAGCCATGGAAGAACAAGGGAAAAGCACAGGAACTCAGGGGCTTTAATACATACCTAGTAGGAGGTGAGATAATTGATAAACTGTTTTTCTGTCAGGACTAGTGAGCCATGGAACCAGACTTTTATATACCTAGGTGTAGGGGTCAATCAATGTATCAACAAGCATTATTTTTCTTTTTGGTAAAAATGTTTATTTTTTTTCAAATTGTATGTAAAAACAATTTTAACTGTAGTTTTTTTTTAATTTTAAGTTCCAAATTCTCTCTCCCTCCTCTCCCCTTTCCCTGAGATGGCAAGCAATTAAATATAGATTGTATATATGCAGTCATGCAAAATATATTTCCATATTAGCCATGCTGCAAAAGAAAACACAGACTCAAAAAGAAAAATAAAGAAAATTTAAAAAAAAAGTATGCTTTGACCTGCATTCAAACTTTATCATTTTTTTCTCCGGAGGCAGATAGCATTTTTCAACATGAGTCCTTTGGAACTATCTTGGATCATTGTATTGCTGAGAATAGCTAAGCCATCACAGTTGATCATTGTACAATATTGCGTTCCTGTGTACAATGTTCTCCTGGTTCTGTTCACTTCACTTTGTATCAGTTCATGTAAGTCTTCCCAGGTTTTTCTGAAAGCATCCTGCTTGTCATTTTTTATAGCACAATAGTATTCCATCACAATCACATACCACAACTTGTTCAGTCATTCCCTAATTAATGGACATCCCCTCAGTTTCTAATTCTTTGCCACCACAAAAAAATATTTTGCCACTATAAATATTTTTGTAAATAGAAGTCCCTTTCCCTTTTCTTTAATCTTTTTATCAACAAGCATTATTAAGCTCCTACTATGTACCACGCACTGTGCTAGGTACTGGGAGATACAAAGACAAAAATGAAACTATCTCTAGCATTGAAGAGTTTATATTCTATATAATAAGGGTTCTTAACCTTCCATCTGTGTATAGATTTCAGGGATCTGTAAACTTGGATGGGAAAAAAAGTACATCTCTATTTTCACTAACTTCTAACTGAAATTTAGCATTTCCTTCAATTAGGAATTTTTTTATAAAAATATTATTTTGAGAAGGGGTCCTTGGGCTTTATCAAACTACCAAAGGGGTCCATGACACACAAATGGTTGGAAACCCCTGCTATACAAGGAGACAACATGCACATGAAGGAGTGTGTAAAAGATGTATGTGCACTAAGTTAAAGGTTGTTGGGGGTGGGTACGTGGAGAATTTCTCAGTGTGGGGATCTCATGGTTCCTTCTCGCAATTGTCCTAGGGATCTGCTGGCTGACTTTGCTTAGTTCAGATATTACCTAAGGCACAGGGAGGGTCGCATTATACATTCCCACATTGTTTGAAGCATTGTTAAGAGCAGGCATATGCTGCATTCCAAGTTCCCCCTGGACCTAGCACTAGAGCTTCCTTCTCATTATCACTCAGATAGTTAGGCATAGTCAGGACAGTAGAGGCAGAAGTGTCAGTCCTACAATAGCCTTGCCACCATTATAATCATCCTAGAACATTAAAATTGGAAGGAATCTTAGAGATAATCTCTTCTAACACCTTTATTTTTCAGAAGAGGAAAGTGAGGCCCAGAGGGGGCAAGTCATTTGCCCAATGTCAAAGGAGCAAGTGAGTAACAGTCAGGGTTCACATCAAACCAAGACCTCCTCATTCAAAGTCCAATGCTCTTTCCCATGCCACATTGCTATTAACTTGGTCTCAAGAAGGACAATTTTGGCTGGCTAAATACATCTGTTAACTGGGTCCCTATGCCATATATTCTGAAGGAATTTCTGAATAAGAATCATTAAAAGGATTTCATCTCCATCCTCAACTGCAGTCTATCCTTCACTTAGTTCAGATACATGATGATGTATTTTTTTGAATTTCAGGTTACTCTCTCTCTTCCCTCAAGGAATGCAGTATCTAGTTCACCATCTTTCTTTCTATCCTAATCCCAGAACTCATACTGATGAACTTAAATTTTCACCTTTGAACACTGTTGCCTCCCAATTCATAAATTTCCTCAACTCCTATTACCTGCATCTTACTCAGGCATCCATAGGGTGGTCATACCCTAAACCTCATCACCATCCCAATCTGTACAACCTCTATAATCTTGAATTCTGAAATTTCTCCTTTAGTCATAATCTCCAGTCCTTCCATCTTTGTCTTACTTCTCCTAAACCTATTCTTTATCTTAATTGCAATCCCTAGTCCTTCCATTGTCCTGATTCTCCCAGTCCATTATCCTTAGTTTGGCCTCACTTTCCTCCCTTCACAATCATGATCCCATTTTTAACCAGCTGAATAGGATTCTGCCCTTTACACTCATGTGCCATAATTTGTTCAGTTATTCCCCAATTGATTGGCACCTCCTTACTTTACACATTTTTTGACATGACCAAATTGGGTATTTATTTTACTTGAGTCATTCAGTCAGTTAACATTTATTAATCATCTACTATGTGTCAGGCACTGGGCTAAGTTTTGAGAATAAAAAGAAAGGTAAAAGATTGTCTCTGCTCTCAAAGAACTCAGTCTAATGAACATAAAAAAATCTGTGCATAAAAAAAGCTATTTACAGGATAAATTGGATATCATCAATTGAGGAAAGGCACTAGAATTAAGGGAGATTAGGAAAGGTGTCCTGTAGAAGGTGGTATTTTAGCTGGGACTTAAAAGAGGCTAGGGAAACCAGGAGGCAGAGATGAGGAGGGAGGGCATTACAGACATGAGTGACAGCCAGAAAAAATGCCCAGAGTTGGGAAATGGAGTATGTTGTTTGAGGGACAGTAAGGAGGCCAGTATCACTGGAAGAAAGAGTCCATGGGGAGGAGGGAGGCTATAAGGTATAAGAAAACTGGGAAGGTGGAGGGCAGATTATGAAGGGGTTTGAATACTAGAGTATTTTACATCTGGCTCTCTGATCCTGGTGGAGATAGGGAGCCACTGGAGTTTTGGGTAGAGGAACGATATGATCAGACCTGTGCTTTAAGAAGATCACTTTAACAGTTAGATGGAGGATGAACTGGAGTGGCAGAGAGAGCAGATGTGAGGTGATGAGACCCTGCACTAGGGTGGTGACAGTGTCAGAGGAGAGCAAGAGGCATATGTCAGGCATGTTACAACAGGCCTTATCAACAGATCAGATATAGGGCAATAAGAGAGTTCAGGGTTGAGGGTGACACCTAGGTTGGGAGCTTGAGCTGGGAGGTTAGTGACACCCTCAACAGCAGCAGGCAAAAGGGAAGGATTTAGGGGGAAAGATAATGAGTTCAGATTTGGACATACTGAGTTTAAGATATCTACTATACATACTTATTACCTCAGTTTTGTTTTTCTTTTTCACCCCTCAGTGGTAGGGGGAGGTGGGAGGTGGAGAAAACAAATGCTTGTAAATTGAGGGAAAAAAATAATTAATAAATATTCTCTCCTCTACCCTTGACTCCTTGCTCTTTGCCCATGCCTTTTGTGATTCATGCCCTCTCAACACTCTACCTTCTCTGATTCTAGGTCCTAGCTACTGAACATTTGTGAAAGAAGTCTACTAGGGGCAGGCACAGTTAAGTTCACGTTATAGAATTTCAACTGAACCCTCACTTCAGATAAATCCTTTCACTCTTTCCTGATTGTTTATCATGCTTTCTACAGTGATTGTTCCAAATCTATTCCTCCTCAAGCCCCCCAAACCACCCCTCATTCTCAACAAATGACATTTTTATTAAGAAAGATGTGACCATCTATTGAGGTCCATCATCCCACATTTCTCTTATTCTGCCATTCAAAACTCCTCTATATAATTCTTCATTCTCTCCTCCCCTTAGCTAAACTCTGTTTGTGTCTCTCATCCCATCCCCAATTGTCTCCTATTTGACCTTGTCCTATTGATTATTCCCTCTCTTGTTTAATCTCACCATCAGCTCCTTTCTACTGATGCCTACAGATATGTTCAAAGTCCTCCATTCTTAAATATAGAGCCAAAACCTCTTCATTTGATCTTGCCATACGCTCAAGCTATCATCTTGAATTTCTCTTCCATTTCACTGCCAAAGTTCTAGGGTCAACTACGCTCATTGCCTCACCACCTACTCCCCTTTTAACCCCTTACAATATGGCTTCTGAGAACACCAATCTTCTGAAACTGCTCCCTGAAAAGTGTCTAATGGACTCAGATGCTAAATCTGATGCCCTTTTCTCAGTTCTCATCTTCCTTTGGTTTTCTGCAGCTTTTGACACTCTTGATCATGCTTTCCTTTTGAATACTCTATTATTCCTTGGTTTCAGTGATACTGCTCATTCCTGATTCTCCTCCTACATGTCTGACCACACCTTCTCAGTTTCCTTTGTTGGATAACATTTATCTCCAACCTGTGTTTCCCAAAACTCTGCCCTTGTCCCTCTCTTCTTCTGTCATTATGTTCTTTCCTTTCATGACTTCATCCACTTCCATGAGTTCAAATATCATCACTAGACAGATGATAGGTTGAACATAGTGTTATGGAAAGGAGACTAGACTTGGAATCAGAAAGACCTGGATTTAAAATCTTTCCTCCTCCCCTTCCCCATTTGCTGATTGTGTGATCATGGGCAAGTCATTTTACTTCTGTGTACTTCAGTTTCCTCATCTGAAAATGAGAATAATAATACCTTCAGTACCTATCTCACAGGGTTGCTGTTATACATAGAAATAATAATATATGTGAAATGCTTTGCAAAAACTTAGAACTATATTCATTTTTGTGATTGTGACAAATATTTATAAATCCTACCTTAATGTTACCTCTCTCTTGAGATCCAGTTGATCAGCAAAACCCTGCCGAACATTTTTATATGAATGTACTATCAGTATGTCAAACTCAACATATCCAAAATGAAACTGATTATCTTTCCTATTAGGCCCATATCTCCACCTCTGAACTTCTTTATTTCAATTGATGGCAACATTATCCTTCTATTTATCCCAGATGGTAAAATCTGAGTTATTTGTAACACTTTTCCTCACCTATCAAATCTAATCAGTTGCCAAATACTGTCACTTTTACCTATATGGAACCTCTTGCATCTCTCTTCATTTCTCTACTCACAGAGCTACCACCCTAGTTCTGAACCTTATCTTCTCCCACCTGGACTATTGTATAGCTTACTAAATATAACTTCCTACCTCTAATCTTTCTCTTCTTCAGCTGATCCTTCATGTTGTTGTTAAAGCAAACTTCCTAAGATATGGGCTTGACACTGTTCTCAAAAACTTTAAATGTCTTCCTGTTGCTTCTAGGATAAAAGATAAACACTTCAGACTGTCATTTAAGGCTCCCCCCTAATCTGAGCCGAAATGATTTTCCCAGTGTTATTTTATATTATTACTTTTCAGATACTCTGTGTTCCAATCAGGTGACTACTATTAAGTACCTCCTATGTGCCAAGCGCTCTGCTAGGCACTGAGGATAAAAGTACAAAGAATGAAACAGTCCCTACGAGGGCTTATATTCTAATGTAGTTCAAACTGGAATACTTGTGTAAGATGTTCCCAGAACCCAACACTCCATCTCTCCCACTTCTGTGTGTTTACAAAAGCTGCCCCTTCCTTGTCATCTCTGCTTTTCAGAATCCTTATCTTCTTTCAAGGTTTAGTCCAAGTGTCAACTCCTCTGTGAATGAATGAATGATACATTTACTGCCTTCCCTATCTGTTCAGTTGTTAGTAGTATTTCCTCAGTTTATCTGGTATCATACACAATTCATTCTTCCAATGATATTATGTGGCTAGGAATCAGAATATCAGAGTCTCTGAAGAATTTGAGTGACACCTAAAAGGAAACAGAGAGGCGTATGGTAGATATGTATACATTATAACATATTACCAACCAAGAATTACACAAAAGAGGCATGGTAAAGTATGTTATTAGAGGCATATATTACCAGAATAGAAGATGAACCAGTCTAAGTGGTGAGAGAGAAAGATAACAAATAGAACAATTCACATGATCCATTAGTAGTAGTCATGAAACGGCAAGAAAACTAGAACTAGAGCTTTGGTATACTGGGTGGAGATGCTGTAGAAGATTTATTAGAGCACTTGGATAAGAGTAACTTTAGAGGAGAAAGAAAAGATAGGTTGTGACCTGAATCATTAGAGAGAATACACACATCAATGAGATCAATTTAAGTATTGCAAAAATGTTTTCATCTCTTTATATGTTGTCTTGCACCAGGAGAATGTAAAATCCTTGAGGTCAGGGACCATGTGGTTTTCGTTTTTGTATCCCTAGTGCCTAGAAGAGTGTCTTGCACATAATAGGCACTTAATAAATGTTTAATTGAGCTGATGCTCAATATGCTGGACAAATTAACTTGGGGCAGACCTGGCATAGCCAATTTGAATACCAAGTTATGTCATTCACTTTACAAAATGCCCATGAAGTCTTTCAGAAGTTTGTGAACTTCATCTTCTAAGACCTACTGAACCATGGGATGGTAGCTGATCTTGTTGACATTCTCATCTACTCCTGGGACCCTGCCAAGCACACCAAATTGGTCTGGGCTATCCTCCAGTCTCTATGCCAGCACTAACTCTTTGCAAAAATTGAGGAGTGCCAAGGCAAGTGGGAGGAGATAGAATCTTGGAGCATGTTAACAGGCTGGCCCCAGGCATGGTGGGTCCATACACTGGTAAAACACAGGTCTGCATTTTTCAAGACATAACCACTGCCTTTTTTCTAGGTTTTCAGTTCTCACAGAACCTCTCCCTGATGTCCTGAAACACTCTTACCACGTGCCATTGGACACTAGAATAACAGGTTTCATTCCCACAGTTTGAGTAAAATTTTATCTGAGCCCCTATCTTTTTCCCCTCTTTAATAGCATTTTTTCCAATTACATGTAAAGATAGTGTTCAACATTCATTTTTGTAAAATTTTGAGTTGTAATTTTTTTTCTCTCTCTCTCCCTCACCTCTGCCCTCCCCAAGACAGCAAGCAATCTGATATAGATTATACACGTACAATCATGTTAAACATATTTCCACATTAGTCATGTTATGAAAGAAGAATCAGAACAAAAGAGGAAAACCACAAGAAAGAAAAAACAAAAAATAAAAAAACAAAAACAGTATGCTTCAATCTGCATTCAGACTCCATAGTTCTTTCTCTGGAAGTGGTTAGCATTTTCCATCTCAAGTCTTTTGGAATTGTCTTAGATCATTCTATTGCTGAAAAGAGCTTAGTCTGTCATAGTTGATCATCATACAATGTTGCTGTTGCTGTGTACAATGTTCTCCTGGTTCTGCTCACTTCACTCGGCATCAGTTCACGTAAATCTTTCCAGGTTTTCCTGAAATCTGCCTGCTCATCATTTCTTATAGAACAATAGTATTCCATTACATTCACATACCACAACTTCTTCAGCCATTCCTCAGTTGATGGGCATCCCCTCAATTTCCAACTCTTTCAAGCCCCAGTCTTTATTGACACAGACCCTTATAAACAGCTGATAATAAAGTATTCTATATCCACAGTTACAATTATGAGTTGCGTATATCTCACAGGCTGTGCTTTCCTTCTACATGACATAAACCTGTGTCTATTTTTTTCTTTTTTAAAATTTCCTCTGGGTTTTTGGTGGGTTGGTAGATGTGATTTTTAAGTAATGTCTTTTGTTCTTATACCACAGTTATTTCATGATAAATACTCTCCCTTATTTCACCTCCCTTATAAAAAAGAAAAATGATTCCAAAAAACCAATCAATATAGTCACTGTGTCTGATAGTGTTTATCATATTATACTCCCACAACCCCCCAAATTTCTGCTGAGATATGAGAAGCATATTTCAACATCTGTTCTCTGGGAGTGAGATTTGTCAGTCAGTTTAAATGACTTTTAGTGGTGTCTTCATTTATAGTCATTTTATATATTGTTTTCCAGCTTCTGCTTGCTTACTTCATTTCTACATCAGCTAATCCAAGTCTTCTCATGTTTATCTGAATTCCTCATCATTTCTTACTGCATAATAATATTATATTGCCCTCATATTCCACAATTTTTTCAGCCATCCCCACAATCAATGGTTACTCACTTTGTTTCCAGTTTTTTGTTTTTTGTTTTTTTTTTTTGCTGCCACAAAAAGGGCTGCTATGAATATTTTGGTACATATGGGGCCTTTCTTTTTTGTCTTTGAACCTGATGTACATGGAGAGTAATGAGAACATTAGGTCAAAGGGTATGAACAGAGCATTTGAAGAAAATATTCAAACTTAAATGGAGACTAAATAATATAATTCTAAAGAACAAATCATTAAAAAAAAAGATTACTTCATCAAAGGAAATGACAACAATGAGACAACATGCCAAAATTTGGGGATGCATCCAAAACAGTCATTAGGGGACATTTTTATCCGTAAATATACTTTTAACAAAGAGAGAAAGAATAGCTCAATGAATTGTGCCTACAACTAAACCCCTTCCTACAAAAACCAAAACAAATACTGAAACATAAGTTCTGAAGGTCAAAGGTAAGATAAAATTTAAAACAAAAAAATTGAATTTACAAAAAAGCTGATTTTTAAAAATTAATGGAGTATATGAACTATTAACTAATTTGATTTTTGAAAGAGAAGAAAACCAAATTGCTAGACTAAAAAATTTAAAATGGAGAATTCACAACAAAATAAAAATAAAAGAAATTATTGGAAGTTATTTTGCCTAATTATTTGCCAAAAAATTGATAAATGAAAAGAATTAATATTTACAAAACTATGTAATACCCAGATGAACAGAATAATAGAGAATTTAAATAACCAAATCTCAGAAAAAGAAAGTTTAACAAGCCATAAATGAAGTCCAAAGGGGGAAAAAAGCTAGCCAAATGGATCTATAAGTTAATTTTATAAATATTAGAACAATTATCTCCAATATTATATAAATTTCTAGCAAAAACAGAAAAAGAAGGCATCTTACCAAACTCTTTCTAAAAGAGAAATATGGTTTTTATACAAAGTAAAAAGAAATAAATCAGATAAAGAAAACCATAAGCCAATATTTCTAATGAATATCTATGCAAAAATTTTGAATGCAATATTAACAAGGAGGAGATAGCAACATATTTATAGCCAGGTTGAATTTACACTAAGTTATTTTCCTAGGAATTCAGAAGTTGTTTAATAGTAGGAAAACTATAAATACGATACACTATATTAATAACAAAACCATAAGTCATACAATTATATCAATAAATGCAAAAAACTTTTGATAAATATGCAACATGCATTTATACTAAAACCATTAAAATGCATAGGAATTTGTGGATCTTTCTTTAATATGGTAAATAGTCTCTATCTAAACCCAAGAACTAGCATCAACTGTAATGGAGAATCTCTATAAAACCTTTTCCAACAAGGTCAGGTATAAATCAAGAGTGCCCATTGTCATTCCTATTATTAGATTCAATTCTCGAAATGTTAGCTATAGCCAGTAAAATAAGTAAAAAAAAAAAACGAGGTAATAAGCATAGGTAAGAAGAAAGCAAAATTATTGCTTTTTGCAATGATGATATGATAATTTATGTAGAGAACCCTAAAGATTCAACTAAAATTAACTAATTAATGCTTTGTATAGCTATCTAAAATTATTTGAACCAACAACTTCAGTAGAGTAGCAGGACATAAAATGAACTAGCAACAAATTATTAGTCTCTCTGTATATTACCAACAAAACCTAGCAAGAAGAGATAGTCAAACCAACAACAAGCATTTATTGAGCACTTACTATGTGCCAGGCACAGTGCTAAGTGTTGAGGATACAAATACAAAAAAAAAAGGAAAAAATATCCCTGCCCTCAAGGAGCTTATATTCTAATAAAGGAAGACAACACATAAATGGAAGGTGAAAAGCAGGGGTGAAAGTTGGGAAGGAAAGTCTGAGGTAATGATGGCTGATCCATAGAGTGAAGAGTGGCCTCTTCTCCCATTAGTAATTTCTTCCCAGGCCTCCATTTTGAGGAAGGTCCCAAACCAGCTAACTTTCACCCTACAGACTTTGCCACCATGCTTCAGCAGCTAAGTCATCCTCTTCTCACACCAGTAAATTCCTCCCAGAACCTCCAGCTTTAGGGATGGCTTTTTTCCTCTGTGCCTGCAGCCCACTCTCCTATTGTTGAGTTCTTCCCAGAACTCCTCAATTTTGAGGAAGGGTCCAGATAAGACATGTTTTATTCTTCAAACTATGGCATCATGCCCCTATCTCTGTATCTTCTCTCTCCTTGCCCATAATATTTCAGCTCCCTGCTCACCCTCACCATTAGAATATAAATTCTTTCAGGGCAGACTGTCTTTCTTTTTGCTTATATTCCCCAGCATTTATCATAGCTCCTGGCATGTAATAAGTACTTAGTAAATACTTGTTGATGTGACCTGATCAGTGGGAGAAAGGCGCCATAAGGGCACCAGGAGAAAGCAACTGAGGCATAGAAGCAAAGTCCAGAGAGCGAAATATGTCTAGTCTGGGCCCTTCATCAAAAGATTATGGGAGGAACTTGCCAATGGGAGAAGGAGGGTGCAAGGGCAGAGGGAAAGAGATAGAACAAGAGATTTCATTCAAAATAACTACAGAATATATAAAATATCTTGGAGTCCAGCTGCAGGAAAATACATAAAAATTATATGAATGCTACTAGAAAATTCTTTAACAGAAATAAAGATAGATCTAAATCATTGGAAGAATATTAACTGCTACTGGTTGTGTTTGCCAATATGATAAAAATGACAATACTATAAAAATTAATTACTGATTCATTACCATATCAAACTACCAAAGTGTTGCTTTAAAGAATGACAAAACAATAACAAAAAATCATCTGTGAGAACAGAAGGTCAAGAATCTCAAGGGAAATAATTAAAATAAAGTGGGAAGAAAGGAGCTCAGGAGTATCAGAATCATAGGATCACAGATTGGGAGCTAAAATGGACCTTAGAGGCCATTGAGTTTGACAAACTTATTTTGGAGATTAGGAAACTGGCACAGAGATTGGTTAAATGAATTGTCTATTAAATGTTTAAGGCACCATTTGAACCCTGGAATTCCTGACTCCAGGTCCAGTTCCTTATCCACTCCAGCATGCTGTCTACTGAACTAGATCTCAAACCATACTAAAAGCAGCAATCATTCAAATTATTTGGTACTGGGGTAGCAAGTTTTCTCTAGGCTTAATATCCAAGAGTTAGGTTGGTCACATCTCCCCCACAAGGTTCTAGGGGTACCCTTGAGTGGTTTGGGTGTCTCTTATCTAATGCTATCAGCTGGAGTCTTCATGAGCTACATTCCCTCCACTGTTAGCCACTGGTTATTAATGCCCTGGTCCTATTTAATCAATTAACATCAATTAGCTTTTTCAAAGTGATATTGACTTCAAAGATATGGTAAGAACCAGATACTTCCAATACCTCAGGAGAATAGTCTCCCTAATAGCACCTCAACTCTCAAAAGAGTGGGCTCAGATTTAAGACAGCTTCTATACAATATTGTTCTCGTCAAGTTCACATCCAAATGCTGCCTGATGATATCACCCTAGTGATATCCCTAAGTGAGTCCCTAAGGTTGCTCATCACTCCTTGGGTCATCCTAGTGAGTCCCTAAGGTTGCTCATCACTCCTTGGGTCATCGGTGCTGGGTTGGAAGAAAAGCCTGACATGAACTCTCCTCCAAGATTCCCAGATTCATGGATCAATATGACAGGCTTGGAAGGGGAAAATGGGAGAGACTTCTCCCCTTAGAGCAATGTTTCTTGCCAGATGCCATCTACCAAGAAGAAGTTAACCAAAGAGAAGTCAAACCAACAGAGGGACTAAGACCTACTCAGGACTTTTGAAGGCACCCCCAGTGCTGGTTCTACAGCTGTAGCCAATCAAAGAGAGCTGCTGCCCATCACATGGCTAGAAGTTAGAATAACAATTATGCTCTAAAGTCTCTCCAAAGCCTTCCAGCTTTTTCCATTCAGGGAATTTCATCTTTGGCATTCTGTACATGTGCCAGCTGCTGGTTACGCTGGCTGAAAAATAGAAAAGTTGATCAGTGGAAGAGATTAGATAAACAAGACCCAGAAACAATCAAACATAGTGTTTAGTTAACCCCTAAAACACCAACTACTGGGATAAGAACTAACTTCTGGGCAAAACTACTAGAAAAAATTACGAATGGTTTTCCATAACCTTTGGACTAATTCACAGATTCCCCAACAATGGAATATTAATTTATCTTCTTGTAGCCTATCCAACTTTGAATAGTTCTGTCTTTTATCATCTTTGCCATTTGGAGGGGTATGAGACAAGTTGTTTAAATTAAAATTTTTCTTTTTATGAAATGATTTAGGACCTATTTTTATATGGCTAGAGGTATTTTCCAATTCTTTTGAAAACTGCTCATTTCTTTTGTTCACGTATCAATGGGCAATGGCCTTGTAAATTGTATATTTGCATTGATTCCATATGTATTTTGGATATCAGACTTTTTATCAGATATTTGGTGCAAATATCTCCCTACTTTCCCTTCTTATTCCACCTGCATTGATGCAAAATTGTGCAAAATCTATTTAATTTAATTCAATTGTGAATTTCTGCTTCATCTTTTATTGTGACCTCTATTCCCCCTCACCCCAGTCATAGTGTAAGAGGCTCCTTTTCCCTCACCCCTCTAATTTCTTTATGTTAGCTCAATTAGCCATATATAGCTACTTGTAGATTGTGGTATAAGATGCTGGTGTAAATCTAATTTCTGTCAAACTTTTACTTGGTCAATCACACTCTTCTCCTTGATGTTCTCTAGATTTCCATGACACAATTCTATTCTGGTTCTCTTCCCTACATAACTGACCAATCCTTCTCAGTCTCCTTTGCTGGATCTTCATCCAGGTCACAGCTACTAATCATGGGAGTCCCACCAGGCTCTGTCCTGGGCTTTCTTCTCTTCTCTATACTATTTCACCCAGTGATCTCATCAACTCCCATGAATTTGGTTATTATTTCTATTCTGATGATTCCCAGATCTCTTTGTCTGGCCTTAACCTTTCTCCTGACCTTTAGTTTCATATCTCCAACATCTTGAATGAAATGTCCTGTAAACATTATAAATATGTCCCAAACTGAACTCATTATTTTTCCCCTCCAAACCATTCCCTGTTCCAAATTTCTCTATTGTCATATAGGACCATTTCCCCACTCATCCAGGCTCACAATCCAGGCTCCTCCTCTACTCACTCTCACTTCCCTCCCTCCTCTCCCCATATCTAATTAGATGCCAAGTTTCTACTTTTATCCCATCTTTTGATTAAGCTTCCTTCTCTCTTTTACACTGCCACCACTGTGGTCCAGCCTCACACTTGGCTTATATAGCTTACTGGTTGATGTTTCTGCCTTGAGTTCAGGATGGACTTCCCATTCTAGTACGTCTTTCATTTAACTGTCAAATTGTTCTTCTCTGCTTATGCTTTTTAGGGTTTTTAACATAAATAAGTACTCTACTTTGACAAAGGATTTTTTTCCCTCTACTGTAGTTTTTTGTTTTATAATTAATCATATATCAATCATACAATGTATTATTATGACTATATATTGTATGATTGATATATTATATGATTAATTATATATCATATTTTATACATTAATGTATTATTAAATTTATATTAATATGTCATGTTAATATAATTAATAATTATACTTAGTGGTATTAATATCTAATATCAATCAATGTGTTATATGATAATATTGAACTGTTTGTATATTTAATATAAATCTAACTTGGTCATAGTTAATATATATTGCCAATAGTCTTCTTGCTAAGATTTTTAAATTTTTTGCATCAATATTCATTAATTAAATTGGTCTATAGCTCTTTTTTATACTCCTCTCTGGTTTGGATACAGTGACATATTGTCTCCTAAATGGAGTTTGGTAGAGTACCTTTTTCTAAATTCTTGAGAATATTTGTAACATAAGCATTACTTGAGGGCCACTCAAACATAATAGAGAGACAGCCTTGAAGTCGGAAAAAACCTCAGCTTAAGTTCTGCCCCTAACATATATCAGTTGTATGACCATGGACAAGTTATATAATTTCTCAGTGCCTTCGGGTGATTTTCTAAGGCTATAAACTAAGATAAATTGCTGATTTGCTTAGGTGGGGAGACTTTCCCACACCAACAAAAATCACAAATACCAACCAACAATAATGGGAAAAGATGCTAACTGTTTTTTAAACATTTCCTATAATTTATTTGTAAATCTATCTGGACCAGAGATGTTTTTCTATGGTAGTTCATTTATGGCTTGCTAGTTTTCAGTTTCTGAATTTGGGTTGCTTAAGATTTCAATTTCTTATGTTGTTAATTTGGGCCTTTCATATTTTTTAAAGTAATCATTTTTGAAGTACTCAGTTTTATTGTGCTTACTTTTTCCTCTAATTGACTTCAACAAAGAAAATCAGTACTCTTCGGGAGAGTTACTTGTGGTCAAAATTGTATTTGAGATGCAGAGAAAACACCCTTGAGGGACCTCATTATCATCCATAGTTACCTCATAGGTACCTCATTGTCATTCATAGTTATGCAAAATATGCAACAGAAAGGTGCTGGATTTGGAATCAGAAAACCTGTGTTTGAATGCTGGTTCTGCTACTTACTGGCTATAAGGCTTAAGGTAAATCCCTTCACTTCTTAGGGCCTAATTTTCCCTGCCTGTAAAGCAAGGGAGTTGAACTAAATGATGTCCAAGGTTCCTTTCAACTTTAAATCCTCTGTCCATCAATTCAACTAACATCATTTGAGTGCCATTTTTAAAAATTTTTTAGCAGATTTAACTTACACATCTCCTGCAGTCCAGGAAACTGCAACGAGGTTTCAAACAAAGGTCTTTGTATTTAAAGCTCACTCTTCTTTCCACTACATCATGTCGGTCATGACATGACCTGAGCACTAGAGCTCCATACTGTCAGCAAGATAGTGGTGGGGCAGCATCCAGCTCAAATTTTTTCAGTCTTCAGCAATCACCTAAATTTGCACCACCCTTGGGTTGGGGTATCTTTCTTCTGTCTTCCCATGCTCGGTTTCTTTCCATTCATTGATTATATGCTCAGAGTATGCAAACAATGCTAATATGGGCTTCAGCAAAACATAAAGAGTAGGATACATCTACTTCTAAAATTAATCATACCACTAATTCTAAAGACAAATAATGATTTATTTGGTTGTTTGATATTTTATGTCATATATTTCTGTTCCTCTTCATTAGTGTAAATAATCATGAGCTCACCCTCTTTCTCTTTTTCTAAGTCCATCTTCTTTTGCTTTCTCTTTTACAAACAAATATACAACAGCTAAGGGGCAAATACTGAAATACTTCAAGAACCTCTAATTCCATCAGTGTGAATAAAACCTCCACTAACTCAGATTACAACCCCTCTATTACTTAGTAGATGATGTTTAGTTTCTGCTACCAAAATGTTCATCACCTGGCAACCAACCTAGTGATGAACCTTTTAAAAAATAGACATTTATTTAGTTCATGATTGGGCCCTGTAACAAAAGAGATACATTTTGTTGAAATGAATCATAAGAATCCCCAGGGCATTCCCAAATGAATCCCCCGCCCCAAAACAGTTAGGTAAAACAAAGTAAGAGTGATGACAACTAATAGTATATGTAGCTTTACATAATTGTCGTTTCTGTTTGTTAATGGAAAGAAACAATATTTTCTTTGTTTTCTTTTCATTTTTGGAGACTGGGTCTCCATATCTTGCCCAAGCTGCAAGTGCAGGAGCAGCTTAAGAGCTGAATGGAACTACTAATTGGTGCATTAGCTTCAATCTGCTTTGTTTCAGACCTGGGCCAAATTACCCCTACTTAGGTAGCCAGTGGCCCTCTGTTTTCAGTAACTCACGGTATTGGTGCCAGATTTGGTGTGGACATCCTGATGAAGCCCAGAACTCCTGAATTCAAGCAATCTACCAGTCTTAGCCTCCCCAGCATTAGGTGTGTGCTATCACGCTCAGCCCTTCTTTGTAAGTTAATACCAGTGTCACCTAATTTTTTTTTTCAATTTGAGCTTGATTGCTATTGAAAATTGTCTTCATCTACATAGTCGTATTAATTGCTTCACTGGACTCTTTCCAACTTGATAGGACCTGCTAGAGCTTGTGCTCCATTAACATAGTTTTTAAGAACCCAAGGTCATCTCCATAGCAGTGAGTCATCAATATAGGATTTGGAGGAGAGGTAAAGAGAAAGAGGAAATAAGGTGTTAATATTTCTAGGGAAGAGTAATTAGAAGCTTCAATACTTAGGTTCCATTTGCACTGCTTTTATTAACTTTAATTATGTACTATTAACTTGAACTAAGCTTTTCTGATTATAGAGTCATTACTGCCTACCAGCACAAGGGAGAGGCAACATAGTAAAATAGAATGGGTGCTAACCTGGGAGTTAGCAGATCTAGGCTCTAGTCCAAGCTCTATCACAAGTGTGGTCCCACATTGATAAGTTATCCAAGCAAAAATTCTTAAGATAACAAAAAAAAAATTTCTGGACTACAGCTGTGATTTTTTTGTGGGGTGCAGTGGATTCCAGGTGAAAAAATTCTATTTAGAAATGCACCTGTTCCACCACTTATAGTCTTAGAATTGCCTGGGGACCCTAAGGAGTCAAATGATTTTCCCAGGGTCACACAGCCAGTATGTGTTAGAGTCAGGTCTTGAAACCAGGTCTTTCTGATTCCAGGCCAACTCTATGCACTACTTCAGGATGCCTCTCAACCAATAATTATCCTTCACAACTGAAATGTAAACAGAATTCTGAATCATAAATTTACTTATTATTCTCGCTAGTAGACATTAGTCTACTGTTTAGTTATAAATATAGATAAATCATATATTTGACCTTGGTTATTAATACCCTTTTCCAAAAAATTCATGCAGTGCATCTTATATAGAGCTCATTTGCCTTTGCAACATGCCTATGAATTTAATAAGTGGTAAATGTTTTTATGTCCCTCCAAAGATAAAGGAAATAGGTCCTACAGAGGTTAGATGATTTACTTAGATTATATAATTTGTGAGTTAATCCAGGAATAGAGCTCAGACCTCCTGACTCCAAATTCAGTGCTTTTTTTTCCCATTATACTATACTGTTCCATCTTTCACATATTTGGGAACCGCCTACTAAGCAAGTCCTGACCTGAAATAACTGAGTATGCAAAAAAGGCATCCAAGTTTGAATGAGGCTGAGGAACCTTGCTCCTTCCCTTATTTTGTTAGAGCACTGCATTTAAAACAGTAAATCATTTTTCTGAGTACCTTCTCTTTAAAGTCTGCTTTTGTAAATGGAATGATTTTGACCTGGTTAGAGTTTACCCAGTAATGTACAATCAGAAGGCTTCTTTGTCCCAGAGTCAATGTCATGCTTAACTCACTTAAAACACATAAAACATTGTGATTCTGACCCTGGCAATTCGGCTTAGTGATCACTTGGACATACTCAACTGCTTTACCTTTTCATTTCTCATAAAGAAAGTATTTACAAAGCAAATGAATAATGTAAACAAAATTTCTGGAGTGTGGCTTTAAGTGCTCAGGAGGACAAACTTTTAAGCTCCTTTTAAGCATTTTAGGAGCATTTGTTTACATATAATTGATATGATAATTACAAATCATTTTTATCTGTCTTTAAGCAAGTTGTTTAAGTATCTTTCCCAGTTTACACTAGCTTAACCCAGTTCAAAGTGGTTAGTGCACTTAAAAGCATAGAATTTAGAGCTGAGAGTTTTAGAAGGCCTTTGATCTAGTTCAATCCCTTATTTTATGGATGCAAAAATTGAAACCCAGGGAGCTTCCCCTAGTTGATGAGGAATTTACTCGACTCAATAATCAACATATTTAAAATCTACCATGTACAAGAGCTTGCCCTCGAAGAGCTTATATTCTCACAGAGTTTGTAACGTGTGCACAGATAAACAAATTCAAGGCATTTTGATGAAGAAGAAACTACTAACAACTGAGGGGATGAAGAAAGGCTTTTTGTAGGAGATGATGCCTAAGCTGACACTTGAGGAAAACCAAGAATTACAAGTTATAAATATTAAAGGAGCATACACCAGGCATTTAGGAAACAACCTGCTCAAAAGCACAGAGATGGGAAGTGGGAAGCCAAGTTCAGGGAATAGTTCAAAGTCCAGTTTAGTCAGAACATGGAATGTGTTATAGTTCAGTCATTTTCAGTGGTGCCCAACTCTTCATGGCCCCAACTGGCAAAGATACTGGAGTGGTTTGCCATTACCTTCTCTAGCTCATTTTACAGATGAGGAAACTGAGGCAAACAGTGTTAAGTGACTTGCTTAGAGTTACACAGCTAGTGTCTGAGGCCAGATTTGAACTGAGGAAGATAAGTCTTCTTGACTCCTGGCTGGCCATTCTATCCACTTCACCACCTAGCTGCTCTATAGAGTGTGTAGAGTGACATAATATGAAATGTCTATGGTGGGGTTGGGGGTGGGTAGGGAAATTACTAGACTGTGGAAGGTTTTAAATGCTAGTCTGAGGAATTTGTATTTTAACCTAGATAGAGACAAAGATTTTTGAGAAAGGGAGTGACATAGTTAGATCTATGCTTTAGGATGAGCTAATGTGTGGAAGATGCATTGGAAAGAGGAAAGTCCAGAATCAAGAAGACCTGAGTTCAAATCTGGCCTCAGATACTTACTAGCTTTATGACTCGGGGCAAGTCATTTAACTTCTGTCCACTTCAATTTTCTCATCTGAAAAATAGGTATAATAATAGCACCTAGCTCCCAGGGTTGTTGTGAGGATAAAATGAGAAAATATTTGTGAAGCTCTTTGCAGTCCTTAAAGCACTATATAAATGCCATTAGTTATTATTGTTATTGTTATTGTTATTATTATGTGTCCCTTTATACAGGAGGCTTTTCCTGTTTCCCTCGCCAGAAGTAATCTCTTTTCCTTCTGAACTAATATTTTAAAAATATAAATGATGGCACCTGTGAGCAATAGAGGCTTAGCTGTCAGTGTGTTGGGGAAAGGGGAATAGTTAGGGGGTGGAAACTCCCTCCGTCTTTCCTTAATGGAGGCCTGTCTTTCAGTTCACTCATCCCAGAGGCTGTTTTCCTTTCATATTCCCAACCAGTGGCCTTTTTGGTCACTGCCAGCGCCAGCCAGCAATTGAAAAATGATATTAAGCCTTACTGAACTTTGTCTGCAGCTGGGGCTTCTTATCAGCTCTCATATCAGGAAGCATCTAGACCCAAATATTACTCTCTTTCTCCCTCTAATGCACTATACTTTCCAGTAACTGTGTGGCTGGCACTCCCAGCCAGGCACACTGGCACATAAAGCTGCCACCTCCTGGGGGGTCCTTCCTCCATCCCCCATCTTACTTCTAGCATTCAAAGAAGCAGAATTGGTGCAGATTGAAATAGCCATCTGGATTTTAATACTTTATCACAAAAATACTGTGAAAACCCATGAAACAACTCCAGTGACAAAGATCAGTTTTAAAAGATACATTTGAAGTCTGCAGCTGCTAAGAGAGGGGACAGAACTCCAGTCTCCCCAGCAGATGAGAGTTTGCACCTGACATAGTTCATACTTGCACCATCCTCACTGCCCTGCCTCAGGACCTTCTGTAGCTGCTTCACAACCTCCCATCTGCTCTCCATGTGGCCCACTTTTTTCTCTTCTCTACTTGCTTCTTTGTGTCTTACTTGCCTAATTTGCCTTCTGCCTGAAGCACTTTGGGTAATTTGTCCTCAAATCAAGTCAGAAATCCTCAGAGTTTAGGAAATACTGAGAAGAAAACTATCTGACCCATAGAAAGGACCATCTCCACTGTCACTTTTTGCTGTGTGTCCAAGTCTTTTGACAGAGCTACAAAAGGTGGGTTACATAACATTTATAAACATCTTAGATGACAGAGTTAATAGAAAACATTGTTTTGACAGACTAGAATGTCATGCCAATTCTCAGAAAATGACATTTAAGCTGGGAAGGGAGAAAGGGAGCAGGGGAATGAGCATTTATGAAGTACCTACTATATCCCATTTACTGTGCTAAGCTGTTTACAGATATTATCTCATTTGATCCTCACAACAACCCTGTGAGGGGTTATTATCTCAATTTTATAGATGAGTAAACTGAGGCAGACAGAGGCAAAGTGACTTGACCAAGGTCATACAATTAGTACATATCTGAGGCTGGATTTGAGCTCAGGTCTTTCTGACTCCAGATCCAGCACATACACTACAAAGGGAATACATTTGGGTTTAAAAATAAACTGTTATATGAAAACAAAACATTAAAATAAAATTTGTTTTAAAAATAAATTGCAAAAGGAAGTATGAAATAGTGGGTAGAAAACTGGCCTTTGAGTTAGAAAGTTGAGGTTTTACCTCTGACAGGTCCACATTGGCTGTGTGACCCTGGGCAAGTCATTTAACCTCTTAGGGCCCTGGAAAACTCATTAAGACTCAAAGGGGCAGAGATCTTCCTGACTCCAGGCATGGTGCTCCATCCACTTCACCACCTAGCTGCAGTTTGACATAGTAGCCAAAAAAGCTAATATAATCTTAGGATCTGTTGTTAGAAATGTAATTATCAGGATAAGGAAAGAGGATCATTCTGTTCTATTCCACCTTAGCCAGACAACATCTGGAGTATTATGTTTAACTCTGGGTGTTACATTTTAGGAAGGATGCAGACAAACTGAAGTGAGTATGGAGAAAGGCATTCAGAATGATGAAGCTGAAGGAAGAGGGGTATTTCATTTGTTAAAAGAGAAAACTGCAGGGGAATATACTAATTTCTGTTTTCAGGTACTTTCAGGCTATTATGTCAGCTTGGCTCCAGGGTCAAGCAGAAACAGTGGGAGAAAGATGCATGGAAGGATATTTCAGCATGACGTGTAGAAGAATTTACTAACAACTAAAACTCTGGACATATGGAATAGTCCATCTCAGGAAGTAAATGAGTTACCCATTACTGGCAGTATTCAATAAGATTGTCCCTTGTCATGTGCACATGCTCCATTTGTCCAATCTTTTGCCAAATTTTGTTGTTTCTACCTTCACACTATGTCTCCTAAGGGAGGTTCCCTTCTCTCCACTCACACTGATACCACCCTGGTTCAGGCCCTCATCACCTCACACCTAGACTGTTGTTGTAGCCTTCTGGTTGGTCTCCCTGCCTCAGGTCTCTCCTCCCACTCCAATCCACCCTCTGCTCAGCTGACAAAGTGATCTTCCTGGGGAACAGGTTTAACTATGTCACCATCTACTCTTATCAACTCCAGTGGTTCCCCATTACCTCCAGGACCAAATAAATATAAAATACTCTGTTTGGCTTTTAAAGCCCTTCACAACCTGGTCCCTTCCTACCTTTCTAGTCTCCTTATACTTTTGGCCAAAGTCCCCCAGTATATCTGGGGTCATCACCAATCTTCCTGACCTATGTCTTACCACTGGATTCCAATGACTGAAGGAGAGAAAGAGGCTGATGTCTTTGCACTGCCCTGCCGCACTTGAATCCAATTCACTTGCAAGTCAAGACATCATCCTCCTGAGACTATATTTTTGTCTTTCTTTGTATCCCCAGCATTTATCTCAGTACCTGGCACACAGGTACTTTGTGCTTGATAGATACTTGTTGACTGTTGACTTCCTGGCTGATGTTGTAAAGGAAATGGTTGGTCAAGTCGGATTAAATGACCTCTGAAATCCTCCTTGTGATTCTATGAATTGAGAATTTTTACTAAATCCCACCGGATCTTTGAATTTAGAACTAGGAGGGACCTTGGAGGCTATCTGGTCCAATGCCCTCATTTTACAAATAGGAAGACTAACCCTGGAGAGGTTAAGTGACTTTCCCAAAGTCTCACAGGAAGTAAGTAAGTAAGTAGCAAAACTAGAATTTGAAAAGAGGTCCTCCAATATTTATAGTTTTAAACAAGATGGAGCCTCCTGGAATCTTTACTCACCCTGTAGGTGATACCCATTCCATATACATATAAGGCATAACCATGCCATACCATCTAAGAGCAGTGAATAGACAGCATCTTGTAGCCTGATTTCTTTTAGCCTGATTTGGCCTAATTTCCCCAAGCTCTGTTCCTGTGGGCCTGAGCTACTTTGTATGGCTCATGTACATGAATTAGAAACCATTAATGACCCAGTGCTCTGCTATTATACTTGACCTGAATTCAGGTTTAGACACTGCTGCTGTGAAATATCAGTACCTAAAGTTAATTTGGAATTTGTTCTCACTAAAAAGAAAACAACGACTAAACTCTGGATTATTATTAGAAGAGGCCTGACATTTAATTGGATTTTTTTTTAACAGTTCCCCAAATGCTATAAAGTCTGACCAAGGAGACACATGAAAAGTCTGCTCTGGGACATCACCCAGGGCCAAATATGGGAAAAGTCAAGCAGTGTATAGAAAACAAACAAATGAGTCACAGTGTTGGGTAAACTATTCTTTGGCTCAAATGCATGAAAACTAGGCAAAGGAAAGTGTCTCTGTGAGACATTCTTTGCTAACATTCAGGGTGAATTGAAAAAATGCTGTCCCAGGAGTCTTAAGATCAGTGTTCAAGCCCCATCCCTGCCACTAAAAAGCTCTATAATTTGAGGGGGGTAGACTGTAGAATCTCTAAAGTCCCTTCCATATTCCATAAATTCAACATCTCCAGGCTTAAGTTTCCTTAATTTGTATATGTCAAACTAAGTGTTCTCTAATATCCCTTTCAGCTTGGACTTAGTGGGATTCTAAAATCTCAAAAAACGGAACCTGATTTGAACTGACATCTAACCTTTTGTTAGCAATGATAAGGCTGAATGTGTCATTTATGTGTTCATGGTTGGATACCTGTGTGTACCCAAGCCTCGAGTTTTTGTTTTAACTACTGTTTACTGAACACCTACTCTCTGCATAGATGCTGCTGAATATGGGTGGATGCGTAAGTATTTAAGCTTCCCTGATTAACAAAGGAGGATTGACTCTTAAGTCAATAAAGGTGAATTTGATAACTTTGTGATAATAATTAGGCTTGTTGTTGCTGAGTTATTTCAGTCAATCAAGTCTGGAGTTAGTAGCTTGTTGTTGTCCAATTGTTTTCAGCTGGGTTTGACTCCCCACTATCCCATTTGGGGTTTTCTTGGCAAAGATACTGGAGTGATTTGCCATTTTCTTCTCCAGCTCATTTTACAGATGAGGAACTGAGGCAAACAGAGTTAAGTGACTTGCCCAGTCTGAGTAAGTGTTAGTAAGTGTCTGAGGCCCGATTTGAGCTCACTTCCTCCTGACTTTAGGAGCTCTATCCACTGTGCCACTTAGCTACCCTACTTAGGCTTGGGAAGATGCTATAATGAGAACTTTGGACTTGGAGAGAGAAGTATGGGGTTTAGTAATTCTCTCTCCACTAACTACTTGTATGTCCTTGGGTAATTTCCCTTCTCTTAGCCTCGATTTCCTTCTCTATACAATGGGGAGGAGGTGTCAAATGACCATTGCTAAGGTATCTTCTAGTTTTCATACACTAACAAGAAACTCCAGCTCCCACCTCTAGGCATTTTCACTATCTCCCATGCCCAGAATCCTTTCCTTCCTCATTTCTGCCTCTTGGCTTCCCTGATTTCCCATAAGTTCCAGCTAAAATCTTCCCTTCTACAAGAAACCTTTTTGAATCCCCCTTAATTCTAATGCCTCCATTCTTTTGATTACTGCCAATTTATCCTGTATGCTGCACAGTTTGTACATAGTTTTTGGTATGTTATCTCCCCCATTAAACTGAGAACTCCTTGAGAACAGAGACTATGTTTTGCTGCAGTTTTTTTAGGATCTCCTGGGCTTAGCACACTACCTGGAACTAACTGACTATGACAGTCATTAAAAGGGAAGTATTCTGATTGAATCGTTCAGTGAATCAGAGTATAAACTAGGTATGAACAAGGTCTGGATAGCTCTAATTGGCAGGAAGGTTTTCCTTACATGAGCCTAAATTTCCCTCTCTTCCATTGCTCCCATTTATTTTCTGTGAGACATAGAATGTTGGGTTGGATCACTGAACCTCTCTCTATTCATCTTCCTCTTCTATAAAAAGGTATTTGACTAGATGAGAGCTGTTCCATCTCTGAAACTGTGAAATACTTGAAGATAGTTTTTATGTCCCCCTTAAATCTTCTCTAGTAAGAAGACCTGAGTTCTTCTCATCTCTGCTGTTTATTAACTTTGTGACTTCTATGGATGTGCCTTAATCTGCCTGGGTCCTACTTTCCTGGTCTCTAACCTGGTTATGGGGGAAAGAGGGAGCAAATAGGTGGGATTGGGGGGTGTTGTCATGAATCTCTAAGTTCCCTCTAGTTTTAATATTCTATGATTCTAAACTGGCCAATTTAAAAGGCTATTTCCATCAAGGTGGGATAGCTTGATGAATTAATTGTATTTATTCATTGCTGTGTGTGTGTGTGTGAGCTCAAGCACCAAACTCTAGGCTGAGAACCCCCATGCTAAATCCTCCTGTAAGATTACTTTTCTATCCTTTCTACATGTATCTATTTATTTAGACATATTCTCCACAAATGGTTGCCTCCTTAAAGTGTGAGCTCCTTGAAGTCATAAACTGTTTTTGCCTTTTTTTTTTTTTGCCCCTTCCCACTTCACATAGTACCTCGCAATATAATAAGGGCTTAATAAATGATTATTGACTGAATGACTGTCAGGCAGAAAAGCAGATTTGCTGTGTGCTTATTCAGTGGTACAACTTTATTCTTTGTGGACCCTTTAGGTTGCTCTGTGGAACCCCAATAATCTGTGTGACAGCTTGGAAAATACTTAGTCCACATTCCTGACTTGACAGATGAGTTCACTAAGGCCCAGAGAGAAGGTTAATTACCTAGCCCTTGGAAGATGCAGGACTAGAATCCAGGTCTCCAGACATCTTGGCTAACCCTCTTTCTCTTTGCCTCTCTGTCTGAATAGCACCAATTACTATAGTACTTTTACAATGGTACATGGAACATCTGGAGCCATATGAGTAATTCATTCATTCAGCTAGCTGTCTCAGCATAAGTGAGGAAACCTGGAACCAGGTGTTAGGGTAATTTTCTCATGGGAGTTCTAACTTCTCTCAGCAGAAGCTGAGGGTCACAACCTGTTGCGTGGCAAAAACAAGGAAGTCTCACAAGACCTCTCCTTTGCTGACACGCAGCTCCCACGGTTGGCTCGGCTCTCCTCTCATTGGGAGAAAAATCCTACTCATACCCCTGACACGAGGGCTGCAGGTGTCCAGCAGACTTGGTGATTGGCTATCACTTGGAGATCATGCTTTGATCAGGTGTTACTAAGGCTATAAAAGAAAGCTACTAGCACTTAATAAATGGAGCTTCTGCCCTCTTACTGTCTCCCGCCTCATCAATGCGCCTCCGGGTTAAGAGTATCGAGCTAGTCTCATGCTCACCACTGCAGCGGCTGCATCAACCAGGATTTTAAGCCATACCAATTTACTGTGTCCTTGAGGGAAACTCCTTTAATACCTCTTTACTTGAACTCTCTCATCTGTTTAATTGTAATCCCAAAGTTTACCCCCACAGGGTTGTTTTAAAAGATCAGTCAATCATGTTTGAAAAAGCACTTGGACTAGATTAGAAATGAAGCATAATTACCAACAAACCCTCTTAGGTTTTAGAAATAATGCCTGTCTTTATCCCATGGATTTTGGCAAGCTGACTTCCATCCCTAGGCATCTAAAGAATTTTTACAATAAAATGAGTTGTTCTGTGAATTAAGCAGCTTTCTTCAATTAAATAAATTGTAAATAGCATGGGCATTTGACAAGACAATACATGCTAAATTGTGTGGTCAGTTCAGAAGGTCTTTAAAAACTATGCTTGTGGTAACAATCAATGTCTCCTGTGCTTCCATCATCAAAGGCAGTGCTGGATCTGGAGGTAGGGTCTGTAGAGTGAATGTCAAAAAGTGGTAAGTAGGATGGGATAACTTACTGGAGCCTGCAGAACCTGAAAATAACATCGTTATGGGACTGGGGCACCTACCACCTACGCTCACTAACATCTCATGAGATAGAATCTTAGGTTTGAAGAAGAGTTTAGTAGTCAAGAAAACAGGGTGGTACATTGGTAAGAGTGCTGAATTTGGAATAAGAGGGTATGGATTTAAATTCCTGCTCTTCTACTTACTGCCTTGGTATGACTTTAGACAAGTTAACTACATAGGCTTAAGTTTCCTCTTCTATAAAATGAGCAGGTCGAGCTAGTTGACTGTCAAGGTCCCTTTCAACTGTGTAGATAGATGTGTGTATATATACATATACAAATATATATATATACACACACACATATATATGTATATGTATGTGTATGTATGTGTATATATGTATGTGTGTATGTATATATGCATAAATATATATTTAAATTCTTTTCTACATATCATATGAAAATCCAGAGAAAAAGAGCATATGATTTTGATTGGAGTGAGTTGGTTTTAATTCCAGCTCTGTTACTTGATACTTCTATGAGGATGGGCAAGTCATTTGACCTTTTTTAGACTGTTTTCTTATCTATAAAATAAGGGGATTGAACTAAATGATCTCTAATGTCTCCTGCATTTCTCTGTCTATAAACTCTATAGTACTCCAACCTCCCATCGCTCCAGTGAAGGAGTCTTCTTTACAATAGAGGATCATTGGTTTAGAACGAAAGGGACATTCCAGCCCAGGCCCTTATTTTACAGATGGGGAAACTAAGAACTGGGGAGATTTAGTGACTTGCCCCAGGTTACATAGCTAGTAAGTGGCAGAGCTAAGATTTGAACACCTCTGACAAGAAGTTAGACCTGCCTGAACACTTCCAACCACTAAGGATCAATATAAAACAGGTTATTAATCAGCTTCAGAAATAACCCAACCTAAGATATGATTTATAAATGGAGGTTGATTAAATAAGAATGTCTTCCACATCCAAACTAATAGACCAAGTTATCTTCTCATTGTGGAAATATCAATCTAGAATGTAATTGAATATAAAATATGCTCCAATGCTAATAGCTGCTACTGGTATCTAGACTGAAATACATATACAGATACAGATATAGGTGTAGATGTATAATATCACATATTTTATAATTGCATTTCAATATAATTGCTTTCCTTGGAAATTTTAAGTATTTTATTTTTATTTTATGCATTTAAAAACATTCTGAAAAGAGATCCATAGACTTCACCAGGCTACCAAAGGGGATTATGGTACAAAGAAAGGATTAGAATCCCTATTCTGGTAATTAGAGGGACTGGGAAAAACCTCCTTTATTTTTTTTAATAATAAATTTATTTATTTTTTTGTTTTCAACATTTACTTCCGTGAGATTTTGAGTTCCAAATTTTCACCCCATCTCACCCCTCCCCCACCCCCAAGATGACATGCATTCTGAATACCCCTTCCCCTAGTCTGCCTTCCCTTCTATCTCTACCCCCCTTCTCTTATCCCCTTCCCCTTCTATTTTCCTGTAGGGCAGGATAGATTTCTGTATCCCATTTCCTGTATTTCTTATTTCTCAGTTGCATGTGAAAACATTTTTTTTAAACATGCGTTTTTAAAACTTTGGGTTCCAAATTTTCTCCCTTTCTCCCTCCCCACCCACCCTTATTGATAAGGCAAGCAACTAAATATAGGTTATACATGTGCAGTTATATAAAACACTTCCATAGTAGACATGTGGTAAAAAACTAACTCTATTTCCCTTAATTCTATCCCACCCCCCCATTTATTCTATTCTTTCTTTTGACCCTGTCCCTCCTCAGAAGTATTTGCTTCTGATTACCCCCTTTCCCAATCTGCCCTCCTCTCTATCATCCCCCTACTCTCTTGTTCCCTTCCCCCTCCTATTTTCCTATAGGGTAAGACAGATTTCCATACCCAATTGAGTGTGTATGTTATTCCCTCCGTAAGTCAAATCCTATGAAAAGTAAGATTCACTCATTCCCTTTCACCTTCCCCCATTTCCCCTCCACTGTAAGAGCCTTTTCTTTTCTGTTTTTTTGTAAGATAATTTACCCCATTCTACCTCTCTCTTTCTCCTTCTCCTAGTATAATCCTCTCTCACCCCTTAATTTTATTCTCCAGATATGACTCCTTCATCTTTAACTCACCCTGTGCCATCTATCTATCTATCTATCTATCTATCTATCTATCTATCTATCTATCTATCTATATCTATATATACATATATATCATTTTTTTTCCCTCCAACTACCCTAATACTGATAAAGGTCTCATGAGTTATAAATATAATCTTTTCATGGAGGAATATAAACAGTTCAACCTTAATAAGTCTCTTATGATTTCTCTTTCCTGTTTACCTCTTCATGTTCCACTTGAATCTTGTATTTGAAAGTCAAATTTTCTATTCAGTTCTGGTCTTTTCATCAAGAATGCTTGAAAGTCCTCTATTTCACTGAATGACCGTTTTTTCCTCTGCAGGATTATACTTAGTTTCGCTGGGTAGGTGATTCTTGGTTGTAATCCTATCTCCTTTGCCCTCTGAAATATTATATTTCATGCCCTACAGTCCCTTAATGTAGAAGCTGCTAAATCTTGTGTTATCCTGATTGTGTTTCCACAATACTTGAATTGTTTCTTTCTGGCTGCTTGTAATATTTTCTCCTTGACCTGGGAACTCTGGAATTTGGCTACAATATTCCTAGGAGTTTTCCTTTGGGGATCTCTTTCAGGAGGAGATCAGTAGATTCTTTCAATTTCTATTTTGCCCTCTGGTTCTAAAATATCAGGGCAGTTTTCCTAGATAATTTCTTGAAAGATGATGTCTAGGCTCTTTTTTTTTTGATCATGGCTTTCAGATAGTCCAATAATTTTTAAATTCTCTGTCCTGGATCTATTTTCCAGGTCAGTTGTTTTTCCAATGAGATATTTCACATTGTTTTCTAATTTTTCATTCTTTTGGATTTGTTTTACAGTGTCTTGCATTCTCATAAAGTCACTAGCTTCCAATTGCTCTATTCTAATTTTTAAGGAAGTATTTTCTTCAGTAATCTTTTGGACTTCTTTTTCCATTTGGCCAATTTTGCTTTTTAGGGCATTCTTCTCCTCATTGGCTTTTTGGACCTCTTTTGCCATTTGGGTTAGGCTATTTTTTAAGGTGTTATTTTCTTCAGTATTTTTTTGGGTCTCCTTTAGCAAGCTGTTGACTTGTTTTTCATGATTTTCTTGCATCACTCTCAGTTTTTCCTCTACTTCTCTTACTGGCTTCTCAAAATCCCTTTTGAGCTCTTCCAAGGCCTGGGACTGATTCATATTTTTCTTGGAAGTTTTGGATGTAGGAGCTTTGACTTTGTTTTCTTCTTCTGGTTGTATGTTTTGATCTTTGTCACCAAAGTAAGATAATATAGTCTGACTCTCTTTGCGCTGCTTACTCATGATCCCAAACAATTACTTGAGTTTTAAACTCTTTGTTAAGGTAAGAGTCTGTTTCCAATGTGGAGAATGTACTGTCCCAAGCTTCAGGGGTTTGTACAGCTGTTTTCAGAGATACTTCTAGGGACCTGTTGATTTTCAGTTCTTCCAGGGTGCTATGATAAGGGGCGAGGTGTTTCCTCTCCACCGCCACAACAAGCTCCACCACGCCAATACTCCTCCTCGCCCCAGGACCGCCCCTCAGAACTGTAACCCAAATCCAACCATGGGCAGAGCAAGAGATTCCTGCCTCAGCACTGGCAAAGAGATTCCTGCAATCCCCCTCTGATCAGCCACTCAATTCCCCCTCATTCTGTGGGCCAGAAGCTCAGGAAACAGTTGCTGCCCCAGGCGGCGCTGGAGACTTGCGAATGAGACCTAGCTCCTCTCTCACCTCAGTCACAGACTTTTCCCACTGACCTTCTAAGTTGGCTTTGGCGTTTGTGGGTTGAGAAGTCTGGAAACCACCACAGCTGCCCGCGATTCAGTCCTCTGAGGCCTGCTCCAGGTTCGCTGTGGCCTGCGCGCCCATGCTGAACTGCGCTCCCCTCCCCGCCCAGCCTGATATACCTTTCTGATGGTTGCATCCAGGCTGTCTTTGGCTGGAGATTTGTTTCACTCTGTCTTTTTTTGGGTTCTGCTGCTTTAGAGCCATTTTTTACAGGTATTTGGAGGGTTTTGGGGGAAGAGCTCCAGCAAGTCACTGCTTTCCCTCCGCCATCTTGACTCCACCCCCAAAAACCTCCTTTAGAAGGTGATATTTGAACTCAGTCTTGAAGGAAGCCAAGAATTCTAAAAGATGAAGACAAGGAGGGAGAGCATTCTAGGCATGAGGACAACCAGTTCAAAAACACAGAAATAGCAGATGTAGTGTCCTGTGTGAGGAACAGCAAGTAGATCCATATGGCTTGATTTTAGGGTGCCTAGGACTCCCTTTTCTCTGGGCATCTCCTCATCAACTTCCCAGCCTTCACACTAGAGACCATATCCAGGAGGAACTTCCAACCTAGGGCCTTGCTTTCTTGATTGTTGACTGCCTCTCCTGGAACACTGTTTCTGGAAAGTCCTAGACATGCTTCTCTTCACTCTCTTTTGTCTAACTACCTTCTCTACAACCTGCTTGCCAGTCACCTCACTTCATCCAGAATATCCTTTCCTATTCCTATCCTTCCCCTTTCCCCTCTCCCTACCCCACCATTTCAGTTCTGAAACCATGAATCATTATCAAATCAAATCTGCCATTGTTTCTGGATGAGATATGTCAGTCTCCTCCCCTATGACCCAACTCATCAACACTGTGATTTTCCAGACCAAAGTGCTCCTCTTTGGCCACTATGCCTACTTATGTCATTTCCCTTTTTTAGAATATAGGTTTCCTGGGGCAGCTAGGGGCATAGTGGATAGAGCACCGGCCCTGGATTCAGGAGGACATGAGTTCAAATCCAGCCTCAGACACATAATACTTACTAGTTGTGTGACCCTGGGCAAGTCACTTAACCCCATTGCCTAGCCAAAAAAAAAAAAAGAATATAGGTTTCTTGAGTGTAGGACCTGTCTTTGCTTGTGTATTTGCATCTTAAGTGCTTAGTACAGTTCTTGGCACATAGTAAGACCTTAATAAATATTTATTCATTATTGAGAGGCAGTATGGTATAGTGGATAGAGTGCTAGACTTGGAGTCAGAGGACCCAATGTGACTATGGGCAAGTAACTTAAGCACTCTGAGTCTCAGTTTCCTCCTTTATAAAATGAGGTTGGACTTGATGACTTCTAAGGTCCCTTCCAGCTCTAAATCTGTGATTTATTATCTCACAGGAAACTCTTCTATGAAAGTTACATTCCATTAGAGTTTACATTCCATGGGAGTAGATGCCGAACTGAGCCTGCCAAGAGCAGACTGAAGCCCGACCCAGGGTCAGTTGAGGACAGTGACTTCTGTTTTTGTTTCCCCAGTGATTAACTCAGGACCTGGAACATAGTAGGCACTTAATAAATGCTTATTTGATTGACACATGCCTTTGGAAAGTATATTTTGTTCTGTTTTATGATGTGCTTGAGCCTCAAAGCATGGCTGAATAACATTATTTCTGTGGTTACACCTATCAAGGAATCTTATGTGATCCTAGCACATGCGTGAGAGATACTTGAGTGGGGGAAAATTTTTAAGTCTGCATCTTACTCTTTCATCAGATGGTTTCGTGAAATCAGACCAAAACCTGCAGCAGAGTCTTAACTCTACATTTCTCAGTCCATCTTACGGCTGGGAAGGTGGAGTCTGTCATTGAGAAATGTCTGTAAAAGGCTGCCTGTTCCCATCCTTTATTATTACTAAGGATACCTGGAATTAAAATGATACAAATGAAGGAAAAAGAAAGCAAAAATGTTAATAAGCAAAACTTTGGTGGTGAAACAAGCATCCACAAACCAAGACCCAATCCTTAATAGAGAAGAGATGTAAATGTGCCAATTGCTTCCTCCAATGTGAAGTTCTTTCTAGTGCTCCTAATACAAAGAATGTACATTGGCAAATCTTTAAAAATACTAATACAGTTAGAAAAGAAAATTGCAAAGGCATTTCCAGACAAAACCCAGCACACTTAAGAAGAAAACTCTCAAAATTTTTAAGGAAAAATAGTAAGCTGAAATAATTCTCTCTACCACATATACTGTCTTATGACAAAGTAAAGAGGAAAGCAAAAATTGTGAAGCACCTTAAAGTATTGCATTTATAATTACTAAATTATAAATTATTAAAACTAAATGATTACTAAACACATTGATGGCAAATAATTATATCTTCCTCACTGTATGGTAAGAATGAGAGATTTGCAATACATTTCTTTGGAGAGAGTTTGAAATTTTATCTGAAAATATATTCAAACACTCAAATGTGACTGTGATCTCATTGATTTGGGAATTCTACTGATTCAGATCACACTCATCCAATCTTGCCCATGCTGGGAGATTCTTGTCCACAACCTCCCCTTAGGTTGCCTATACGTTGTAAAGATACCAGTGGAACACTCTGGCTGCCCATTTATCACCCATCTTCTCTTCATAACATTAAATCCCTTTTTTCTCTAAGAGAAATTATTATTTCTTTCTTATATTAATAACCAATTATTGAATTAGGACTAACGTTTTCCCCCTTCTATTTCCTCATTCCCTGTAGACTATTCAGTCAGCCTTTGAAGGGCAGGGCTGATAAAGAGATGAAATCATAAGCAGACACACCCCATTGGGAAAACTTAGATCAGATCAAAAGGTAAAGAAATTCTAGTCAGGTGAAATCCAGCCCATTTTGTTTTAGTCAGACAAGTTTGAGGGGAAATGGATTTCCCCTTTTGTCTAGATTATCTTAGATTCATGTCCCCCAGACCCTCATTAGAATAAGCCCACCTCTTATTATAATATTCTTTCTCTCATTACTTGTTAACCAATCAGAATTGATTTACACCCTCAGGACCACCCACTCTTCCAAGGGCATATAAGTGTTGAATGGGTTCCATGAGGTGTCTTTGGCATTCGAGAGTGCCACTAACCCCTTTTATTAATGAGCTGCTAGTAATAATTAATAAAATGATTAATTACCCAGAAACTGTGTCTCTTGAACTTTTTATATGTCACATCTCCTTTTCTCTTTTGAAATTCCTTATTGGTTACATGCTGCAGTCTACTCGTACCCACCATGTGCCCTCAGTCCTTTGCACTTTACAAAGAAGACTTTTGTCTCTCCATTGCCCTCTGCCTTTTTCATCCTTTGCAGGTAGTTGCATTCCATTTCTTACTGCCATAAAACAATGCTGGTATAATGTTCATATTTAAAACGGGCCTTTGCTTTCTTGGGAAACTTGGGGTCAGGAAAGGAGCTCTGCAATTTCCTGAAAGCAATCCATCCTGCTCTTCTCCTATTTAACTCTTGGCCTAACTCACTTGTACTGTTTGTTCCACATATACATACTGATGGAAAAGCTCTTCATCCAAATACGTGTTGAAATCTGGGCAATAGACATTCTCCATCCTGTTAGTCTTTCCCTTGTGGAGGGACAAGCCAAGTTCCTTTGAATGATTACAAATCTCTTCCAAGAGGTACTGTGATATTCTGAGGCTTGAGGCAAGCAGCACCTTATACTCAAATAGGAGGATCTGGAAGACCTTACTATTCAGAGGGGATTGTTTTTCAACTGGTACCATGTGCTCTATCTCCTCCACCGTAGTGATAAATACTTTGGACAAGCATACATCTCCATCTTTTATTCCCTGCCTGATGTTTATTAGTCACCCAACAGGGTTATTTCTGTTTTCATATCTTCCAATGAACCTTAAATAATTTTGTTACATGACTGGGAGACCCCTTGTAGAAAAAGAGCCTGTAAGGTGGCATTGTTTACTCAAATTTTTTTTTTCTTACTCAGTGAACAAATCCAATGATATCTTATATTCTCTATATGTGAAATGGTAAAAATGTGGTTCATTGTTCAGTACTGTAGTGAAAGCCTACTGGCTGCCTACTAATACTCTCAATGAGGATGCTTACATTCATACATAGATGACTCTCTACATTTCTCAGGTCATTTTGTGGTTGTGAAGATGGAGTCTGTCGTCAAGAAATGTCTGTAAAAGGCGGCCTGTTCTCATCTTTTATTGTTGCTAAGGATACTTGGGATTAAAAAGATAAATATGAAGGAAAAAGAAAACAAAAATGTTAATAAATCAGACTTTGATGATGAACAAGCATCCACAAACCAAGTTCCAAGACCCAGTTCCCAACACAGAAGAGAGGCAAATGTGTTGTTTGCATCCTCCAATGAGAGGTTCTTTCTAGTACTCCTAATACAGAAAAATGTATACAGATGGGAGAGTGTGCATATTAATAAGATCAGAATTTTTTTTTCCTCCTCTGTGGTCTATCTTTTTTTTCCAAAAATTAGGTTTTTTTAAAAAATTAGCTCTGTGTTATTTAGTAGCACTAGGAGTAGGCATTTTTAAGAAATCACTCCAAAGGTTTTATTTAAAATGAAGGAATTCACCATTATCAAAGAAAGAAAATTGAGAACAACTATACTAGGTGATCTCCAAGGTCATGAAGGGCAATGTAATTTCATCTAATCCTTGAGAACGCAGTATCTTATTTTCTGAATAATTATAACTTCTTTTAAAACTTACAATAATAATAATTTACATTTGTATGATGCTTTTCAAAGGTTTTCAAAATATTTTTCTTGCAACGATGCTATAAGTAGATAGTATGAGTATCACTAATAGCATGATGTAATTAAAAAACAAATAGTGGATTTCTAGTCAGAAGTCTTGGGTTCAAAGACTGATTCTACAATTTATTACCTCCACAACCTTGGCAAGTCACTCAAACTCTCACAATTTCAATTTCCTCATTTAAAATAAAATATTAAATGAAGGAGTGGACCTGGATGACCCCAGTTTCCTCATCTGTAAAATGAGGGGGTTGGATTAAATGGCCTCTAAGGTCCCTTTCCCTTATAGCTCTAAATTTATGGTTCATTTTTTTTAAACTGGTGAAGGCAATGAAGAGCATCTAAGAGATTAAATGACTTGCTCATGTCAGTCAATAAACATTCATTAAATCCCTACTACATGCAAAACACTGTGCTGAGTGCTAGCTCTGACATTGCTAATGAGTATTTGAGGGGCAATTTGATTTCCTAATTCCAAATCCAACAATCTTTGTTTTGGAGATTCACAAGTAAATGTGACTGAGGTATAGGCTAAAAAAAAAGATATATTTGAGTTATAATAATCTGTACTATCCTGAATGAAACGTAACCTCTCAGTGCCCCCAGGCAAAACTCTCTAAACTATAAATTACAGGAAAAGTGTCCATCATTTCCTACCCGGATGAAAGCATAAGTCTGGTCCCAAAAGTCTGAAATAGCAAAATGCAGCTGACCTTGGTGACAACTTCCTCCTTGTCTTGAAATTTTAATTATTCAGTCGAGCTCTAGTAACTAAGATGTATAGATAATCTCTGCCCTGAAGGAGTTTCCAAACTGAAAGTTGAATCAAAAAGACAACACCCAGGTAGGACTATATTCTTCCAAGCCATTCCTGAAGTCCAACCCCGTTGGGCTTGGCAGGGGTAGGGAATGAATATCAGGAAGACATCCAAGCTGGAGAAGGTTGACTACAGGCAAGGTGGGTAGAAGAAATGCTTCCAAATTTAGCTGGAACATGACTTCAAAAGAAGCAGCGTAGGTGTGCACTCCTGGGAAACTCCACCAGCAGACAGAACCAGCTGGCATGTTGCCCTCAGGAGACAGGCAGTCTGGTGTCCTGAGAAGACACCAGATCTGCTAGACTGACTATCATGAGACCCGAGTTCAATTTCTGATTCTCCCCCTAATTTACTTTTGACATTACTCAAGACATATTCCCTTTCTCTAGGCCTCAGTTTCCCTTGCCTATGAAGTAAAGAAATTGAACTACATTATCTCTAAAGTCGCTTCTAATACTAAAAGTCTAATATCTTTTTAAAAACAATATTAGGGATCAAGCAGAGGGCAACTAGGTGGCAGAGCGGATAGAGTGCCAGGCCTGGAGTCAGGAAGACTCATCTTTGTGAATTTAAATCTGGCCTCAGGCACTTACTAATGGTGTGACCCTGGGCAAGTCACTTAACCCTGTTAGCCTTAGTTTTCTGATCTGTGAGAAATGAGCTGGAGAAGGAAATGGCAAACCATTGTGCTATCTTTGCCAAGAAAACCCCAAATGGGGTCATGAAGAGTTGTATATGACTGAAATGACTGAGTAACCACCACTACATCCAAAGGAACCAAGTAGACCCAGTGACACAGGAGACAGTCATATGTAACAGAGAGGCAGTGGGACATACTAGAAGATCATCACATTTGACTTCAGAACACCTAGCAATGTGACCCCGGGCAAGTCATTTAGCCTCTGCCTCAGTTTCCTCACCTGTAAAATGGGAATAATTACCTCCCAGGGTTATTGTGAGGATCAAATGAGATGACGATGTTACACACTTAGCATAGTGCCTGGCACATAGTAACATATAATAGTGATAAATAATAATATATAATAATAGCACATAAATGTTCGCTATTATTATTATGTAGTCCAACCTCCTCATTTTACAGATAAGGATGCTGAGGCCCAGAAAGGTTGTCTTCATTTAAGGTCACAGAGATAGTAAATAGCAGACCTGACAATTGAACCCTGGAGTCCTCTGACTCCAAATTCTGTGCTCTTTCATTGCAAAGCATGACTGCACCCATTCCCCCAAAGGCCTTTCGCATGCACTGCACAAGTGGGCAGAAGGGTCGCTGCTCTGGCCAGTATCAATTTTTTCAGCCCCACCCAGACACACAGGTAATGATCATCGTCAGAAATGTCATCTTCAGATGGGAAAAGGTGGGGATATTCCTACCTGACTGTTGTCGGTTTGATCTATCTTTCAGCACGGAAACTCCTCAAGGGCAAGATTACCTACACCTATAGCCTGACTGCATAATTAATATTTCATGGCAACGAAATGATTGTCACCAATGACTAGAATAAGCCTGTCTCTTCTAAGGAAAGTAGTTTTGTGGAGCAGTAGGAAAATTGAAGTGAAGTCAGGTGACCTAGGGTCTAGTCTTCAGCTCTTGGGAGGGGGGGAGGGGGGGGAAGAGGAAAAGACATTGATTAAGTGCCTACAATGATTCAGGCACTACACTACTCACTGTACAAATATTTGATCTCATCTACCACTTACTAGATGTCTGTCTTTGGGGAAAGACAGGGTCTTGTTTTCCCCATCTATAAAACCAAGCAGTTGGATTCCTTTGAGCCTATGTCACAGCCCTTAAATATATAAAACTTCTTCAGTACTACCTTTGATGGATCCATGAGCTCAGCAATGTGGGTGATACAGATTATATCCTACCCACACCTTCTGTCCTATGTGACTCCAGTCTGTGTGTCTGTGTCCTCTCATTAACCCTCCACAGATAATCCACCCAATTTATTTGGGATCTTCCTCTCAATCTCTTGTCATTGTGTAGATACCAACACAACACGATTGACACACACACCTCTTCCCAATCATATCTCTCTGATAATTTCCTTGTCAATACATCTCCATGTGTTCTTCACTGGTGTAATTAACAATAATGATGATGATCATAGCTGACATTTATAAAGCACCTACTATGTGTTTGGTGCTATGCTAAGCACTTTACATGTATTATCTTGTTTGATCCTTACAATGACCCTGTGAGGTAGGTGCTATAATTATCCCCATTTTACTGATGAGGAAACTGAGGCAAATAGAGATTAAGTGACTTGCCCAGGATCACATAATTAGTAAGTGTCTCAGGCTAATTTTGAACTGAGGTCTTCCTGACAGGCCTAGCACTCAATCCACTGTACCCCTAGCAGCCCCTACTTATTTCAGCCTACTTGTACTCACCTTATAGTTCTCCATTTCCCTCTGACTGACCTATAGTTCTTCAGACCAAGGTATTCCATGATTTACAGGCACACAGCTTTACCAAAGAACATCACTGTTAGAAAGATGTGCCTTTGTTTTATAAACAAGCTTGGGGTGGTTAAAAGCACTGTGCAAATTCCCAGAGGCAGACTGGCCTTCTCTCTTCCTCCTATTGAAGTCTAGCACCTATTAATTATATTACCTTAGCAAGTAATTAAAAATTCCCGAACCTGAATTTCCTCATCTGTCAAATGAAGATAATAATACTTGGATGGTCTACTTTATAGGGTTGTTCCAAGGGTCAAATGAGATCACATATGTGAAGTCCTTTATAAAACGTACACACATGCATATGTGTTTGTGTGTGAGAGCATTATTATCTCATGCACTAAGAAAGATTTTTCTTGGCTAGGATTTAAACACTTCTCTATGGGATGGAACAGTGGACCAAAATTTAATAGAGATTGGTTCTATGGAAAGAATCCTAGATATGAGGTTGAAGGACCTGGGTTCAAATTCCAATTCTGATATTTAGTACCTGTGTGACACTGAGCAATCAATCAATCAACAAGCATTTATTTAGCACCCTATGGGTGCCAGGGATTGTGCTAAGTACTAGGGATTCAAAGACAAAAGTAGTCACTTAACCTATATGTGTCTCAGTCTCATCATCTGTAAAATGTAGGGGTTATATCAGATGACCTGTAAGGTCTCTTCTAACTCTAACTTTTCTGAGTCTGTGATCCTGTGTAAAAGTTTTGCACTTTGATTTTTTAAAATCAACTACATGGGAGAAACATGGCCAGGTATCAGTTCATGTGAAAAAGATCTGGATATTTTAGTGGACTGGAAAGCTTAATATTAGTCAACATTGTGATGCACCACCCAAAGGGAGTAATGTGATCTTTATTTTTTTTCCAGTCTTTTATTTTATTGGTGCAAGAACCACTTTTGCACATCAGCACTTCATCTGAATATAGGGACTTGAATTCTGGGTCTCCTTGATTTCAAGGCTGGCCGATTATCTGCTATACAATGTTGCTGCTCAGTGTGAATTTAGGCTGCATTAACAGATGTGTAATGAAAAGGACTCATGTGTACAAAAATATTTGAAGCAGCTCTTTTTTGTTGCGGCAAAGAACTGGAGACTGAGGGGGTGGCTATCAAATGGGGAATGGATAAACAAGTTGTGGTACGTGAAGGTGATGGAATGCTATTGTGTAATAAGACTTGAAGAGGATGGTTTCAGAAAACCTGGGAAGACCTGTATGAATGGATGCGGATTAAAGTGAACAGAACCAGGTGAACAATTTATGTAATAATAACAACATTGTAAAGACAAACAACTGTGATACACTTAGAAACTCGGCTCAACACAATGATAAAGCATGATTCCAGAGGACTTGTAATGAAGCACACTGCCCACCTCCTGACAGGTGATGGACTCAGAGTGCAAATTGAAACTTCTTTTTTTTTGGACATGGTCTTTGCATAAATTTGTTTTGTTTGACTATGCATGATTATGATGGGGATTTTGTTTTTCTTGCTTCTCAATATAAGAGGGAGGAGGGCCACAAGGGAGAGAGAGTGGATTTTCATTTTAAAAAGCAAAATTTAATTCTAAAGAATGTTCTGCATGATGGAGATAGTTGGCTCATAATAACCTTCCCTGAGAAGACCAAGTGTAGATTATTATATTAAATTCTAGATAGCATGTATAAGAAGTAATTTTGCTCTATAAACCTCAGTTTCCTCATCTATAAATCTAATCATCCCCCATGGCAGAACTCCAAATATGTAGAGATAAAAATCATATTCTCCCCTCTCCTCCAAGTATTCTCTTCTCCAAGATAAACATTTCCACTTCCTTCAAATATTTTTTTGCCAGACATGATTTCCAGTCCTTTTACCATCCTAGTCAACTGCCTCTGGACAAATTCCCATTGGTCAATATCTCCCTTAAAGTGCCACATCCCAAACTGAGCCCTAAATTCCAGATATAGTTTGACTAGCAGAGAATATCAGGAATCTATCACCTACTTTGATCTGGAAACTGCCCTTCTAGAAATTCAGCCTGAGAACACATAAGTTTCTTTGACTGACTTTGTGATGTTGGATTGTAACTATATGTATCACAAAACCAACTGGAAGGGAAGATTGAATGCAGATAGAATTAAAGAGACCAGAAATATACGCTCCCCCCACAAACCACCAAGTTAATATGTTTCACTTTGCTGTTGTTTAATTGTTTCAGTCATGTCCTACTCTTTGTGACCCCATTTGGGTTTTTTTTGTTTTGTTTTGTTTTGTTTTTAGCAAAGATACTGGAGTGGTTTGTCATTTCCTTCTCTAGCTCATTTTACAGATGAAGAAACTGAGGCAAACAGGGTTAAATAACTTGCCCAGGGTCACACAGCTAGTAAATGTCTGAGACAGATTTAAACTCGGGTCTTCCTGACTTCAGGCCCAGCACTCTATCCACTATACCACCTAGCTATCCTTAGTTTCACTTAGAAAGATGAAAAGTGAAAAAGAGCGTTTATTACTATTTGTTAGAGCAGAAAATGATACATTAACTCCATGTATATGAAATGTAACTAACAAAACCAAGTAAGACTAGCATCAATTGCACACTGCTTGTTTTTATTAACTACTTTATACCATGGTCATAATCGTTTGAGGTGTGTGGTGGCAGGTTGTCTTATGAACATTAATACGAGATGAGATTCAAAGCTCAGTTTGACTCCCACACTCAAACAGAGCTATTGGCAATTGGCCAATAGAGAGTCAAGAATATTACTAGGGCATAGGACATTTCTCAAAAGGACAGAGAATCAGCAAGCAGATCAGTACAAACATGAAGAAGGGCATTTTTTTTTTTTAGACTTTAACATGCAATTAAAGCTTGCCCATCATGACATATATCTTGGATGAATACTCCAAATAATCATTTGGGCCCAGAATTGGACAGAAGGAGAGTGTATTGGATCACCTTAGGGAAATTGCTAAATTAATTGAATGACCCAAAGCTTCTCTCCAAAACAAAGGCCTGCATTTTTGATGTTATTATTTTTCTGGTACTCCTGCATCTGTGTGACTCATAGTGTTTTACCATCTCCAGAGAACAATGAAGAGGTACGCAGTGAGCAGGAACAGGTTTCAACGTACTATAAATGAGAAATGATAAAATAGAAAGAGTATAAAAGACATCCTCAAAGAAAAGTATGAATGAAAAATAAGATAGGCTGATCACATGACAAGAACTGTAGCTAATAGTTGAACAACCCATATACTTCATCTATATCCTCACAATGTCAAGAGAAAGTGAGAAAACCCTTAGAATGTTGGGTGAACCTCTTGTGGAGAACCTCCGGGAGAACACAGGAATCAAACGGGATGGACAGACCCAATAGATGGGTTGCAATCTGTATTACTGGAGGGAAAAACAGTATCTATGAGATCTTAAATACATTTGAGCTATTTGAGTACTGTGAGATGGGATTCCAAGCTTAGTGTAAATCCCTTTCCCAGCCAGTAACTCTTGAGATTGTTGAGATTTAGCCTAGAGAGAGTTGTTAATACAAATAATATAGGCATCACATTTCTCAAAAAAAAAAAGAAAAGAAAAAAAGAAAGAAGGAAAAGAAAAGAAAAAGAAATTACCCAAACCAGAAGTATATAATGAGTACTTGCAAGAAAATGAACTTTCAGAGAAATGTCTGGCTTGATAAATCTATTAAAAATAATTTCTATTACATGAACATATAATGTTAAAGAACAACTTCAAATAGAGCAGTAAAATGTAACCCTTCTTGAGGTGAGGACTATTTCATTTTGGTCTTTGGGACCCCAGTACCTAATGCAGTACTTTGACACATAGTAGGCACTTATTAGTGTTTGTTGAATTATATTAATATATGCATTCTTACCAAAGAAGCTGAAATTTTATTATAAATCAGTAAGTTCTCTAAACCTTATCAGACATATTTGACTGAAGGTCATGCTCCAAACCATAAACAAGAGGATCAGAAAGTTGGGATGAAAAGGGGAGGGCGGGGGGAGAGAGAAGAGAGAGAGAGAGAGAGAGAGAGAATATCAGGTTATAATTGGGTCTCTGGCCTAGAAGCAAGTGAGGAAAAAAGTAAGAGATTGAGAAGCAGCCTGGTACAGAATAAGAGGATCTGGGGCTCAAGCTTCTGTCCTTAGGGTAGCTAGGTGGTGCAGTGGAGTCAGGAAGACTAATATTCCTGAGTTCAAATCCAGCCTCAGACACTTACTAACTGTGCAACCCTGGGTTTAACAATCCTATTTGCCTCAATTCCTCATCTGTAAAATGAGCTTGGGGAGGAAATGGCAAACTACTCCAGTATCTTTGCTGAGAAAACCCCAAATGGGGTCAGGAAGAGTCACACATGACTGAAAACCGATTCAACAAGTTAGAGAATGAGAGCAAGATATGTCCTACTCTGACAGCCTCTTAGGAGAAAGGGACATGAAAGCATGATATGTGGTTACAGGCCCTATGGAAAACTAGAAGCAAAAAGAAAATCCCATGTGTATCTACCATATAATCATTCCACTACTTCCCATCTCATCAGGAGACTTGTAAAAGATTTCAATAAAAATTCCCTTTCTCCTTATTAAAGTTTCTAAAGCCTGATCCCCACCTTCTAGAGGTTGAAAGGAAACTCATACCTTTTGCATTCCAAACTCTTAGCCAGATCTCAAGGTCCCTGACTTCACATTGTAGAATCCTAAGGTTGTCAGGGTTTTCAGAAATTAGCTAGTCTGATCCCCATCCCATCCCCTACCCGGCCTTGAGGCATGAATACCAACTACTACATACCTACATACCAGTTACTACATAATGATGTGACTTTCAAGGGCCTTTTTGAAAACTTCAAATGACAGGGAACTTATTACCTATTAAGGCAACCCCTTCCTCTTTTTGGAGAGCTCTAATATTAGGGAAGTTCTTGTTTATTTTGAGCCCAAACCTGCCTTTCTGTAATTTCTAGTAATTTATCTTAATTCTACACTCTGGGGTAAAGCAAAACAAGGTTAATCCCTCTTCCACAGTATAGCCCTTCAAACCTATGAAAACAGTGATATTTTTCCAACCACATTCTCCTCTAGGACAAAGCTCCTCAGTTATTTTATCTGGTTTTCTTACAGCCTCCAATCCCTTCACCATCCTGATTCCCTTTCCCAAGGTATGCTCTGATTTATTCATATCCTTAAGAAAATACAGACTCTAAAATTGGACACAGGACTCTAGGTCTGGTCTGATCAGAGCAGTGGGCCTCATTTTGGACTCTGCACCTCTCTTCAGCAGCCTAACACTTAATTGCTTTACCTTTTTTGGCTGTCACTGCACACTGCTGAGTCATACTGAGACTTGAACCCCTCCCAGGTCTTTTTCTCATGAACTGTTCTAACCACAGCTTCTCCATCCTATGCTTGTGAAGTTGACATTTGTGACCCCAAGGACCTGATATCTCTATTAAATGAGTAGATTTGACCTGTAGTTCCAGCCTGCCAAAAATCTTTTTTGAATTCTGATTATATCATCCAACGTTTTTAACTATTCCTCCCAGTTTTGTATTGATGAGCAGCTTATCTATGGCCTTATTCAAGTTGTTGATAAAATAAACAGAATAAAATTGATAAAATTGAACAGAACAGTATCAACAGCAGAGCCCTGGAATTATGGAATCTCCTCAATGGACTGTGGTGTAACAGCAACTTAATTTCAGAATAGGGGAACAGTGCCTCTTTTTTTTTTTTTGAAAGGGTTTTCAATATAGAGGGATCTCCTCAGTACAATTATGTGGGTTATCAATGCCCTATTTTTTTTGTCTGGAGAGGAGGCAAGGCAGTAGCCCACTCCAAATAGCTAGAAAGTATTGAGGTTTCAGTTGATAATTGTGATATTAGGAGCCTCCTAACAGCTGCTGCCTTATCTCTTGGCTTCGCAGTTGGCACAAGGTTTTTGCTGATTCTGACTCATCCACCCTTGGCTCTGGCTGCTCTACATCAATGTGGACTTCATTTGTGCGTGTTTCCCCCTGTTGGCCTACATAGAATTCTTAACCCTAGAAGGAACTTTAGGCATCATTTCATTTAATCTGACTGGCTTCTTTTACAGATGAGGTAACTGAGGCCTGAAGAGATGAACTACCAGGGTTACCAATGAATTAATTAGTGGCAGAACTGAGACTAGGAGTCAAGTCCAATGTTCTTTCTGTTACATGTCTTTGCCTCCCATGGAACCAAGGTATGTTGTCTCAGAGACAACCCATTCCTGAAGTCAGTTGGAGATGTGACACCTAGCAGACAATGCTACTGAAAGTATTCAGGCATGATAATCAATAGAATTACAGTGACCAGAAGTTGGAGATAAGGTAACCACCTAAAGCATGGCTTTTGGTCACAGTCCTCCTGGTTGTTAAGCAAACAATACAAGAATATAGCTCTGAACTGATTTAACCATTCTAGAGAGCCATTTGGAACTATGCCCAATGGGCTACAAAACACTGCATACCCTTTGACCCAGCAATAGCACTTCTAGGTCTGTATCCCAAAGAAATCATAAAAATGGGAAAAGGACCCACATGTACAAAAATATTTATAGCAGCTCTTTTTGTAGTGGCTAAGAATTAGAAATTGAGGGGATGCCCATCAATTGGGGAATGGCTGAACAAGTTGTGGTATATGAATGTAATGGAATACTATTGTGCTATAAGAAGTGACAAGCAGGATGCTTTCAGAAAAACCTGGAAAGACCTATATGAACTGATGCTGAGTGAAATGAGCAGAATCAGAAGAACACTGTACACAGTAACAGCCACATTGTGCAATGACTAACTTTCATAGACTTGGCTCTTCTCAGCAATGCAAGGATCTAAGACAACTCCAAAGACTCATGATGGAAAATACTATCCACATCCAGAGAAAGAACTACGGAGTCTGAATGCAGATGGAAGCATACTATTTGATCTCCTTTTTCTTTTGTTTTGTTTTGTTTCTTCTTTCTTGTGGTTCCTCCCATTGGTTCTAATGCTTCTTCCCAACATGACTAATGTGGAAATATGTTTAATATGAATGTATATGTAGAGCCTATATCAAATTGCACACCATCTTGGGGAGGAAGGAGGAAAGAGAAAGGGAGAAAATTGAAAACTCAAAAGTTTATGGAAGTGAATGTTGAAAACTAAAAATACAGTAATTAAATTTTTAAAAAAAGAATGTAACTCTGATAATGTGACCAAATGCCATATATGTGAATGCAATACATGGAGAGTGAATCTGGTGGACCACAATGGGTAAAAGAGAGTGACTCTTTAGATATTCCATCACCTGCTATACCTGCCCTTGGAGGGTAGAGGAGTAGCTCTCTCTGCTCAATGATGAACATTCTCATATCTGGTCACATTCACCTCCCAGTGACTCTGAACTCCTGTAGATAATCATCCAAATCCCATTCCCCACCCCTACCACCCAATTCCTCATTCCTATTCCCCTCAACTCTTCCTCTCCCACTCCTTCTATCTACTGGTTCTTACCGAAACCTGGCTTTCCCCTGATGACACAGCCTCCCTGCCTACCCTTTCCAGTACTGACTGTACTCATTCTCCTCAGTTCACTGGTTAAGATGGGGGAGTTGGAGGACTCTTTGCTCACCACTGCCTCTTCCAGGTTCTTCCCCTTCCTCCATTACTCAGTGATCTCTCTTCTTTCCAGGCTCAAGATATTCAGATCTATCACCCAATCAAGATCCTGGTGATGGTTGTCTACCAACCCTCCCAGTTACCTAGTCACTGAATGAGTGTTGCCTCAGTCAAACTGAGACCTGTTAAAGATCTTAGCTTAAAAAGGCCAAGGTCTCCCTATGCATCCTGGGCCATCTCCAGTCATCCTGATCCATGTCTTGCCACTGGACCCAGATGGCTCTGGAGGAGAAAGTGAGGCTAGTGACTTTGCACAGCCCTCCCTCACTTAAATCCAATTTACTTGCATGTCATGGTCCTGATGTCATGGTCCTCTTCAACAATGAAGGACAAACAACAACAATACCTGGTTAATACTTTTTTTCTCCTCCCCAACTCCTGCCCTCACACTGGGGGATTTCAACATACATATTGATTGTCCCTCAAATATCTTAACCATTCAGTTCCTCAGCCTATCCACCCTCCATCCAACCTCAGCCACACACAAAGATGGTAATACCCTAGATTTTGCCTTGACCCACATCTATGTTCAAGAGTTCTGAAATCCCCATATATGACCATGATTTTCACCTCTCCTTCTGCCTTTCCTTATAAAACCCTACTCTTCATCCTCACCTTGACCACCAATCCCCTGACCCCTTGATTCTAACCCAAGCCATCTCCCCTGCACTAGCCACTCTCTCCTCTTCTCCCATCTTGACCCCTTGATGAACCAATTCAGCTCTACACTGTCCTCTTCTTTTGAATCCCTAGCCCCCTTATCATATAGCCTATTACACCCAGTTAAGTCAGCCTTGGATGACTCCCACCATTCATCACCTTTGTTCCTATGCTACTGTTCTGACCGAGGCAACTAGAAATGTATTATATAACCTCAACTAGGCCCTCATGACTGCTAAGCAATCCTACTACACCTCCCTTATTAACTCACTATCTTACTTTCCATAGCAGCTCTTCCAAAACTTTTCATTCCTCCTCAAACCTCCTGTGGCTCCCTCCTTCCCCCACTCCCTCAGCTGAGGACCTTGCCTCATAGTTTATAGAAAATAATGAGGCTATTTGCTGTGGACTCCCTCTTCTCCCCTCTTCCTCATCTCCTATTACTCAGACTTCAGACACTTTCTCCAGTTGTCCTCCATGCCTAGAACATTTTCCCTCCTCCACTCTGACTGTTGACCTCCCTGGCTTTCTTTAAGTCCCAACTAAAATCTCACTGTCTGCAGGAAGCCTTCTCCAATCCCTCTTAATTCTAAGGCCTTTGCTCTGTTAGAATGTATGCTCCTTGAGAGCAGGGATTATCTTTTTTGCTTCTATTTGTATCCCCAAGGTTTAGCACAGTGCCTGGTACATAGTAGGTGCTTAATAAATATTTATAAATCAATTAAGTTTTATCATTAGTTCATTAACAAGATTAGGACTGTTAGAAATCAGCAAATGCTATAAATTGAGGCTTGAGTTATTGATCTGTTGATTGTCTCTGGACTTAAGAAAGTGATAGAGAAAATGTCAATAATGCAGGTTAAAATTAAAAGTGCATCATGTGTTTTCAAAGAGCTGGTCATTAGCATTTACCAGCACACCTTTGCCTTGTCATCCTGGTAACCCTGCTCTGGGCTTATCAGGGTCCTTAAAATCTGACACTCAGAACCAAATATTGTGCTTTAGATATGGTCTGACCAGGGCTGAGCTCAGCAGGATTTTCACTTCCCTCATTTTACACTGTGTATAATGTGGCCAAAGAATGCATCCATTACCTTTTTTGGCTGTCATGTCACACTGTTAATTCTCATTGAATTGTCAGGGATGACCTGTTCTTGATGAACCCATACTGGCTCTTAATGATGACCACTCCCCTTCCTAAATATTCAGAAACCATCCAACCAATACATTCTTGAATTTTTCCAGGAATCCAAGTCAAACTCAATGACCTCTACTTTGAAGACTTCACCCTCTTCCACTCCCCACTTTTTTAAAAAAATCAAGCCACTTTCCCATATCCAGTTATGTGACTCCTGCCATCATTTGCCAATTTTTCAAAATGTTACTGACAGTGACTCAGCATTTGAATCAAATGGAGTAGAGGGAAAAAATGGTTGTAGTTGTTGCTGCTGTTGTCCAACTCTCCATGACCCCATTTTGGGTTTTTTTTTTTTCTTGGCAAAGATACTGGCGTGGTTTGCCATTTCCTCCTCCAGCTCATTTCACAGATGAGGAAACTGAGGCAAACAGAGTTAAGTGACTTGCCCAGGGTCACACAGCTAATAAGTGTCTGTGGTCAAATTTGAACTCAGGAAGATGAGTTTTCCTGATTCCAGGCCTGGCACTCTATCCTCTGTGCCACCTAGCTGCCCCCTACTCCCCCCAGGGCAAAGAGCACATCTTTGAGAATCCAGAGACACTTTTTAACTCCCTGCCATCTGACTTCTGTACCCACCACTGAACTGAAATCATTATGCTCCAAAATCACCAATGATCTCTTTAGTGATGAATCCAATGTCTTTCTCTCAGTCTACGTCCTCCTTACCTGTCTGACACTGCTTACTCTTTTTCCTTTTCTTCTCCTTGGCTTTTTGTGGCACTGGTCTCTTTTGGCTCTCTTCTTCCCTATCCAGCCACTCCTGAATTTCTTTTGAAGGATCGTCATTCATATCTCATCCTCTATGCAGGGGTTTGCCCCAAGGATCAATCGTGAATTTTTTCTATTTCTGTCTCTACCTCTCTCCACTCTGCCAGTGACATCTTCAGGTCCCATAGGTTCCACTATCATCTTTATTGAGATGACTCCCACATCTACATATATAGTCTTCACCTCTCTGCTGAGCCCCATCCCACATGCAGGACATCTCCACCCAGCTGTTCCATGTAGGCATCTCAAACTCAACACAACCAAAGTAGAACTCCTCTATCACCCCAAATGCCATCTCCTATACAAAGTCTTTCCTGATCCCCCCAGCTATTAGTGACTTTTCCCCTCTATGTTACCTTGTATTTATTCTGTATTTAACTTACATGTATATGTTACTTCCTCTGATAGAAATGGAAGCTCCCTGGGGGAAAGGACTATTTCATTTTCATCTCTATATCCCCAGCACCAGCATAGCCTGTCACATAGTAGGTGCTAAATAAACTTCTGTTGATTGGTTGATTTTTACCCATGTTCAGGCCATTCTCTGTACTGGAATGTCTTCCCTCATCACTGTAGTTGAAATTCTACTCATTCTTTAAAGCCCAGCTCAAATGCCACCTACTCTGTGAAGCCTGTCCTATTTCTCTCAGCTGGTAATTAACTTTGTCCCTTTCCCATGCCACAATACCTCTCCGCTCCAGACCTTACAGAGCCGTTTGCTTGACTCTCATTTATTATGTCTTATTTTGTATTAGAGTTATTTGTGTATGTATCAGTCCTCCCTACTGAGAGCTTCTTGAGGTCAGGGATTTTAGCTCATTTGATCTTTGTCTCACTCTAGTGACTAGCCCAGTGCTCTGCCCACAGGAAGTATGGAATAAATATTTCTCGAACTGAAATTACTTGAATGGAGAACCATAGCACCTGATTTTCTGGGCCATGACTGGGGGCCATAACCCCAAACCTTTTTGTGCTGCTTTAAAATCAGCCTCAAAATACGGCAGCATCAGCTCCTTTTCGGCCAGTCAGTTGCAATTTTCTGCTTATATTGGACAAAAGTCTGATTTCAGTAGAGAATCTGCCCGGGGCGGGGTGGTGGCAGGGAAGAGTTTCCTTCTGTTTGTGGCTCCAGGAAACACAAAGAGAAGAGAGGGTGGTTGTAAATTGGGCCACTTTTCTACATGCTCCAAATCCACATAGGAACGTGCCAGGATGCTTGGGTTGGAAGTGATCTCAAGATATCACCTAGTTGACTCCTCTGCCTCACTTCTTTAATTCCTGCTGCACTATTTTACAGATTGTAGTCCACGCTATTTTGAATTGCTATTCATCTTATTTTGTACATAACCTATTTCATTTACTTGAATGTAAGCTTTTCTACAGCATGATAATGTTGTTTATATCTTTGTATGCCCAGAGTTTAGAATAGTAGCTGCTAATAAAGGTTCACAGCTGCTGATAAACCATTCAAGTCAATAAGTCCTATGTTTATGAAATGTTTATTATGTACCTCCAAGGACTAAGATTCCATGATCTCTCTAGTTTTTACAGATGCCGCCTCTCCATCTTTGCCAGGACCTAGAATAAAATCACAAAACTTTAAAAATGCTGGAAGGAACCTTAGATTATTCAAGGGAGGGTAGGGACTTCATTAGTGGCAGGAAAATAAGACAAAGGTGACCAGTCCTATCCAGGCCATTTCATTGTTGTTAAATGAAGCTTCCCAGTAATTTGTATAGACCATGGGAATTAAATAAAATTATGATGGGAATTAAAGGAATTAAAATGCGTTTCTCACTGACTCAAAGAGCAGACTGAATTGTAGTACATCAGATAGATGTAAGGGCAAAAGTGTTTCAGTAGATAAATGGCTGGATGGCTGGATGGCTGGGTTTGAATCACAAAAGAGCTAAGATAGCCCATAGGACTCTGAACTTTAAGAAGTGATATATTCCTCCCCCCCACCTTCCTCTCCCCCTGCAGTAGACTAGAAAATTAAAGATGAACAACAGCAAATGCTGAAAGAATAACAAAGAACTTCTAGAGATCTGTCTCGCAAAACCATCAACTGATGACCACTTTGTGCAGTACCTAGAGATAGCAGCAGCCAGGAGAATATTTTAGCAGTGAACACAATCAAATTGCATCCCGCAACTCAGTGACACCACTGGACTAGCAGATTATATCAGTGATGCTACAAAAGCTTCCAAAACTGGGTTGTAATCCTAGGAGTAAATTGCCCTAGCTATGTTTATTCCCCATGTGTGTTCTCTCTCATGAACATTGACTCTCCTACTGGTGGATTAAGACTCTATGGAGGAGTACACCCATTTCTTTGGAGAGGAAGGATTTTTCCTTGTCATTTATTTTGCTATGCTATTAATTAAATGTCTTTTGCTTTGAACTAATGTGTCTTCTTGAGTGTTTGGTAAAATAAATATAGACATGGACTCATGAGCTATGATTTTGACCAGATGCTAACCCAAAGCATGCCTTTAACCCAGGATATCTTTCAGGGGGCCCATAATTAAGGCAGAATTGAGCTACACAATCATAGAATCATAGAATGGTACCTTAGCAACTAGCTAGTTCAAACCTTCCATTTTGTAGACAAGCAAATTGAGGTGGAGAAAAATTAAGACTCTTACCCAAGATCACTTGTCAATGGCAAACCATGGAATGAAAACTCAGAACTTCCGATTCCTAGTCCAATAATCTTTCTAATATACCACATCACCTATGGGTCTGCTCCCTCTTTAATGTTTATTTTCTAACTTTTAAAAATATTTTATAGAGACAATTTTATATTTCTAAAAAAAGGAAAATTGAGTGGGAAAACTGACTATTGATCATGCCTTTGAAGAGCCTAACTTTCCATAACACCACAACAGAGGCACCACTGTTCACCTAGTAGCAACATACCCTTGGACTGAACCTGAGATTTTACTAGTATAAAGAACTCTCTGATGAAGATACTCCCTCCATCAATGTGGGGCAGTAACTTCTCTGCAAATTACAGTTTTAGGGAGTTTCCTAGAGCAGCTGAGAGGTAAAGTTATTTACCCAGGATCAATTTTCTCAACTGTAAAGTGGGGATGATAACAATACCTACCTCCCAGGGTTCTTGTGACAATCAAATGAGGTAATAATTGTAAAGAGCTTCACAGTGCCTGAAACATAGTGAGCACTATACCAAGGGTGGGGAACCCACCCTATACAAATGTCAGCTACTGTTATGATTACTCAGAATAAACCTATGGAGCAGATCATATAAAAATTAAAACCTCCATTTTCTAGACCAGGTGACTGGGGGCTCAGCATATTATCAGTATTCACCCTATAGATAGACAACTAAATTCCTTTGCATTTGTGATTTCATATCGATCCCCAAAACACTTTTCAGAGAAGGCAACACTTGGCTGTCCACACCCAGGACACTGTATAAAAATATTAAAACTTATTAATAATAATGATGCTAGCCCACATTTCTATAATGTTTTATAGTTTACAAAGTATTTTCCTCAGGACAACTCTAAGAGATAATGTATGCATCATTATCCCTGTCTTAGAGTAAGAGAGTGGTCTAGTGACTTAAGGGCTGGATTGAAGTTAGGAAGAATTGGGTGCCATTTCTGCCTCAGATGCCTGCTAATTGTATAACTCTGGGCAAGCTGCTTAGAACCTCTGAATCTAGGTTTTCTTATCTGTAAAATGGAGGTAATAATAGTACCTATAGTGCCCTTTTATTAGTAGGAAATGACTAAACAAATTATGGGATGTGAATGTCATGGAATATTACTTCCTTATTAGAAATGATTAATATGTAGACTTCAGAAAAGGGAAGGGAACATGCATATATTAAGTGCCTACTGTATGCCAGGTGCTATACTATAATTATCTCATTTGATCCTTACAACAGCCCTGAAAGTCAGGTGCTATTATTACATACATTTTACAGTTGAGGAAACTGAGGCAGGCAGAGGTTAAGTGAGTTGCCAACGGTCATACAGCTAGTAAGCCTCAGAGGCTAGGTTTAAACTCAGGCCTTCCTGTCTCCGGTCCTGGTGCTCTATCCACTGCTCCACCTGGCTTCACAGGAAGACTATAGATTGATGCAGAGTGAAGTAAGCAGGATGAGCAAAACAGTAGATACAATGGAAACAACAATGGAAACAGAAAGAATGATAAAATGGAACTAAACACTGTGGAATTATAGCGACCAAGCGAGGCCTCCAGAAAAGAGTTCAGAAATGGTGCTTTGTCCCTTCTTTGCAGGTTGAGGCGGTGATCGATCTCACTGAACTGCTGTTTTCTCTGCCTTTCTAAATCATTGTTACAAGGGAGGACACACTGGGGAGGTCCATACTGTACTCAAAAATGAAGGCAATGGGGGCAGCTAGGAGGCTCAGTGGATAGGGCACCGGCCCTTAAGTCAGGAGTACCTGAGTTCAAATCCGACCTCAGACCAAACACCTAACACTTACTAGCTTTGTGACCCTGGGCAAGTCACTTAACCCCAATTGCCTTAAAAAAAAAAAGAAAGAAAAGAAAAAAGAAAAGAAAAAAAGAAAAGAAATGAAGGTGGTGGAAGAACAGAAGGCATTAAAGATTTTTAAAAACAGCACCTCCCTCCCAGGGTGGTTGTGAGGAATGAAGAAGATAATCTGTATAAAGTGCTATGCAGACCGTAAAGTGTTGCATCAATGTGAGTGGTGATTATTCACCCAGGCATGCAGACGTTGGGTGATTTGCCAGGTGGTCATACAGATAGAAAGCGTCAAACCGAGCTGTGACCCACAGCTGAGTCCTCCTGATTCCTGCTCTGACGTTCCATCCACCACACTATCCCTACCCCCACAGTTCATGGCCCTCGCTTGTTTGTAATGTTCTAACCATTGAATCATAGACCTAGAACTGGAGAGGCCCTTGGGAGTTGTTAAGTCCAACCCCTTTATTTTACAGAAGAAGAAACTGAGGCCAAGTGTGCATCAAATGAAATAATATTTGTAAATCACTTAGCATGGTGCCTGGCACATAGTAGGCACTTAACAAATGCTTGTTTCCTCCTATCCTTCTTTATTCTGTCACTTGCTGAGTGGCCCTAGGCAACTGGTTTAACTTCTGTCTGCCTCAGTTTCCTCAGCTGTAAAAATGGGGATCATAACAGAACCTACCTCCCAGAGTTGATATGAGGATCAAATGAAATAATATCTGTAAAGGACATAGCACAGTGTCTGGCACACAGAAGGCACTTAATAAATGCTTGTACCATTCCCCTCCCCCACTTTGTCCTGGGGCCCCCCAGAGAGCACGTGTCTGAGAGGCTCAGATCTTCCCGGTTCCAAGTCCAGTGCTTGATCCATTACACCACACTGTCTTTCAATCACTATCTAGTGTAACATTTTTTGAGGGGAGGGGTCCCAATAGCTCATGAAACCTCTCTGCTGAGAAAGGTTGCAATCTACAGTTGTGGAAAGTGTACTTATAGCAATGAAATTCACAGATCCTTGAAGTACTGAGCTGAGTATTATTATTAAAACAGGTATTTTTTAAAGGTGTTATCCTCCAGAAGATACAGCTTCTCCTCATATGCTCTCCCAGAAGCCCTTGCAGGAGGTGTTGTATTTGGCTTTCCACTAGTCTACTGCTTCTTCTTCTTCTTTTTTTTTTTTGAATTTCAAGCAAGATGCAAGTTCTATATGTATTCCCAGCCCCAGTCTCTCTCCTGAGCTTTGGTGGGCAATGCCAACTGCCTCATGAACATATCCAAATAGATGTCCCTTAGACATCTCAAACTCAATATGTCCAAAACAGAGCTCATTATCTTTTCCCCAAAACCTTCCCCCTTCTCAATCAGGGAATGGCTGAACAAGCTGTGGTATATGAATATGAATACTATTGTCTTATAAAAAATGACAAGCAGATAGATTTCAGAAAAACCTGGAAAGACAACATAAACTGCTGCAAAAAAAAGTGAAAAACATTGTACACAGTAACAACAACATTGTGTGATGATCAATTACTATAGACTTAGCTCTTCTCAGCAATACAATGATCCAAGACAATTCCAAAAGACTCATGACACAAAATGCTATCCACATACAGAGAAAGAACTATGAAGTCTGAATGCAGATCAAAGCATACTATTTTCACTTTCTTTATTTTTTTCATAGTTTTTTCCTTTTGTTCTGTTTCTTCTTTCACAGCACGACTAATATGAAAACATGTTTTGCATGATTGCATATGTGTAACCTATATCAAATTGTCTTAGGGAAGAGGGAGAAAGGGAGAAATTTTGGAACTCAAAATTTTATTTAAAAAAATTAATGATTCTTCTTTGTAACATGACTAATGTGAAAATAGGTTTAATATGAATATATATATGTTGAGCCTATATAAATTTGCATGCCATCTTGGGATGGGGGGAGAGAAGAGATGGGGAGAAAATTTAAAACTCATAATCTTATGGAAGTGAATGTGGAAACTAAAAATAAATAAATTTATTTTTAAAAAATGAATGTTAAAAACTATCTTTACATGTAATTGAAAAAAATGAAATACTATTTTAAAAAAAAAAGAAAAAAAAACCTTCCCTCTTCTGAACTTCCCTCTTACTGTTGAAGGTACCAGTATCTTCCTAAGTCACCCAGTCTCACAACCTGTATGTCATCCTGGACTCCTCATTCTGACTTTCTCCACATATCCAATATGTTGCCAAATCTTGTATTTAGTTATCTCTTCCACATCACGACTTTCCCCTTCACAGTTTCGATATATCATAGGTCAGCATAAGAAATGAAATGGGAATTTTTGGGAAGGGATAACTATACCTTCATCATATCACTTGTAGCCATCCTGTCCTTTCCACTCATGCAGCCATCCTAGCTCAGACCCTCATAGCTTCTCACTTGTGTAGTTCAGTCAGTTGTTTCAGTCATGTCCAACTGAGACCCCATTTGGGGTTTTCTAAGATACTGGAGTGGTTTGCCATTTCCTTCTCTAGCTCATTTTACAGATGAGGAAACTGAGGCAAACAGGGTTAAGTGACTTGCCTAGGATCACTCAGCTAGTAAGTGTCTAGGCCAGATTTGATCTCAGGTCTTCCTGACTCCAGGTCCTATACTTTACCCATTGCACCACCTGGCTGCCCTCCACTCTGCAAATATCTTGCATATACCTAGTTACTGACAAGTTGTTAATATTCCATATTAAAATTAAGGACAGGGACTGATTTTGCTGTTTGAGAAGAGAGGGTTATTTTCAGTGCTTAGCACAGCACCTGGTACATAGTAAGCACTTAATAAATGTTTGTTGACTGACTGTCTTTGCAAACTAGAAAAGGATGTCCCATCTGTCAGTGATAGGAAGATTAATAAAGGTGAACGGCACTGCCTGCCCCCCTGGGTGTTAGACAGCTGAGGCTAAGGCTTGCTAGCTCTGGGTTAGTCAGACCTCTGAGAAGGCTTGTCAGTCCTTCTGTAGTCAGGAGTATTACCTCACTGTAAGTCCTGGTAAATGGAGGCCCCTGTAAGGGCCTGTCCTCAAAAGAAAAAGAATTGTTTCATATTGAAGGAAGGACCCACCCTTCCTGCCAAGAATGTGGGCCTGTCTTTGGGGTAAATTGGGTTTATCTTGAGCCTAACAAAATTCTCTCAACTAAAATTTACCTTGGAAGTAGGAAACCAGGCTGTTTTTTTTTAAAGTGTTTTTTTTTGTTTGTTTTTTTGCATGGAAAGGTATTCTACTCTCCACAAAAATGATTTCAAAAACAGTCCTCCTGGCATCAGGGACTTTATGCTCTGACTGTTATGGAAAGTAAACAATCTACTACATGCAGGCTGGCCTAGTCAGAGTCCTTTTTTTCTGTCAAGTTCAGGTGGTATTATGAGTGGGAAAAATTCTATAACCTGTGGTTTTAACATATTGTTCCTTCACAAGTATTTGAGAAAATATGCCTTCCTAGTTCCATCAAGTGCTACTTCCTTTCAGGATAATGAGCACAGTATTGGGTGGCAGGGGCGGGGTGGAGGGCAGAAGAGAGAGAATGCACCACAGCCTGAAGCAGTTTAATAAGTGGGGCAGATCCAGATGTGAAAATGGTCTGTGGCTTGGCTAGACACTTCGCTCACCCTTTGGAGCAGACACTGTATGACGTGGAGTAGGAATTTAGATTTCCTCTCAGAAATTCTTTCTTTACAATTTGGGAGCTGTTTTTCCTTGAAAGGAAGCTTTCATAGTCTTGCCTTAGAGTTCAGAACAAGTAGTATTTCTATAAGAATTACAAATATATACCTATAAAGAGAAATGGATATAGATATGTCCATATGTGTGTTTAGGTATTTGAGCCAGATTTGTGATTTTATTTGTGTAAAGAGCTCGCAGCTCCCACTGCCTCTGCCAGTGTACCATTTGTGCAATTTATAGTGCTAGAAAGTTGACTGAAAAGCATTCTAATGGGAAAAACCTGTGTGAGTGTATGTATATGTGTGTGTGTGTGTGTGTGAGAGAGAGAGAGAGAGACAGACAGAGAGGAGAGAGAGGAAAGAGAAAGAGAGAGAGAGGAGAGAGAGAAGAGAGGAGAAAGAGAGAAAGAAGAGAGAGAGGAGGGAGAGACAGAGAGGGAGAGGGAGAGAGAGGGAGAGGGAGAGGGAGAGACAGAGAGAGGGAGAGGGAGAGAGAGAGGAGGGAGGGAGAGAGGGAGGGAGGGAGAGGGAGAGGAAGAGGGAGAGGGAGAGGGAGAAAGAGATGAAACATTCTCACTAAGGGGGCCACTGGAATCACAGAAAACCCAAGTGGGGAGGAACAATCAACTGTTCAAAAGGTGGGGGGTGGCATACAGGGAATGGGAGGAAGGCCTTCGGGGAGCACAGAAGAATCAGTGTCCAGATCAAGGAAGTCCCAGAAGGAGCAAAATACCACCGACTACCCTAATAAAGGACAACCAAGTACAGAAATCTGTTAGATAACTGAAATCTTTCAGCACTCTGAGCACAGAAAGCAAAGTGGAAACCAGCAGTAGAAACCCAGGAAAAGGAGGACAGCACCAAACAGGGCCTGACCACCTCAATCCAAATGTATGGAATGGGTCAGACCCTGCCCTGGCACTAAATCTCAAAGCAAGAACTGAGGCTAGAGATATGAGTAAACAGAATAAGATACCTAACACCATGAAGAAATATTGGTCATGAATCATCCAAGAGGAAAACTTGGAAGAAGAAAATAACAACGCTGTACAGCCTCAGAAAAAGAGACTTAACTGGAACACTGAGAAGTTAAGTCTGTGAGACCTGAACCCAGTCTTTTCCCACCACAAAGCCACCTCTCTAGCCACAATCGTATACAATCAATAAAACGAACAACAAATATTTATTGAGCATTTACTACGTGAGGCAAAGATGGGCCCTGCCATCAAGGAATTAACTTTTTTTTTTTTTAATGAGGCAGTTGGGGTTAAGTGACTCGCCTAAGGTCAAGGGTAAGTGTCAAGGGTCTGAGGCTGTATTTGAACTCAGGTCCTCCTGACTCCAGGGCTGATGCTCTATCCACTGCACCACCTAGTTGGCCTAAGTTTATGTTCTAATGAAGGAGATAAAACAGATATATGTGTATAGATAGCATATATACAAAATGAATGCAAGGCAATTTGGTTGAGGGGATGTATACACACAGACATACACATATGTGTATATTGTATATGTGTATATGTAAATATGTTGTATGTAATGTGTATATTAAACTATGCATACATATATAATATATACATGTATTATACATGTATAATATATGAATACATGCATAAGATATATAGATATATCTATATCTATTTCTATATCTATCTATCTATAATATGTTGTGTGTTGAGGCAGCTAGGTGGCTCAGTGGACAACAGAGTGCTGGGCCTGGAGTTAGGAAATCCTGAGTTCGAATCCAGCTTTAGACATTTACTAGCTATATGACCTTGGGCAAGTCATTTAATTTCTGTTTGCCTTAATGCACTGGAGAAGGAAATGGCAAACCAGTCCAGTATCTTTGCCAAGAAAACCCCATAGACATTATGGTCCATGAGGTCACAAAGAGTCAGACACAACTGAATAACAAGTATTATGTGTGTGTATGTATGTATGTATGTATGTATGTATATATACACTATATTTGTTGTTCAGTCATTCAGTATGTGTGTGTGTGTGTGTATATATATATATCAGTATATATAATACATATATAGTACCCATACATTGTCCCCACCAAAGAATCAGAAGAGATCGATAGATAGATAGATAAGAGAAGAGAAGAGAAGAGAAGATAAGGTAGTATATCTCCTGATTCTTTGGTGGGGACACAAACTCGGCTCTATGTAAAGGTTTAATGGGACTCCCTCCATGGGCTTACACAAGACAACCTGGGCCCAGACTCCATGTCAGACACCCCTTGGCCAGAGCCCTCACTTCCAACAGTCCCAGAGGGAAGCGAGATCCCAGATTTGAAGCCAAAAAGGATTTCAGAGGCCACCACCCGACTCCCCTCTCATTTTACAGATGAGGAAATGAGGCCTAGGGAAGCTGCAAGATTAGCCTATGGTTACCCAGGTAGTAAGCAGGGGTCAGAATGTGATTCCATCGTGCTTTCTCCTATATTATATCACCTTTCAGAAAGGAGGTAGTACTCCTGACCCGTTTCAAATTGAGGACTTTTCACATGTTAGGTGAACATGACAAACACTGTGTTGCTGATATCAGCTGTGGAGGAAGATTTCAACAAAGGGGGACTCTGAGGGCTCTGGAGGATCCATCCCACAAACCCAAGGGTGGTCTGAAACCCACCAAGGGGGTAGGAAACCCACCCGAGACTCTTTTATTTCCCAAAGACTCAAACAATAAGGCATCCTGGGCAGACCTCTCCTATCGTATGGAGGTCAGATCTCCTTCTATTATATTCTATTCTACTCTATAATTGCAGGACAGCTATCTGCACGGTATCGCTTATTTGCCTGTGTGTCGTACCTCTAGTGTGGTGAAAAGAGCTCTGGCTTTGGAGTCAGAGGACCTAAGTTTGAATTCAGGATGACCTTAGGCAAGTCACTTCATCCGTCTGGGTCCCAGATTTTCCATCTATAAAATGAGGAATTTGCACTAGATAACCTCTAAGGTCCCTCCCTCCTCTGAATCTAAGGTTCTGTGCCTTACTAGACTATAAGCTTTATGAGGGCAGGAACACACATGTCTTCATGATTACAGAATCGTAGTGCAGAATTGGATAAGGCTGCAGTGGTCATCAAGTTCAATCCGTGTCCTCAAGTAATTCTCTACTAGTTGATGTGATCACCCAGCCTTTGCTTAAAGTGAAGAGTATGTTGTAGGCTATGCAGATTTGGTATCAGAATGATGTGGGTTTGAATCCTTCCCTCAGACCCTGAGGTATCCCAGGCAAGTCTCTTAACCTTTCCAGGCCTCAGTTTCCCCACCTGAAAAGTAAAGGAATTAAATGTCTACGGTCCTTTCTAGCTCCAAACCTATGATCGTATAACATAGGGTGATGGGGAACCTATTATCTCCTGACACAGCCATTCCACTTTTGGAATTCTAACCATTAGGAAGTTCTTCTTAATATTAAGCTTGCTTTTGCCTCTTTACAGCTTCTCCCTATTGCTAATTCTACCGTCTGGTTAGCCAGGTTTTTTTGTATCAACCTTCCCCTTCTTCCTTCCTCCCTTCTTCCCACTTAGTACTTTTCAATAACTGGTTTGATGAGAAAAGCAAATTATATTAATCATCCTATTTAATAAGGCTTTCCTTTGGTATGGAAGTTGGTGGGCATCAGAGAGTCACTAGGTAGAACACGGCCATATAAATGAAGTCAGCTTTCTGTATTTGGTCCAGACGGTGTTGGAAAAGCAAACACCCTTCAAAGCCATCTGTGGAGGTGCCCCTGACTTGTATTTTCTTGTCTTCCTTGAGAGAATCTACCCTGGTTTCTGCACCTATACTGACTACAGTCATACACTGAACCCTGGCAGTAGCCACCACCCAATCCAAACCCCACCTTCTTGTCCATGCAATTATCTAGGTCCAATAGTTATCCAGGCTTGCCTCAACCCTGCCTGCTGACCTGCCTGAACTGTGCAGGTCTAAGCAAAAAAGTCAACAAATGGACAGAATGATATCCTAAGCCATTGATCAGTCCATGTGTCTTCTGGATCCATTTACCCATCTTATACCCATATGTATACCCATATACCCAACTAGCATCTATTAAGTACCTACTATGTTCCAGATACTATTTTAAGTACTAGGGATATCAAGAAAGGCAAAAGACAGTCTCTATTCTCAAGAAACGTATAAATGGGGAAGGCGATATGCAAACATGATACAAACAAGACATATACAAAACAAATTGGAGATGTTCATTAGAGAGAAGGCCCAGGCAATAAGGGGAATCAAGAAAGGCTCACTTCCCCAGGACCCATTCACACTGGTAAGCTGAGGCCCCAGAGGGTGACTGACTACCTCTCCTCTCAGGGAGCTAGATGGTACAGTAGAGAGAATGCTGGGCCTAGAGTCAGAAGGACTTGAGTTCAAATTTGGCCCCAGATACTTCCTAGCTGTGTGATCCTAAGCAAGTCACTTAACCGCTGACTGACTCAGTTTCCTCAACTGTAAAATGGGGATAAAAATAGCACCTGTCTCACAGATCTTGTTATAAAAGTTCAGATGAGATAAAATTGCCCTAAAGGTGCTTAATAAAAACTTATTTCCCTCAGAGCCAAGATGGTGGAATACAGGCTGGGATCCAGCTGAACTCCCTCAACATTCCCCTGTAGGCAACTTTAAAATAATGCCTCAAATAAAATGTTGATATGGCAGAGCCCACAAAAGGTCAGAAGGAAACATTTTTCCAGACTAAGACAACTTAAGTGGTCCATAGGGAAGAACACTGGCGTGAGTCCAGAATTGGAGCATAACAGGAGCACTAGCAGTGGGCCTGGGAGGAAGCCACGACAGCAGCAACAGTTTAGGGATCTCTCAGCCCAGAGATGACAAGGGGGTCTGACAACATGTCAGAAAGAGATTACAGAGGACTCTGCTGGAACTAAATGCAGCTGGTGCTAACTGGCAATTCTATTGCCCATAAGAAGTTCTAGATCACAGTTTCAGGGTGGTGGAATGCTTGTAATCAGTCACAAGGGAGCAGGGGTCCTGATCACAGTTCCAGGGCAAAGAAGAACACTAACACTTGTGACTGTAGGAGAGTAGGGGCCTTTCCTGGGTAAAGACCAGAGCACAAAGCAGGAGAGTAGTGACCATACCTCTCCCAGAATAACACTCCCTTGGAAGCTCTGAAAACTTGCAGATCCCCAGAACTAGCTCTGAAAATAGCAACATGAAAAAATCTGAAGCTTGGGACAGTGCCTTCCCACCCCGAAGTGAGCGGAACACAACTTTAACATAAAGTTCAAAGTCAAGAAATAGAGTAGGGAAATTTGAGCAAACAACAAAAAAAGAACTTGTCTATGAAAAGGTATTACAATGGCTGGAAAGACCATTTAGAAGACAACAATGTGAAAACATCTACAAGCAAAGCCTCAAAGAAAAATGTAAATTGTACACAAGCCCAACAAGAATCCCTGGAAGAGTTAAAGAAAGAGATAAGAATGATAAAGGTTAAATTAGGAAAAGAAATGAGAGTGATGTAAGAAAATTATGAAAAGAAAATTAACAGTTTGGTAAAAGAGGCACAAAAAAAACGGAAGAAAATAACACCTTAAAAACAGAATTGACTTAAAGTAAAAGAAGCAAAAAAATTCACTGAAGAAAAGACAGACTAGGCCAAATGGCAAAACAGGTACAAATATTCAACGAAGAAAATAATTCCTTAAAAATTAGAGTTGGGCAAGTGGAAGCTAGTGATACCATGAGACTTCAAGAAACAATAAAACAAAATCAAAAGAATGAAAAAATAGAAGAAAATGTGAAATATGGCATTGGAAAAACAACTGACCTGGAAAAGAGATCCAGAAGAGAGAATTTAAAAATGATTGGACTTCCTGAAAGCCATGATCAAAAAAAAGAGGCTAGACATTATCATTCAAGAAATTATCAAGGAAAACTACCCTGATATTCTAGAACCAGAGGGTAAAATAGAAATTGAAAGAATTCACCAATCACTTCCTGAAAGAGATTCCAATTGATCCAAGACAACTCCAAAGGACTCATGATGAAAAAATGTTACCCACCTAGAGAACTGATGAACTCTGAATGCAAATTGAAGTATAATTTTCTCATTATTTATTTTTTGCTTTTTTTTGCAATATGGCTAATATGGAAATATGTCCTGAACAATTTCACATGTATAATTGATATTATATTGTTTGCCTTCTCAGTAGGTGGAGGAGGAGGTGAGAGGGATAAAGAGAATATGGAACTCAAAATTTAAAAGAAAAGAATAAATAATAAACTAAATTAAATAGATAAATTAAATAAACTAAATTAAATAAATAATGAACTATTAAAAAGAAAAAAAATATTCTCCTCAAGAGTTGAGAGATAGTGCTAATACATAAGTTCCTATAAAGCTAGGCAGCCAATAAAGTGTTCCCCATAGCCTGTCAATTAATCAACCAGAGTTAATTGACTTTTAGAAATAAGTAGTATAGTAAGAACAGTTGGTACAAAACATTCCCCTTAAACCAGTGACAGGCTCTCCCATATGTAACGTCCATAGGGAGAGTAGGCTCAAACTTAGAGAGCATGTGTGGCCAAAGAGCAACTTTATGGCTCCTGGTTATCAGAAGTCTTTTTTTTTCTTTCCGGGGTTTACAGACTTGGTGCTCTTGTCGAATCTCCCTGTCCACAAAGTATCTAGCTTGTCCTTGACACGTCTCTCAGCTCCCAGTACAGATCTGCCATTAGTCACTGGTATTGTGGGGGGGATGGGTGGCTGCTAATAAACATTTAACAACCAGCTCTGCTAAAAAAAATGCTCAGAATACATTTTTCAGTTAAATCTGCATTTTTAATATTTTCTCCAACACTTTCTTAGTCTAGACAATCAATAAAGCCATAAATCAAGGCCTGCTTTGTAGTTTAATGATTTCAGCAAAAGTTCACACTGAAAATTTAACAATCGACTCTCTAGAGCAAGTTGGATCTGGCTTCAACACACCTCTGTTCCAAATTGATTAAGGACTTTTTCTTGTCAGGATTGTATCTTTGTTTCATCCATTGATTGTCAATAGAAAACTCTGGGACTTTTGCATATAAAATAATTGGTGTGAGCTAAACCCCCTTTGTTTACAAATGTACAATTTCTGGAATGGTAAGTTGGGGCCAGGTTGGGAAGGATTTTAAAATCCAGACAGAAGGGTTTATGTCTTAGAAGGGATAGGGAGCTGTTGGAATTTATTAAGCAAAGGAGCAACATGGTCAGACGTGCACTTTAGGAAAATCACTTTGGTTGCTGTGTGGAGAATAGGCTGGAGAGGCAGGGAGACTCATTAGGGAGCCACTGTTATAGTCTGGGCAGCTAGCTGACTTTGGGAACCTAGAGTCAGCTCCATGCCTTAAAGAAGCATCAGAGGGAAATTTTGTGGAAGACCTTCCTATGTTAGTCAAAAACATTTCAATCACTTGTATTCTATTTTTTTTCCTTTTGATCCCCAAGTTTCAAAACCACAACAAGAAAAAAACCAACCCCCAAATCTGCACACCCAAGTTTTCCTTCCTGGCTCCTTCCTTACTGTATCTACTTCCTCTTTTCTTTTTCTAGTTCCTCCTGGTAGAGTTATCTTCTCTCTTTCTGCAATTGTCCTAATTGCTTTAAAAAAATTTTTTTTTAAATAGAAGCGGTCTTGCTTCCATAAAATCTAGTTTTTCTTTTTCTGCTAGAAAGGCTAGTTTCTAAAGCAGTCATTATGCAGTTGTCCCAAGTGCCTAATTTCCAGCACAATGTCTCACAACAAGAGAAGTCCTAACCTCCCTTTAAAAATATAGTTCATATATATTTTTTCCTTCTAGTTCAAAGACAAGTAACTATGCTGGGTTGAGGTGGGGGGAGGCAGGACTGGGCTATGGAGGAACACATCTGGGACAAAGCCCCAGTTGCCCCACCCTAGTTTCAGATACATCTTGTCCCGTAGATGACACATGATGCTATTTCTAGACTATGTATTACTGTGCCCCAGTTCTTCACACAGGACACATTTTAAAGTACAAGACACCCATACTTAGGACCTGTGGTACCTAGAACTGGAAGAGACCTTTAGAAAAGGTAGTATTGAGACAGAGAAGGGAACAAAAATTTATCAAGCACCTACTACGTGCCAAGTACTATACTAAATTCTTTTTTTTTTTAATTTGGTGAGGCAGTTGGAGTTAAGCGACTTACCCAGAATCACACAGCTAGTAAGTGTTACATGTTGGAGGCCACATTTGAACTAAGGTCCTCCTGACTCCAGGGCCTGTGCTCTATCTACTGCACCATCTAGCTGCCCCCCTATGCTAAATTCTTTATAAATGTTATCTCACCTGAACCTTTACAAATAGGTGCTATTTTTATCCCCATTTTAGAGTTAAGGAAATGGAGGTAGAGAGTGGTTAAGTGACTTACCCAGAATCACACAGCTAGTAAGTTTCTGAGGCCAACTTTAAAGTCAAGTCTTCCTGACTCCAGGCTCATAGCTTCATCAACTGAGCCACTTAGCTGGAGGTGTTGTTGAGTGGGCTTTGGCCTTCTAGGCCTCTGACCTTCAGGGAAAGTCAGATTCAAGACACCCTAAAGTCCTCTTTGGGAGCTTTGCTCCTTTTCCTGAATCCCTAGAAACCTTCAAGATCATGTAGGCCACACTTCTCATTTGGCAGCTCAGAAAATTGATGCCCAAAGGGGTAAAATTACTTTCTTAGGGTCACCCAGAAAGTAGTAGGAAAGAGGTAGGTCACCACCGTGATTTCCTGCCAGCTGTGCCAAGGTTATTTTCCACTTTATCATGCTTCATTTCTTCATGGATTCCTAGGTTTGTGTTTGTGGCAGCAAGGCACAGTCGACAGAGGGCCAGCTTTAGATTCAACAAATTCTGATTCTGATACATCCCAGGTTTGTGATCATGAACAAGTCACCTCTCAGAGCCCCATGCAGTTCTCCACATCTGGACTATAAGGCACAGATGAGTTTCTAGGTTGCCATATTGCTAAACTGCTATGATGTTAAAATCACATTTGTCCACCACCCCTCCCTCCCAAAAAAATGAACCACCCCTCCACCCAAAAAATGTTTATGTAATGCATTTATGGAATCTTTGATCTGGCAGCATCCATAGAATCAATACTCTGGTTCAACTCTCATTTTACATATGAGGAATTTCCCATGGTAGTTAATGGCAAATTTCATTCTAATAAATTTTTATTGAGCATATACTATCAGTACCTTTTGGAAAAACAAATTAGGCAAGGCTTTTTTTTTTTTTAAATTGTATTATATTGTACTGTATTATAGTTTCTAGATTTTGGGTATTTAGAAAATGCTTGTATGAACTACTACATAATCCGTCACCCAGAATCCCAAACTCAGAGTTATCTTTGACACATCCCAATATTCTTTCCAAGTATCCAATTATTTCTCAAGTCCTATCACTTCAATCCTCACTGTCTCTCCCAATATATACATACTGAATTGAACTAAATCCTACCCGTCTTTTTTATTCTTGATGTCACCACTGTACTTCAGATACTGGAAGAACTAAGGGACCCACCCCTAAGCCTGGCTAAAAGAGCACTGGGGTAAAAGTCAGGAGATATGGATCCTAATCCCCATTCTGATACTAACTCTGGACCTCCATTTCCTACTATGTGTGAAATTTGGGTTCAGTCAATGGGCCACAGTTGAGGACCTAGAGGGCCACATGTGGCCTCAAGGCATCAGGTTCCCCAACCCTGTCCCAGATGATCTGCTTGGGGAGAGGGAGGAGAAAGAAACATCCCAAGCAATGCACTCAATGGGGTCCCAAGTTTTCTGTCCTAAGTGAACAAGATCCCAAGGTCTGACTCTCCCCCAAGAGACCATTGTCTGACTCTCCTCACACCCTCCCACCCCCAACTAAGGGTACCTTTCATTCCACTTACCTTGAGTACAAAAATTCCTAGTTACACCTCCTCATTCAATTAACATTTGTTTAAGTGCTTGCTTTTTCTACTACACCACACTTAATATCTCTGGGTCTCAGTTTCCTCATCTTTAAAACTAAAAGGTTTGACTGGATCACCTTCCAGTTCACAGCGTATCATCCTATGTTTGTAAGACACTCATAAGGCTGTACATGTAGATTTGGGAGGTATAAGCAAAGAAGTCTTTTAGGCTCACAGCTATTTGAGCTATCAGTATAGACTAATTACATATAGATTATATAGCCAAAGGGAAAAGGGCATGGCTAGCAAGCCACTACCATATAAGGATGTTGAGGGTTCTTACATGAAACAAACTCAGTCTTTGATGTCCCATGCTTCCTTCCCCTCTCCATGGTTTTTCCTGATTTTGCTTCATGGAGGCCCCTCACTGCCCCTTCTAGCTTAGAACCTTTTATCCTCAGATCCTAAGATTCTGCCTAACCCCTTTGTTCTCCAGTTACCTTAGCAGACCTCTGATTTTGATGTCAGAATGATCTGCCAATCCCCAGGTTGGATTTTTGTTGAAGCCATATTCTTTTATTCCCCCAATCTTGCTAATCATCTTCTAATACCCAGAACCCATCTTGGCTGTCTACAGAGACAAGTCAGGGAGATGAAATTGTGAACTCTGAAAGGCATGACTGAGACAGAAGAGCAACTACCAAACTTGAGGAATGTCTATAGTTAAGCCACATGATGAGGAAAAGTTTATTGTTTTTCTCAATTACTAAGTAAAGGATGACCCATTTTGCCTTTATAGTTTTTAATTCATAACTCAAATCCATCAAATATCTGATTCAGGTCACTTATAACTAGGTACCACATTTTATATGTAATTTCTAGTAACCATTTATTCTTTAAACAATCCATTAACTTTTTGGGACATTTTTTCAGCAGACTTTTTTTGGCTTTCTTAATGATACCACTGCTAAACTTAGAGAAAAGTGTTTTCTCCTCTCTAGTGCTCTTCTCCCTATAATAGTAATGATGATTTACATTTATAGAAGATCAAATCTTAGAGGTGCTGTGGGAAAATAGGCACATTAGTGTACTGTTGGTGGAACTATGAATTGACCTCACCATTCTGGAAAGCAATTTAGAACCATGCTCAAAATACCATTTTTCTGCACACACTCTTTGGTCCACTACTAGGCCTATACCCAAAGGGTTCAAAGAAAGAGAAGAAGAACCTATCTTTATCAAAAACTTTATAGCTGCTCTTTTTGTAGGGGTAAAGAACTGAAAGGGGGAAAAAAGGTACCTATTTATTGAGGGCTGCACAACTTATATATAAATGTGTAGGAATATTATTGTCATAAAAATTATGACAAAGATGATTTTAAAGAAACCTGGGAAGACTTATATGACCTAAAGCGGAGTGAAGTGAGAAGAACCAGCAGAACAAAGTATATAATAAAAAACAATGTAAACAAAAACAACTTTGAAAGACTTACAAATTCTGATCAATGTAATGACCAACCCTGCCTGATTCAAGGGCATCACTGGGGTCTCATGACTCCGAATGAGACACACAATTTTGGACATAACTGTAGTGGGAATACATTTTGCTTAACTAGGCATATTTGTTGCAAGGATTTTTCTTTTCATTTTCTTTTTTTTTTTTCCCAAGAGAGAGGAAGTAGACAGAGAATTCCAAGAAAAATGAAAAAAGAACAGAAGGGAGGCCAGAAGGAATCACAAACAAGTAGGACAGCTTTGAAGTTCCATGTTGTATTTATTATGTAGTTACAAAGAAGAGCAAGCTCTACATAATACAGACTAATAGATTCATGTACAAACTCCTCCCGTTCACCGCAATATATATGGGAATGTTAATTTTATTTGGTGCTTGTCAAGTTCAGAATGAAAAATAATAATTTTCAAATAGTAACCAGGAAATATTAAATAGGACCTTTATACGCAGTTTGAAAAGCACTCTTTTCCCAACAAACTTGTAAAGTAGGTAGTGCAAGGATTATTATTCTTATTTAATAGATTAGGAAACAGAGCCCTAGTAAGGTCACACAGCTGGCAATAGAACAGAGAGGTCACACAGCTGGTAAAGGCCTAAGCTGGAATTCGAACCCAGATCTTCTTTATTCTAAGTCCACTGCTTCTCAAAGGTATTTTAATGTAATCTGCAGTGATTTTATGTTTAAGATTTCTAAAATTTTATTTTCTATGCAGATATATTCTACATGTTTATTTTCAGGTTACTCTGATGAGTCTTCCTTTGTTTGGTTCC
>NW_020945437.1:8401971-8512370 GCF_900497805.2 Vombatus ursinus | reverse complement strand
GGAAGTCATTGAGTTTGACCCTCTCATTTTACAGATGAGGAAAGCAGGCCCAGTGAGGTTAGGGGTTTTGCTCACGGTTACCCAACTTGGACAAGGTCATACACAAATAGCAGTACTGGGGTGTCTTTTCATATATTTGATATTCTTCATATTTGTTATTTTGATTGCACAGGGATATTCCATAATGTTGTTATGCAGCTAGGTCCCAATTAGCACGAATGAAGAATCCCCAAGAGTAGTTATGTTATTCAAAACTGTACTGCATATTTCCACTAGGCTGGAAGAAATGCCCATATTTTACCTCTTTATAACTATGAATAGTGTAAATTTGAATACTTTACTCCTGGTGATTACTGACTCCCACCAATCAGTACCTAACAAAAAGTATTCAGCCATTCCCCAGTCATTAGACACAATAGACCATCTCCGCTTTTTTTGCCATTACAAGTAAAGCTACTCTGTATATTTGTTCTTTCTAGTAATGGCATCAGGATGTAGTTCTCCTAGTGGGTCAAAGGATGTAACTGGTTTTGTAATTCTTATCGTATGCCAGATTACTTCATGACTGACCTTTGCTTTGTTTTTGACAAAGATGTTAGCCAATGCGCATGCTCTTCTGGCTCTATTGATCCCATTTTGCATCATTTCATGTTTCTTTCCATATTTCCTTGTATTCTTCACATTTTTCCACTTTTGACTGTTACATGAATTTACTTTAATTTTTTTCCACTATTCTCCACCTTAGAGACATACAGGTCTCTTCCTATTACAAATAAAGCATAGTAGGTAGAGACAGCCAGAATTGAGATTCATAAAGACATAGGTTTAAGACATGCCAATCAACTAGGTGGTGTAGTAGATAGAGAACCAGCCTTGGAATCAGGAGGACTTGAGTTCAAATCTGACCTTACACACTCACTAGGTTGTGACCCTGGGTGAGTCACTTAAACCTGATTGACTAAAAAAAAAAAAAAGGAAAAAAAATACATGCCAATGACATTTATTGTCTGTGTGATGCTAGGTGCTTTACTTTAATTCTCAGTGCCTTATGTATTTCTCTTAAGACTTTTAAGTTACAAATCAATTATTGATTTGCTTGGTAGAAGAAGTTTCCTCACTGGCAGTTCCCTACACAGATGGAATCACAAATCTAGACTGGCGAAAAAAAAGTAAGATGGTTTATATAACCCTGTGCAGTTTACACAGTCCTCTACATAGATAATCTCATTTGTGCCTCACCACAGCAATCAATCAGTCAACCAATAAACATTTATTAAGTACCTACTATATAGAGGTGGTAGAGTGGATAGAGCGCTGACTCTGGAGTCAGAAAGACTCCTCTTCATGAGTTCAAATCTGGTCTCAGACACTTAGTAGCTGTGTGACCCTGGGTATGTCACTTGGCTCTGTTTGCTATAGTTTCCCCAATTATAAAATGAGCTAGAGAAGAAAATGGCAAACTACTCCAGTTTCTTTGGCAAGAAACCCCAAATGGGGTCATAAAGCCTCAGACACAACTGAACAACTATATACTAGGTTCTGTGCTAATAACATCTATGAGAGACATTTTATTCTTATGTTGTGGAGACATGAATATTTTCTCCTTTTGCTCTAAATAACAGATGCAATGCCCTGGGAATAGTCACTAGCTTGACCTTTTTCCCATCCTTAGGGAAATGTAGGATGCATCCTCATTAAATTGCATGACCTGGGTTAGCTGCCATTAAAGGGTATGCAAATCAATCAGTCAGAAGCATTTAATAAGGACCTACTAGGTGCCAGATACCACATTAGCTGTAAAATATACAAAGATAACAATGAGATAGCCCCTGACTTTAAGGAGCTTACATTTTGGGGGGTAGGGACCAAGAATAATAATAATAACCAGCATTTAGTTTAAATAGTGCCTTAAGTTTTGCAAAGCATTTTAAATACATTATCTCATTTGTTCTTAACCACAACCCTATGAAATAGGTGCTATTATTATCCCCCATTTTACAGGGGAGGAAACTGAGGTTGAGAGAGGTTAAGTGATTTGCCCTGAGTCACACAATGAGGCAAGGTTTGAACTCAGGTCTTCCTATTGAACCAAATCCAACATGCTATGTGCTGTGCCACTTAGCTGTCCTTAGGAAAGTGACAAGTAGAAAGGCAAATGGAAAGGGGGAAAGAGTTCCTTCCCAAGCCACCAAAAGACACAGTGGGATGTGTTGACCAAACAGTCGGCACCCTGCACAGCCACTGGGGAAGGCGGAAGATGCCAGAAGGGAGAGACTCACTCTAATCCAACCAGAAGTGAAGAACAGAAATGTCTTTGTTGTAGGGTAAGTAGGGGTGGTTTCCACAGCTGATTGAGGAGACTTTTTGGATCTAGGGCTATGCAGCCAAATTATAAAGAGCAGAAAATTTTAAAAAACCCAGGGCATTCTGACCCTGGGCATGACTGAGCTGGAAAGTTTCAAAAAGCCTAGAGGCATTCTCCCTATGTAATTCCTCCATGGTCCAGCTGGTTGGGAGCCGGCACCATCTCATGCGGAGGAGAACAAATGGCATGAATCAGTAGAGCCGAACTGATGATTGGCACAACATCTATCAGAAGGCCAAGGTGACAGCCACAAGCAGAGGGCAGGGACTTCGGAATTGTCAACACATCTGAGACACCTGTTGGAATTAAAGGAGAGTGGTAGCAAAGCAGTACAGCAAGTGGGCTAGAAGCTGGCACTGAGGACAGACCAGGGAAGGAGTCCCCAAACACTGGGATCCAGTGTAGAGGATTGAATCCCAGGCTTTTTCCCTGGCCTGTGACCTGACCCAGGTATAGCCACAGATACTCTCTTATGGGTAGGCTGTGGCCCAGAATCATGGATTCTAGAGTCAGAAGAGACCTTCTTGGCCATCTAGTCAAATAGTACCTGAGCAGGAATCCACTCTATAACATACCCAATGAATGATCATCCAGCTATTGCTTCAAGACCTTCCAAGACAGATCTGCCCACATTTAACTGCTTCTAATCGTTAGAAAATTTTTCCTTCTATCAATCCAAAATTTGCCTTGGTATGACTTCCTTCCATTGCTCATACTTCTGCCTTCTGGGGCCAAAGAAAACAAATATAATTTTTCTATTCCTTCAAATACTTAAATACAGCTATCATGCCCTCCCATAGTTTTCTCTTTTCTAAGCTAAATATCCTTATTTCCTTCATCTAATCCCTTTGTGGCATGAACTCAAGGTCCTCTGTATATTCTTCAGCTGATCAATGCCCTTCCTAAATTATATCACCTACAACTCAATATAATATGTAATCTGAGTATGGCAAAATACAGTGGGACTTTCAGCTGGCTATTCCTGAACACTATGCCTCTCTTTATGCAGACTAAGAAAGCATTAGTTTTCTTGGCTACCATATTACATTATTGACTCATTTTGAGCTTGCAGTTGAATACAAATCCCAGATCTTTTCTATATCCATTGCTGTCTATACATACACCCCCATCCTATATTTATCAATATGATTTTTGAACCCTATTTTGCCATCAGCTGCTCTGCTCAGATTTGACTCCATCATCATCCTTATCATGTCCCACTAAAGATAAACTCAGCACCAGGAAATTCATCTCTATGGAGATTGCTTCAGCTTCATTACTCACATCTCATCAATATCTTCTTCGGTTGCTTCCGCCTCTCTGGAGAACTGAAGAATGGAGAGAAAAAAAACAACTCCTCCCATAGCCTCCCTTTATAGAGGGCTCAAAATGCCTTCCATTTCTTCATTTGCCACCAGCTGCTCTGCTTAGTTTTGACTTTACCATCTTCATCATATCCCTCAGCTGGGCACCCTCTGGCACTCCCTCCACCCCCTTTTTGGCTTCTTTTCAAGTATTGTCTTCCCCCATTAGATTGTGAGATCCTCAAGGGCACAGACTATCTTTCCTTTTTCTTATTTGCATCCTTAGCATCTAGCACCATGCCTGGCACATAAGAGGTGTTTAATAAATTATAATTATATCATACATTATATAACATGAGTAAAACTTTATATTTATCCCTATTAAATCTGGCCCAGTGTTCCTTAACTATCCCTTTCATACTATGCTTTAGAATTGACTGGGAATCAAAGTCAAGCTCAATAGTCTCTTGCTGTATGCCTTGTGAGTCTTCATGCTTTTAAGGGAAACTGACACAACTATGGGGAGAGTGGCAGTTATTGAAGTTTCCTGGTCCCTGTAGAGTGGGAACAAATGAGTCAAAGATTTGTGAAAATTTCTCCAAAACATATCTTGTAACAAGAGATTCTGATACAAGGGTTAGGTCTAGCTTACAAATGAAGAGACTGAGGCTGGAAAAAGTTAAATCATCTAGGACTTAAGTCCAAGTTTTCTGAATCCAAATCCAGTGTTTTCTTCCCAGAATATCATATTTCCTGTATTAAGAATTGTTTTTTTTTTCTTCCCATTTTCTCCCTTCTCAGAACTTAGGGAAGCAGAGAGACACCATGTCAGTGTAAAGAATACAGTTGGCCCTTCTCTAACTTGTCTGGTATTTCATTTTCCTTCCTTCTCCTTTCTTGGAAACAAATTCTATTCTGCATCTTTTCACATTTCCTTCTGCTTTCCTACTTCCTTCTCCTTCTGAGGTTGTTTTGCCTTCATGTAAACATCAGCTGGTAAATTGTTTGACATCCGACAACTAGTTTGACTTAGTTTTTTCCCCCATTTAATTGCCGAGTTAAAAAAAAAAAGAAACAAACAAACAAACCTGAGTTGATGGAATGGGCCATTTGTTTTGATGCCCATACAAATAAAACATAACTAAATCCTTAGCTAAAGCCTCTGAGGTTAAACCACAGGGTATGTGGCAGTGAGTACTTCACAGAGTGGGTAATCAAATCATAAGGTCATCCAGTCCAACCCTTTCATGTTATAGGGGAGGAAACTCTGACCCCAAGAGAGGGAATGACTTGCCCATCATCATACAAGTGGTTAGTGGAGGAACAGGGACAAAAATATGCCTTCCGATTCCTAATGTTACATATGTAACAGTGATTACTCTGGCTTCCACTACATGAATGCCAGGTATGTTAGATTTCACTCCTGCCTCAGGGTTTCCCAATACCCTTAAGGGGGATGGGGGGTTATCTAATCTCTCTACCATTGACTCAAAGCTCCCACTGATAGTGTTCTCCCAGTTTTAGGAGCCCCCTGAACCCCAATTCTATTTGATCACTTAACAGACAAATTAACATTTAGAAAGGAATATTTACTTAAAAAGTATAGCAAGAACAAACATATAAAAAGTCACCCTCCCTTCCTTAAGTGCCCCTTAGTTCTGGGGAAGGGAAGGGGATTACGGTTACAGCTTAATTTAGTTCTTACATAGCACAGTCCCACCAAGTTCCAAATCCAAAGCCCGCCCCCCCACTCAGGCTCCAGTCCTGGTACCTTGACTTGTCAAGGCCTCCCTGTTGGTTTTATTATTATTATTTATTTTTATTTATTTTTTTAGGCAATTGGGGTTAAGTGACTTGCCCAGGGTCACACAGCTAGTAAATGTCAAGTGTTTGGTCTCAGGCTGGATTTGAACTCAGGTCCTCCTAACTTCAAGGCTGGTGCTCTATCCACTGCACCACCTAGCTGCCCCATCTCTGTTGGTTTGACAGCAATATCTGGTCTGGAATTCTGCCTACAAGGTCCCCATGGCTCAAGCTCCTGGGTCCAGATACTCTGCTGCCTGTTCTTAGAACAGAAAAGGACAAATGAAACAGACTCCAAATCCAATTCTTGGAACTTCAGGGTCTAAAGTGGAGAAGGGGAAAGTAACCTTTCCTCCATACCCAGTTCAGTGCATAGTGCTTGAGTTTTGGATGAACAGGATCTTCACCACCTATACACTGCTAGAAAGAGAGAAAGAGACATATCAGTCTGGTTGTTTTAAAGTTGCAGCCTGGCTGTTCCTACTCATGTAGGGGAATACCAGGCATCTTCCTCCAGAAGCAAATCTCTGCCATCTCCCACACAGATGCCTCCATTTTTGATGATTTGAACATTCAGAGAATGCCCCATTACATGTGCTATTTCTTATAATATCAGAAGATACAAAGAGTAAAATTTAGGCTTGATGTAAAACACACACACACACACACACACACACACACACACACACATCCTGCCTAAGAATCAGAAGTGTCAGAAAGTAGAATGGGCTGCCTTGGAAAGTGGTGGGTTCCTCTTCATCAACGGTCTTCCAGTCAAACATGTTACTATGTGGATTTCTTTTCTGTACGGGTTGAACTAGATGGCCACTAAGGTACCTTCTAATCCCCAAATTTGGTGATTCTATAATAGGTTGCATAAACAAAGTCATCAAAGCAAAGGATCAGTTCATGGAACAGATGATTAAAAGTGTTATCTTTAATTATAAAGATTATTGAAATAAAATTATCCTTAAGCAATTTGGAGCTATGCTCAAAAGGCTACTCAACTGTGCATACTTTTTGATCCAGCAATATTGCTATTAGGTCTATACTTTTAAAGAGATTAAAGAATGAAGGAAAGGACCCCTATGTACAAAAATATTTATGGCAGCTCTTTTTGTAGTGGCTAAGAATTGAAAATTGAGGGGCTGCCCATCAATTGGGAAATAGCTGAACAAGTTATGGTACATGAATGTGATGGAATACTGTTGTGTTATAAGAAATGATGAAGGAGGTGGCTTCAGAAAAGCTGGGAAGACCTATGTGAATTGATACAAAGTTAAGTGAGCAGAATTAGGAGAACAATCTACACAACATGGTAAATGTTAACCAATGTAAACAATATGGTAAAGATAATCAACTTTGAAAGTCTTAGTAACTAATCACACCACAATTCCAAAGAACTCACAATGATACATGCTAACCACTACCAGATAAAGAACTGATAGGCTCAGAGTGGAAAATGAAGTATGTTTTTTTCTTTCTTTTCTTTTAAACATAGCTAATGCAGATATTTGTTTTGAATGACTATATATATATATATATATATGTATGTATACACATAAGAACAATAGGCTTTAATTTTCTTGTCTACTCATTGGTAGGGGAAGGAGTAGGAAGAGAGAGAATTTGAAACCGAAAAAAATAGAATAAAAATGTCTTTGTGCTTAAAAAAATCATCTTTTTATTGTTCTCATCTGTGTTACTACCAATTCAGTGACTATGTATAGCCACATTTATATGACTGTCTCTACATCGTGATAAAGGAAGTGAAGGTCTGGCAGCTACTCTCTGGACCTAGGTTGGCTTATCTCTAAAATGAAGAGGTTGTATTAAATTATCTTTAAGGTCCCTTTCAGCTCTTGATTCCATGATCTAGTTCATTTGGTCAGTAATTGCAAACAAACTGGGTAACTTGGACTGGCCTAATTTATAAAATCCCAGCATCCCAGCATTAGAAGGTTATCTAGTCCAATATATCCCTGAACAAGAATCCCCTCTACAGAATGGCCCTCACATTCCCACCACTATGTCTTTGCTCACACAGTTCCTTCTGCTTAGTTTTCTTTCCCTCCCTTTCTTCCCATCTAATTTCTAATCATTCTTGAAGGCCCAGTTCAAATGAAACTTCATTCATGGAACTTTACCCTCCTCTCCACTTCCAAACCCCATCAACCTACAGTGACTGTCCTCTCTCATCTGTACTATATTGTGTGTGTGTGTGTGTGTGTGTGTGTGTGTGTGTGTGTGTGTATGACAAAGAGAGGGAGAGAGAGCACCAACTGTGTGCAAAGAATTGTATCTATCTAGAGACTAGATGAGAAAAAATTAAATGAGACACAGTACTTGTCTTCAAAGACCTTTTATTCTAGTAGGGGAATAAGATACATACTCATGCAGCTGTTACATACTTACATTCTAAGTCAATGTATTAGAGGGTTTAAAGAAAGATCATTATATCCTTCATAACATTTTGTAGCTATTTCCTACATGTTGAGAGAAATGATTATTAATAACCACTGATTTGGGGAGATCTAGAGTTCCCCCTTTTTCTAAAGCCCTGATTTTTAAAAGTTCAGTCTCTTGAAGGACATTGCTAATAATAAAGTTGGACTAACTTTCTTGTTCAGACCCCACCCAAATGGGGTAGCCATTGTGTTCTGTTCAGGCTTGGGGGGGCATACATTTTTTGAATTGATTGCTCGAGGCTGATGGTGGTCTGGGTATAGAGAGAATCTCTATGTCCAAGGATGACATGATGTACTCTCAGCCCCTTATTGTAATATTCTTTCTCTTATTAATTGTTAACTGATCAGAGTTGATTGCTACTCCTCTTCCAAAAGAACATATAAGCCCTGAGCCCCCCGTGATTGTCTTTGGTGTAAGAGAGACAGCCAAATGGTCATCCTTTTGTTAATAAATGTGCTGGCCTTATTAATAAAAAGATTAAATTACTTAGAACTATGTCTCTCCAACCTTTTAAATAGCCACAATGTTTATATAAAGAGAGAACTGTGATTGATTTCCACTTGTAAAGAATGGATGGGTATAACCTCTCTGTTGGGTAAAGGGATGCCCCCAAAGAGTAGCCTCATCGTTACAGCAAGAAGCTGACAGTGTGGTAGCTACAGATAGTCTAGGAAGTGATGCTTATAGCAGCAAGCACCTGTCCCCCTCTCCCGCCACTACCACTCTGGCCCAAGTTCTTCTAAATTCCAACCCATGGTTTTTAAATATTAAAATAAAATCACATATAACATTTCATCAATTTGCTGTAGATTTGGTTTGTTGTGCCCCTGATTGGTTCTCTGGGAAAATCTCCAAAAATAAAGCTCCTGCTTCATTTCCCATTAAGATTCCTGACTGCTCTCCATTCTTCATGACTCACAAGGAAAAAAAACTCACAACATCATTAAATATACCTTTACTGCAAGAAATTGTAATTAAAATGATGCAGTAATAAAACCCTGACCACTGTCACTCACATAAATGAAGTGGAGGCATTTCCATGATCAGTAGTTATTGCCCCATTAATGACCAGGGTTCACACATTCGCTTTTCTTAGGAATGAGTTCTCCCAGAAACCATTGGCAGAGAAGACAGATTGTTCATCTTCTCATCCCTACTCCAACATCACAGTATTTTGTGAAGGAGACAGTCAGGGTTAGGAGGACTCTCTGTCTTTGCTCCTAATATCCCCTCTCAACAGTAGGCCTTATACTCTCTTCTTTGCTTCACTGGTTGAGCTCTGACAAGTCTCTGGCCCAAGAGACAGGAAGGTCTCTTTCCCTGGAAGGGTAACTCCTGCTTACTTGGTTCTCTCTTATGTCATATATTCTTACATATATTATCTCAGTTGAAATAATATATGTGAAAGTGCTTTGGTGCTATACAAATGCTAACTATTATTATTGTTGTTATTATTATGTTGGTCCATGTGGTGGTTTGGTCCTGTTAAGAAGAACAATTTATTTATTAAAAAAACAATAACAGGCTTAGATTCTTATAATCTAGCCACTGCTCAGATTCTTATAATCTAGCCAATAGTGTACTAATGTTCAGACTCCTTAAGAGTCTGACCAATATGATGGATGTTCTAATAAACCTTGTCTTTGGCTGAAAGAAGGCTTGGGTTGAATTCTTTTGGGCAGGACCCACGTGTTGTGATTTTGGTGTCCCAGCACCCCTGAACCCCTAAACCACATCATTTTGGTGGCCTGTACGGGGAAACTGCCTAACCCCAAGTTCTTCTCCAGCCAAGACTGGAAGGTATGTAAGCCTCCTCTCCCTCCCTTTCTTGCTCTGTAGTTGTTGTCGCTCTCCAAGCACCAAGGCTTGGAGGTGCTTTTCGAGCAGACAGTTATAAGGCTGTCTTGCACTCGGCCTGATGCTCTCAGGCTCTCAGTCCACTGAGACCATGGACCTGGGTACACCATCCGCAACATAGAGGACAAGGACAGATGCCCTATCTGAAGTGTATGCTCTGTTAATTCCCTCGGCACTAGGGAATTGGGGAAAACTGCAGTTGCTTTTTGGTTCCCTGAGGCTTCCTTACTCCCTTCCCTCTACACCCCCGAATTCTCCTTCATGGAGGTTACAGGGGAAAGTTAGAACACCTGAAAATATCTTGGCAGATTCTGGAGGTTTTGTGATTGATCATTAAGGAATTTAGAACTCCTCCTTACAACTCTGGTCACTCTTTTCTTCCACTCCCTTCACTTGAGTAATTTTGATTTCACCCTCCCCTACCTGGGGAAAAGGAAGGAGGGAGAAGGGGCAGCAGCTACAGCATGGGCCCCACTGGCAATGGCCTTGGGCTCTGGGACAACCTTTGCCTGGAAGCATCACCCAGGTTCAGCACATCCTGCTCAAGGTAAAGAAGCTAACCTCCAAACTTGGGTAAGCATGCTCTTTTAAATTTGTAGTTTTAACTGTTAATGATGAGATGTTGATTCTCTGTGTAAAGTAATTTGGAAGTGCATTTAACCAAACTGAAGTCACCTGATTGGTAATGGGTTTGTTTCAAGTTTCAAATTAGTGAACTTTTTGTATCAGTTATGACTATTGTTGGTTATTGTTTTAATGTGTAAACTAGCCAAAAAGCTTGTTTGGGTTATGTATGGCTTGCTGAGAATTTGCAAGTGTATAGAAATCTCTAATGATTGTTTTTTTATGTAAATCCTGGAAAAGTTTTTTCTAAGCTGTGTTTAGTAAAACTTGCTGTTTGAGTTGTGGTCATAATCCATCCATAATCAATAATCCACCATCTTGAGAGAAATGCCACAAGCTACTCAGAGAATGTGATACTGGTGGGAAGTCAGCATCAGAAAAAGCTGAGAGGACAATTTTAGCCTCAGTCTAAGACGGGATCCTCCTGGCTCAGTTTCCCCATTATGTTCCTTTGAAAGGGAATGTTACCCACCTGGCTATTCCTGAGTCTGGCTATGAAGTGGATTTGATACTGTATGATTGGAAAACTGAATTATCTGAACCTAAGCAGAGCTAAGGATGTTTTATCCTCTCAAAGTTGGGCCCTAAATCTGGGCCCTGCAGTCTTTTCTGTCAGATTTGTGTCTTCCAGACTACAGGCCATTTACCTACAGTTGATAACAGTGAGTACCAGCCAACGTCCCCACATTGTTCCCTGGATGCAGCCTGTGCTTGGTTCCAGTCAACCTCATCTTTGGGACCCCCTCAAGGCAGGGACAGCTCTACACCCCTTGCCAGCAGGAAGCAGTTTCAGAAGCCAAGACCTTTGCCCCTTACCCCAAAAGAATTTGTGTTACTATTTGTTTGAGGGGGGAATGATGGGGTTGGAATCTAGGCCCCAGAAAGGAAAAACCCTGGACTTTCCCACATGGCCAAATCTCTGGCATTTCCCTGAGGCCATAATCCCATCAACTGGCCTTTCATTGTGACTACACCCAATCTCCCCTCCATTGTCTTGCCTCCCTGTGGCCCCAGGCCACTTCCCACCCTTGGTCCCACTTAGGTTCCATTTCCCACCCTTGGGAATTCTATTACCTCATGGACTACTTGGCCACTCCTGGATCCCTTCCACAGTTTTTCTGTACATAAGGTCCATCTTGTCTCTATTGAGATGCTCAGATTCTTAAAATCTAGCCAAGGCTTAGATTCTTAAAATCTAGCCACTGTTCAGATTCTTATAATCTAGCCAATAGCGTACTGATGTTCAGACTCCTTAAGAGTCTGCCCAATATGATGGATGTTCTGATAAACCTTGTCTTTGGCTGAAAAAAAAACAATAACAAAAAAACTCAGCACAGAACTGGAATTAAGAAAGTGCTAATAAACTGAAGTATGGCTGAGCAATTTATAGTATATGAATGTATAATGATGCTGTTGCACCATAAGAAATGATGAAAAGGATAGTTTCAGAAAACCTGGGAAGACTTGTGCAAACTAACGCAGAGTAAAATGAGCAAGACCGGGAGAATATATCATACAATAACAATAATACTTTTGTTGTTGGGAGAAAAATAACTTTAAAAGATAGGAGAACTCTGATCAATGCAGTGATCCACTATGATTCCAGAGGAGGTGTGATGAACATCCTGACAGAAATGATGACCTAAATACATAGAATGAGACATTTAAAAATTTTGTCAATGTGGAAATTTGTTACAAGGATTTAGTTTTTTCCTTTTTTTTTTTCCTGTGGGGAAGGTAGTGGTAGAAAGTGAAAATAAATGCTTTTTAATCGAGAAAAATAAAAATATAGTTTAATAGAACATCACAACCGTTCATGACATTCCTTTCACTTTCAGTTCTTACTTCCTCTTAGCCCCTATTAGTATCATTAGGGTCCCTAGAATGTATAGCTCCAGGCAGAAATAAAAAAAAAATCTGTCCTCAAAATAGGGACTATTTTTTTCCATTCTCCCTTGTATTGTAGTTATTGTGTCTGTCTTTTCCCTGTCTTGGAGACTGAAAATTCTCTGAGGAAGGGAACTGCGTCTGATTCACCTCTCTCCCCCAGTACAGTACCCATTTAACAAATGTTTAATACTGCACAAAGGGCATTTACCAAAGCCAGAGAGTTTTCTAGAACAAATCAACATTGAATTTCAACTGAACAAAACTCAGCAGTAACTTTGCACATTTGAAGGTGCCATGCTGTGACCAGGGATAATCTTCATTCATACAGAGAGGGCAGGGGGAAAAAACAAAACAGCAAGAGAATCAAGGCATGATTGGAAACTACAAGCCAGGGGCTTGTAAACTAGGGAAATGCTCAGAAAGGAGCCTTAAGAATAAGGGACAGGAACCAGAAGTAAAGGAAAGGCAATTAGGTCAGAAACAAGGCAATGAACAGAGCAATGAGCATAAGACACCAAACACACAGAGAGCTGTAAAACTAAGTCATTTATAACTCAAACAGGAAGTGTCTTATATGTTTCAAGTGGGAACAGGAGCCAATCAAAGACCATGCTCTGCCCAAAACTGCTGCTGGGAGGAAATTAATCATATTTTGGCAAAATATCAAGTTATCCAGCCCAGTTGAGGTGGTAGTTAAGAATGGGTTTAGAGATGAAGGCAGATGTTACTAGAAGGACTCATCTAATTCACCAATGGGTATGAAATGGCTTACTTCTTTTATAACAAGGAAATGAACTAGATGATAATCTCTCAGGCTTTTTCTAGCTCTGATATTCATTACTGCTGCATGCTCTCCTTCCTGTCCATTTCTTCTATTCGTTAGAATGTAGGTTTATAGGTTTAAGTGACGCAGATACTCCAGATGTATGCCTGACATCTGATACCTGGAGGTATGGTGATAACTGAGAAAAAATGGCTTTCCTTCCCCCTCATAGACCCAACATCTTCTAAAACATAAGATTAGAATAGTCCCAAATATGGAAATATGTTTTGTATGATTTCACATGTATAATTGATATCATATTGTTTGCCTCCTCAGTGAGTAAAGGAGGAGTAGGAAGGAGGGAGAGCATCTGGAACTTGAAATTGAAAAAGAAAAGAATGTTTAAAATAAATAATAATAATAATAATGATAAAAGAAATTGTCCCAAATCAACTCTAAGGTCCAAAATCAAATGTCATACTTCTGGCAAGTTGATATGAAGAATACTCCAAGTGGGAAGACCCAGATTTAAGTACCAACTCTAATTTTAAGTAGTTGGATGGACTTGGCAAGACCCTTCCCTTGCTTAGTCTTCAGTTTCCTATCTGTAACATGAGGTGATTAGTAGCAAATTGACATAAATAACAAAAGACAAAAATAGTCAGTACTGTGGGGGCTGCAGAAAGATAGACACTAATATATTGAGGTTGGAATTCCAAATTGGCCCAACCATTCTAGGAAGGAATTTGGAATTATACTAATAGGAGACTAAAATCTTATTGATAATTCAGAGATCCCATTGCTAAACATATATCCCAAGGACTTCAAAGATAGAAAACTCTATATATACCAAAATAATCATAACTATACTTTCTGTAGTAGCAAAGATCTGGAAATAAAGTAGATAATCCATCATTCAGAGAAAGGCTAAACAAATTGTGGCAAAGAGATATTGCAGAATGTTACTGTGTTGTAAGAATTATGAATTTCAAAAATTCAGAAAAGTAGAACAATATAGTAATATATATGATGACTACAACAACGTAAATGGGAAAATGAAAAAAATGAAAGTAAATACTGGATAATTATAATTCCCAACCTTGGCCCTGGAGAAGAGAAGATAAAATGAACCCCCATTTCTTTTCAGAGATGGGTGAACTATGGGTATGGGATACTGCATACACTTTCAGACTTGGTTGATATATTGAATGAGTTTTGCTGAGCTGCTATTATTTCCTCCTTTTTTATTCTTTGTTACAAATGGTTCACTGGTTAGAGGAGGGTAGAGCAATATATTTAAAAATCAGGGATAATGTGAAAACAAATTTGATCAACAAAAATAAAAAGATGAAGGAGAGAGTAAGCTAAATTACCTCTGTGCCTGTTTCACCCTCTTTTCAAGTAAGGGATTAAACTAGGTTATAATAACTAAAGTCCTTTCCAGTATTTTGTGTTCTAAGCTTCTGTGAAGAGTCAATAAGCACAGCACTAGCAAATGCGTTAATGAACTCTGATCCTGGGGCAGAGGTTGTCCACTCTCTGCCTGATTCTCTCTGTATATTCTGCTTGGTTTGAGAGACCCTGTAATCATAATTGCCAAGACTAATTCATTTGCTTTTAGGCAGAACCCACATTTTAGAGCTTAATACTCTTTCTGGATAATAAACTATATATTTGGCAGTTATCCAGTTAATCTTGTCAATGTAGGCAGGAAAAAACAGTATGCATAGCTAAATGCTTTGCTTTGTGTTTAAAGAGAGGGGGGTTGACCTAAAGCCAAGAAAGCATGTCAGATTAGAGTCGAAATTAGAACTCTGAATTTTCACCTCCAGTATCATTGCTCAATACCACCCCTGGGCAGAATGTCTAAGGAAAATTTTAGCAAAGGCATTTCCAAATATTCATCACAAATAATAAAGAATATTCATGACCCAAAGCTCACATTATATTTTTTCTTGCACTTCTTACCTTTTTCTTTATTAATAAAACTTATGGCTTTAATGTATTACCTTACTTTCATAGTTCATCACTTTGTTTTAATAAGCAATTTATAAAGCCTCACAGATGTGAACTTTTTAGGTCTGAAATAATTCCATTTATTTATATTTATATTTATATTTATGCCCATATATATTTATATCTATAAATATTTTATAATAGATAATAATATATTTATTATTTCTATATTATATATTTGTATCTATAAATATTAATATTTATATCAATATATTTACATTTATTTTTATTTATATCCATTCCAGGACACCTGTTCCTTATCTTTTATGTCATGCTTAAAAAATATATTACACCTAATAAAGAGGAAAATATGTCACTTTGAAATCACTTTGAAAGTGAAAGGATCAATAGTAAGTTTAACATTTTACAATCTTGTGAAACCAACAGGTATGTCATTGATTTTTAATAACTTTTCCTTTTCACATGGAAGAGGGATGAGTATTGTTCTTCATAGCCTTAGGGAATAGAACTAGGAGAAATGGGTGAAAGTTGCTAGGAAGCAGGTTTCTGCTTGATGTAAGTATAGGTATGTGCACTGGCCATGTAAGATGTATATATCCACATGGGTTGTCTAAATGCAGCTCTCAAGGAGGCATGAATAGATATCTTGGGGTGGGGCAGGGATCTTTCCTACCTCTCTCTAAGGGAGACTCCTACCTGGAAGGGAGCAGAAAAAGAAAACCATGAAGCTAATTTCTCTGTTCTTCTCCGAAAAAGGTACCAGACTAGAATATCTTCCCAGTCCTCTAAATATTTCTGGTATAGGAGTATGACTTTTTTAGGTTCAAAAGCAACAAAGTCACTAGCTTCCCTGATCACTATCTCTTAAAGAAGGAGGGTAACCCAAGATTACACTAGTAGACTTGACTCCTTCTCACCAAATGCTAGTTACATAAGTTTATCACAAATAACAAATAGTGAGTAAATCCATTTATCCAAGCAAAAATCAGGGAATTTCTGTACCAGAAACTACGCAAGACTGAATGAATTCTTTAGATGAGAGAAAGCTTAAATTTTGCTCGACAAAGAAAAAGATGCCAATTTCATCCAGAAGAAATTCCCTAACCTCTCTAGGGAGACAAGCTGGAAATCATGGAAATGTTAAGGAGCCAACTTTCCCTTACATGTCTGCAAAAATGTCTTCCTGTTTCCCTCCCTGGAGTGAGTCCCAAAGAGAATCTAGAACCACATGTGCATCTCGAAGCAGGAATGAGGAATATCTCTCCTCTCCAAAGCTCTACAACCAACTCTGCTCCTCAGGCAGACAGGCATCATGGAGCCACCATTCTTTCCACTAATTAGGAAAGTATTATACAATATGTTCCAGAATTGAAGCCTGGGTTACATAAGGAAAAACTACTTAACAATGAGAGTTGTCCAAAAATGGATCACATTTGGATCATAATAGAGAAGGCAGGAACCTTAGAGACAGTTGAGTAAAACCCTCTCATTTTTTCAGATGAGGATACCAATGCACAGAGACACCAAATAATTTGCCCAGTGTTCCATAGTCAGTAAGTATCTGTGATAAGATTTGAAGCTTGGGGCAGCTAGGTGGCTCAGTGGATAGAGCACCAGCCCTGGAGCCAGGAGGACCTGAGTTCAAATTCAGCCTCAGACCAAACCCTTGATACTTACTAGCTGTGTGACCCTGGGCAAGTCACTTAACCACAATTGCCTAAAAAAAAAAAAAAGAATGATTTGAAGTTCAGTTTTCCTCACGTCAAATCTAGTCTCCTATCTTTGATGCTATTATCATCTTTCAGATCCTAGTAGTGCTATTAAATTTATCATTACTGCAGGCCTTTTTGTGGAGGCTGAATGACCTTTTTCTCAGATAGAGGGGATTCCTTCTTCAAGTATGATTCCTGCCTGATGACTTCTGATGTCCCTTCCAACTCTGAATTTCTGTAAAATGAATAAGTGTGGCATTATTTAAATACATGCAAATTCCAGGAGCATTTCCAATAATTCAATTGCAAACTATGTTTTTAAAAGGGCCATCAACATCTATGCTTCAAAACTAATTAGAAGTCAAAATATTGCGTGGAACAAATAAAAATGAGCGAGAAAATCCACCAAATACAAACACTAAACGGGGTTGCTGCCCTATCCAGACTGTAAGAAAGACATATCAAGAGGCAAATTTCAGAAGTACATCATTATTTCATGCATGGTTGTGTTATAGTGCAAGGAACACTGGAGGGGAATTCAGAGGAAGGGAAGGGAACCAGCATTTATTAAGCATCTACTTTGTGCCAGGTATATGTACTTCACAAATATCTCATTTGATCCTCCCAACAACCCTGGAGGCAGATTCTATTATTATCCCTATTTTATAGATGAAGAAATTGAAGCAAAAAGATATTAAGTGATTTGCCCAAAGTTACATGACTAGTAAGTGTCTGAGGCCAGATTTGAAATTATTTCTTCCTGACTCCAGATCCAATATTCTATTCGCTATGATACCTAACTGCCTCTAGGCAGAAGACCAGAGTTCAAGTCCTGGCTAGGAAGGATTTATACTGTAATCCTTCCTTTCTGGAATTCAGCCACAGGTGATTTGAATAAACTGGACCTATTGCTTCATCAGGGAGAGATATGTTATTAAGGGAGAGTATATAAAAGTATATAAGGGAGAGTAGTATGTTATTAAGCAAGAGAGACATTGCCTAGGTTCTGGGAGAGAGGAGGCAAACTGTATTGAAACACAATTAGGGCAACATGGGGCTGTCAAAAAGGAACCATCTGGTGGAGGAGAGATGAGCTGCAGACCGCAGTGAAGTAAAAAGCTGAGCAGCAAGAAATAGAGGCTTTGAAGGACAGTGGTGGGAGGACTGCCACCTACTGGGAGCAAAGGAGAGCTACAGGAGATAAGAAACAGCATCGGAATTAGAGCAGGAAACAGTACTGATATAAGGCAAACCCTGACCAGCCTTGACTGGAACCCTACCTATGTGAATATGGCATGGAAACAAAGATGCGCTAAGTCCATAGGTGTCTTGAGGAGAATCGTTCACTTCGTGTGTGTGTGAATAAGTGTGTATAAGTGTGTGTGTGTGTGTGTGTGGAAGCCGGGAGAGGAGTGATATCATCTTCTAAGATCATAGATGTGCATCCTATTCAGTCAATGTAAGTGTGTGTGTGTGTGTGTGTGTGTGTGTGTGTGTGTGTGTGAACAAGCATTCATTAAGCACCTACTATGTGTCAGGCACTATGATAAAAACTATGGATGCAAAGGAGGGAAGGAAAGAGAAAGGGAAAGAAAAAAGCATCTACTATGTGCCAGTGGCCATGTCAAGTGCTAGAGATTCAAGTAAAGAAAAAAAACAGTCCCTACTCTCAAGGCTACTGAGGAGCTTATGGTCTATCTGTTTCCATTAAATTTTAACTAAGATTATTTACATTTTCAGACTTGTGATTCTGTGATTCAGACTGTGATTCTTCCTAAGAGAAGCTGGACAGTACAGCTGAGGGTTGCCAGATACTGGTTTTCCCAGATCATCTGGATGAGTCCAACAAGCCAGAGAAGGTCCCCAAAGTGTAGCCAAGCCCTTTGTGTCAAGAGAACTTCTGACTCAGGAGTAACGATAAAATGATGAGACCAGACTAGATGATCCATCAGTCCCTACCCTTTCAAATGTTCTGTGATTTTAGCTCATGTTCTTAAGTGTCCATATATTCCTGCATCTAATAGTAAAAGATTTTTACAATGAAGCGTAGAGGTAGGCAATCAAATTCAACAGAAATTATTAAGGACCTACTATCTACCAGGCACTGATCTGCTCATTGGGAAAAACAAAGATGAAAAAGGATATAGTTCTTGTTTTCAGGGGGTCATATATGAAGATTACAACATGCAAATAAGTAACTATGATACTAGGTAAAATGTTAGGACAGAAAGGCAAAGTGCTCTAAGAAAATCTGAGGAGAAGGAAGATGACTTTCAGCTGCAAGAATTAGGGAAAGCTTCATAGAGGAGATGGCTTGTGAACTAGACCTTGAAGGAAGAGAAGGATTTTATCATTTGGAAATTGGGAGAAAGTACACTCCAACAACTATCTGGATGATACAAACTCCAGTTTCTTCTGTGATGCCCCAACTTTGGCTTGGTTTCCTGGATAATTCAGGCAAAAAAAATTCTCTTGGGGCCCAGATTATCCATCTAATTATCTCAGTTCTCCATTTACCTGATTAATCCCAAGAAAGGAAGACTGGAATAAAAAGAGCTGGCTTGGGAATGAAAAAGACCTGGCTCCAGAGTCAGTATGACTCTGACATACACTGGCTACATGATTGTTGGCAGTTCATTTAACCTTTTAATGATGCAAACAGCTTTCTAAGACAAGCAATTATAGAATTGCCAATTTGTGCCAGTGGAGAAAGTTTCCACGCTTGGAGTTTGTAGGATCATAGATCTTTAGCTGGAAGTGGCCTCAGAGGTCATCTGAATTTTCAAAGGTCCAGTATTTTCTTTTTTAATATAATCTCAACACTGGAGCCTTAAGCGTCCACAGAAATGATCAAGAACAGAAAACAAATGTAAGTAAAAAGCACTCATGCTCATAAGTATACTTGACATTTAATAGAAGTAAAATCAGCATAAAATAGTTAATTTCCTTGCTATATGTATGTGTTTGTAGATCTATGTGTGCATGAAATAAAAGACTGAAAGATTGTTACTGAAAATGAAGTGAATTATCAGGCATTCTTTTAACCAACAAGATCCAGTCAACCAACTGGAATCCTTCCTTTTCGGTACAGTAGTAACTGATGTTTCTCATGAAGCATTCCAAGATCTTGATATGCCTTCTGAATCATGCAAAGGTAGTTTAATACATCAAAGGATCCATGAATTTATCTGTCTGGGCATTCTCTCCACTAGTAAAGATTGCAGCCCTCCATAGTGAAGCAAACTTTCACAAGTTGCTATGGCCAAATGAATTCATCATCTGGTAACCAACCTTCCAGTGATGAGCTTCTCAACACTTAGCTAGGCTACTATCGCACCACAAACAGCCTAACATCAAGTTGGCACCTAATGCTTTTCTCGCTTGGTATGACCTACTGGCATTCCTCCTATATTGGCATGGCCTTCAACAACTCGGTGATGCCTCCATGCCACAACAAGTCACCAGAATTGGACTTTAGTGAAAGAAAGGGAAATTACATAGTATTGAATACATTACACTAACTGTGTGACCATGTAAGATCTGTGGACCTCAGTTTCCTCATTTGTAATATGAGAGACTTGAATTAGATGATCACTAATGTTTCTTACCACTCTTGTAGTAGATAATTCTACCCTCAATGTAGATTTAGTGTTAAGGGTATTCTTGTGTTTCCTGTGTGGATTGTTGGGCTGGACCCCTTTGAATCTTTATAGATATATTTTAGGAGTTTCTGCCATAGTCCAGAACTTGGCACAAACAGCATAATGTAATCTACCAACAGGGTCATCTAAAGCAGTGGTCTCAGTGGAAAAAAAAACTAATGGTCAAGTAAGCACTCATAATAATGTGTCTATTTACTTATTTATAAATTATACACATGTACTACTGTGCTAATAATTATGTATATTAGAAAACTTACACAAAAATAAACCTAAAAGGGACCCAATAAAGATGAAATAAACTAAAAAAGGATGAGATGAAGATGAGATAATATTTGAGCCTAGAGATAATAAAATGTTAAGAGTTTATTAAGTATGGGAATGGCATGGTCAGACCTGACCTTTAAGAAAATCACTTTGGCAGCCATGTGGAGAATGGATTGGAGTGGGAAGAGACCTGAGGCAGAGAAACCAATTACAGGCTGTTGCAATATTCCAGGTGAGAGGTGGTGAGAGCCTGAGCTAGGGTGGTGACTGTGTTAGTGGTTAGTGGAGAGAAAAGGCTGGATATGAGAGATGTGGAGGTAGAGATGGCAAGCTGATTGGATATGTAAACATGATCGAGGTAAATGAAAGTGAGAGGTCAAAGATGACACCAAAGTTGTGAAAACCTGGGTGAGTGGAAGGGTGGTGATGCTCTCAACAGTAAGAAGTAATTTTAGCAGAAGGGTAGGTTTGAGGGGAAAGACAATGTAATGAGATATGTGATATAGATCTCAATCCCTTCATGCCTGCTCATCCTATGTGATTCTCTCATCCAAATGAGAAAGGGGTACAAAGAGGGCCACAGGGCTCTCACTCATCAGTCACTACCCCCAAGTGAAAAGACAACCTTCTGAGAAATGCCTGACATAGCCATGAGGAGCTATGGAGGGCAGGAAGTGGAGGCAGAATTTTTCTGATGGCACCTGAACAGCTGCTATGGGGAGGGGATAAATGTAGCTTTTAACTTCCCTGGGGGGATGGCACAATGGAGGGGAGGGGAGGAAAGGGGACACACTGGCTATGTGACCTTGGGAAAGTCACTGAACCTTTATTTGTCTCAGTTTCCTCATCTGTAAAATGGGTTTAATAATAGCACCTACCTCCCAGGATTGTTGTGAGGATCAAATGAGATCATTGTAAAGCACTTGGCACATAGGAAGCACTATATAAATGTTAGCTAGGGCAGCTAGGTGGCATAATGGATAAAGTGTTGAGCCTGGAGTCAGGAAGACTCATCTTCTCAAGTTCAAATCTGGCCCCAGATACTTACTAGCTGTGTGACTCTGGGCAAGTCATTTAACACTTTGCCGCAATTTCCTCATCTTTAAAATGAGCTGGAGAAGGAAATGGCAAAGCACTCCAATACTAAAGCACTTAAAATCTATATTATTCTTACGGCACTTATCCCATACTTACTTAAATGGTAGTTATTTATGTATGTGTTTTGTCATATTCTCAAAAGGTAAATTCCTGAAGGGCAAGGACCATATCATGTATCTCTGATACAGAATATAACTAGTTGTACAAAGTAGATGCTTGATAAATATATGTTAAATTAATTTTCTCCCTACATACTCTCACCATGTCCAAGCTAATGTTTCTAATCATGACGTCTGCGCTGATGATTATTACTATATCTCTCTCCCTATCCCTGACCTTTCCCCAGAGTTGGTCAGGGTACTGCTGACTGCCAGGGTCCCATGGCCCTCTGCTTTCTTGTGGTTTCAAAAGTGGCTTAGAAAACAGGGAAGAGCTAGAAGATGTTGCAAAGACTAGCTGCCCCTGATCTTGTGAGACAATCATCATAACCCAGCCCTTTGGTATGCCCCTTGCCTACAATATCAGGCAGTTTAGATTTTCCTTCGAACACATACAACATAGGGGAACATTTATCCAAGCACAATGCGAAAATCACTTAATCAGACTTCCCAGAGCTACATAGCTGTTTGGTAACCTGACTCTCTTGCTTCCTGTCAATACTTTCAGCTGAGTAGACACATTAAAGGACCAATTGAAGAAAACCAACCTAGAAGCCTGGGATTCCCTTGATTTGATATGTTGTCTTCAGCCATACTCAAAGTTGGGGGTCTTTGTTAGGGCTATTGCCAGGAGCTGCTGCCTTCCTGCTCTTGCAGCTCAACTATTATGTCTCCCTGGAGCATTAAGACAGTCATCAGTTTCTACCTTTTTACTGATCTCCATCTGGATATTCTTTTTTCCCTCCATCATCTCAAATTTAACATCTCCCAAAATGAACTTGTCATCCTCCCTCAAGACCTGCCTTTGATCACTGACACAAGCTCAGCAAATACTTCTGCTGTTTTTTTCCACTACCTCGGAATGCAGTTGAATCAGAACTAAAGACTTGAATTCACGGAAGGTAATCTCTTACCATATCTTTATTTATTTCAGATTTTAGCTTCCTACTAACCATGTTTACTGTCTCTTTCCCAGTCCAAAGATAATTTTTCTCGGCAAAGAAACAAATTCAGAATCAAATAATTCTGCTCTTTCTGTCCCATCTACCCTGAGAAATGGCCCTAACCTAGGGATATGCTGGCAAATGTTTAACAACTGGCTCTCTGAAAAAAAGAATGTACCCATAACATATTTTTGGGGCGAGGGGCTGGCTAATGAAAATATTTGCTGGGTTGATTGAAATGTGTTCACTATCCAGTATATCAGAAACCAGCTACTAGGGCCAAGATTGATTAAAGGAAGGAAAGGACAAAGGAGATAAGAATATGCTTTTGAGATGTAGTAGGGGGTGAGATGAGCTCTTGCCTCATGGCTCCTTGGAATTACCCAGGAAGAGCCAGAGGCTGAGAGTGGGAGTACAAGTCAGGGGCACTAACTTACTCCTCAGAGCTGCAGCCTATCCCATTCCCTCCACTCCTCAATGTATTATTAAGATATAGCACTGCCCCAGGAGCTAGACAAGAGGGCATGTCTGGCTTCCCTCCTAGCCCCAGGTGAACAGGACTGCCCCCAGCAGCAAATGTATTAGGGCAGAGAGGTTGGGGAGCTTGATACTTGGATGGGACCAAGAGGGAAGTGGTTAGGATTAAGGTGGGGGCTCCTCCTTATTTGAGGTCTAGGGGCCAGGGATTTGAGGGTGATGAGGCCCAAGGTGCTGGTCCCATCTCTTGATCAGGGAGCTGGAGAATACAACACAAGGAAAAGAGAAACCACTTGGAAGGGAGACAAGGAAAGCTTTAGGCAGGAGCTCTCTAGGAGCAAGTGCTGCCAATGGTCAGGACATTCCAGAAGATCACAACTAGAAGGAAAAGAGAAGGAAATGAGGCTAATGATAGCTTCCTATACAGGGAGTGATATCTGGAGCCATAAGTCTACATGGCTGCTGGGTGCCTCATGCAGATTTAATACAAGGGCACAAGGGTGGGGTCCAGCCTCTGCCTGTTTAACAGTCTCTAGCACCACAGCAGATGATGAGAAAGCACTCAGGGATGGTAGAAGGCTGGTCCTGTGGGTATAGCATGTAGGAGGAAATTGAAGCTGCAGACAGCTTGTATGACTCCGGAATCTTGGAGTAATCCCATGTGCAGCATTATCACATAGGTGAACTGATGATGACTCGTGTCCACAAAGACATCAGGAGGCTTGAGTGCCCATAAAAGGAGGGGCTGAGGATGTTGTTCTGAACAGAGTCCCCATACTCACTGTTGTTGGGAAGCACCATCCTAAAGCCATGGTCTGACAGGTCCATCTGTCAACGGGCCCGTACCTCAAATAGAGCCCAGTCCCAAGAGGTATTACAATGTGTTGGTCTCTGTATATGCCCAAACTAGATCTCCTAGGTGGTACTAGTGATCTGGGCCCAGACAGGGAATTCCACCTTTAAGAACTTGTAGGACTCAAACCAGTTCACCTCATCATGAAACTAGAGATATGGACAGGCAGTGTCCAGCACAATTTCTCGTGTCAGGATGCTTTGGCTACTGCGCTGCAGGGAGAAATGAACACTGCCTCAAAGGCCTCCTGGAATCCCATTGCAAGGGCTTGGTCAAGCTTCTCGACTGGCTTCCACATCTCCAGATGATAATCCATCATATCTGAGGCATAAGGGAACATCATCAAATATCACAAATTGGTTGCCAAAGACACCTAGGAGATGGTTTTCCTGTCTGAGAAAACCAAAACCAAGGAGTTTAAATAACCTGTGGAATTGAGGTGCTCTCAGATAATGCCATTCTCCAGCATCACAGAGCCATCAGCCTCCTGCACCGCTCTGATGGCATGAGGAGGCCACGCCAGAGCTGGGGCTTGGGTGTAACCCATACTAGGCACGATCACCAGGACCATGTTTTTGGTGTCATTGGCTCCTGGCAGGACCACCGCCTCTACGTGTTCCTAGCACAGTGTGTTGAAAATGAGGAAGTTGCATGGTGGGCATAGATCTCAAGAGCCCGGCTCTCCTCCGCACAGAGACCAAATTGCAGCATTCAGGAGGCGGGAGATGCTGCTTCGAATCTCTCCATAGTCCTTCAGAGCATCATCCACCACCTGCTGAATACAGCTTCCAGGATGCTCATCATGGAACTAGTTTAGGAGCAAGAGCCTCCAGAGGTGCTGTGATTCAGGAGAAGGATACTGGAAAGTTCCACTGCATGCCAAGGCCAGGCTGCTCAAGAGTTCCACATCATGCAGGATCTGTTCACAGTCCTGGTTCTCCTTTTTGATTTGGGTGTAGGTGCAGTTGTAAAGTTTTAGGAACAATTCCTCTACCCACATGCAAAGCTGCCCTGTATCCCTCTCTTCGGTAATGAGAAAAACCATTCTGGGATAGAGAAATACACCCTGGGCAGTCTGTCTGTATCCTTCACTTGTTCCAGCCAGTCTAGCATGGCCTGGGTGGAGCCACCACCCCCATCCCCAAACCCATAGAAGAAGGCATTGTGGTTCACCCTCCTCTTGTCTTTATTGTTGTTCATAGTTTTCAGCATCTCTTCTACATGGCTTTCCATCCCAGGAACCATCATTCTTTTCCAGAAGAAGGTATGATGAGAGAAGGAGTTCACCAAGTTCTAGCTCAGCTTCTGTGTCAGGAAGTGTTGGATGCTACTGCCATGCATGATCTGGAGGAGTTGGACCAAACACCCAAATGTGTCTGGAAGTCAGAACTTAGAACACATTTCCCCAAATTCCTGAAGGAAGAGGTTCTATCCTTGAAGGAACAGTCTCACCCTGGACTCTCCACTGGGAAGGTTCCCATCCATCTCGACCTAAGTGCCCCCCACTGGAATAAACTGTCCTACCCAGACGTACTTCTTGATCTGGGAGTATAAGCTTGGGTAGTACCTCTTCATCTACTCATACTGTGGTACCTAAGAGCAGGAAAATGTGAACTGTGGGTTCTTCTGCATGAGTTGGATAGCTGATGACCAATTATGAGCACATTTCCAGATTGTCTCCTTAAAGTGCCAGAGTCAAGCTGGCAATGACAAACCCCAAACTCTGTTAGCTTTGCTGCTTTTGTGGACTGATTCCTTGAGCACTCCCTCCCTCTGAGGGATTCACACTTGCCTCCAGGGATCTACTTCTTTCATCTTCTCTGTCCAGATGTAGCTGGTCTTCTCACCCAATTTGGTCAAACCCTGGACTGGTTCCCCATTCCTCCACAATAAACCTTCTCTATCACTCTCCCAGATAAGGTGAACTTCATGACCCATCAAAGCTTTGGAGATAGTCAGTTCCACTCAGAACCAGCAGGTCCACCATGTGGGTCCAAAGGTATCACCAACTTTGACCATGTAGAAGTTTTGCTGAATGGCCTGTTCATATGCCATCCATTCCAGTGTCATGAAACAAGACAATGAAGTCACAGGGCAACTATCTGCATAGAGCCTCAGACATTGACTAGCTGTGTGACCCTAGGCAAGTCTCTTAACCTCTTCAGTTTCCTCCATTTTCCTTTGTGTGGTTATTTATCTACTTGCCAAGAAAAGAACATGGCAGTAACACTGGGAGATCCCTACCAAAGGCAGGGCACTGCAATGAACTTGAAATTCTGGACTACCCCGGGTGGCCCATGCTATTATGATCCACACTTTGCAGATGGAGAAACTGAGGCAGGCAGCAGTGAAGTGGTTCAGGCATAGCACTCCACTCCTACATCAGCATCCTGGCCAAAGTGTGTCCTCAGTCCAGGACTGGCTGCAGATGAGAGTCAGAGTTCAGCTCTGTGCCTTCTCCTCTCTCAGGACCTCAGCACCACTGCCCCCCCCCCCCCCCCCCAGAGTGTGTGTGGCCTCAATAGCTAGGTGGTTAGGTGGCCTATGGCATACTTTTAAGTTTAAGCTGCATCATTTACAATTTTTCCATCACTCTCTTAAGTCTATGCAATCAACAAAACTATAAATCAAGCATGGTTTGTAGGCTTTGCTGACTCCCAAGTTGTAAATGTTCACACTGAAAATTTAACAATCTGGTCTCTGGAGCATGTTTGAGATGGCCCCGACACACCCCTTCTTTGAGTTTATGCCTCCACCTAACATAGTTTACAAGTCTTTTTCATTATACTTTGCTTTTTGAGATGGCCTTAACCATCAACTCATTCTGAACTTTATACCTCTTGAGACTCTCACCAGATCCACACTTATCTATTTGATCTTAACCTGCTCTTAGTTCCTTTTTCTTTACATGCTTGTTTAAAATTGAACATTTTTCAATGAGTTGGTTCATTATTCATTCACTTTGGCCTCTTCTGCAGTGTAGGCTTGAGTCTGCCAGATACAATTTTATTGAATTTAACATTAATCTATATCCAAGTGCTTTCTAACTGGTGGAGGGGAAAGATACGTCCAAACTAGCATAGTCTCCCATGCCTTCCAATAATCTGCCCCAAGAAGATTTGAGGTAAAGTTTATAGGAATCTTGAACAAAGAAAAAAGATTTAATATATTAAAATGCAATTCTGAGTTAACATTCCAGAATTACTCAGTTCCTTGCCCTGGACCACTTCTCCTTAAAAATTCCACCCTGTGATCAATATCTTAATCTTCAATTTCTAAAGAAAAGGTGCTGTCCTCAGGTGGGTCATGGTGTCAATCACTCCAGATGGATGGGAAGGCAATGATCACTCTCCAAGGTCAGAGTTAAGCTTGGTTATTACTCTTCCTCCATTCAAAGGAAAGCCTTTGCTTTTGTTCCTCCCACTTGATGAAAGGGAAAAATCTTGGAAAGGCCTGGAGAAAAAATATTTGTAGAGAAAAAGGAGTGTTTTTTTTTTCAATATGCTTCCACAGACAGCTCCCCTTTTCTTCCTCTTTGGAATCATTTGTCTCTAAAATTTCATTCTTAAGAGGTTCTTATCTCTTGTGAAGCCAGATCTATTTCTGTGAAGCCTCTTCTGATCCTCCCAGTTACTAATGATCTGTCCTTTCTTGAAGCTACCAAATAGAGTAGCTATTTGAACTTCTATACAGGTAGGTGGTGAAGTAGGTAGAGTGCTGCGACTGGAGTTAGGAAGACTCATCTCCCTGAGTTCAAATCTGGCCTCCGATACTTACTAGCTGTGTGACCCTGGGCAAGTCACTTAATCCTGTTTGCCTCAGTTTCCTCATCTGTAAAATGAGCTGGAGAAGGAAATGGCAAAACACTGTTTCAATATCTCTGCCAAGAATACTCCAAAAGGGGTCATGAAGAGTTAGACATGACAATGCACATGTTATTTTGTTATATATCATCTTATATAGCATAAATATTATATTTATCATGTACATTGTTAACCTTAAACATAATTATGTGTATATTTGTTTTATGCTCTCTACTAATCTGTAAGCTTCCTGAGGCCATGGACTATGCTATAGTCTACTTACACCCAACAGATATCTTTATACTGTGCTTTGGGTTGCTTGTAATTTTTATATTTTTGTTATATCACAGTGCTCTATGATTTGCAACCATGTAACCATGTTCAGAAAAATATTAGTGTTTTGGAGAGAGAATTGGTTTTTTTTTTTTTTTTTGGTTTCTGCTTTGTTTTGTTTGACAGCAAGCAATTTTAATTTTGACCTTGAAAGTACAGTTCAATTTCTCAAATAGGATACAGCCTGATCTCCTCTGCCTGTTCTATTCAAAGCCCAGCCCATCATCTCTCTTCAGTGCTTGACTTTGACTCACTTCATACTTGGCCAAAAAATTGAGGCTGTTTGCCCAGAGCTCCTTACTCTCCCTTTCTCTTCATATGACATCCCTCTAACATTGTCCCCTTCATATCTTTCTTCCCTCCAGTCTCTGATAAAGAGATGGCCCTTCTTCTCAGGAAGGTTACTTCCTTTCATGTACCCAGATTCTATCCCCTCTTATCTTTTCCAGCAGACTGCCACCACTGTCATTCCCACTCTCTAATCTTTAATCTGTCCCTATCTCCTAGTTTTTTCCCTGCTGCCTCCAAACATGCTTATCATTCCTCCATCCTTAAAAAATCCTTACTACATCCTACCATCCCCACTAGTTATTGTCCCATATCTTTCCTCCCCTTCTTAGTTAAACTCCTTGAAAGAGCCACCCATACTGTGCCTCCACATCTCTTCTCACTCTCTTCTAAACCCTCTGCAATATAATTTCTGACCTCCTCATTCAACTGAAACTTCTCTCTTCAAAATTACCAGTAATCTCCAAATTGATGAGTCTAATGACTTTTTCTCAGCCCTCATCCTTCTCAGCTTCTGTAGCATTTAATACTTTTAATGATCTTCTTCTAGACACTCTTTTCTTTGTGTTTTTGTAATATTTGTCTGAAGAGAACCTTCAAGACTACGTTTTGTTCTAAGTTACTTTTTTAAACAGCAAAAAATAGTTAAATTTTATATTCTCTATCCTTTTTAGCCAGCTTGTGATAGAAGATCCTCTGGTGAAAACCTGCCTGTTCCTTCTTCATGTTTTCTTTAAAGGTTCTCTTAGAGGGGTCTGTAGATTGGGATTCAGGAAGGTAGGGGGAGAAGAGTGGAGAGAGACTTTTGGAGGGGTGTGTGGGATGGGGAGTGAGTGGGTGGGAGGAGAAGATGAGGTAACAGAGATAGGGTAAAAAGAGAGACCGAGAGAAAATACAGTTATCCCTTCCACTTCTCAACTTTTCCCATTGTGGTTTTGGAAATTAAATGGGAATTTTGGGGGAGTTTTGCAGAAGCCGCAGACAACACACGAAGGCCAGCAGATGACACAGAGCCTATGACCAAATACTTAACCCAAATTTTACAATAAGGTATTGTAAACACCTCATAAAAGAAAAAGAAAAAATTCAGACTTCTTCTCTAGTATGAAGGGATGGCCAAAAAGTTTTATGGGGATTTTCTAGATAGCAGGGGCAGCACATCCCTAACCCAATGATGTGGAAGGGATAACGGCAGTGAGTAAAAATCAGATAGAGGAAAATTCACAAATGGTAATCAACTTCAAATGTGAATGGAACATTTATAGCAGCTCTCTTTGTGGTGGTGAGGAACTGGAAATGGCAAGAATCAATTGGGGAATGACTGAACAAGTTGTGGTATATGGTTGTGATGGAATACTACCATGCTATGAGAAATGATGAGCTCAATGATCTTAGAAAGGCATGGAAAGACTTGCACGAAATGCTGAAGAGCAAAGTGAGAAGAAACAAGAGAATGTTATATATAGTAACAGCAATATTGTTTTAAGAAGTCATTTTGACTATTATAAATATACAAATTAAAAATAAAGGACATATGAAGAAAGATGCTATCTATAACCCCAGAAAGCACTGATAAATAGAGGTATGTATAGAGTAATTTTACATACATACATATCTGTGTCTAATGGTAGCCATCTTTAAGATAGGATGGGGGAAGAAAAAAAAAGAAATTTACATGATAACTTTATTATATATTTAAAAGAAATAGCAAGTTGTACATAATAGATTTGCAGTTTCATGTACAATTAACTTTTTTATTATACTGTATTATGGAAATGTTTGTTTTATTCCATAAGTTAAAAATTGTTTTTAATTTAAAAATAAAAAAAATTAAATAAAAAAATGAAGATACTCTTAATAGGGCAGAAACCATTCTCACAAGGATTTTATAAAGGTTAAAAAGTGAACATATGGATTGGTAGTTGCTGATATCTTCTGTTAAAAATGATTTTTCTTGGTAATCTTTGTCTTGGAGACTCAGAACTCCACCCTGCCAGTCTTCTGTCCAAAGTTCTTCAGAAGGACATTTCCAATAATGAGATTGCATTGAATCTTCTTATTTTGGTCAAACTCCAAACCAGTCCTGAATTTGATTTTACCCTACTCAAGTTTGGGTGGAGACAGACTTCCAAGACTGGGGGTGGTATTTCCTTTGATGGCAGGAGATACTGGCCGCTGTGGATGGTGATCTGAAGCAGGTACTCAAGACCTCATTTTGATATGACCTACCTCCTAATATGTCAACCAATCATGGTTGATTGGCACTCCTTGGGAACATCTACTCTTCAAAGGGCATATAAGGCTGTACTCCAAAATCCCAAACAGAGCCAGTTCTGAACTGGCCCCCTTAGGGGTGGCCCAGTTTTGGAATGAACTCTCATGCAATGTGTGTGAAGCGACTTTGAGAAATTAAACTGTGAACACATGTACCCCAATTTCGTTTGTCTCTTTCTTAGAGCAGACTCTGTTTCAAATTGGAGTTCATGGGGTTCGTGGGGTTCAGGGTTCACACTTCTCAAATACCATTAAAGAATAGATGGCATTTATGTAAATATGATAGAAGATTGGACAAGTCTCTGATCCTCTCTGGGTTTCAGTTTCTTTATTCATAAAGTGAAGGGATTTATATTAGAAAAGGAGTTCTAAGACATTTTGTGTCATAGACCATTTTAAAATATTTTGACAACTATATTTTCATATAATTGATTTCCTTTATAATCCTATGCCTCACCAGACTCAAAGGGATCTATGACACAAAATGGCTTAGAATCCCTTTTCTAGTCTAAATACCCTTGCTTTACAAATGAGGAAACTGAAGCCCAGAGAAGATCAGGGTCTTGCTCAATTTCATATCATATTTACAAAAATGTCATCTGTGATGTGCAATCAATTCAATTCAGCAATTATTTATTCAGTGCTTACCATCAGGAAGATAGTCCTTTGGCCCCGGAGGTACAAAGATGGAAGATGGCATAATTCCTGCCCTCAAGAAGTTTACAATCTAATAGGAAAGGTATGGCATGTATACATACAAAGAATAACAATAGCAAACATTTATATAGCACATTTAAGGTTTACAAAGTGATTAACTAATTTATATCATTGACTCCTTAACAACTCTGTGGGTTAGGTGCTACTATTATTCCCATTTTATATATGAGGAAACTAAGTTTCAAAGAGATTAAGTGACTTGTCCAAGATTGTGCAGCTAGTAAGTTTCCAAGGTCAGCTTTTAATCCCCGTTCTCCACTGTACCATAATAACAGCAGAATGTGACAGAAGTCAAGCAAAAGAATAGTCAACATGGGCTAAGAATATTGGAGGGGGGAGAAAGAGGTAGGATTTCACCAAGGAGGGTAACATCTGAATTGAACTGATGTCATGCAAAATTGAATTTGTTAAATGAATAGCTGACTTCTCCAGATACTCCTTCCTCAGACTATAAGAAGGTCTGAAAATTTTCTTTTAAGAAAAAAAGTAGCTGAAAAAGAATGTCGTGAGCATCTACTTGCCCAGAGATACTGACATGTGATAGGAATCCTGTACCATGTGTATATTTTTGTGGGTTGGGAGAGGAATAGTAGCTTTTCTCTTGTGAGGTTTAATGAACAGGATGGTAAAATGTTGGAATAGAGATCTCTTTGGCTTGTTTTATCAATAAAAAGCCTGGAAACTCTTTTTTTCCTCTGGATGGGCACTCATATGACCTATCTCCTAATATGTTGACCACATACTGAGGCATTTTTATATGTTTGGGTTTCCTATTAGTCTGAAAATATTTTCTCATTAGATCATTTCTTCCTTTTTCCTCTAGGACTCTTCTCCTTATGCCATTTCAGATGGAAGCTTCTTTTCTTTTTTTTTTCTTTTTGGAGGCAAGTGGTTTTAAGTGACTAGCCCAGGGTCACCCACTTAGTAAATGTCTGAGGTCACATTTCAACTCAGATCCTCCTGACTCCAGGGCCAGTGCTCTAACCAGTGCGCCACCTAGCTGCCCTCAGGTGGAAGTTTCAATTCCAATACAAACCTATTTCTGAATCGGATTAAGAAGTATGTATCAGCCATGTTTTCAGTGAACTTTTTGTCATTGTGATCTACAAAGCTATGAAAACTATTCCAACAAATGCAGAGCAGAAGGTGAAAAAGAACTTAGAAGTCAATCAAAAAGAAGAAAATATTGAACAGTGGCAGATGAAGAGAATAAAAAGGCCACAGTAAGGGATACCAAGTTTGCATGAGACTATGACGACTGCTAATTGCCTGAACATTAGTGTTCCTACAGTCACGCTTCCTTGACCTGGCAATGTCATCTAATGAGTTAGTATAAACTGGTCTTTCAAACATCAAAAATTTCTTTTCTTTTAACCGTTTTTGGTGGAAAGTTTTCTGAAATATATTATACTTGCTTGTCTTCTCAGACAGAGGATACAGAGGATTAATGTTTTCCCTGTGGTTCAGGGTCACCATGATGGCCTCCATTGTTGTCATGTAACTAAGTGGTAATATAATTGTGTCTGCCTTTTTGTTTTTGTCTCCTGCCTCAATGTCAGGCTGTCAGTTGTGACTTCTGCTGTTGTTTTTTCTACTTCTAACAGCATTTCTACTCTTGACCTTCCCTGATCTCTTCCTACCCCCACCGCTAACCCTCACTTCTTTCTAGTTTTCAAGTTTCTTGCTTCTAATCTCTTCTGAGATGATATATCAGATAGCTAGTTTCTTAGGAACTGTGTGATAAAGGAAGCAGGACAAGTACGTAAAGAGTCAGGAAGATGTGGGTTCCTGTGCCACCTCTGACATGCTGGCTGTGTGACCTTGGCATCTCTCTAAAACAGTAAATTGACAAGCAGATACTGATCTGCAGGGTTGAGTTTCCTTACTGGAAACTCATACAATAAAATCATAGGTCCCAGACAAAAAGAAAAGAAAAAGAATTATATGTTAAATGAGTGTCGTGGGACTGTGAGGCTCAGAGGTATAAAATACTTGACCCTTGGCAGGGAATGTGCCCACTCTTTCCTGATCTTTAGATGCTTTACATATCCCGAGAACTTTTTGAAGGTTGAGGATCTCAAAGTCCAAGACTGATCACTACACTTCCATCCCCAATAAGTGGGATTTTGCTGTATTGGTGATGATTGTTTTATTCCTGACTAATAATGTGATTAAAATCAGCAAAAGTCTGAGGAGAAAATGCCCAAAACCAATCATACAGTAACATTTTAAAACAGGTTTTAACTTTCCTAGTCTAAAGAAATACATTTGTTCTTTTCTATACTTTAGTCAGCTGGGGTTCTCAACTTTCTCGTCTGTCATGGATCTCTTCAGCAGTCTGTGTGTCTATGAACCCCTTCTTAGAATGTTTTTCTGGAGCACATTTTGTGGAGCACAGTGGTGATCATAGACCAGATGATGACTACATCTAGCTAGACAAATTTAACACATTCACATAGCTCAAAAAACTGATTAGTCTGGGGTGGTTCAGGATAAGCCCGGCTCAGACCCCAGCAGGAAAGGCAGTGTGCTTTAGGGGAATGTGGTTCAACTGGGAGTCAGGAGTCCTAGTTTTGAATCTTGTCTACACCAGGATTGACTATATGAGTCTGCTCATAGTTGTCATTGTGATCTACAAAGCTATGAAAACTATTCCAACAAATGCAGAGCAGAAGATGAAAAAGAACTTAGAAGTCAATCAAAAAGAAGAAAATATTGAACAGTGGCAGATGAAGAGAATAAAAAGGCCACAGTAAGGGATACCAAGTTTGCATGAGACTATGATGACTGCTAATTCCCTGAAGATTAATGTTCCTACAGTCACGCTTCCTTGACCTGGCAATGTCATCTAATGAGTTAGTATAAACTGATAAAGGAAGCAGGACAAGTACATAACTTCTAGCAACTAGGTTAAGAATCCCTGCTTAATGGATCTATGATCTCCTTCATGTGGCAATTCCCTGTACTGATAAAAGTCATACCCTATCCATGGGTAATTCTTGTACATATTCTTTCATAAACCCTCCTTTTGAATGTGTTAGGAACCACCCAGAAATCCAGTAGTGGGAGGGGTCCTGTAAATCAAGTCAAGACCTTCTATGTTCCAGGCATTGTGTTAAGCTCAATGAATACAAAGCAAAAGATAACTCCTGCCCTCAGGTGCTCCCAGTCTAATGGGAGGAGACAATAGGCAAACAACGATGCACAAACAAGATGGATAAATTGGAGATAATCACCGAGGGAAAGTACTGAACTCAAGGGAGACTGGGAAAAGTTTCTTATAGAAAGTGAAATTTTAACTGAGACTTGAAAGAAACCAGGAGGTAGAGATGAGAAAGGAGAGAACTCCAGGCATTGGAAACTGCCAAGGTTCAAGACTTTTGCCAACCTACTTTGATCCAAAATTGCCAACTACTGACTTAGGCTGGGGACAGAGATGATGGCAAAATATGACAGCTGCCTAATAAAAGCTGATGTTTATATAGCCATTTTAGGGTTTGCAAAAAATTATTTACGTACTTGAACTCCTCTGAGCCTCCTAACATACCTACAAGGTAGGTACTTTGTTATTGTTGTTGTTGTTCAGTTGTGTCTGACTCTTCATGACCCCATTTGGAGTTTTATTGGTAAAGATACTGGAATGGTTTATAATTTCCTTCTCCAGTTCATTTTACAGATGAGGAAACTGAGGCCAACAGGGTTAAGTGGTTTGCCCAGGGTCACACAACTAGTAAGTACCTGAGGTCAGATTTGAACTCAGGAAGATGAGCACACCTAACTACAAGCCCAGCACTCTACCCACTGTATTACCCAGCAGACTCATAGTTATATAGTCAATCCTGGTATAGACAAGATTCAAAACTAGGACTCCTGACTCCCAGTTGAACCACATTCTCCTAAAGCACACTGCCTTTCCTGCTGGGGTCTGAGCCGGGGCTTATCCTGAACCACCCCAGACTAATCAGTTTTTTGAGCTATGTGAATGAGTTAAATTTGTCTAGTTAGATGTAGTCATCAACTGGTCTATGATCATCATTTTGCTCCACAAAAGCCCCCACTTCCCAGTCTTTATATATCCCTACAACTCCTTATAGCATTTTCATGAGAGGATATTGAGTCTGGCCTAACCACTGAGTCCCAGGCGTAGGTCCCCACTACCCACCATGGCAGGGAAGGGATCACAAGAGAGATCACACAGTCAGCTAAATGACACAGTACATAGAGTATGGCATGTGGGATCAGGAAGGCCTGAGTTCAAATCCAGCCCCAACTTCCCAGTTGTGTGACCCTGGGTAAGTCACTTAATCTGTCTGCCTCAATTTCCTCATCTATAAAATGAGATTGATTAATTAATTAATGAGATTAATAACAGCAGGGTTGTTGTAAAGATGAAATGAGATCAAATTTGTAAAATTCTTAAAACACTAGATAAATCCTAGCTATTGTTATTATCATTCATGCCCACTCATGTTCCCTTATGTTCAGCCAAATTCGTATCTAAGCCTTCCTTATGTTGTTCCTCAAAAATAAAATTTTCATTTCAAATACCATTGGTGGACTTAAGGCCCTTCTGAAAATGTCATGTGAAGTTTTCATGGAATTCTATCCTACACGATTAGAGTTGTAGTAATAATAATAATTAACATTCATATACCACTTAACTATGTGCCACGCACTGTACTAAGTGTTTTACAATTATTGTCTCATTTAGTCCTCTCAACAACCCTGGGAGGTAGGTACTATTGTTATCCCCATTTATAATTGAGAAAACTGAGGCAAACAGAGGTTAAGTGACTTGCCCAGGGTCACACAAGGAGTAAGTATTTGAAGCTGGATTTGCACTCAGGTCTTCCTGACTCCACCTAGCTGCCCCCAAAAGAAGTATTCTATCCTCACCGAATTAGAGCAAGCATCCCTGCAATCCCAGTATGGGAGATGAAATAACAAAATACTGTCCACTTTCATCCACAACTGTGACCCTAGGGACTGAATCCCAAAAGCCCCAAAATAACCCATTTCCTTCACTTCTCAGTGATATTTAGAAACCACTGGCTGGCACTTCATATTTCAGCTATTGTAAGATACAGCTAGTCACGTTTCATTCTTAATACTGCCAGAAGCATTATTTGGAGCAGATGTACACCATTATTCAGCTATAGTGCCCCTAGGCTATTCCTTATTTATAGCCTAAAGCCCCAGGACTTTCAATATGTTTGTACTGCTGTCAAGGCAGAGTAGTCACTGCCACATAGCCTGTAAGGTGGTGCAATTAGCCTAGTACTAGAAGCACCAATTCTGGTCAATGCATTGCCTAGACCAGATGCCATAGCTCAAAAAGAGTTTCTATGTATGAACCAGAAGAAGTTCACCTAGATCTGCATTATCTTCCAATGGAAGCCTGTCACCATTTGCCAAGAAGAATGTGGAGTTATGACTATAGAAGCTGGATTTGAAAAATAAGGCCATCCTGAACTAACCAATCTCTGCCATTGACACCTCTCTACCCAATTTGACCTACGGGTCCACAGCACAATCTGATCTGGATATGGGAAACTGTTCAATGAAAGATGTCCAAACCCTATATGGCTTATATGTCTATTGGTATATGTTCTTCTATTTGTTCAGTTCCCCTGCAGCTGGTCAGAATTCAATATTTCAAGACCTATTGGGTCAGTGATGTGCAGTTTGTCTTTCTGATATCTTCATTTACTTCCAGTACCCTGATGAATTGGACAGCTAGGTGATGTGGTGAACAGGGTACCAGTCCTGAAGTCAGAAAGCCCTGAGTTCAAATCTAAGGAAAAAGTGTCTGAGGAGAAAATGCCCAACAACAGATCTCAGACACTTACTAGCTCTGTAACCCTGGGTAAGTCACTTATCTCTGTTTTCCTCAGTTTCTTCATCTATAAAATGAGCTGGAGAAGGAAATGACATACCATTCCAATATCTTTGTCAACAAAATGCCAAATGGGGTCACAAAGAGTCTATATCTGTATCTGTAACTGAAATGACTGAACAACAACAATACCAATGAACAGGTCTGAATGGTGTTATAATACCTTTGCCCCATTGTTTGTTAACTAAATTGAAGAAATGCACTTTGAAAAAGAAAATTAAATTTCTGAGATGCCTGGGAAGTATATGGATACTACAGAAGCAAGATCAAAATATCTATGTGAGATCTGTCTGTTAAACTGGCAACAGCATTTTTATTAGTATAGTCCTATTAACTGCCCTTAATAACTAACATATATCAATCCCATACCACTTATGTGGTCAGTATCCCACATTTACAAGTTTACATGGACTGAACTTGTGCAGATGTCATTAGAGGTATCAAGTTTCAGACCAAGATCTTTTTTCAAAGTTCAGCAGAGGTGTTGCCTCCTCTGTGAAGCCTTCTCTGATTTCCCTAGTTATTAAAACTTCCCTCATTAAATTACTTTCTATCTGCTTACCTGTGTATCTGTTGCATGCCTACCTTGCCCCTACCTCTCTTTCCCAGCAGAATATAAACTACTTTGAGAGTAGATATTATTCTCTCTTTCTTTGTGTCTCTCTCTCTCTTTCTCTGTCTGTCTGTCTCTCTCTGTCTCTCTCTGTCTCTCTGTCTCTATCTCTTTCTCTCTCTCTTTCTTTCTGGAGACAGATTCTCCCTATCTAACCCAGGCTGGAAGTGCATTAAGTACTCAGGCAGAAGTTTTGACCTGCTGCATTTCTGACCTGGGCCAGTTTACCTCTTCTTAGGCATCCTGGTCGTCCCCCACTCCTAGGTGCTCATCATACTGGTGCCAGACTTAATGCATACACTGTATAGGCATCAGCCCAACTATAGCACAGAACTCCAAATTTCAATTGATCCACCAACCTCAGCCTCCCCAGCAGCAGGGATTGCAGGTGTGTGTCATCAACCCCAGTATTCATGATAAGAGGCACTTAATAAATGTTTTTTAACTATTAGAAGTATAAATACTTTATTTTGTACTACTCACATAATACTGTAATCAGCCCAACATTCAGAATTTATTGATGATGTACTACTCACTCAGCACTGTTCAAAGAGTTAAGGGGATACAAAGAAAATTAAGAAATGGTCGCTCTTTTCCTTGAGGTTCTCACCAAGTAGATGAGTTTAATGTGCACATTGTTTTAGAACTACAGAATCTTTGATCTGGAAAGGACCACTGAGATCATCTATTTCCATCCCTTCATTTGACAATAAGGAAACTGAGGCCTATAAAAGTGAAAAGAGTTGACCAAAAACAATCAAGGAAGTAGCAGAACTAAGGATAGTCTTGAAGTTTCCTGACTCCCAGGCTAATGTTCCTACAACTGTCCTAACACCTTCTTCTTGATTACACATCGTTTTCAGCATTGTTTTGTTGCTCGGTTGTGTCAGACTCTTGGAGACCCCATTTGGGGTTTTATTGGCAGAGATACTGAAGGGTTTGCTATTTCCTTCTCCAGCTCATTTTGTGGATGAGAAACTGAGGCAAATAGGGTTAAGTGACTTGCTCAGGTCACACAGCTAGTAAGTATCTGATTTGAACTCAAGTCTCTTTGACTCCAAGCCTAGTGCTCTATCCACTGCACAATGTAGCTGCCTTTCAGTATAGTAGCCTTAGGTAACCTCTCAAGGGCTTATCCTTATCTCCTAATTTCCCTGTTCTATATGACCCCTTCCTATTTCTAAAGTGATTATCACAGAGTGGTAGAAAAGGGGACAGAAAGTTACCGTTTTTAGTCCACCAACTCAATATCATTCAGCAACGTCCAGCAACAGTCAATAAAGTTTTTGGGATCTTGGGCAAAATTATGAGAAATTCAGCATTCAGGACTAAGGATGCGACACTCCCACTGTACTCGTCAGACCACATCTAGAACAGTTCTAAGCACCACATTCCAGGGAGGATGTTGATAAACTAGAAGCTGTCCAGAGAAGGAACAACTATGGTGGTGAGGGGCATTGAGTTCAGGATATATAAAAGGGTGAAGGAGCTAGGGATGAACCTGGAAAAGAAAAGACTTGGAGGGACATGATGGGTATTTTAAAGTATTTGGAAGTAATAGATTTCCCCCTCATTGGAAGTCTTTGGGCAAAAGTTAGGTGACAGCTTGTTGGATGTGTTATAAAGGAGATTCTTTTCCAAGTGTAGGTTGAATTATATGGCCATTGAAGGCCCCTCCAGCTCAGAAATTCTGTGATCCTATGAATCAGGAAAATTGGGGTTCAAATCTTGCTTCTGGTTCTTAGCACCTAGGTAACTGTGGGCAAGTCATTTAACCCCTCTGAGAATCAGTTTCCTCATCTGTAGTATGGGATAATAATACCTGTAGTAGCTGCTCATAAAATAATCATAGATAATTATAGCAAGGTGTCCAAATGAAATAAAATAAATAAGGGACTTTGCAAACTTTAGAGCACCATTTAATTTGAGTTATTATTATTATTAAATGAAAAACACAGGTTGAGAAGTTATAGCTAGGTTGTGAAATGCAATACTCAAAGGTTGAGCTCTTAAATCCATTAAACTATCAAAATAAATAAAATTAGGGGGTTAGGGAGTCGGGCTAGAGTCTAGTCACTAGACAATTTCTGACATTCCTTTCAGCTCTGACATTCTTTGGTTTTATATTTATGATACATGGGGAAAAGAATTCACTGTGGAGCTTTGAAGGGCCTGGTTCAGGGGTGGGGAATCTAGGGCCTTGAGGCCACATGTGGCCCTCTAGATCCTCAAGTTTGGCTCTTTAACAGAATCCAAACTTCACAGAACAAATCCCCTTAATAAAAGGATTTGTTCTGTAAAAGTTGGACTGTCAAAAGGCAGTACCCAAGGACCTAGGAGGCCACATGTGGCCTCAAGGCCACAGGTTCCCCACCCCTGGCCTGGGTAAATCAATGGAGAGTGAAGAGAATGCTTGTTTCATGGCTGAGAATTAAATGCAGCTTGACATTAGTGGTGGTGAGACTTGTGAGAAGGTTGCAGTATACCACATCCTGCACCACAAGTTGGAGGGTTTACACACAGTTAATAAGTGACTTGTGAAGATGATGCCAATAACATTGCCAACCGATGTTTTATAAGAAAAAAAGGCATTAGCTTTGGCTTCCACTAACTGTCTCTAATAACATTCCATTGCAACTTATTTCCTACCTAGTTCTTACATGGGAAAATAAATTATATTGTTAATGTTTCTATTCAACAATTACAGCATTCCCTTCCCACTCCCTCCTTTAGTTGATTTCAACATCACCTTGCTCTGAGTTATTTATCAGATAATTAGATGTTGGGGACAACCATTCAGCAGATGTACTGCTTAATTAAATACGATGGCACGGCATTCGGAAAAGGAGTAGAGGTGGTGAGTTCTGTCAACTTTCAAGCCTGGTCAAAATTCACAATGTTAATGTCTTACCTCTTAATTCTCTCAAATGTTCAGCAGTGACGTGTCTACACTCTACAGAACACTGTGCTAGGTGAAGAGGGAGATGGAAAATTTACACAACATAGTTCCTGTCCTCAAGGTGCTTACTAGCTGTATATTAGGGAGATAGACACCAACAGAGATAGCTATAAGCACATTTGATAGTTATAAAACTAAATCCTGTGTGAGGTGTGGGGGGAAAGCTTTAAAAAGCATACATCTCTAGCTGCCCCACCTCTATCCTTCTAAATGTTGCCTAAACAGGAGAGAGAGATTGTAGAGAAAGCAACTCCAGACTTTGTTATTCAATCGTTTCAGTCATGTCCGACTCTTTGTTGATCCCATTTGGGGTTTTCTTGGCAAAGATACCATAGGGCTTTGCCAACAAGGTTAGGTGACTTGCCCAGGGTCACACAGCTAGTAAGTGTCTGAGGTTTGATTTGAACTTAGGAAGATGACTCTGTCTGGCTTAAGGCCATATACTCTATCCACTGTGCCACCTAGCTGTCAATTTCTTCATGTCCATATTCAGACTGTCCCTGGGGGTTTTCTTGGCAAAGATACTGGAGTGGGTTGCCATTTCCATCTCCAGTGAATTAAGATAAACAGAGGTTAAGTGACTTGCCCAGGGTCACAGAGCTAGTTAGTGTCTGAGGCCAGATTTGAACTCCAGGCCAGCGCTCTATCCACTGAGCCACCTTGCTGCCTCCTGATTTGGAACTAAGAATCAGTAGAACTGTATTTTAGTCCTGCATCTGCCATTGATTACCTGTATGACCTTGGAGAAGTCATTTCCCAACCCTGGTGATCTATGATTCAGAGCTGTATTGTACCTTAGAGAAAAGAATAGAGATTAGAAGAAAATTACAGCAATGTGTCTCATTACAACAGTCCCACCCTGACCTATTTACACAATCCATTGATGCAGAAAATGGAAAATGACATCAACTTTGATCATCACTGTTCCAATCACAGTTTAACTGTATCAACTGATCTCCCTATTGGGATTTCACATTACTCTTTATGCACTTGACATGTCATTCAAACTGACCTACTTGTCACTGTTTCCCATACAGGGCATTCTGTCTCTTGCCCCTCTACATTTATATAGGCTCTTCCCCTTGCCTGCCCCTTCTCTTCACCTCCACCTCTTAGAATCTAGATCCCTTCAAGGCTTAGCTCAAATGCCACAACCCAGAGGAGACTTTCCCCCTGTCTTTCCAGTTGTTAATATTCTTCTCTGCTCTGACAAAGTACTTGGTATCTCTTCTTCACATATGCTGTATTTACTTATCTATGTACATGTTGTTTTAGAATATGAGCTCCTTAATGCCAGACTGTTGTTTGAGTTTTTGTTATTGTTTTTGCATCCCTAGCACTTACCATAATGGATGGTATGTAATACTAGGTATTAACTGCTTATCATATTCAATTGTAGTAAACTGGACCCAAGTAAACTGATAGAAAGCAGTTGCCACAAAGAAGAGGTTTAAAAAAAAAGCCCACAAATAGTTTCAGTGTGCCAGCACTTGATCTTGGCAAGCTAGAAGACATGGCAGTAAACGACAATATCAATTTAGAAGGCTCATTTTTTAAAAATACAGAAGAAGATGGCAGATATTATCAATATTACTGCTTCACCAAACAGTGAAAATCCATGGGGACTGGGGGGAAGAGGGACAAGGAACCCAGGGCACTGTTTGACTATTAATTTCCAAAAAGCTTGGCATGAAACCAAACTAAACCAGGTCGTTCAAAGATGTGGAAGAAGGATCTGGTTAGTTCTCCTCGGCCCTAGAGAACAGAAGCAATAGATGCATGTTGTTAAGAGGCAGATTTAGGTTGATGTCAAGGAGGGAGGTAGGGGGTTCCTCTCCATTTGAGGGCTTTAGGCAGAAGCAGGGTGACCACTGGTCAGACATGCTGTTGCTGGGATTCTTTTAGAGGTGTCAGATTAGGTGGATGCTGAAGTACTTTCTAGCTCTGAAATTCTGTGATTCTGAGAAGAGAATTTATAAATTATGTTCAAAGTTGTTGTTTAGTCATTTCAGTTGTGTCTGACTCTTTGTGAACCCTTTTGGGGTTTTCTTGGCAAAGATATTGGAGAGGTTTGCCATTTCCTATTAAGTGTCTGAGGTCAGAATTGAACACAAGAAGATGAGTCTTCCTGACTCCAAGCCCAGAGTTCTATCCACCACCACCTAGCTGCTCTAGACTGTAAGGTGAACAACAATCAGGCAGAATATAGAACAGATTTGCCAACCTGCATTTCTGACTGTTCTAATGAGATAAAAGAAAGCAAATAATACATGAGGTCTAAGCTGAAATACAAACAGAAAATCATCTTTTGCAAAAAAAAAAAACCCCAAAACTACAGAGAGTATTGTTGAGTTTTGGACAGTGAGTACCTTTTTGGAGGATCAAGAGGACAATAAGGACGAGGATTAAATGAGATGAGTTGGGGAGGGGGTTGTAATCTAGGGAAGGGACATCTCTATCAAAGTCTCAGACTACCTACCTGTCAATGATGATAGCCAAAGTCCTTAACAGACACTTCCGAAGGGTGTCTAAATTTCTGATAAAGAATAAACACCAATACCAATTTAAAACTTCCTCAGACAGTTCCAGTATCACCTGAATGCAATTATAGAACAGTAAACCTTTTGTTTTTATGAGGAAGTCTGTGACTCTGGGCTTTCTCACTGGAGATAACTGACATCCAGGCTGGGTAAAGGAGAGTACTTGGCATAATAAGCCCCAGAGATAAAGTGAGCTTCGGGTTTCTTTCCATCCCCTGGAACATACTCCGTTAAATACAAATAAGTAGGCTGGAGCTGGCTGGTGGGGAGGGGGTCCCCCTATATAACTAGATGTTAGTGGAGTTTTAAAATGTTTATTATTATTACAAGTATATGGATTAGGACTGGAGAGAAGTATTTACAGCATCAAATTATTTCTTTAATATTTCAATGCATCTGTGATCTCATCAGTCAATCAAGCATTGACTTGCTTGCAAAATCAAGCATTTAAGTATCAGGTACCATACTAAGACACTGGAGTGATATGTTATGGATATGTTTCAAAATGAAAATGAACCTGCCCCTTGCTTTTAAGGAGCTTAGAGGAAATTAGAGAAAATGATGTATACATATGTAAGTCTACACAAAAACATACAAAATTAATACAAAGTGACTGCTGAAGAAGGAAGCATTAGCAGCCAGGGAGATCAGGAAAGGCCTCATGGAGGAGGTAATGTTGAACCAAACTTTGAAGGAAGCCAAAGATTGATTTTAAGAGATGGAGATGAGGAAAGAGGAAACGCCAACCACTAGGACAGCCTGGAAAATCACTCAAAGGCAAAACTGGAAAACAGAATTTGTGGAATAGCAAACAGACCAGTCTGGCTAAACTGAAGAATTCATGAAAGTGAGAAATACTTAATAAGTCAATAAGGGTAGGATGGATCCAGGTTGTGAGGCACTTTAAATACAAAGTAGTGGAATTTGTACTTGATCCCAGAAGTAATAGGAAACCACTGGGGTTCATTGAACAGGGAAGTGAACTTATCCATAGCATTCAAAACTTCTCCATTTGCTGTAACCAATGGTTTTATGTATGGGAGCTGTGGTACTATTTGATGGTACCTATGTTTTCTTGGTATTAATTGTTGGGCCAAAATTAGCACAAACAGCAGAGAAATGATCTATACTTTGTTACATCTCAGCTTCAGAGGCTACATTGAGTGCATGATCATCTGCAAACAAAAAATCATGCATCAACACTCCCTCCACTTTGGTCTTGGCTTGTAACCTTTTTGAGTTGAAGAATTGTAGTAGTAGTGCAGTAGCTTGACCTTGATGCCATCTTTGTCCTCATTGAAGATGTTTGACAACGTGGCTAAAAACATCATGCTAAAAAGCAAAGGAGTAAGCACACAGCCTTGTTTCACTCCATTGGTGACTAGGAAAACATGAGAGCATCGTCCATTATCCAGAACCTGGGCAAGCATGCCATCATGAAATTGACATACAATACTGAAGAACTTCTCTGGGCAACCAAATTTTGATATAATTTTCCATAAGCCCTCATGATTGACAATATCAAAGACCTTGGCTGGATCTGCAAACATCGTTTATAGACCTCTCTTCTGCTCCTGGCATTTGTCCTGGAGTTACTGGGCAGCAAATACCATACTGACTGTTCTGAAGCCCTTTCTGAAGCCACACTGGCTCTCAGATAGATGACCTGCTTCCAGGTGAAGGATCAGCCTATTAAGGAGGATTCTGGCAAGAATCTTGCCAGCAGTGACTAAAAGAAAGACCCCTCTGTGATTATCACAGGACAATTCATTCCCTTTACCTTTGTAGAGATGGAAAATGGATGCATCCTTGAACTCCTGGGACATAACCTCCTCTTGCCATATAACCCAGAAAATTTCAGTCAGCTTTTGTACGTGCAATGGACTCCCCACCTTGTAAATCTCAACTAGAATAAAATCAGCTTCAGATGCTTTGCCACATGAAAGGAGCCTAATGGCATTCAACACCTCTTCTTCAGTTGGAACTTCAGCTAGGGAGGGATTGACTTCAACCTGAGGTAAATGGTCAATGCCTTCAGCATTGATTGATGATTGTCTGTTGAAAACACTATGGAAGTGCTCAAACCATTTCTCTAGCATCACGTCCTTATCACTAATCAATGTGGCTCCATCAGCACTGAGTAGAGATGCACCATAGGTCTTCAGCCCATAAGTAGCCTTCTGGGCATCATAAAAGCACTTTGGATTGTTACTATCAGCATAAAACTAAATTTCATCTGCCTTCTTACTGAGCCAAGAATCTGGAACCTCTCTAAGCTTTGCTTATACTTTACTTTTGATGGAATTAAATGCTGCCTTCTTAGAGATGGATGAACTATCCTGCTGGTAAACCCTGTGGAGTTCTCATTTTTTTCATTTAGCAGCTTCTGAATTTCCCCATCATTTTCATCAAACCAGTCTTGATGTTTTCGAGTGTTCTGACCCAGATGAGCAAATGCAGTGCTATACACCAAATCTCTGAAAGCTGCCCACTCCATTTCTGCTCACTGTTGCCAGCTATGTGTTCGCTCAACTTTCCCTCCAAGATAACAACAAACTTCTCACTCAGAGAAGCACTCTAATCTGTTGACATTAATTCTTCTGGTAGTAATTTGGCCTTGTGGCTACTGCTTTTGCTCAATAAGAATATTGGAGAAAATAAGTCTGTGATCAATTCAGCACTCTGCATCATACATTGCCTTCATCACTTTCACATCCTGTCTGTCTTTTTTTTTCTGTACAATGACAGTCTATTAAATGCCAGTGTTTGCTATGAGGGTGTATCCATGAAGTTTTATTGTGTTTAGGTAAATGGAAGACAGTGTTGGTGATGAGAAGGTCATGAGATGCACAAGTCTTTAGTAGTAACTGACTATTACTGCTGCTACTTCCAACCCCATTCCTCCCAAGCACTCCCTGCCATGTCTGGTATTCTGAGCCTACTCTAGCATTAAAGTCACCTAGAATTATAAGCTTGTCCTCTTTTGGTACATTGATGATAAGGGTCTCCAGGTCTTCATTAAATTTTTCTTTGACTTCATCAGGGTTCATCATGGTGGGAACATAGGCACTCATGATGGTAGCGTGGCATTTTCCTGCAAGTGGCAATTGCATTGTCATGAACCTGTCATTCACTCTTTTTGATGGGCATACAAGCTTATTGACTAGATTAGTTTTTATTGCAAAACCTACACCAGCTTCACAGCACTCCCCTTCACTGTGGCCACTCCAGAAAAATGTGTGTCTAACACTGACTTCAATAAGCTGGCCTTCATTTGCTCTCTTTGTTTCACTCCAGGCTGCTCATTAGATGCGATGCCTGCTGAGTTCTCTTGCAACAAGAGCTGTTCATCTTTCTGGTCTACTGAGTTCTGTGTTGTCTGTAAGTGTGGGCACATTCCACATACCAATGGTGAGTGGAATCATCTTTGCAGAAGTTTTTGTACGTTTTTTTGTGTTTTGACTGTAGGTGGGATCCCCACCTGCCATGGAAATCAGGCCAGGGTTGGGTAAGCGGACAATTTTTAGGGCACTTTTTCTAGCCCCTTCCTCACAGCAGGAGATGAGCAGTGCAATCCTTAAAAGGTTGTTTAGACACCCGGTGGACTGCTGAATCCCACTGCTGCTTCTAGTGAGTAGTTGACCCTATGGCATGGGCCTCCTGTGTGCAGGGTTGTGACCATAACTCCCAGTGTATCTGCACCTGCTGCTTAGTCACTTGCCTGTCACCACAGGACTTTGAGATAGGTAAAAAGGGTAAAAATTATATGAGTGATGTCTTTTGATCCATGCATAAATTGGATTTAAGTGAGGCAGAGATGCACGAAGTTGTTGGCCTTACTCTCTCTTCCAGAGTCCATCCAGTGGCAGGACAGAATCAAGATGACTGGTGATGGCTCAAGATGCAGTGGATGGCCTCTTCCATGTCTAACCAAGCTCTAAGCACTGCATAGTGCCCCTTCAGCTGCCTTCATGGCAGTTGGAACAAATTGTTCTCATCCGTCCATTTCACCAGGGGAAGTCTTCGCATGCTTGGGATAGACACCCCCAACTCACCAATAGGTTTGAGACCTCTTGGTTACCCTCAACCTGGTTTAGTCCACCTGCTGAAAAGGTTTACTGGGGTGTGGCCACTATGCATGCTATGACTTCTTGAAGCCACAGGTGAGAGTTAGGTTGGTCAGATAGACACGAAAGGTGGAAAGCAGCCCTGAAAAGGGCATGGCATCACTCACACCAGAGGTACTAGTCTCCCCTGAACATATCCTACACCCCCTAGCACATGGTAGGCACTGTATAAAGGCTTACTCTCTTTCCCTTCCCTAAAAGAATATGACTATCAAGTTTCAATACAAATTTTGTTAGAGACAAAGCTTTGTTTTTTTTAATTAATTAATTTATTTTTAGTTTTCAACATTCACTTCCATAAGCTTTTGAGTTTTAAATTTTCCCCCCTCCCTCTTCTACCCCCTCCCTAAGATGGCATGCAATCTACATATACATTCCTATTAAACATTTTCACATCAGTGATGTTGTAAGGAAGAATTAGAACCAATAGGAGGAACCACAAGAAAGAAGAAACAAAACAAAACAGAAGAAAAAAAAAGAGCAAATAGTATGCTTCAATTTGCATTCGGATTTCCATAGTTCTTTCTCTGGATGTGGATAGCATTTTCTATCATGAGACCTTTGGAGATGTTTTAGATCCTTGCATTGCTGAGAAGAGTTAAGTCTATGAAAGTTGGTCATTGCACAACGTGGCTGCTACTGTGTACAATGTTCTGGTTCTGCTCACTTCACTCAGCATTAGTCTGTACAAGTCTTTTCTGAAGTCTGCTGCTCATCATTTTTTATAGGACAATAGTATTCCATTACATTCATATACCACAACTTGCTTAGCCATTCCCCACTTGATGGGCATCCCCTTAACTTCCAATTCTTAGCCAATACAAAAAGAGTTGCTATAAATATTTTTGTACTGTGGGTCCTTTTCCCATTTTTATGATCTCTGGGATACAGCCCTAGAGGTGCTATACTGCTGGGTCATAGGGTATGCACATTTTTATAGCCCTTTGGGCATAGTTCCAAATTGCTCTCCAAAATGGTTGTATCAGTTCACAACTCCACCAACAATGCATTAGCATTCTAATTTTCCCACATCTTCTCCAACATTTGTCATTTTCCTGTTTTGTCAAGTTTGTTAGCCATGGTTTTTTTTTTTTGAAATAGAAATGTATACTATGAAATCATTCAATAAATATTTATTAAGCGCCTACTATGTGCCATTTATTAATCACCTACTATGTGCTAAGTGCTGAGGAGACAGAAAGAGGCAAAAGATAGTTCCTGCCCTTAAGAAACTTATAATCTAATGGGAGTGACAACATGTAAACAAATATATACAAAGCAAACTATATAGAGAAGATAAATAGGAAATAATTAAGAGAGGGAAGGTACTAGAATTAAGAGGGGATGGGAAAAGTTTCCCATAAAAGATGAGATTTTAGCTGGTACTTAAAGGAAGCCAGGGAAAACAGTGGGTAGAGGTGAGGAGGAAGAGCATTCCAGGCAAGGGGGATGGACAAAGATAATGCCCAGAGCTTTTCTCATATGACTGGGCTCTCCAGTTCTTGATTCTTTGTCCTATGTGATATCAACAACTTAAGGAAAGATGTCTCTTTATACCCTCTAAAGGAGTTCATATAACCTGGGGTATAGAGAGTGGCTACTGAAGGGCCACCTTCACTTTTGTTGGGAGGAGTTTTGGATATGAAGGTGAGAGGCTCTGGGTTTTAATCCTGGCTCTGCCACTTACTCTATGTGTGACCTTGGGTGATCCACTTAATTTCTTTGGGCCTCAGATTCCCAGCCTCAGTTTCCTTATCTGTAAGATGGGGATAAAATGTGTAGTGCTTAACTCACAGGGTTGTTGTGAGATGAAAATGAAATCAGGGAAATGCTTTGCAAACTTTAAAAATACTAAAAATACTGAATAAATACTTAAAAATAATAAATAAAAATGCTAAATAAATACAAAATAAAAATACTAAATAAAAATACTAAAATACTAAATACCAAATAAAATACTAAATACTTATAAAGTGCTTATCAACCAATAATCCTGTGAGATTGTAGTACACACATTAGTATCCCCATTTTACAAATGAGGAAACTGAGACGAAAAGAAGTTAAGTTACACAGCTAAGATATGGGCAGGTCAGGACAAAATTTGTGAGAAGTCGAGCCAAGACTAAGCACAGGGCATTATACCCAAGTCTTCTGCCACTCTTGGTTCTCTTTCCACCAGACTCTATCACAGGTTAGACTTTTAAGACATATTCATATGTACACAAAGCTAGCAGTCAGCATCAAAAGTGCCACATTCAATCTAGCAGAACAGTGATATGTTCATGTGTTTCTATTTGTATGAAATGCTTTCCCACTAATTGACTGTTTCAAAACCACTGAACTAATGCTAGAGAGATTCACCTGTTCCCAATTTAACACCAGGCAATTTAAATGGGTGTTAACCAAAACCCTGGTAGTGTTATGAACTTATACATTAATTGCTTCCTGTTTGGAAAGTACTGTTTAAACCTTTCTTTAATTGATACCACCATGGGGGTTTTTTTTTAATGTAAAATCTTCTGATCTGAAAATTTTTTCCTATTTTTTTTTTCTGGTTTGAAGAATAAATCACATGGAAGATGTGAAAATCACTTCATTTCTCTAGGAATCAGTTTCCCTATCTATATAATGAGAAAGTTGGACTTATTTTATTTCTAAAGCTCCTTCCAGATCTAAATATCTGTGGTTATATTCTCTAACTAAAAAAGGCAATACTTTGCTATTCCAGCTCTCGGGTTCAGTAGGACTGACAGACCTGATGACAGTTAACTTGGGAACCTAATCCCTAAGTGTAGGTTTATAAAATCCGGAAAGGGAATCAAGTGAACTCCAATCCACTTGACCAGTGACACTGGAAATGGGCCTCCACAGCCTTCCTTAGTGCATACCTAATGCATTAAGCATTATTTAAAGGAAGAGGGGGTGGGGAGTAAAAAAACTGGCCAAAGCATTTTACCAAGGATTTTCCCCTTAATTCTTAAATAGCATACTGAAGGGAAAGAATTAATCTACTTCTGATTAATTTACATTTAACTTATCGAAATGGTATTTTGAAGGCTCTGCTTGATATTAAGACTTCCCCCAGAATCTCTTAGCTAGTTGGTAAAGCCTTTGTTCTTAGGAACAGGAAGCCACCTTCTGCCATGAATGAACTCCAACCCCCGAAGGTTTGAAATGAAACAAACACCAAAGCAAGAGAGGGCTATAAGTTGATAATCCACAATTCAAATGGTCAACACCTTCACTGCCTGCATTTTTATGGCAATCTCATCTTCTTGATCCCTTTTACATGAGCTATGTTTTCATTTATAGTTATACCTCCAAACTCAAAGCAGCATATAGTCAGTCATGCAGAAATATTTGTTCTATTTCCTTGGTTACAGGGATTGTTTGTGGATTGCATGCTATCAAGGCCAACTGATCCAAATGCCATCTGTTTTAAGGGAACTGCTCATGTTATTTTGTGGAATCTGTGCAATTTACATATTTCTGTTTCAATACTAAACTTCAGTCCTGTTTTCTTATTCTAGCAGTATCAAGAGAATCCAATCCTACAGGCTAATACTCTGGAAATACCTTGTAGTAATACCATATTTCACCACATAATCATCGTACCCTGTTTTTGCTTTTGTTTTGTTTTGTTTTGTTAGTCCAAAAATTGGCTTACAACCTTTCATCTAGTAATTGTTGTATGGTATAATTCTGTTTGTCGTGCTGTTTCAAAGGTAAACAGAGCAGCAATGTATTCACCAGTGGCATATGGATATGCATTTATCTCTTCCACATTGCAAGCCAGGTGCCTAGGATTCTCATTGCACACACATTGTCAGAATATTTCCAAAAGCTAGCTTGTGTGGTTTGTTTAGAGCGCTGCAGTACTAATGGTATCCTCACTCAACCCAATGAACAACCGTAGGCTTAAGGGGAGCAGGCAGCCAGGCGAAGCTGCCATGAGTAAGTCACATGATATGGTAAGACTTGCATATTCCGTCCCTAGCTAAACTGTATAATTCGTCTGCCAGTGATACATTAATGTGCAAAGTATTTCTTTCTGATTATGGGTAAATATAAAAACTATTCTGTGGGCTTCAAGCTGAAAGTGATTGTGTTTGTTGAATAGCATGGAAACAGAGCTGCAAAAAGACAGTTTTCAGTGAGTGAAAAGTTGGTGTGAGACTGGGAGAAACTAAAAGACAAAATACGCACCCAATTTTAAAAGCTTCGCATAATAGTCCAACGCACTTTTTTGCAAAAAAATTTGACATAAAATCTGCAATGATTATGTGGCGAAATATGGTAAACCAATATGTACATAGGAAGAAGAAAAACCAAATATTGACCAAAAAATCCAAAGAGTAGTTTCTCTGCTTATAAAGGCTCAACCTCATCTCTAGTTAAGCACTACCTCTCAAAGTAGCTTAGTCAAAGACTGTACCTTGGAGGCGGGATTAGAGTTGATTTTCAATTCTTCAGACTATTCAAAGAAATGTTTTTGAAAAGTGAAAACCAACCCACAAATTTCTCTTCTAGCTGCATCTCTGGTTCTGTTAGTGATATAAAGTTTCATCTTGGGATTGGGCATCAAATTCTATCATTTTTGAGCAGATAACAATCTTTTATATGGTACTTATAATAAATGAAAATTTGTAGAATTTATCTTCCTAATTAATATAGTACTGTTTGGTGTGATAGAAATTAAATTAGACATAGTCTATACCCTATAGATAGTTACGTACTTAAGTTTGGTGCCCAACGCTTCATTAAACACTGTCCTTGTCCTATGGACTCAAAATCAAAATTTGTTCCAGAAGATCTCAATGCAAGGAGAGAATGGGAATTGGCATTGAAAAACACTAATTGAAATGTTTTACATTTTAGTAGCACTCTCAGTTTTCATTTGAAGTTTAAAAAAAAAAAGCATGAAAGTCTCTGATCAAAGGCCTTACAGGTTTGTAAAGTATTTTTGTTTAGAAATCTCTTTATCTCTAAAGAAAACTAATAGTTGAGGATATGATGGGAATGGGCTGAGGGGTGCAGAAGTGTGACTAATGGAACAGGCACTTAGCTGGGAGGCAGGAGACCTGGGTTCGAGTCCCTGCTCTGCCAATCACTCTCTTTGGGACTTTGAAAAAGTCACTTCATCATTCCAATCCTCCCTTTCTCTGAAAAGATAAGTAACAACACAAAGCATCGTGTGTTCAAGTGTTTTGCCCATCATAGATACTTAAATGTTTGTTGAGTTGTATTGAATGCAGGGCCAAGGGACTTCAGAGTCCAAGATGGATCACTTCTAGCTGGGGCTGGTGGGGGGGGGGAGGGTGTGACAGGGTGGGAGGGATACCTTGTTCAACCTCTAAGATCCATTCCAGCACTAAAATTCTTTTCTGTGGCCCAGTGTTTCTCTCCTATATGACATAAGTGATGAAACATTGGAAACTTTACAAGTAGTAACGAGATCATCTTTAAATGTATTTCTAAAAACAAAATATATTGGTCATCAAAGGTTGAGGTCCAAGTTTCAGTATCCTGAGAATGCATGGGGTCATAGATTGGGAGCTAAAAGAGGTCTGTAAATGAAGGAGTAAATGAATGAATTCGTAAAGGTGGGGGGAGAGGGGAAGAGGGGTGGACAGGGACTGGACAATGACAATGTTGCCCTCAGAGGATATGCAGTATGCTCTGCCTATAAATTGACATGGGCTCCAGTTCCTATATCTCCAATTTGGTATTCTTCTGACCCCTCAAAGCTCATCAGATCATAGACATCTTCAATACTCACCTACAAGTAGGAAAAAAAAAGATGCAAAAAGGCAAAAGCAATAGAGGGCCATGTGATCAGGTTTCCTGTTGACCCAGGAAATGAAAGTAGGCTCTTGGTGCTGATGTTTCCTTTGAGCAACAGAACTGGCTCCAGATGGGAGAGAGGCCCAAGGCCCCTCCCCGACACTGATGTCCACTGAACCTTGTCCTTACTTACTTCCAGACAAGGAAAGAGAGAGGGTATTTTGCCTGATGGGTAGCTGGTACCTTTTTTCACTGGGTGGCACAATGGATAGAGTGCTAGACCTAGGGTTAGGTAGACCTGATTCAAAATCCTGATCAGACACACATTTAACTGGTAAACTAAGAGCCATTAGAGGACTCAGGAGTGATATAACATGGTTAGAATGGTGATAAGTGATTTATCCTCCCTTAGTTTCAGTTTTCTTTACATATGTTAACTCATTTGATCCCCACAACACATCTGTGAGGTAGGTGCTATTATTTCCTCCATTTTCAGATAAGGAAACTGAGGCATGGAGAAGTTTAAGTGACTTGCTCAGGGTGTCTGTGACAGGATTAGGAACTTAGGTCTTCCTCCCTCCAAATACAATACTCTATCCATTGCACTACCCAATACTTCAAGTTTTTACTACTGCTCTGACTTCTCTTTCCTCTCTTCACAGGCTCAACCCTATAGTTCAGTAGGATCCAAGCATTTTAATGTTGTGCCTCATCAATAAAAATTTGTAAGTATTTATGTATATATATTCATTTATTTATAAAGTATATATATGTACAATGTACTAATGATTATGTACTATAAAACTTGAACAAAAATATAAAAGGATGAAATAAAGCTTTATTAATGGTACAAAAATATTTTTCTGTTATGAAATTATGCTTAATAATGGCATTTTGGTGAGAGCAATGTGACTGAATGTGCTTCATTATCATTATTTAATGTCTTAGTTTCATATTTTGAGATGCAGAAAATCAAAGGTCTGGTTCTCAGTTAATTTCATTTTAAACACTTGGCTTCTGTAGTTATCAGAAAAACAATTTTAAGAATCACTGGACTCTCTGAACGCCATGATCAAAAAAACCCCCCAAAACCTATTGTATTGTGGCTTATGTCCCTCTACTCCCCTGCATGAAGTCTCCATTCTAGCAACTATTCAACTAACTGTTCTCCCATCATACCTTGTGCTTTAAATCCTTTATAACTTTACCCATATTTTCTTATATGTCCCATATAACCCCTCTGGGCTACTTCCCTAATCCCTGATCTCACAGATAAGCTAGATCTCAGATGGCAGTCGACTACTTCTCCTCTAAGCGTTCTATTATAAGGTGACCTTTATAGGTTGGAGTTTCTAAGACCACAGAGTTCATACGTCCCCATTCAGTGTGCTCCTCACTATTAATCAACCAGCTGACATCAATTAGCTTTTACAAAAAAGGAATTTACTGAGAAACTATAACAAGAAAAGTAGTTATAAAGCAATCTCTCCAAAGTGAAAGCACACTTTATTCTTGAAAATTCACAAGGCTCCTTGTGAGCTCAAAACTTAAAGAACCGTACTAATGAGGCACATGTGTAGACTGCACAGAAGATCAAGGTTTCCTGAAGACCCTTAAAGTTCCCACCAAGTTTGCTTTTGAGAGTGGCAACAGGAATGGAGGAGCCCCTTTCTTGTTCATGTATTACATAGCACGGAAACTGTACAGTGTTCATTTCATAACTTAGCCATAGCTACAATTTTATCTAGCTGGTTGGTAGATAAACCAAGGGTTTATTTAACCAACAGAACAATATTAGGGATTCTGGTACTTGGGACAAATTCAGTTGGAAATGGAGAGACAGAAACAACAGGGCATCTTTAGGCTAATGGGCAAATTTAGAACATTCTGTCTGATGCAGATTCTCAGGTCAGGAAAAGGGGTTGGATGGCAGAAGGAACCCTGAGGGGACTGGAAATGCTGGGACTTGAAGAGGGAAGAGGAAAACACACTTCCATATACTTCCTCTTCCTGGGGTCCCAACATCAGGGCATGCATCCTTAGCTGGTCCTCTGAGAAGAGACTGCTCCATGTTGTCACCCTGGGAAGAAGGACAGGAGAGGACCTTGCTCTTCAGCAAAGTCCTGAAGCCCTGGAAAACCCCTTGCTAGTTATGACTGTTAATCAGATCTCCCTATTGTCTACTTTATACACACAAGTGTCATTATTGTTACTATTTTCTATTTTGGCCTCATTTTTGGACTAAGCCAGTGACATGCGAGAGCCCAAATACTCATATAGCCATATTTTTGTATAATAACCCCTTTCCAGGCAGGTTTGGCAATTCCCTGAAGGACAGCCCTGTGATGCTACTTTTGTGCAGTGAGACATAACTCCTAATTGGCTGAGAGACCTTTAAGCTTCTGTGTACAGGGTATGTTTTACATGTAATTGAGAAAAAAGAAAATAAAAACATTCTTTAAACTGCACTTTTATTGATGCTTTTTTTTTTTATTTACTAGAAGAAAAAAATTAACCCATTTTGTATTGCCTGAAAGTCATTTTCTCTGGTTAGGGAGCTGTTCAATAAATTTGTCATCAAAAGAGGATTTTTCCTTAAAAAGAGGACTGACAAATGTACAAAATATTTATAACTCTTTATGAAGCAATAAGTTATCATCCACTAAATGACTTGATCCACTTGTTGAATAAATGCTTATTTAATCTGATCCAGTTCTTCAGAGCGGCCCATTCACACCTGGGCAACAGTGTATTTAAGGAAACATATTCTTTTGTGAAAAGAACACTCACTAGGAGATAGGTTCTTTAGTTTTGGTGCACAAAGTGACAATTCTGAGGATATAGGCCAGGTCACCAGATATACAAGCCAATCCCTACATACCACTATTGTCCACTTTGCCAGCATCAAAGGAAGATGCCACCTACTGCACAGGCGCTGGGGACATATTCAGCACAATACCCATCCTCCCTACCTCCCCTCCTCCCTCCTTGAGAAGGCAAGCACTTGGATAGAGATTATACAATGTGCAGTCATGCAAAACATTGCCTAGAAGTATAAATGACCTTTCTATTTGCTTTAGATGTGGTTCGTGAAAAACTTGTTTAGGAGTCTGTTTTCACTGTAGATGTCTGGAGAGTACCTCTTCCTTTCCCCCTTGTAAATGTCTGAGCTACCTTCCAAGCACCCACTTCCTACCTCTTGTCCCAATTCTCTCCATTTCTTGGGCCATCTCCAGTCATCTTGATCTATAACTTGCCACTGGATCCAGACGACTCCAGAGGAGAGAGTGAGGCTGGTGACTTTGCGCAGCCCTCTCTCACTTAAATCCAATTCACTTGTAAGTCATGTTATCACCTCCCTGATGTCATGGTCCTCTTCGACAATGAAGGACAAACAGCAACAACAACTGGGTATATGAAGGAGAGAGACTTTGAGAGAGAAAAGCAGAGTCTGAGCGACAGAAAGGGTGAGCAAGACAGGCATGGATTTTTGAATGGCTGATAGAAACCTCCAGAGCCATATACATAGAGGGGACATCTGCCCTCCAACATATAACTTGATTCCCAGCACCTACAACACCGGAGACAGTTAAGAGGAGACTTCTCTGGTGAGATTAGTATCACCTTAGTTGAGCTGAGATGTTTTTTCTTGCTCCCAACTTAAATAGCTCATTCACTCTTCTGTATTTTGTCCTCTAACCTAATAAGTATAATGTCCTCAACTTCTATTTTGCTAACTGACTGAATAAATATGTTTGCTTGCTATTTGTGAGTTTCTTTTACACAACAAGTACTCGTAGGAAGGAGTTAAGCTGGCCAAACGTAGGCTAATTGTTATCTTCCCCTTTGGAACAATCAGGGGAAAAAATAATTTTATGCTGGACCCCTAAAAGAAAATCATGCCCCTAGACTGCAAATATCTGATATGATTCTAGTCCATTACCCCTCTTGGAGATAAGAAAATGAAGGAGTGAGCTTCTCCTCTACCCAAAGGTAGAAATTGCACTCTCCCTTGGAGACAGGCAATGGGATATTATAGATCTTACATATCTAAATATACCCTTCCAATACAGGCCACTCCAAGTCCTTATGAGCTTGTTGATCTCTAATACACTTGCAATGTCAAATCAAGAGTTAGGACAAGCCCAGGAAATAAAATCTCAACAAGTATGTGAAAAATATAAGAAAAAGGGCTCAGGATTGCAGCCTACATTGGAAGGGAAGAAAGAGAATGAGGAGAACACAGTAAAGAACAAGAAGCTTGTAAAACACTTTGCAAGAATTTTTTCATTTGATACTCAACAACCTTAGGAGACAGGTTCTATAATCACCTCTATTTTATAGATGAAGAAACTGAGGGATACAAGGAGTTAAGTGATTTCGACAGGGTCACTTCAGTATCTGAGGCTGGATTTGAACTCGGGTTTTCCTAACTCCAGTCTGGCATTCTATCTAGTGCACCACCCAGCTGCCTCATAGTATGCAGGGGTGGGGAACCTGTGGCCTCCAGGCCACACGTAGCCCTCTAGGTCCTCAAGTGTGGCCCTTTAACTGAATTCAAACTTCACTGAACAAATCCCCTTAATAAATGGATTTGTTCTGTAAAACTTGGACTCAGTTAAAAGGCTGCACCCAAGGATACCCCTGGATAATATTTTCCACCCTTTTTATCTGATGATGATGCCACTGACATGATTGCTATCTGTGCATGCTGAAATGTGACTGAAATGACCAAGGCAATGAAACTATACAAACATTTATTAAATAATTTCATTCAAGGAATTGTGTTATGTACTGGGGATACAAAGGCAAAAAAAAAAAAAAAAAAAAAAAAGCTGTCCCTGTCTTCAAGGGGCTTGTGTTCTGTTTGTAAAAAACCAAGTTTTTTTCTACCCTATACAACTACTACTCTATGATTGGCTGTTGTTTATTCTTTGTTTCTGATACTTAGATTCTCAGTCAGTCCCAAGTTTTTGCTCAAAGAAAGCTGCCTTAATCTTGATTGCCACATGGAAGTATAGTTTGCTTGCTATTTTTGATTCCCAGCAGTCCCTGCTTTTCCATTGCATAAAGCTGTGCCTCCAGGCAATCTTAACCTCTGATGTGTTTCTTTTAGCCTTCAAGCTTAAAGCTCCCTTTACAATAACTACAGTTGCTCTGATATCCTGCTATGATTCTGAATATTCACCTGGCTTGGTAAAGTTGTTGTTAGCATCACTCAAAACCACCTATATTCTAGGACTCCATATTTGTTGTCCGACCACCTGTTAGTAAATAAGGGTCTTAAGAAATCCTCAAGAAATCAGGTCATGTTTGCTCTAGGTTTAGATCCTACAGTGCAAAGAAACTATTCTTTCCCCTGGGTATGACATTTCAACTGAGTGGAGCCTGAGAAACACAAATTTAGACTATCTCCTGTCTTTGTGATCTGACCATCCTAAGCCATTTCCATGGTCAATTTTTGTCACCCAGAAACACATGAAGAAAATGCCCTGGGTTTAAAGTTAGAGGACAGGGGGTTCAAATCTTGCTTTCCATTAATTGGGCAAAAGTAGCTTGGTACCAAAGGAAAGACTGATTCTAGAGACTTGAGTTCAAATCCTAGACCTGACACTTACTAGATATATTACCATGGAAATGTCACTTCACCTCTCAGGGCCCCAGTTTCCTCATGCATAAAATGAAGGGAGTGGATTGGTTGACTTTTGAGATTTCTTCTAGACCCATAATCCTAAAAGTCCTCCACTCAGAGGCCCCTTTCCTCTTAGATACACATAAACAGGATGCTCTTCTTAGGGTCAAGCCTAGCTGCATGGGAGCCTAGAAATATATAAATTTACACAGATGGACAAGCCAGAAGAGAATTTCATACCATTGGTTACATGGGAAAGAAGCTGTAAATGGGAATCTTAGGTAGTCTGTCTGACTTAACTTAGTACCTCAGTCAGAATATATCACACATGTGGCTAACAGAGCAGTTTGTGAACACTTTAATCATTTAATGCCATTAATGCCCCAGATCCATACAATCATTTCCCCAAGGGCAACAGTAATACGGAAATTCCCTTTTGGGTGTTCAGTCAAGTTGACCAAACCCCATAGGGAGCAAAGAAAACATTCAGATGAGGGTGGAAAAACCCAAACTCCATAAGACACCAGAACTATTACATACCCCAAGGAAACCTGCTTCTCTATCACTCCCATACTTAATTCACTCAGATGTTCACTCTCTTGCTGAAAAAAAAAGTGATGGAATCCTAGTTTCTCAACCACAAGCAGTATTCTTCTTCAAGATTCTCCTATGATATGCCCTATAAGCAGTCATCATTCCCCATAAAGGAAAATTGAAGAGAGCTGGACATAAGGCTGTCAAGCCCTGGATGTTAGTAAATTACCTGCTAAGCTGAGGCAGCTGGCTACTCTCACCCCTATCTGCACCTGCTAACACCTGTAGAAATGATGCTGTGCTTATGTACTCAGTTCCCTCTTGTCTTTCCCAAACTGATAGCCCTTCTTGCTTCCTGAGACTGTGTGATGGGCTCAACTTTCACCAACTACATGAGGTTTTATTTTTCTTCTGTTTCTCATGTGGGTGTTTCACAACAAGATTGCTTTTTAGTCATGTAGAAAATTGTACATGACCATAGATTTGTAGTCCTTTTGTATGGTACAGGACTTGTTCCTCTATTCCTGCCCAACTTGTCCTATTGGTCCTTGGTGGCTTTTTGAATTCAATTTTCTACTGATTCATCTGACCACATACCTTCTATCTCCTGCTGTGCATTCCCTCTGAGGGGAGGTGACTCAGCTTCCATCTGTACCAACTCAAGGCAACTTCTACCTCCTGATGCCCTCAACCACCTGATCTCCATACAAAGAGGATGACCTTCCCCTTCATCAGCAGCCTTCCATCCCCTGCTGTGCCTGTCCCCTGAGTGAAAGGAACAGGAATGTGGGTGGGGAGTGGGACTTCTATCACTTGCTATGCAATTTCAACTTCTATCTCCTGCTATTCTGTCTCCTGCTATTCTGTCTCCAGCCAAATCTCCAGCCTCCTCTGGGAATATGAGTAGTGCCTTCCATTCAATGATTAACATACTTACACCTGGTCATACCCTACACATCTGTGACTCTGAACCCCTGTAGTTCTTCATTTGAACACCATTCTCTATCCCTCAATTTCCAATTACTTACTACTATTGCTCTCAATCCTTCTGTTCCAAAGTCCAAATTAAATAATAACTACTCCTTCCACTGTGCCCTTTGGAATGCCTGTACAATAGGCAATAAACTTGCCTTCATCTTAAATCTTTTCTTCTCCCATTACTTCTGTCTTCTAGGAATCACTAAGACCTGGCTCCATACTGATGACACAGCTCCCTGGATATTCTTTCGAGTATTAACTGCACCTTCACTCATTCCCCTCAGCTCACTGATGAAGGTGGGGGAGTTGGAACACTTCTTGCTCCCCATTTTCACTTCCTGGTTCTCCCCCTACCTCCTTCACTTAGTAAACTCTTCTCTTTTGAGAGCCATACATTCCGCATCTACCATCCAATCAAAATCCTGGTAGCTATTGTTTACAGACCCCCAAGTCACTCCCCTTCCTTCCTCAATGAATTTAGTACCTGGATCACAATTTTTCTCTTCTCTCCAACTCCTGCCCTCATACTAGGGACTTCAAAACACATACTGACTCTCCTTCAAACACCCTAACCATTTAGTTACTCCACCTACCTACTTCCCTACTCCTTCAACCCATCTTAGCTACACACAAAGATGGTCATACCCTGGATTTTGCCATCACCCACAAATATACCACCTCCATGTTCAAGAATTTTGAAATTCTCTTATCTGATCAAAATCTACTGGTTTTCCACCTCTCCCTTTGCCTGCCCTTACCAAACTCTACTCTTTTTTCACACTGTGACCTCCAATCCTTCAAGGGGCCATCTCCAATCACCCTGATCTATAATCTTGCCACTGGACCCAGATGGGTCTGGAGGATAAAGTGAGACTGGTGACTTTTCACAGCCTTCCCTCGATTAAATCCGATTCACTTGCAAGTCATGTCATCACCTTACTGATGTCATGGTACTCTTTGAGGACAAAGGACAAACAACCACCTGTGAGTAGTCCAAGCTGCCCTGCTGGGGATCCAACTGGCCAGTTCCAGTTGGACAATGCAGCTCCTTCCTTCCTTCCTTCCTTCCTTCCTTCCTTCCTTCCTTCCTTCCTTCCTTCCTTCCTTCCTTCCTTCCTTCCTTTCTTCTTTCCTTCCTCTCTCTTTCCTTCCCTTTCTTCCCCCCCCTCCTCTCCTTCCTCTCCCTATGTCCATGTAGAGTATCATACCCTTACCTGCAGGTGCTATGCCCAAAGGAATGTAAATTTTGATGGCTGAAACCTAGAAAGATATCTTGGGCTGGCTGGATTTCTTTCTATGACTTAAACCCAATTCACTCTGGCTCTCATTGATTGGCCAGCAACAGTTCCCAGCCCAAGCCTGCTTAGAGGTCAATGTTTGGGCTGGGATGGCTCAGAGCAAATGTAAATAGTAACTGTTTCTGTTTTGGCCCGAAATCCTGAGGGTCTTCCCCTCCCAGACTGATTTTTTTTTAATCAGGTAAAAGAGGCTATTCCTTGGCTCATTTCTTACCTAGCCTTAATCACTGAATGGGTGTTGCCTCAGTCAAAGTGAAAACTCCAAAAGACTTTAGTTTAAAAAGGCCAATACCTCTCACTGCATCTGGGGCCATCTCCAGTCATCCTGATCTATATCTTGCCACTGGACCCAGATGGTTCCAGAGGAGAAAGTGAGGCTAGTGACTTTGCACAGTCTTCCCTCACTTAAATTCAATTCTCTTGCAAGTCACGGCATCACCTTCCTGATGTCATGGTCCGGAACAAAGAACAAACAATGACAACAATCCAATCTCTCAACCCTTCTGTTCTCTTCAAGGCTTCACCCCTGAACTAGATACCTTCTTCTTGTTTCCCATCTTGAGCTCCTGGTGAACCAGTTTAACGCTATACACTCCTGTTCCTATAAGTCCCTGGCCCCATTACCATATTGCCAATTTCTTCCTTTCAAGCTTTAGTCTTGGATGATTCCCACCAACCTCTGTCTTCACTACTATATATATGGAGAAAGGTGGAGAAAATCATGCAACTATTCTAACTGGGTTCACTACAGATTTATATTACATAACCTCAACTGAGCTCTCACTTCCACTAAGCAGCCCTCCTATACCTCCCTTATCAATTCACTATCCCACTTTCCACACACTTCTTCATCCCTCTTCAAACTTCTCATGGCTCCTCCCTCCCTTTCATCTGAAAACCTTGCTTCATCTTTTACAGAAAAAAAAATTGAGGCCATTTGCATGAGCTCCCCCTTCTCCCTTCTTACTCATCTTATATGACTCAGATGTCTTCTGCTACTATCTCTTCCACCTCTGTCTCACATAAAAAGGTAGCCCTACTCTTCATCAAGCAAACACTTTTATCTGCACAATCAATCTCATTCCCTCCCATCTCCTCCAACAGATTGCTCCCTTTGTCATCCCCACTTTTTCACATATCTTTAATCTTTCCTGGTCTACTGGATGCCTCCCTACTGCCTACAAACATGCCTATGTCTTTCCCATCCTCAAAAAACTCTCATTCGATCCTTTCCACCTAATATCATCCCATCTCTCTTCTGCCTTTCATGGCTAAATTCCTTGAGAAGTCCGCCTCCAATAGGCGCTTCTGTCTACTTCCTCTCCTCTCACTGTCTTCTTAACTGACTCTAATCCAGCTTCCAACATCATCATTCCACCAAAAACTACTCTCTCCAAAACTACCAATGACCTTTTAATTGCCAAATCCAATGGTCTTTTCTCAACCCTCATTCTCCTTGACCTCTTTGCAGACTTTGGCACTGCAAATAATAATAATAATTGATAATCTTTTCTCTCTAGATTTTTGGGACACCATTCTTTTCCAGTCCTACTACCTATCTTACTATTCCTTCTCAGTTTCCTTCGCTGGATCCTCAGAGAGATCGTGCCCACTAATTATGTTTCCCACAGGGCTCTTTCCTGGGTTCTCTTCAGTTTTTCCAGTATACTACTTCAGTTGGTGATCTGATCTCATCAGTTCCCAAAGATTTATTGATCATTTCTATACTAATGATTCTCAAATCTACCTATCTAGCCCTAAACTCTTGCTGACCTTCAGTTTTGCATCTCCAACTTTCTTCAGACAGATCAAATTAGATATCTCATAGATATCTTAAATTCAGATTGAACTCATTCTCTTTCCCCCTAAACCTGCCCCTGCTCAAAATTTCCCTGTTACTATCAAGTGCACCAATATCCTTTCAGTTCCCCAGGCTCACAACCTACGAGTCATCCTTGAGTCCTTGCTACTTCTCACTCCCTTAACCAATTGGTGGCCACTGCCTGTCAATTTCACCTTTGCAACATCTCTTAAATACACTCCCCTCTTTCCTCTGATACTGTTACCATCCTGGTACAGCCTGTCATTGCCTCACAATTAGACTATCAAAATAGCCTTTTGGTGTCTCTGTCTCTGCTACAAGTCTCTTCCCATTCCAACCTATCATCTATTCAGTTGCCAGAATGATTTCCTAGAGCACTTGTCCAACCATGTCATCCTCCTATATTCAATACACTCTGTTGTCTTCCTATTACCTCAAGGATAAAATACAAAATCCTCTGTTTAGCATTCAAAGCTCTTCCTAACCTAGTGCCCTCCTACCTTTTCAGTCTTCTTACACCTTACTACTCACTGGGTATTATTCAATTCAATTACAGTGGCCTCCATGTTGGTCCACAAAGAAAACACTCAATTTCTCAGCCCTGGGCATTTTCTCTGACTATCCTCCATGACTGGAATGTTCTTCCTCCTCATTCTACCTCCTGCTTTCTTTCATGTCCCAAAAAAAAATGCCACCTTCTACTGAAAACCTTTCCCTATCTTAATTCTAATGTCTTCCCTCAGTTGATTATTTTCAATTTATCCTGCATATAGCCTTTTTTGTACATAGCTGTTTACTTGATGTCTCCACCATTAGATTGTGAGCTCCTCCAGGGCAGGAACTGTCTTTTGCCTTTCTTTATATCTCCAGTGCTTCACACAGTGCCTGACACATAATAGGCACTTAATAAATGCTTATTGATGGACTGATTCATCCCTTGCATATCATTCAACAATGTACTATTGAAAGAGCCATCTGGTTGCTTTATTATAGTGCTTTTTACTCTATTTTGCTTATTCTATTTTTGACAATGTGAAGTTCTTTCCTTTACCTTAAAGATTCTGGATCTTTCCTCTAGCTATGCAGATCTAAACTCATCTCTTCCTACTATCCTTTGCAAATCTTGTCTATAGCCTTGTAAGTCTGGCACAAGGTGTCCACCTAAACTTGCTAGGTGGCTGGGGTGTGTGGCTTTCTCTTTTTCTCCTGATATCATCAGGGTAACAGTATAGTACCAGGGCTGGTCACCATTGATCTTTTACTAATGTCATGTGATCAGCCCATCTTCTCTTTCAAGAATAGCACAATAGCTTGGTAAAGTGGAGAGGCTGTTAGAGCTGGGACCTTAAGACATGAGTTCAAATCTTTGCCTAGTGACTGAGTAGTATTTAGAAAATCATATCACTTTTCTAAGCCCAAGTTTCTTCATCTCAAAATGGGGGGGGGGGGTTGGACTAGACCATTTCTTCCAAATCAAAACCTATGGTCCCATGACCCCTTATACATTTCTCACTGTTTGTCTACTTTGAAAATGATGGTACAAACTCTTTTCAGCTTCCTGATCTGCCCTTTGGATTTGTATTCATATGAATTCTGCCTTGAACCTGCTAGGTCTTTCTTTACTCTATCTGATCAAAACTGGGGCCACTACTTTTCTCCAGAGGACTCTCCACTTGACAAATCCAGTCAATTGTCCTTAATTAGGGCACCTGTCAGCATGTTATCAGGGCAGATAAGACACGTTCAAAAATAACTTTCATACAAGGCAATATTTAAGAGCTCAGAGGAGGCAGAGAAATAGGGAAGGATAGGTTTGGAATGGTGGAGAAGATGATGGGTTCTATTTTGCCTATGCTGAGTTTGAGATATCTCTCTGAGACATCCAGTTTGTAATGTCTAACAAGCAGATGGGAATGTGAGACTGGAGCTCAAGAGAGAGACTGAGTTTAAATGTAAACATCTCAGAGTCATTTGCATAGAGATGATAATTAAACTCATGGCAGTGGATGAGGTCATCAAATGAGAATGTATATCAAGAGAAGGCCCAAGACAGATTGTTGGAACACAGGTGTGTGTGTGTGTCTGGGGGAAGGAGGGGATTGTCATATGCATGAGAAGCCAGCAAAAGAGGCTGAAAAGGAACAACAGCCAGACAGATAGGAGAACCAAGAAAAAAAAGTGTCATGGAAATCCAGAGAAGAGAGAGTATGCAAGAGGAGAGAGTGTTCAAAAATGTTAAGTGCTGCAGACAGGTCAAGAAGGATGGGGACTGAAAAAAGTCCATAAGGTTTGCCAACTTTGGCAAATTTGGAGGGAGCAGTTTCAGTTGAGTGATGAGGTCAGAAACCAGATTGCAAAAGGTTGAGGAATGAATGAGATGAGAGGAAGTGAAGGCAGTATGTACAGACAGCTTTTATTCTAGGCGTTTGGCTGAGAAAGAGATGAGAACTATGGGATGATAGCTTGAAGGAATGAATGGTAGCATCTAGGGAAAGCTTATTCTGGATGAAGGTGATATGGGTTGTTGGCCTCAGGGAAGGAACCTGAAGATGGAGGGAGAAGAAGAAAGAGAGAGAGAGAGAGAGAGATGAACAGAAGGAGGGAGAAATGGAGGGAAAGAGTGAGGGAGGGAGAGAGAGATGGAGGAAAGGAGAGAGAGAATTGATTGAGATGGGCAACATACTAGAAGAGATGGAAGGTTATGAGATCTTGGGCATAAGAAAAGGGACTAGCCTTGAGTAAAGGTTACCTCATTATTCGAGAATAAATTAAAGTACAAGAGAGTGAGGGATGACATCAAGGGGTTTTGAGATGAAGAGGAGAGAATAGGGGGCTCATTTCCATGGCCTCTATTTTCTCAGTAAAGTATGGGGGGGGACTTAGTTGAGAGGGTGGAGTCAGGGAGGGTTTTGAGGAGGGAGTAGAAGGAAGTACCATAACATTCCAGGTTTGAAGGACTTTGATTAGTGAAGGAAAATGCAATAAGCATTTCAATCAATAAACAAGCATTTATTAAGCACTTTCTATATGCTAATAGGAAGAGGCACTGTACTACATCCTAGGGATACAAAGAATAAAGTAAAGCAGTCTTTATCCTTCAAAAGCTTATAGTCTAGTTGGGGGAGGTAATATACATATATAATTACTAAATTGATACAAGGTACAATAGCATAGGGAACAAGGGGCAGGGGGAGAATGAGGAACATTTTCAAAAAGTGGCACTTGAGCTGCACTTTGAATGAAACTAGGTTATTCTGAGAGATGGAAGTGAGGAGGTAATCATAGAGAACAGTCAGTCCAAAGTCACCCCTCCCGAAAAAACAAACAAACAAACAAAACCAGAAGCAGGATGATCGCATGTATAAAGAATGGTAATAAGGCCAGTTTGGCCAAACCTATTTGTTATGGGAACCTGTATTTGTTATGGGAAGGGAAAAACATGTAATAAGGCTGGAAGAGGGGTTTGGGGGTCACATCAGGAAGGAAGGAAATTGGCATTTATTAAGAGCTTTCTGTGTGCCAGGAACTATTTTTGTTGTTGTTCTGTCGTTGGACTCTTCCTGACCCCATTTGGGGTTTTCTTTGCAAAGATACCGGAGTGGTTTGCCATTTCCTTTTCCAGCTCATTTTATGGATGAGGAAACTGAGGCAAGCAGGGTTAAGTGACTTGTCCAGGGTCACCCAGCTAGTAAGTGTCTAAGGACGGATCTGAACTCAGGAAGGTCAGTTTTCCTGATGCCCATCTCCTGTGCCACCTAGCTGACCACCAGGCACTATGCTAAGCATAATAAGTATTTACGCAGCACCACTTTACAATTACTATCTCATTTCATCCTCACAGCCACCCTGGGAGGAAGGTGCTAGTATTATCCCCACAGTTTTACATTTGAGGAAACTGAGGCAGACAGCAGTGAAGCGACTTGCCCAGGATCACACAGCTAGGAAGTGTCTGAGGCTGCATTTGAATTCGGGTCTTTTTGACTCCAGTCCCAGTGGTCTGTCCTGTGAAGCTCTTTGAATGGCAAATATGAAGGAATCAAATAATATCAGGCAAAAAGTAAAGGAAGCAAATAACAGCCTGCAGATTTTCCCAAGGCTGCAGCAAACGAGCTTCCTCGATTTCCTAATTGAATTTGAGCAGAGTAACGATCACTATATCTCTCTCACTAAGCCAGCGCAGTTTGGGAGGAGGTGGGGCTTCTAGTCTTGGGGCGGGGCCCGCACGAGTGGGCGGGGCTCAATCCAACTGCGGAGGCAGGATCAGCCGACATCCTCGCGCATGCGTGCTCCTTCATGGGTAACTTCCATTTTTTCAGGCGGAGGATCCGAAGGTATCAATACCACTGGTTCTTTACTTCCATTCCTCCATTGGGAGTTAGATTGCATCAGTCCTCTAAAACAAAGTGATATGAAGACTTCAGTGCCACAGGCACGACTGCGATCCCTCGCCTCATTTCCCAGGAAGAGAGGCATCTCTCTGCCTCCTTCCCCGCCGTAGATGGTTCAATGGTCTGATCCATTCCGGCGGCTCTCAGGCCCCTGAAACCCGTCAGGGGATCCAGGGTTTCGGCCAATTGCGGCTTAAACGGCTTCGGGAGGCGGAAGGGTTGGGGGAGAGTCCCTTCCATTCCCGCCACTCATTTTCAAGGTGGTGGTGAGGAACTGGGCAGAAGGACCAGGGTTTGGAGGGACACGCGGGAAAGAGCTCTTGAAAGCCCGCGGACCCACGACGCCCTTTAGCGTGAACGGAGCCGGGTGGGCGGTGGGGAGTTGGTGGGGGTAGTGGGGTGAGCCGCGGAGGGGTGGGGGGAGCCGCGAGGGGAGGGGGAGCGGAGGCCGCGCGGGCGGGCGCGCGCGAGCGCGCGCCCCTTTTTCAGCAGTGTGGCGGGGCCGCACGCCCGCCCGCCTCGGCGGCTGGGCGCGGTTTGCGACGGTGGGGGGGCCGGAGGAGGCGGTAGTGGTGGAGGAGGAGGAGGAGGCGGCGGCGGCTTTGCGGCCGGCGCGGGCCGGGCTTGCTTGACGGCGGTGTGGCGGAGGCCGCGGCCGAGGCGACAAGAGCCCGGAGGGAGGCGCAGGAACATGTCTGAGAGGGAAGTCTCGACAGCGCCGGCGGGAAGCGACATGCCTGCGGCCAAGAAGCAGAAGCTGAGCAGCGACGAGAACAGCAACCCGGACCTGTCCGGGGACGAGAACGTGAGTGGGCGCCGCTGTCGCCGGGCGCGGGGCTGGGGAGGAGGGCACAGCGAGCCCACGGGGGAGCCTTTCGTCCCGGCTCCGGCGTGGCCCCGCCGTCCGGGCGGCACGAGTGTCACCCCGCGGAAAGGTGGACGTCGGGGAACTTGGGGAGCAGCGGAGGGGGGCCGGCGGGAGCCCTTGGGGAAAAGGCAGTGACGACGTGTCCGTCTCTCCCACCCCGGGCTCTTTGGGAAGTATTTCTGTCGCGGGGAAGGGGGAGAGCTGGGGGGGCGAGCACTTCACCTGAGTCACCAGCTTCCTCCTCCCCCCATCCCGGGATGAGGAAGCATTTGCAATGCCCCAGGTGGCAGCAGGTCGCGTAAAGAGGTTAGGGTGTTAAAGTGTGGGCATGTGGTTTTTGGATACCACGGAAGGAAGCGTGGGGGAGACATTTGTGTCCGAGGCAGAGAACGGAGGACTGGCGTGGACTTGACAGGTAGTGCATCCCCCTCGAAGCTTTGCCCTAAACGTCCCCACCTCCAACCCTGGCGTTTTACAGTTGAGGAAACTGGAGCCCAACGAAATGAAGGGAGTTGGCATAAGAGGGTGTCTGGTACTCTCTTTGGAAAACTTTAAACTGAAAGAAAGTCGCACTTGGGTGGTGCCCCCAGCATCCCTTCCAGCTTTAATACACCTTATTTTCTTCTCCATGCATTCTCCTATCTCCTTTCTCTGGCTTTCTACTGACTGTCTTCCAATCCTGAAATATACTCCCTTCCCATGGTCTGTCTCTTAGAATTCTTCTCTTTCCTCTAAGGTTCAGCTCAAGTACAACTTTCTACTTGAAGCCTTTTCTGAAACACTAACTGCCCCCCCCCTTTCCACCCCAGTTGCTTGTCCTTTCACCTCCAAAATTAACTTCTCCATCCATTTTTATATATGTATGCAAATATACATGCATGAATAGACACGTCTTCCATAGCTATATTGTAAGCACCTTGAGAGCAGAGATTTTAATTTTTACCTTGGTATCCCAGCAAGTAGCACAGTGCCTGGCACATTAGGTGCCTAACAAATTATTTGTTTGTTGAAGGGACCTTAGAGGCCATCTAATCCAGTTCCTTTCTTTTATAGATGAGGAAACTGAGGCCATGAAGCAGGGAATGATTTGCTTAAGATTGTATATGTTAAGTGGCAGAACTGAGATTTAAATCCAAGTCCATCCCTCTTTCCACTCCTCACCCTGAACAGAAAGAAGAATTATTTAAATAAGAGTAGTGAGGAATAGTGTGTAATAGAAATCTGGAACCTTCAGAGGATCGCTGGAAGAAATGGGTGGTATAAAGCTTAATATTTTTGTTAGCACACCAAAACTTAATCAGTGGGGTAAATGATTTGTCCTCCAGCATTTTTATGTCAGAGGCAGCATGATATAGTGGACAGAGAGCCAGCGTCAAAGCTAAGAACTTGGTTCACTTCCTGACTGTCGCACAAGACTGTGTGACCCAAGGGGGGCAAGTGATGGTGCCAGCTTGCATTGGTAAATAGAGTTTCCTCACCTGAATGTTGCCTGTGGCAGGAAAATCACAGGAAAAGGCCACTCTCTATTCTTGTATTGTTTGTTTACAATGAAATATGTCTCAATCATTTTAGTATTTTTATTTCAAAGCAACTGATTTTTGTGTTCTTGGGATTCTCTTACTGGTTCTGTAATGTACTTGATAATCAGACAAATGTGGATCATAGATTTAGAGTGAGAAGGGGATTCCAGGTTATCTAGTACAATTCTCTTATTTTACAGAAAAAAAAAAACAGGCTTGGAGAAATTAAATGACTTCCTCAAGATGACAGAAAAATGTGCAAAGCAGAATCTTAAGTTCTCTGCTTCTGAGTCCCACACTCATTGCTCTATCCAGCTGTGCTGTGACAGCAAAGCATGTGCTTTACAGATAAATACTTTTATTTTAGACTAAGAAATATTCCAGTTGTACATGTGAGCAGTAAAAGGTTACTGACCTTTTTTGCCTTATCCTGATCTTTTTAAAGAGGAAAGTGTTAACATACTCAAAATTAAAAGAGGTCACTTCATCAGCATTGGAATCAAACCTAACTGATGTATATGTGGAAGAAAAGCTATGTGTTAGGAAGATAGGTTAGGGGAAAGAGTAATAGAATGGTGAGGGAAGAGTCAAAATGAAAATAATTTTACAGTTCTGAGTTGAAGTACTGAAGAACAAGAAAAAGTGCCGGAAATAGTAGAACAGTATGATAGAAAAGTCCCAATAAAAGTCTGCTGATGACAATTGCTTTAATGTAAAACCAGTCCTAATCTATTTAATGAAGTGGCAGTGCTTATTTGGAGTTATATATGTAATATTCAGTACTATAAGTTTGTTGTTAACTTCAAATAAAGGGATGAATATGTGGCAATAGATTCATGAACATTTTGTGAGCAATGTACTGAATTAGCCATAAGGGATTTATTTTTGTCATTTTAAAATCTTTTAGCTCACCGGAGGAAGTAGGAGAGGGGAAGCAGTTCCCTCTCTATCTTTTTTTTTTTTTAAATAATGCTAATTCGGAGCAGGTAGGTGGCACAGTGGCCCTGGAGGCAGGAGGATGAGTTCAAATGTGACCTCAGACACTTAACTAGCTGTGTGACCCTGGGCAAATCACTTAATCCTAATTGCCTCCAAAGAAATAAAAATAATGCTAATTCCTGATTTAGTTTAATTTAGTGGGGGAAAGTAAGACACAGAGAATTGGGTTCTAAACTAATTCTAGTTTGAGAAAATAAGTGAGGAGTTTGAGAGACAAATAACTTAATCACTCTGTTTTCTTTGTCTGTGAAATGAGAATATCTGGACTTCCATGCGTGTGCTATTGTTTAAAAAATTGTTAGTAGAGACCATTTCTTATACTGCTAATTTTGTGTTTCCCTACCACCTTGGCCACATGTTAAGCACTAATCAAACACTAATGTTTGATTAGGAGTATAAAATGAATTCACAGGTGTGAAATTTATATTCTATATAAATATGAAGTACAGGTCTGACCATATCATTTTCTTGTTCTAAAAGCTTCAATAGCTCCTTATTGCCTCTAGGATCAAATACAGACCATTCTGTTTAACATTTAAAGCTTTTTTTGAGTCTGCATATAACCTATCTATCCAGTTTGATCACACGTGTCCCCCTCAAGTGCCCTGTATTCCAACTGTGCTGTTCTAGTTGATGTTTCCTTGTATCTAACATTCATGTCCCGTCCTTGTGCCTTTTCATAGAGTTGTGCTTCATACCTGGATGATGCTGTTTCAACTAAATAGTCTACGTCTTGGAACTCATAACTCCCTTTGACTCTCAGCCCAAGCACCACCTCTTTTAAGAGGCTTTTCCTGATTCACTCCCTCCCCATCTTAAAATGGCTTTATGTATATTTACATTTACTTCTCTATGTAACTGTTGTTTCCACTTGGTAGAAAGTAAGTTACTTAAAGCCTAGTTGTCTTTTTATCCCTAACACCTGGCATAGTCCTTGTGTGTGCGAGCGCACGTGTACACATACACAGGTACATATATACATATATATTAGATGCTTAATAAATATAAAATGTTTTCTTTTGTCTCAAATCTGCATTTTTCCACTGGAAAGTCAAGATCACGAAAACAGATCAAAGTAATTAAGTTGACTACTGCCTTATAGAGAAATAAAAGATGGTAGGTTGATTACTGTGGTATAGTGGAAAGATCACATAGGTCCTTTCTTTGCTGTTTCCTGTGTGACCTTGGATAAGTCCCAACTTCATTGGGCTTCAGCTTCCTTATCTGTAAAATGAAGGGACTAGATCATCAATCAGTCCACAAGTATTTATTAAGAGCCTACCATGTGCTAGGTCCTCACTGTGCTTGGAGATACAAATACAAAAAAAAAATGAAACAATTCATACTCACAATGAGTACATTGTAGTTAGGGAGACATGCACATATAAAAACATATACAGTGTAAATATAAAGTTAATCAAAGAGTAGTTAAATATAAGGTAGTTTGGGAGGGAGGCACTTGCAGTTGGGGAGATGAGGAAAGGCTTCATGCAGAAGATAGTGACTGAGCATCATCTTCAAATTAGGTATTTTTGAGATCCATTCAATCTCTACATCTGTGATTCTATGATTTTGATTTAGTGGAAGAAGAATGAATTTTGAGGAACTCAAAAAACTAGAAAAATTGGCAACATACTGATGACAGGATATTTTAGCCAAAATGTAAGGAAATTGTCCACAAATTCTATTTCTCTGGTTTCTAATCTTTGAGTATTGGAGACCTGTCCTTAATGTAAAATAATTTCACACACTTCCCAATATACATGGTAGTTGTACTAGAAGATAGATACTATTCATTATGTATAAGTTCAGTGACAGTTTAAATGTATTTGTATTTTTACAAAAGCATCAACATACATTTGAAAAATAGTAGAAAAACATATATGTGTGAGGAGTATTATTTATCCAGTCTAGAAAAGGTATGTTTGTTTGTTTATTTATTATATAGTCATTAATGAAATATAGTCCTTACTACTGTTGTAGGCCCCACCACCTCAAGGTCCGTACCTCACAGTTTAAAGGCTATCGTGGTAGGTTTTAGATGTATGAAAGAGAAAGAATGAAAAAATATTCAGGGAAGAGTATCATTTCCTTTCTTTCATGTACCTAACTTGAAAATTTCATGTTTTATGCCTTTTTAAAAAATAAACCATATTTATCTTATTTTTTTCTCCTTTATGTATTTAATGTCATATAAGTTGCAGTGTTTTAAAAAAGTGCTACATGGCATATAATTAAGTTGAGATTAATTTTATTTTGAATAGTTCATGATACCCATTCTGTTGGGGAAACATTGCTGTATCACAAAAGCAGCTTTGGGAATGACTAATTTAGGAAATAACCCTGGGGGGAAATTTCTTTTGATGGCTTTAGTTTAGAAGTTATAGTTTGATCCCACTGAAAAAGTTGAAACAAAATTAGCTTAAATTGTATCACAAAGAACAAACTCTTAGGCTTTTTGAAGAACTTCATGATTTTAAGATTTTTGAGACAGTGAACTATGTTATCAAGGACAATTAGGAAGCTGCCTCTCTATATGTTGGGGGAAAGGTAGGTATCCCTCCAGGGAGACTTAATTATATTCTAGAATGTGGACTAGTTTACTTCTCAAGGCCTATTCTAGCCTCATTCTGTAAACGAATACAGATTTCACTTAATTTTGAATGCTTCCATAATATCACCGGAATTTTTCAATTTTTCTAGTTAGTCTTTTTCTAAATCCCTCAAAATAAATATATACAAGCTTCCATCACAAAGGATTTCTGCAAACCTTTAATCACAAGAAAAGTTAAGAGATTGTAAGAGGTGCTTACCTTGTTGACCTAACTTTTGAGAATTTTATAATTCTCATGTCTTATATTAAATTCACCCATTCCTGGTCACTAATTTGAGAAAACTACACTAGGAGTACTCAGTGTAGGTTTCAGTCATAAATATAGAAGTTTTGTTTTCTTTTTAAGATCTTAGGATTTTCCTCATCTCAAATGGCTTCATCTGATAAACAGGTCTCTACTAGGATAGCTTTTAGGAGGGAGTATACAGAAGGGTCTGAAAACTATATTTGTGATACCCCCGGGACAGTTATAGGCATGAATTTTTAACTGAAAAACATTCAAGTGATTAAATTCTTGCAGGATAACTTCTGTTTTCTTATTGACTTTTTTGGGTATATTGATATTATATTGGTAGATTAGTTCAGCAAATATTACTGTCATGTGCAGCGCTTTGTGCTAGGCACATATTTACACATTTAGAACTACAGAATATTAAGGCAAGGAGGGTGTTTTAGAGATCATCTTTTAAGTCAAGTGTTTCTGAAGTATAGGCCTGTGGACTAACTAGCAGCATTTTACCAAAAACTTTTACTATTAACTGTTTTAAGACTTAAAGACTCTGAATCTTTAAAATTTGATTCCTGTTTTTCTTCCTCTGTTTGTTTTCTACTCCTAGTGTCTTCTTTGATTCCTGGTCCTTAACCTCCTAATCCTGAGTGATGGCTGTAGAAGAGTATTAGTTTTTAGCTATTTTGCTTGCTTAATACATAGTTTGGATTGGGAAATCCTAATCTAGACCATTTTCTTTGTTTTTACATATACAGAAAGAGAAAAGTTAGATGACTTACCTAAAAAACTGGATTGGACCTAGATCGAGGCCAAGTCTCCCAACTCCCAATACCTGTCTTTTTCCTATCTTACACTGCCTTTCCCACTATGTTTGGTGGGATAAATTTTAAACTTGATTGAGATATCTTTTACCCTTTTGCACACCTCGCTAATGAGTTGTTTCTTTAAGAATTAAGAATGATCGTTCTCTACAACAAAATCATTTGCTTCTAAATACAGTTTTGCCATTTTTAGTTATAGTTCCTACTTTGCCTTTGCAGGATGATGCTATCAGTATAGAAAGTGGCCCTAACACTGAACGACCTGATACTCCAACAAATACTCCAAATGCTCCTGGAAGGAAGAGTTGGGGGAAGGGAAAATGGAAGTCAAAGAAGTGCAAATATTCTTTCAAATGTGTAAATAGTCTCAAGGTGTGTGGAAGAAGTGCAATCCTGTGAGCTTGAATTATAAACTTGAAGATTATTTTGCAGTGGTTAATGTTTTATATTCAAAGTGTCCTACAAATCCCACCAAAGAGAGATTACTTTGAAAATAAAATGTATATTTTGTAACTTCGGCTGCTTATTATTTAATTTTATTTTCCACTGGCCAAGTTTCCTTCTTTTAATAAGATGTTTTATTTTTTAAAAACCTTACTTCCTGGCACCAGCTAATTGAAAAGATTGACCGTGGTTCATTTGCTTTGAGTCAGCATAAATTGAACCAGATGGCTTAATTTGTGTAGAGTTTTTTTTTCTCATCTATTTATGATATATGTGTATGTTTTCAAAGGATAAGATAGAATTTAAATGTTAATTATTTTCAAGCCTCTCTTTGTAGGAATAGATGGTATTTTTATTATATTCAGGATTACCAAATTTTTGTCATCAATGTGGCATTAGAGTCTTCTTTGAACTTTTTAAAGTTAACTTTAAATTTAGTGTAGTCTCTTCCTCATCTCTTCTCCTTTGGTAGTTTAAATTATATAAATGTATAAAATTAAAGCCTACATTAGCTTTAATTTCTAAGTATCTAATTAATATACTTAGTTTATTAAATTATATTTATTTAGAGTTTATTGGAGTATAGATATTTATGGTAACTGATTTTTGTTTGAAACTACTTTTCTTTGGAAGTATAATTTCAAAATGTAATAACTAGATTATTTTGTGAAATGATTATAGTTTGCTCTGTATGTTAATGTAAACATGGCAGTTCTGAAAATTATTCTTTGCTATTTAGGTTCTTTAAATTACTATTTAAATAATTAAGAAACTAAAATGATTGCTTTCCAAGTGACAAGAAATGAAATTTCAGGTATTCTTTATGAAATAGCACCGAAGTTTACTGTTTACTCTGAAGATGAACTGGAGAAAAATAAGTTTTATATTGACAGTAAACTCCTCATTCCTCCCAAAACTTCTGTGAATGATGTTGATAACCTTCTTTTCCCTTTTAAGTTCACATAAATCTTCTAAGTTAACTTTTGTGAAAATAGTGATTTTTTTCAAGTAATCCTTTTTGAGTTTTATGTGTGTTTCTCAAGTCCTGAACTCAAGGTTGTGAATTTTTGCTGCCACGTGTTCAATAGAAATCTATGTATTGTTTTAGAGGAACTTGTTATATTTTATGCTACAAAAGAAACAACCATTTCACAATTGCCTGTTTGAATCTGGAAAATGCAATATGATAAAGTTTTGGTGAAAATAGTTTGTACAGTTGAAAATACTACATTTAGATAGCTTTTCAACTTAGGTCCAAGTATATAAGTAAGATATATTCAGGTATTTTGGATAAATGTATAATTGTTAGCTAATATGTGATTTGAGTTTTCGAATACTTTGATTTTGTTAAAAATATGTAAGCTTGGCATACAGTTAAAATGCTTGCTACTTTTTGTTAAATTGATTCATGTGTGATACTAAAGTAATATGTAGTATGCTTTTTAAAGTTTTAGGTTTCTAAACAATGTTGGTCTTTCTAATGGAATTTGTTTCTCTTACAGGAAGACCACAACCAACCTTTATTTGGAGTACAGTTTAATTGGCACAGTAAGGAAGGAGATCCCTTAGTTTTTGCAACTGTAGGGAGTAATAGAGTGAGTAAAGTATTAAAGATGTTTTCTTTTCAACTTAGGTATTAAATGAACATTTATTAAATGCCTGTCTTGTGCTAGACATTGAGGATGGTCCTTGTACTGAAGTTTATTCTATTTTACTGGAGTTTTGTATGATGATTTCAAAATAATGAGTTTCATACAAATAGAGTTGAACACTCAGAAAAATTCCTTAATGTAAACAAACTATATGAGAAGTTTTCAAATTAAAATCACCCGCTCAAAAATATCTGCTGTTTTTTTATGCAAATTGTAAAGCTTTAAAAGCTTTTGAGTGAATGGATTTGGATATTCCTCATTATTTAAGTAAATTCAATTTATGGGTTTACTTTTGAAAGAAGGTGGTAGATAAAACTTTATCATCAGTAAATTTAAGATTGTTATTTAGAGACCAGCTGATGATAGACTCAATAATTTTAGTGATGTTAAATGGTTTTTAAAAATCTAAGTTAGAATTATAAAATATAAAAAATGTTCTGTTGATTTATTTGCAATAAATATTTGGGATTTTTTTTCCCTTGAGCAAGTCAAAATAGTCCATTAACACAGGAATTGTTTGAAAAAGAACCATGTTGTTACACTTATTGTTGATCTTAAACTAAGCCAAAGTTTGGACACCTAAGCATTGTTTATTTGTGGGATGGTTGTTAATATGAATGGATAGAGTAGGGCAGAAGCCCATCCACTGTCTTCCAGGAAGTCTTTGACTTTAATCACCATCTTCATCCAATCATCTCACTTTGGTGAAGCATTATTTCCTTGGCATTACCCTGTGGAGTAGATAGCCTATTAAAATGTGGATCCTTAAGCCTAAAACCCTTATCTGCTGACAGTTTAAGTAATCAATTAACACCTTGGGAAAGATAGTTTAACTGGATTGGGAACTGTGATAGTGCTTTGGGCTTTTTTGAAGATTTCTGGACTGGTGCTCTGTATCAGGAGGTAGAAAGGGAATTAACGAAGGATTTCGAAGGACAGCAAAGACAAACCTGATCAGCTTCACTATTTTATCTGCAGCCTTAGCACTTTTACCACTAAAAAATCATCTGTGGCTCAAGTGCCATAGATGTTGCAGCTTGAAGCTAAACTGTTTCAAATTGTGGGCTCTTGAGCTCCCAGAATTTAAGAATTGTCACCAATTTTTCAAGTGGAAACTTGAAATTCACCAGTGTTGTTCCTTTGATGTCACTTTTAGCATCCCCTAAGGTGCTTCAATAGAGAAATTAGAAGGTTGCCAAAAAGTTTCATTTCCTTTTTTTTTAAGTGAAAACTTCAAAGTAGATAAGAATAAAATCTCTTGTGTACAGTTCTTGCTTCTTTCCTTATAGTTTTCTATAAAGTGAAATTTGCATAAGGTAGATGCTTCTTGGTTCTTACAAAGCATCTTGCAGTGCTAAAAAGTACTTTAGCACTTGTACTACTAAAAAGACCTTTCACGGCTTTTAAAGGGAATCCTCTGGCATGGATACTGAGGCTTCGTTATACTTGTTCTACTCTCTTCCTGCTTGACATAATTTCAGTTTATATATATTCTCCCAAAATTCACCATTGAAGTTGGTAACATGGTGAAATGCCATTTAAAAATTCTACTTTGCAAATATGATACAAACTTTTTCAATTTCAATTTTTGCCTTTTGTTTCCTAACCTTGAAAAGAATACAGAGAAAATAGTTTCAAGCAAAGAATGAGCCCACTTACTCAGTGGCTTTTGTGGGAAACATAGTCATTAATTACCATAAGGATACTTAAAACATTTTGTGAAATCTAGGATGAATAAAAAAATTACATACCACTGAATCATACAATTTTTTTTTTAAGTTGGACCTTTTTACCTTTTTTTTTTTCTAAATTGATATAGGGGATTCCCTATGAGAAAACTCCCTTTACACACAGCCTAGCAACTACACTGCAATTTATAGTCTTAGAAAGTTGCCTGGTTTACTGAGATAAGTGACTTAGCTAGCATTATAATGTAGCCAGTATGTGTCAGAGTTGAGACTTTAATCCAGTCTTTCTAGGCCAGCTGTCTTTCTACTTCATCATACTGCTTCTTGTACTAATACCAAAATTTAACTTCTAATCATGTCTTTTGCCAGGCATCTTTTTAAGAAATTTTCCTTTTCGAAGCTCAACCTGCAGAGGAATTTAATTCATCAATAATTTATCAAATGGGCTATTCTGTATGTTAGGAAGATATGAAGAAAAAGGTCCTGATCCACTGTCATGGAGCTTGTTGTCGATGATAGGCATTGGTTTAAAATGATCAAAGTTTCTGTTGTTATGTGTTCTAAAATAAAGTGGACAGAATTGTATCTTGACATAACCAAACAGTTATCTCAAAAGGAAGTATTTTTGTATACTTAATGTAGATGTGGTTGACTCATTGAGTTTTAATAAATGGTGATAAATCATATATAGGATCTTTATCAAGTTGTTACATATTTTAAAACTTGAATAATATGGTGCCTTCAGGTTTGCGAAGTGTTTTACATAATTATGTCTTCTGATCCTTTCAATAACCTTTTAAGTTGGGTACTATTAATATCTCCGTTTTGCAGATGAGGAAAGTGAGTTAAAAGAAAGGTAAAGTGACTTTCCCAGGGTCACATAGTAAATATCTGACTTGGGATTTGAATCCAAATTCTTTACTCTGAGGTCACTGTTATATCTACTAGTCCATACATAACACTGTTTATCATATGTATTGTGAAGTGAGACTTTATTATGGTTGACTTAAGACTTCACAGAGGTTCTGTTTTGAAGCAACAATTTTATAGTGTTTCCATGTTTTCTTAAACCTCTTCAAAACCTGCAGAATAAACTTCCATGCTTATCAACATTAAATACACTATTCATTTTGTTTTATCAGGTTACACTATATGAATGTCACTCACAAGGAGAAATCCGGTTATTGCAGTCTTATGTGGATGCTGATGTATCCTTCTCTAAAGTACATCTTTTTTTTTTTTTTTTTTTTTTTTTTTGTGGACATGTGAATTGACTTGAGATAAGGACATCACTCCTGGAAACAAATGCTTTTAAGTTCATTATTCCCCTAAAATTTGCATTATCTTCATTAATTTCTACTTGTGGTATTCCTTCTTCCATAACTTTGCTGTTCCCTATATTAGATTCATAACATAACTGACATTAGTATAGTGTTTTAAAGTTTGCAGAGCATTTTACAAACATATCATTTGTTCTTTCTAACAATACTGTGAGGTAGGTATTAAAGTATTACTACTATCATCACCTGTATTTTACAGATGAGGAAATAGCATCAGAGAGGTTGTGACTTTGCTATTGTACAGCTAGTAAATGTCAGAGGCAGGAATTCTACCTTAAGAGTTTTAATTTCTGATCTATATTTGTTCCTAGTTATTTCTTCTATGAATTTCTTTTTTCTTTTGATCCTTTCTGGAGTTTCTTACTCTTCTCTCTTGGGGAGTCCACAGGATTCTGGATTTCATCAAGCATTAGGTCATTTAACTTTCATGTGAATTTGTTGAGAGCTTTGTAATCTCTTTAAGGATTTAGTATTCATCCTCCCTTCTGGTTTTTTGATCCTCTCAGTTGATTTATCTGCTTGTGTTCTGAACTTCTATTGAGATTTTTTTCCTCCTAAAGTCTTCAGTGTTTTAGCGTTTTTATACATTGACTGGTTAACTAGTTTCTGACTTATCTCAGTTTGCTGGTGGGCACACCCATCTATTCCCCAGGCTTCCCATATTGAAGAATATAGAGTTCACTAGTCTGGGTCCCTATTTGGAATTCTTTTTGGTACTAAGGTCCTTCTGACACAGTCCCCATTCCTTTGGACCTAGAACAGCCACACACACACCTCTTCCCCCTCCCCTAAGCCCTCCCTTTACTCTCCTTTATTACTTGTGCCTAGGCTGAGTCATCATCTTGTGCCTCTTTGCAGGGTGGGGTAGGTTTTTCAAGCAGAGTCTCTGAAGTCTTGGTAGTCTCTAACCTAGGCCAGGCCCCAATCAGAAGACTGCACTGTTTTCAGGCCTTTTTCACCTCACGTGATTGTTCAGAGTCTGTGGCCTTGGGAAGGAGTGTTTTGACAGTATCTGCAGGGGGTGGGAGTGGAAATCCCAAGATGGACCCAAGCTGGAGTCCACTTAGTGTCCCTGCCAGAAAAGTATGTTGGCTAGTGGCTAAAGTGCTTAAAGTTAGCATTTTAAGGATTAAACTTCCCTAGTGTTCATTGAAAAAGATTTTACCTTATTGGGCTTCTTATTGTAGATTCAGTTGTAATTGCTCTACCTCTGGATCATAAACCTTTTTTTCTTTCTTTATAAGAGTTCGAGTTTTAAAGGAGCCTGTGAAAAGTGACTAATTTGTTATCTTACTGGTTATGTGTCATGATACTCAATATTTGTATATATTTATGTTCCATATATTTTATATTTACTTACATATTGCTTTTCCCAATAGCCATCAGCTCCTTATAGGTAGGACCTGTTCTGTTTTTGTCTTTGTCTCCTCAGTACTTTAGCTGGGTGCCTGAGGCATAATAAAAGTTTAATAAATGCTTGATTGATTGAAATGGTCAATAATGATACTGTGAAGATTGGATCCAGGAGGCTTTGAAAAGATCTCTGTCTTTCCCAACCTTATTAAATAATCTAGAACGTTAATAATTCATGATGAAGTATTTAAATATCATCCTAGACTCTTTAGTGAGGTATACAATGGCCATCTGTAACTTAGCTCTGCTTGCTTGGTCTAACCTTATATCCCTTTAACTACCAACATAAACCCTCAGGTGGTCTCCGGATTACTGAACAATAACCTTATTTATTCCTGTCTCTGTTCTGGAGGCAGTATGATCCAGTGGAAAAAATGCTGAATTTGGAGTCACAGGACCTCAATTTAAATCCATCCTCTGACACCTATTGCTAATTTCCAAGGGTCATATTGCAGATATGACCCTTGGGCAAGTTACTTAACCTCTCTGGGCTTCACTTTCCTCAGCTGTAAAGTCAAGGATTTGGACTAAGTGACCTCTTCTAAAATCCTTTCCAGTATTAGATCTACGATCCTATGAGCTGTTGCTCATATTATTCCCTTTCCCTAGAATAATCTCCTTATTCCTTTCTGACTCCTAAATCTTGTGCATTTGTCTACTTCAAGTTGCTCTCACGTAAGCAAATAACAATTATTTGGGTTTAGCCATCATATTCAGCTCTTCTGTCTTCTTTGTCTACATTCCCTACAACTTTTATAAAGAAGGTATTACATAGTCTAGCCTCTTAAAGGAACAGGCTGCCTCTTGAAATAGTGACTGAAAGTATCCAAAGGATGAAGACCTCTAGGTATGTGTTCATGTAAAAGATTGCTGCATAGGAATGTGGATCATAGCCTTAGAATTGAATAGTGATAGGTAGATGACTAAGTCTCCAGAAGAATTTAATTGAATCCAGAAGAATCAATTGAAGTATTAGTTGAAAATCATATTCAGTTCTACAGATATTAAGTACCTCCTATGTACTAGTCACTGGGCTCACAAAGGTGAGAAGTACTACGCTCTTTGTTTTCAAGTTTATATTTATCTTAAAGGCAGTGTGATACTAAAAGTGAGAGGATGAGCAGGGGAGTGACATGGTCAGACTGACTTAGGAACATTATTTTTGCAATTTGTGTGCTTGAGAGAATGGAAAGAGGAAAAACTGGAGGCAGGATGGGGAAAGAGATAATGAAGAAATAATAGTATTAAGTTTTTCTTTCGCCTTGTTACTTAATTTTAATTTGGTCTGTTGTTTAGTTCCTTGAAATGTGAGGACTCAACCAGCGAGTTCATTAATATAGTTAACATTGGTGTGAAAAAACTGCCATAGGTACAGTTCTGTATTAAGATAGATAATGCATGATTTATTGAATAGTGATGATTGCCTTGATGTTTTAACAATTCTTAAAGCTGTAGAACATTAGCAGATGTGTCTGTGCTTAATCACTCTAAAGCAGAGATTCTTGGTATAGTCCAGGTACCTCTTGTGGTCCCTTAGAGTCTTTCAGGGGGTCCCCAAGGTGAAAATTATTTTCATAATAATATGAAAGTGTTTTAATTTCTAATATAAAAACCTGTAGGTATACTGTACATAAACCCTTCTTTGGGGATTTCTCAATTTTCAAGAGTGTAATGTAGTCCTGAGACCAAAAAGTTTGAGAACCACCACTCTACTAACAAATTTGCTATTTTCCCACTTAAATGAAATAAAATTTGTGGAAATAGACTGCAGCAAAAGTTTTTGAGACTGAATGAGTAGGTAGAAAAATGATAGATGAGTTTCACTGCAAGCCAATGCAGAGTGATCCCTCTTAGGGAAATGTGATATGCAACTCTGATAGTGGAGTATGAAACATCAATTTCAATCCAGGAAAGGAATCTAGGAATCATTTTTATGCTTTCTTGGAGCTTTTGGCATATTGTACTGTTGCAATGAGAAGGCTTCAAAATGTTGCTTCATCATTGAGAATGTATTAGGAATAAAGTAGAAACATTCCACTCTGTACAAAATCTTGGTTTGTCCACACATCAAATAGGGTGCACGTTTCTGTTTCGTGTGCTTCTGTGCTTTAGTTGAACTAGAGGGGTATTACAGAAGGGAAATTTTATAAATGATTAAGGGAGGGCAACTACTGTATTAAGACAGTCTGAAAATACCAGGATTTTTCACCCTAGAAAGAAGAAAGTTGAGGAATTTGGGTATATGATTGAAATCTAAAACATTGTGAGTAATGTAGACAAAAGTAAATAGGCATTTACTAAATAGTGAGGATTTTAAGGTATTTCTCTTGAAATGTGAAAGAATTAAGTTTAGAATAAAGTAATAACTTCCACTGAAAGGTAAGAAACTTTAAAAAGTCATTACCTCCAAGAAGCTGTATAAGTATGTATGAGCTGAAAGTAGTACCAGGTTAAAAAAAAATTATATGTATAAAGGACCAAAAACTCTTTAACAGATTATTAAGGAAATGAAATATATATCAAGGAATGCATCTCTAGCCCTTCCTTAAGAAAGTCCATTTTTAATATCAGAAACAGAATACTGGGCTGGATTGCTTCTGGATTGTGCACAGCCTGTTAAGTTTTTAATGTTTTCATTGATGGCATCTGTATGCCCTGAATGCGTAAAGACATTATTACATTAATAATTTTAGCTTTCTTCACAATGTGAATCACTATATATTTCCATTAGTTATAGTGACCAGCATTCCTTGTTCATTTTAAGGTGATTTTTCTTTTTCTTTTTTTTAATCTAATCACATGTTTTTAACATTCTTTTTAAAAAAATTTTGACTTCCACATTCTCTCCCTCATTGAGGGACAAGCAATTCTATCTAGATTATACATTTGCAGTCATACAAAATGTATTTCCTTATTAGTTATGTGAAAGAAAACAGATTCTCCCACCCCCACCCCACCCCCTTTTTTTTTAAGTATTCTACGATCTGCATTCAGACTCCATCAATTCTTTCTCTGGAAGTGGAAAACAATTTTCATTGTTGAGTTTTAAGTTGACTTTTCAATGTGGTTTGTTTGATGCTTTGTTAATCTACCCTTTGTGTAGATAATACTATAGCCCTTGAAAATGCAAAATTATTTATTTTAAAGATACAGTATTCATAGAATTCTCCCATTTACTTTTATTTTTTTATTATTCAAAAACCGGTTAATTACTGCCTTGTTTTGACATTTTCTTAAGTACCCAAATATTCATTATTCAAATGGACCTTTGCTTTCATCAATGTGGAGATTAATAATTCAGATTGAAGCCCATCCATCCTTGTCCATCCTATATGTATCTCTAGTCCGTGTTTCTATAAGTTTGCCATAAGAGTACCATGCAATGTGACCCAGACTTTTCTTGCTTACTTCTGACACCTTGAGGATACCAGTGGAATGTACAGATTATCCACTGGTTCTTCCTTGTTCTCATCATTTCACCAGCGTGTTCAACTTTATAGATCAGTTCCTTGGTAATATCCTTTACTCTCATTTTTGAAGTTTCTTATTTGTTATATATTTTTGCAGCCTGCAAACACCAGCCATGTACCTTTTTTTTGCCTTCTGTTTGATATTTATCCTTAATACTTTGGAAACAGTAGTGTTCTGTGATTTAAAGCAATACATCAATACTGGTAGAATATTAGGACTTTGTTTCTGGGAGAAGCTTAGAAGCCCTCAAGAGGGAATATTGCAATTCCTCAAGACAATCTGTCCTGCTCATCTGCTTTTTAATTCTGGGTCCAACTCATAGTCCATTTGTACTGTTTATTCAGGAGATGCATACTGATGGTGATCCATGCAATTGTATGTCATAATCTGGATTGTAGACTTTTCTAAGTTCCTTTGGGCTTTCCTGCATCAGTGGTTAAGTTAAACTCCTTTGAGTCATTATGGATTTCTTTGAGAATATTCTGCAGTGTGCTAGAGCGTGATCACTCAACCAACAAGCATTTATTAAGCATTTACTATATGGTAGGCACTATGCTAAGTGCTAGAAATATTTTTTAAAAAGTAAAAACATTCTCTGCCTTCAAGGAGCTTACATTCTAATGTGGGAGACAACATAGATACAAATCAGTACACACAGGATAAATAAAAAATAAATGGAAGAGAAGGTAGCCCTAGGGGAACACAACTAGTTAGCTGTCATCACAAACATCTGGAGCATCCGGAGAGCCTTACTATCATTCACAGAGACTCCTTTACCTTCCATTCAGTGCTAGATTTCCACCATGGCAGTGGTTAAAACCTTCAGTTGACCATATGTTGATCTGTTTTATGTCTTGCCTGACTTTAATAATCAAAAGTTCTTCAAATGAGGTTATCAGTGAAAGAGGTTGCTATTTAATGGCACAGAGTAAATGATTATTAAATGCTTGCTGATAGAGTGTTGATTATGCAACTTTTTTTTAAATCTTGTTCCCTTCATTGTGGTAATTTAAAAAAAAATTATATGATTCTGTTATTCCAGAAGCATATCCATTTGTTTGTTGGACAAGGTTCTGACATTTTGAGTGCCACCAGCAAAGTGATTGTTTATGGATGGTCTCAGAACTATGATGCTTAGCACCTTCTCTCTTCTTCCACTTCCATCATTGCTGCAGAAATAGAATGAAATTTCATGGAACTAAGGATCATTTTGTGTTTTCCTTTGTTTCATAGGCTGCCGTAGCTAAAAAATTAACTCTCAAGTGGCTGCCTACTTGAGATGAGCTTCCCTGTACTTGACTAGAATGTTCCTCAGAAACAAGTTCAGTCTGCTGTTGGCCCATTACTCAAAGCATTTGCAACATAATAAGACTGGAGTCATAGGAGTCATAGTAGGACTTTGTGAAAGATTTTTTTCCCTTGAATATCAATATTAAAAACAATTTGTAGGGGCAGCTAGGTGGCGCAGTGAATAGAGCTCTGGCCTTGGAGTCAGGAGGACCTGAGTTCAAATCCAACCTCAGACACTTAACTAGCTGTGTGACCCTGGGCAAGTCACTTAACCCCAATTGCCTCAGTTAAAAAAAAAAACCAATTTATTTTGGAAAGGTAACTTTCTTATTACGCCTAAATACTGGATTATTTTTAAAAATAATGATAGTTATAATAGTCTCAATATCCTGTTACCTTGGAACTTTTTAGAATGAGGATAATGTTCTTTTATTTTTCTCTCTTTTTTTTTAATATAAAATACACATAATTGATTGAAATTCTATTCTATCAACCCACTATATTTGAGGAAAGTCATTGCAACATGAACTGAAGGTATTTGCATCAATTTAGCAATGCTTTAACCACTTGTTGATTATAGTATCAAAATAGTATCTCAGGCTATCAGAAGATTCATTGATTTGTAGCAAAATAAAGGGTAAGAGTTGGAAACTCTTCTGTTGCACAATGAGCTTTTTTCTGAGTTGTTCATTATTACTCTCAAAAGCATCCTAGAAATCAAGTCCTTAAAAAGTTGTCGGCTTCTTCTTTCAGAGTGGCAGGAAGATGAGCAGCAACAGCACGAAGTGGTAGAGCAGGAAGAGCCACAGGTTGAACCATTCAGAGTGTTTGGGGAGCTCCCCTTGCTGGTGCTGGGGATCCTCACTCCTTGGGCAGGAGCCTCTGCCCAGAGCCACCCATTGCCTCCATTGCAGCTGCCCATTGCTCTGCTTCTTATGTACCTTCTATATTCTTAGTGTATGGGAATCTGTACATTAATAATCCAGTGGGGCAGCTAGGTAGTGCAGTGGATAGAGCACCAGCCCTGGTGTCAGGAGGACCTGAGTTCAAATCTGGCCTCAGACACTTGACATTACTAGCTGTGTGACTCTGGGCAAGTCACTTAACTCCATTGCCTAGCGCCCTCCCCCCTCCAAAAAAAAAATCTAGTTTCCTCAGAAAGAAACTATATATATATTGAACCAGATAGCTGCATGGGTTCATTCTATGATTTTTTGTATCATATTGTGAAAAGTTTGCATAATTTCTCAGATTTGTGTTTAGTATTGTTAACATCTATATTTATATTGTAATTCTGATCTCAGCGATTTTTATCAAATGAGCCCTTTCCCTAATAAGTAAGACCATGCAACTGTGTTTATTTGCTACTATGTGTTGTGTATCTGATTTTTTCTGAAGATTGACCTGTTTTTTAACCAATATCAAGTAGTTTGGATGATTACTGCTTGGTAGTACAATTTGAGATCTCGTACTGCTTACAAATGTGTTACGATCTTCATACTTAATTCAATAAAATCCTTTTTCTAAAATCAGTATAAAATCCCAGAATTTGGGTTTGAAGGGACTTCAGGGGCTATCCAGTCCAACCCTTTGATTAAGGTAATCTCCACAATAACATAGCTTACAAATGGTTGTCAGCCTATGCATAAAGACCTTGAAGGAAGAGGAACCTGCCATCTTTTGAGTTAGTCTATCCTACGTTTGGACAGCTTTTGTTGACAAAGTTTTACCTTATATCAAGCCTAACTTTTTCTCTTTGCAATTTCTATTTTTTACTTCTGGGGCCACATTGAACAAGTCTTCCCTTCAATTACTTTAAAGATAGTTATTACATACTCCCTGAGCTTTTCTCCAGGATAAACATGTCCAAGTCCTTCAACCGATATGCTAAGTGTGGACTTTAGTATATAAAGATACCCCTATTGATCCGTGGGGTCATGGATGGGAACATACAAGCATAGCTATAGAGTTGATAGGGACCTTAGAGGTCCTCAGGTTGCAACCAATTTAGCTAATTGTATGTGTCATCGATAGGCCACACTAAGGATCAATCTTGGTACCATATTTCTAGTTTGACAAGTTTGTGATCTTAAGAAGTCTTACTTTAAAGACAAAAAATCTTTGGCTTTATAAGGGGGGGTGTGATCTCATAAATACCTAACATTTTAAAAAATTCAAGTTGTATTCTGGCTTTGAGGTTTATCTAGGTGAGTATTCTGAGACTGAGACTGCATGTTTAATTTAAGTTTATAGCTTAGATTTAGATTGGAAGAAACTGTAAGAGTTCATTCAGTCCTCCATTTTACAGATAAAGAAACAGACCAAGAGAGATCAAAATAACTTGTTCAAGATACCAGGAAATAAAATGCCAGGAAATAAATGAGACCATATAAGCAACCCAGTGAGGTTGGAAATCTCATATCTCTCTACTACAGTTATTGAAACCTCTCTTCTGACTTCAGCATTTTGTAATTAAGTGATTCTCAGCCATATCTGTAATTCAGATTCTTATTATACTGAAGAATAAGAACTTTGGGGTGATCAGATTCTTATTTAGTTTGAAGCAGGATGACAAAGGGAAAATTTATGTCTGCATTGTTAATGACTAAAACATAGGAGGAGAATTAGATTTTCACTCAGAATTGTATTTTAGTGTACGTAAACCACTTCCCAAACCTTAAAGCACTACGAATGTTAGCTGTTACTAATTATTATTACAAAGTTGACCACAAATAGTTAGACAACATCAGCATCTTTTGTAACTAAAGTGAAATAGGAAGTTAGTTGGAAAATAAAACATTGTGCTTTTTTTGTTGGTTGATTTAGAATTTGTTGATCCATTGTTACTTTTAGACCCTACTCTGGCTGAGGATAGGAGGTAAAAGTTCACCACTTGTCAGAGGCACTGGTAAAACTATGGCAATTTCAGTATATTTGAAGCAGATCATAAAATGTTAAATACAATGCATCTTTCAAAGATAACGAAATGACTATGTTTAGAAGTTGTGTTTTTAAAATTTGTGTTCCTTAACAGTACTTTTTCTTAGGCTGATGAAAACTTTTATACTTGTGCTTGGACTTATGATAGCAATACAAGCCATCCTCTCTTAGCTGTGGCTGGATCTAGAGGCATAATTAGGATAATTAATCCCATCACAATGCAGTGCATAAAGGTAAGTTGAATGTTAAAACCATAGATTTACTTTCTTTGAATGTATATCATTGGAGCTTTGTCACACAGTTTGTAGCTAGTGAAATTTTGAATTTTGGCATTAGGTAAAATGATTATATTTTCCTAAAAATTCATTAGACTAAGGTAATTTAAAACTGCATTTAGAAAACATTCTTAAAGTGGATTTCTGTATTCTTAAAGGTATGTTTTGTGTTGTACATGTTTATCCAGTTATAGAAAAATACATGAGATTCCCATTTTTTTAGTCTCATATTTTTGTCATGTCTAGAAAAAGTGTACTAAAGAAAAGGAAGGAGGAAAGTAGGGGTTTCTTTTGTTTGTTTTTTGTGTTTTTGTAATTTCTCTCTGTCTGCCCTCCCAGATTTTTTTTATTCTGTTTGTGTTGTTCTCAGTTTTAAATGCTTGGACATAGATTTAGAAAGGATCACATTTAGGCAGAAAGATGTGTTAATGCACAAGTCACTTGAGATGAAAGTGATTTCCATTTCTGTGAGATGAGAAAAATACTTGTCTTAGGGACGTGAACTTTTATCTTTAAATTTTATTTTAGCACTATGTTGGCCATGGAAATGCTATTAATGAACTGAAATTTCATCCAAGAGATCCAAATCTTCTCCTCTCAGTAAGCAAAGGTAAGACAAGCAACTCTTTCTTTTGACCTACTTATTTGTGAATGAATTATGTTCCTTCCTTTTAATTAGGAGTTGACCAAGAATTGTTCTAGAAAGTTATACCAAAAAAATCTTAGAAATTTTATAGCAGTAAGGAATAAAAACATAAACCTAGATGAAGTGTCAGATTAAAAGTAAGTTCTGAAAATAAGACATTTACTTGTGGCATTTTACTGAAGTAAATGAAGCTAATGGTGCTAGGGGATTCAATATAATATAGTTGATAAGAGAAGATCAATATTGTGAAAATTCTAAAAGGCATCAAATTTTTCTGCAATTGAGTTGTTATTTGGAAGTTTTAATAATTTGAAGTATGTTGTTAGTGGCATGTTATATATATAGACATATTTTAAAAATATGTTTTACAAACCAGCATACCAAAGGTTCTTTTAACTCTTTAAATTCATATATAGGGTAAATCTGTATACTGTGATATGATTAATATTACCTGACTAATTTACATTTATGAAAATATTTATTTACCAAACCACTAAAATAGTGTGATCTTATTTTGCAAAAAAGTTGATTTACACAAGTTTTTCTATAAAGTGTCATTATACAGTGCACAGTTCTAGCACTCTGTGTGCTTTCAAGGTGTATGCCTTCCCTTCCATTGATCCATATCTCTTCTCCTAAATCTGAACCCACTCAGACTCACTTTGGGTTCATAGAAATGGGTGATGAATAACTTTTGCTTCCCTAAGACAACTGAGTCACTCATGCTCATAGGGTCTGTGCTCATATGTATTTTCATCCCACTTTTCTGTGGCCATGGTCTAATGTATGTAGTGTTTTCATAGACCCATTCCCCAATTGTGCTACAGATTAAAAAGAGTTTGTGAAGCAATGTCCTCATGAATTTTAGATGATTCAACTTACAAACAACTTTTTTCAGGAATGTTTTGATGTAAAGTACATATGTATATGAAGCATGCTTGCATGTGTCATGCCTTAGGCCTCCATGACCCTCCAACTCCTAACTGTGCCACATGTCACCACCTCTGAGAAGTAAGAGGAGTAGAAATACTTTTTTTCATCACCTCCCCTCTTGGCAGTGGTGAGTGGAACAGGCAAGAGTGCCAGGGCTCAAATGCACTTCTGTATGTCACGCAAGCCATGTTTTAATTAACTTGTTTTAATTAGCACAACTTTTCAGCCCAGCTTTTTATTCATTTGTATATCTAAAAGTGAAGAAAATATTTATCAAAGTAAACTTGCAAAGTGAGTTGAAATTGGCTAGAATATTTTAAAAGCTTGCCATTAATGTTATTTTGAAGTCCTCTGTTTTAAAAAATCTGATATGATACATAAGAGGTTTGACTATTGATACGCATTGTTGAACGTTGTTGCTATTGAAGATATACTTGACATTCCCTGATTGGCTTTTTTTTTTTTAATTCTGATTTAGCGCTTTATTGTACATTTTCTTGCATTCATGTTAAAAGAAAATGAAACATCTGAAGAATTTGAAATAAAAATTTTATGATTTTAGAATATGAAGAGCAGTATATACTACAAAGCTGTGTATGATTGGACCTACTTCCATCATAATTTCAGCTTATTGTAGATTTCTTATAAACTTGATTATTCCCATCTGTTTCTTAGCATAAGCATAACAGTGTGAAGAAGAATGTCTAATGACAAGCAGTATAATATATTTTTTAGTATTTCCTAATAAAATGTCTAAACATGAGTTCTCCTAACATAGCAAAGACACTATTTTATTTTTGAAAAAAAAATTCTTATGAGCTATAAGCATTAAAAATATCATAACTCAAAAATATGATTGTATCTTCATTTTTCACCTTGTACCTCAAAACAATTGAGCTGATAAGTAACTTTCTTTAAAAATAAACTTTGGGCTGAATAAGTAAGCATTATAAATTGGTCTCATAATGGAGTTCATTCAGATTCATCAGGATTTAAGATGACATTGATGAAAAGAGATTAAAAAGGAGTATTATTCTATAAAATTGTGAAGAAGTTTTTTGAGCCTACAATCTTCATTCCCATTCTTCAAGTCTTTAGCTGTACAAAGAAAGCCTACTGCAAAATATAAATCATTTTGATAATTACTTTTAAGATTTTCTTGCCTGTCATTAGGTACAAAAGGTTTGAAAGGACAGAACTATAAATGATAAAGGTTAATCTTAATTATTTGCATTTATACTAGATCATGCTTTGAGACTGTGGAACATCCAGACAGACACACTGGTTGCAATATTTGGAGGTGTAGAAGGGCACAGAGATGAAGTTTTAAGTGCTGTAAGTAGAAAGCCACAGAGCAGTGATTTATTTGCGACTTCAAGATTTATTTGTGAATAATTACCACTGATAGCTTTTCTTACAAGAAAGCATATGGTTTCTATGGTATAGCCTTTCAGGCTTATCCATAATATATACTTTAATCTTGTTGGTTGAATGAAGCAAATAATTGTAGTATTTCTTCTTCATTTGCATTAAAATAAATCTTGAAAGAATAGTGAAAGAAAGCAAAAAAAAATAGTTTTACCTAATGAATCTTATTCATTTTTATCTTCTGTGAGGTTATAGAATGGACCTAATGGATGGAGAATGACTTTTGAGTCCACAAGAACTCAGTTTATTTCCTGCTTCTGCCACATACTGGCTGTGTAACCCTGGGCAAACCACTTAACTTCTCACTGCCCCCAGGCAGCTCCTTAATACTGTCAGTTGCACAGCAGGTGTCAATGTGGATTGATGAAGTTTCTTCAGAGAGAATTCCCTGAACCAATGAAATCACAAGTCTGGTACCTTAAAAAATTGTATTTTAAATACATTTAGAAAACATCATATTTGCCATTATAGTTCATGTTGCAAAGAGATAACTGTTTTCAGCTCTTCTGTGTGAATTAATGTGTCTCTGTGAGACTAGGGATATAGTAACTTTCAATCTCTTCAGAGCACATATGCTGCTATTCTCTGTTTGCTATAAAATATTTTAAACAGTTTTCAATTAAAAAAAAAAACTTGTTTCATATATTGTTATTTTTAACTTAGTTTTGGTCTCTTTGTGGCATAATTCTTGTAGTAATTAAAAAGTTGTCCCATCTAATGCTTATGTGAGAAACAACTGGATTTTGGAGAGTGTAGGACACACCAGGCACACAATAAATAGCCCTAATTCAGGTTTATAACTCAGGGACACTCAGCTACAAGTGTCGTAGAATACAAATGCATGTAGTCATATGAGATTTTTTTGGAGGTTGCAACAGAACCATGGAGTGGTCTCAGCATGGAAGAACCCAAGTTATCACCCTGTATCATGAGTCATAACTTTAGAGCTACAGAAAAATGCCTTGTTGATGTTGGTTTTCCTAAGTAAAATGTTTAGAAACAAAGCAGCCAGGCTTGTGAATTAAAGTTTTAGTTCTTAGATTACAATCGCCTGTGGCTCATCTCATAGGATTGATTCTTTAGTGTGGGTTATGAAATTATTCTTCTCAGAAGGAATGCTCTGCTTTGTTTTTCTGAGCATTAAAGTATCTTGTTTTAAGTACTGTGAGATTTCTACAAACTTTATCCAATTAAGAATTCTTCTACTCTGTAATTTCAAGGAAGTAGCACTCTTTGAAGAAATAATTATTTGATAGCAAGAGAAACTTCATTTTTCAAGATGCTTTAAACAGACTTTCTGAAGTATCAGGATTATTAAAAATTAGTTTTGGCATTGGTTATTCTATTGTGATATGCTGAAATTGTAGACTGCAGCCTGGGAGCGATGGTGACAGCTTCAGACAGATAGCCTAGCTTCATAGGCATTTTGGGTAGGTAATAAGATATCTTTAGAATTTTTCTTTATTGTACTTTTAACTTACATGTTTTGACATGCTTCTTTCACCTCTGCAACTAGTATATCAAGTCAATGAACTTGTATTTCTGTAATTTACATCAGAAAACATGACCCTGTTGAATTTCGGGTTGTTTGAGGTCCTATTTACAGCTTTTTAAGAATGTAGCACTTAAAAAAGTAAGTTGTTACGGTTTTTCTTTTGTTGTTATGGTTTATCAACTTAGTCTGTATGTTGAAACTTAGTCACCTTACTTGATATTTTGAAAATTAACAATGTTGTGTGATTAAATGAATGGGATAGAAGGAAATTGATGCAGAATTCTCAAATCTTGAACTCCTAAATTGGTTGGTTTTGAACTGAGTTAAGAGGCAGGATTAACCCAGAGATTATTTCTGAAATTAGTGGTTTGTCAATATGTTTGCAGTAGTCTCATATAAAATGGATATGAAATTGTATTTATTTTTTAACCAGTGACTTCCCTTTTTTTAAAATGTATCTTATTAATAGAAAATTGTTTTTGGTTAGGAAATTATTCTGAATTGAAGTTCTTGTTAAACACATTATTTGGAAGACCTATTTTTAGTATCTTTAAGGCTAGCATTTAGCATTGATTTTTGGTTATTGTTTTGACCCTTTGGTGCTGCTACCTGTTCATGAATCTTTTGCAGGCAATGCTGTTTCTGTACCAGTGTACAGTCATTAATGGCATGCTAAGTTATGTTGATTTCAGATGCCTTGTCTGGGAAAAAAAAAAAAGCAAACCTTTAACCACAAGCATATGATAATTTCCCCCAATTATCTCAGCAGTAAACTTAGTAGGGTAAAGGTATGAGCTCATAGCAGATTGCTTGAAATAAGTTACTTACGGACCCATTTCTCATGAATATAGTTTTGTGGTCATTTGACATCTCTTTAGCATCTCCATCCATCAGGGTGAGAAAAGAAAGCAAATAGTTGAGTCATATCAGTCATTTTGGTTATTTCATAACTTTAAGAGTATTTAATAGGGAAGAAAATGGAAGATTCCAGGTTTAAAGGGTTTTTTAAAATTTATTTTGGATTTTCTGTGTCTCATTTGTACCTTCTTTCTTGCTGTTCATAGTTAAGCATTGACCTGTCTCTTTAAGTCTCATTATAGCACACAGAAATGAATGAAAATTCATTTTTTACTTCCATCTGTAAAAGATGCTTGTCACATGAGAAAAGGTTTTGGTTTAACATTTAGTTCAAAATTAAGGAAAGAGACTTTGGTGAATATTGAAGTGCTGATCACAAAGAATTAGCCTGCTTTTCATCAAGAGCAACTCATGAAACACTAACATTATTTCCTTTCTAAATTGTTCCGGGAAGAGCTATAGATAAGACTTACCTAGACTTTAGCAAAGGATGATAAAGTCCTTTATGTTGTTCTCCTATCATGAAAAGATAGAAATATGTGAGCTAGATGATTATGCAAGTAAGTAGATTTGGAAATAGGCAAGTGACTGGACTTGGCAAGTTTATGGTTTGAGTAAAATCAGAAGGATGTCTTATGTCCCAAAGATCAATGTCTGATTTTATTCTCTTTGACATTTTATTAATGACTTGGTTAGCAGAAATGGCATACTTATCATATTTGCAGGTGACAAATAGCTAGAAGTGATAAGACATCAGAAGCAATTGTCCTTGAAAATATACTCCTAGCTGCTAAAGGCAGCTAAGTGTTGCAGTTGATAAACTGCTAGGCCTGGTGTCAGGAGGACCCAAGTTCAAATTGGGCCTGACACTTAAGCAGCAGTGTGATCTTATCACTTAACCTGTCTTCCTCAGTTTCCTCAACTATAAAATGGGGATAATAATAGCACCTATCTCCAAGGGTTGTTGTGAGGATCAAATGAGGTAATTTTTGTAATGGGATTAGCATAGTGCCTAGTATAGTAGGTGCTTAATAAGTGTTTGCTTCCTGGATACCATTGTTGTATTTCCAAAACATTTTGACAGATTAAAATGCCTTGAATGTAACCAATGAAGTTTAAAGTGATAAGTGTAAAAGTTTACATTTGGTTGAAAAGGAATGGTTTTTAAGTCCAAGATGTAGAAAGGCAGCAGTTTATTTAAAAAAGATACAGTGGGTTTTGGAGGACTGCAAACTCACAAAGAGTCATTAGTGTGATTTCATAATCACTAAAGCTAATGGTATCATGATGACTGCATTAAGAGAGGAATAGCTGCCAGGAATCGAGGAGAAATGCTGCTGAACTTACTTGATATGACTGCATCTGAGGTGGAGGAAATGCATAAGAGTCTACACAGGCGAACAACCAGAAGGTGAAGGGCTTCAAGTACATGTCATATATGGATCAGTTGAAGCAATAGTTGAATTTTTAATAATTAGCTTGGAGATAAGAAAATGTGGAGAATGGTGACATTACAACTATGTATGAGTATTTGAAGTACTGTTAAGTAGAATAGGAATTGGACTTGATTTGCTTGGCCCCAGAGGACAGAATTTACAAAAAGGTCTATTTAGGCTTCAAGCCCTTACGATACTTGGGCATGTCTGTAACTTGTGACTAAATTGAAAAAAGGCCCCCAAAAATTAGCTGTAGAAATACAATTTGTGTTGCTGTCAATATTATTTTGAATATCATCAGGTAAATTTGGATACATGGCATAACTTAATACCGTGACTTATTTTCTTGATTTAAACTGTTTACTGTATAGGATTATGATCTTCTTGGTGAAAAAATAATGTCCTGTGGAATGGATCATTCTCTCAAACTCTGGAGGATCAATTCAAAAAGAATGATAAATGCAATTAAGGACTCTTATGATTATAACCCAAATAAAACTAACAGGTAACATTTGTGACCTTTATTTAAGAACAAACAAAACTCTTGTCATGCCAAACAAATAACTATAAGTATGGGTGATAGCACTTTCACAAAATAATTTTTAACCCTTCAAAAAATCAGATTTGGAAAGTGATTTTTAAAAATAATTTATTAATGGATTAATTTGCTTGGTCTGGTTTATTTCATGTTTTTTGTCCATTTTCAATTTATTTTGTCAGAATTTATTTTCATTTTTTAAAAAATTTTGTTTACTTTAATTGGATATCATACTCACCTTTCTGTCCTTAGATGTTTTTAATAAAGGATAAAAACCTTCATATTACCATATTTTATTTACTACAAAGAAATAGGAGACAGTAAATGGCAATTCAGAAACTTAAAAGTATTTTCAGTTATATGGTCAATAAAATCTCAAGTTCTGTTCAACAATGGTCTGAGGGGAAATTATTATTTAAACTTTTAATTTTAGCATCTAAAGACTTTAGACACCATGTTGGACACAGTTGTTCAAAATAAGTTTTTCCAGTACTACTTTAAAAATTTTTATTTCCATTATGTCTGCATGCTTAGTGTAAATCATGTGCCATATAAAACATTATTTTTTGAAAAGTCCATGGTTTTTATATTTAGGTCTCAGTGTCTAACAGATATTATTGCTTTATGCCAAATAATCTCCCATTTCATTAAAGATTGGGTCAAATGCAAACAGAAGAGATTCTACAGGAAGTTATATGGGAAAGGGTTGATCATGACCTTTCCTTAATCCTCTTTGTCAAAACTTCTTAATAAGTTATTTTCAGAACCTTAAAAAGGCTGTATGTGACTCTTCCATTATAGCGAGTATATGTCCTTTATATCTGCATTAAATTTTTACATAATGTCTTACTGAGAACTAGAAGTTCTAAAGAACATGCATTTAAATTCTCTTTGATTGTTGAGTCACCTAGTGTGGGCCTCTCAATTCCTAGTGGCCTAAAGAATTACTCTAACTTCACTTAATTCAGAACCAAAGAATGGGGGAATAACTGGCAACATCTGCCTAATTAATTAACCTGGGAATATTATTAACAAATTATATTTCTGGAAGTAAAGGAAAAATTACTTAAATCACTTAAAATTGTGTGCTCATTTTTTAGTTAGGGTCATTTTTCACTGAACACTTAGAGTAAATCCCCAATTTGCTTGCCAAAAAAGCATTTAACTTAATTTTGTCAAATAATATAAAACCAGATCCATTAATCAGATTTTTGTATATGACCACTCTTTGTAAGCACTGTGAGGATAGACTTGGCCTTTAAACTTGATGTGGTGCCAAATCAGAGTTAGAGTTATAGAATCACAAGAGCTAGATGTGACATTGGAAATAATCTCATTTTACAGAAGAAGAAGAAACTAAAACTCTTAGAGGTTAAATGACATGTACAAGTCCACACAGCAGTTAGCAGCAAAAATAATCATTTCTATTGTTTAAACAACCAAAAAACTCCAAGGCCCAACTTTTTTGGTTTAAAAATGTAAGGCAAACTGCATTCCCTTCCATGCTAAAGTTAAAGTCTACCCCTGGTTTGCGTACATTAATCTCCTCTAAAGTGAGAATAATGTAAAAATAACTTTAGGGAATTGGCACTTCATTTATTGTTTCCTAAAATGAAATAAGTTATACCTTTGGATTTTTAATCTCTGACTGAGATTCGTTTATAACAGTTATTGCTCTGAATAAACTACTCAGTCTATTAAAAAAGCTGTGAAACTTAATTTTTAGCTATAACATTTATAATTCTACAGGTTGTCCCAAAAGGTTAGTGCATTTTAAAGCAGTTTAGATTTAAATAGAAGAAAAGAGAATGTGCCATCTTTTAAGTTACTTCTTTCAAATTAGGTTTCAAACATTTTAAGTTGAAAGAAGAAAATAGAGTATAAAAACTGATCATGGAAATGATTAATGAGACAGCTCCTCATCAGTAGAAAGGAGTAAGAGCTCAGCCATTGGAGAATGCCAGAACAAAGAGAAATTAATATTCCTCTTGTGTTTTATTTTTCACACTTTTACATTTCTAAACAGTGAAAATGAATGTGCCACTGCTGTTCTCCTTTTTTGAGTTTTGACATATCCATTCTTCCTGCAGGCCATTTATTTCTCAGAAAGTTCATTTCCCTGACTTTTCAACCAGAGACATACATAGGAATTATGTCGATTGTGTGCGATGGTTAGGAGATCTGATACTTTCCAAGGTATAGTAGTTGTTAAGCTGTATTTCTTTGTGTGTGTTGGGGCTCCTTTTTAGGGAGTTCACCAATTGAATATAATTAGTTTCATTATAAATCTTTACAAATTGCATAACAGTTTCCAAATTATAAATGCCCTTTGTTCCTTTCTTTGTCAGAAAATAGGGAGTTTTTTTAACCAAGGGCAAATACTTGGTTTTGCAAAGAATAATCTTCTATTTTAACTAATCTTGATGGTTGTCAGTGGTGATTAAAAAGTGTTCTGCTGGACATCTTTTATTCTTTTACCTATTTGTCCCAGGTGCCTTGAGATTTTTTTAAGTTTGCAAAATTATTTTAGGAAACATTAGAGCATCGAATTTTAGTTATTCTCAGCCCCTTTGTAGGAGACTTGTTTAGGTGAAAACCTTTCTATTTTAAAATTTCATCTCTTTTAAGTCAAGTCTTAAAAACATGTTGGATTTTTGCAAAGGATCATGGAAAAGGTATGTGGTAGTATAATTGTGGCTATTAATGAATATTAAAATAGAATCAGAAAATATTACTGTTTTTACCGGGAACTCTGAAAGTCTTTCTGAATCCATTCAGTTTATATCTATATCTATATCTATATCTATATCTATCTCTCTCTATATATATCTATTTATATGTATAAATAGATATATATAGATATATATCTATTTATATATATAAACTAGGTATAGTTTATCCCATTAAAAAAATTGGCTTTGGAGAATTATCAGAGGCTTAAAACAGACTATTGTATAGTCATTATCTTGTATTTTATATTAGAAAAACTAGTGTTTTGAAATGTGTCCACAGATGATGTGAGGTATGAGGTATCTTAAATATGGTGAAATTCCAAAATCAACTAATTTCTGTATCCTTCTACTTCAGTCTCTTTTCACAATAGAAGGAATTTCTGCCATGGGTGGGAGGTTGAGCTAGCTTTAAGTTCCCTTCCAATTATAAAATTTTACAGTTCTATAAATTTAGCTAAGGTAATTGGAAAAAACTTGTTTTTAATTTTTTCCTTTTATCATCTTTCTGTATTTCAGTCTTGTGAAAATGCCATTGTGTGCTGGAAACCTGGCAAAATGGAAGATGAGATAGATAAAATTAAACCTAGTGAGTCAAATGTGACTATTCTGGGGCGATTTGACTATAGTCAATGTGATATTTGGTACATGAGGTTTTCAATGGATTTCTGGCAGAAGGTAATACTTTGTTTTTATACTTTTAAAATGATTTATATTTAGAAAATTGTAGTACAGTTTGTATTTTATTGTCCCTCTGGTCTCTTTATCTAGAATATTCATGTGAGTATGTGGACTGATTTCCTTTCTTTACCTACAGAGGATATTTGCTGCTGTCACTGTGGGTTTACATGCCATCTGCAGTGCTTATTATGAGTGAAATTGGCAGTTGGGTATTAAGTTTTGTTCAAATAACCCCTGTTACTAAGCTATTATGTCTAAAGATTAAAGGGTTATTCTTCAGCAATTATTCTTCTGCCCTTTGCCTGGGAAAGTCTTAGAGTTGAGAGGAAATAGAGGAAGAGGTGGTGAGAAACATGTTAGTTGTTTAAACAGAACAGAAGTTTTCTAAGGATTGTTGGCAACAAGTTACCCTGAAATGTCTTTCACTAAGAGTTTGAAAAACTCACTTTGTATAGTTTTTGCTGCCATTCTTTTAACATGAACTATTATCACATGTAATCTAAGTAATGAATTTCAGATTATTCAGAATACAATCACAGGAAGGTGCCGATATTTTTCTTCAGTAGGAAGACTATAAATTGTCTGGTTTTCTACAATTTTCAGTCATGCTTTATATCAAGAAGCTTTTATTTATATATTTCTAAATATTTCTTCAGATGCTTGCATTGGGCAATCAAGTTGGCAAACTTTATGTTTGGGATTTAGAAGTAGAAGACCCTCATAAAGCCAAGTGAGTTTCATACATTTCTCTTCATGTTTCCTATTCCTATCTCCCCAGCAATTTAGGAAGCAGTAAATAGTACAAACCTTTTATGTTTGATGTCCTTAGGTGGACATTATTAAATTGAAGCAATATTGATAGCTTAAATAAATCTATTTTTATTTCTGTTCAACTATGATTACATAAGGATTTTTTAAAAATTTAATTGATAATTTCCCTTAAGTTTTATCAGATGTTAATTTTCAACTGTAAAAGTGATTATGTTACCTTAGAATACAGTGATTTGTCTAACTAAAGTACTTTTTATTTGATTGTGAAGCATTTGTTCAATTTGTAGTTTTATTGTAAAGAAAATAATGGTGATTGCTACTATCAATGTTTTGTGTGCTATTTTAACCTTTAGTCATGGTTTTTGTGTTTTTTCCCACAGATGTACAACACTTACTCATCCAAAATGTGTTGCTGCCATTAGACAAACCAGTTTTAGCAGGGATAGCAGTATTCTTATAGCTGTTTGTGATGACGCTAGCATTTGGCGCTGGGATAGACTTCGATAAATTACTTTTTCTTAATTGAAAGTAGAAAATTTCTTTGTACAATATAATCTTCTACTGTGTCTTGCTAGTAAAGGCACCTAGAGCATCGCTAGCATTTAGAGGTGTGTTGTCTCCTTCAGTGTACAATCAGCCTGAGCTGAACGTAGTGATGTTTACATTGTTTACATTCTTTGTACTGTCTTCCTGCTCAGACTCTATGGCTTTTAATAAAAATTTATTTTTGTAAAGCGCTCTGTATTGAGTCCATTTTCATTTTTCATTGTGTTTAAAAGATACTCCACAGCATTTAACACCATTATACTCTATTTTTTGTGATTATTCTTATTATATACAATAAAAAATAGAGTTTACCTGACCCTTTCATCTTTCAAAATGAATTCTGAACATAATTTTGATCCTAACACTTCAATGATTTAATGATGTGTACTTTATTGAAAGAAAGTATAAGCATAATAGCATATTTTAAATATTGGTTAATTATGACTTGTCAAAAAGAGATTTCTCTTAATATATAAATCATAGGACTAATGGAATATCCGTTACACAAAGACTTGCCAGAATTTTCATATTCTTGGCTGTTTTTAAAAGTTTAAATGTACTAGGAGAAAAACTTAAGTATTTAAGTACCTAGTATGTTTCTCATGCTGGGTGGAAGAATGGGGACCAAAAAAAATAAAGTGTGGTGTGGCTACAGAGTTATATATATGACATAGTCCCTTTAGGAACTGTTAATCTTGGTGAGGTGAGACTTGTTTGATGAAATAGAGTAATAAGCTAGGTTACAATGCTTAAATGTGAGAGATAGTTGAGAAGCAGCAAAGAACAGTACAGGCCAGAGTTATTGAAGAATGTTTAAGTGGTTTTAGGTTTTGTTTTTTTTCTTTTCTTCACTTTTAACATAAACTATTGACATGTTTATTTCTAAAGGCTAGCGAGTTTCCATAGAGTGCTAAGTAGCACAGACTAAGCCACAAAGAATTGTAGTATTAGTTGTAGTATTAATCTACTCAAGAATATGGAAGATTGAATGTGTATAACAAGTCCAGTCAAGTTCTGCTGACACATTTTTCCCTTCAGTCTTTTAAGCTACAATGTTAAAAATAATCATAACTACTTGGTATTGACTTTTTGGTAATACTTTTTGTTGCTATTTGTCTAGGAAAATAATTTTTAATACCTTATTTTTAAAAGGTTTGCTGCATACTGTGAATTTTTTTTTAGTACATTATAATTTGAGCAAAAAGAGAACTTAGAGGTCATCTCCTCCAATTCCATCATTTTACAGATGAGAAAACAGAGGTTCTGAAGTCTTATAGGTCATGAGAGGCAAGACCAATATTTGAACTCCAGCCCCATGAGTTCAGATCCAGCATTCTTTCCAGTACACCTTGAAGGCCAGGCTTTTTTACCCAAAGAGCACATCTCTGATTTTTATAATGAAAGGAGAAATTGATTTAATATGTAAAGATGTGTTTCATAGGCAGTAACATTTTCAGGAACATCTCTAATCTTATGCATTTTAAAATGAGAAAGGTCAAAGTGAAAATTTATTTTATGTAAAATCTGTTAGCAATAAAGTATTTAGATAAATCTAAACACCATTTCAATTTGATTTTTAAAATATTTTTTCCTGACCCTCAGAGTCTTTCTATGTAGATATAATATATGTTTGTTATATGGTACAGATTGGAAACCTATCTCTACCTTCTCAGCTTATACATATTTTCTGGCTGTCATAACTACGCCATAAGTTCTATCCAGTGTGCTAGAGGCCTTCTATTTTGTGTTCTAACATTTCATAGGAAAAAGTACAGCATCCTTAACTCTTCACTGATGTCCAGTCACTTGCCAAATCTTGCCATTTCTAACTCCATAATATTTCTTGCAGAACTGCCCTCTCTCCAATCATGCAGTCCTTTCAAGTACTGGTCTACCTGATGAACTTTCCCCTTCCTTTCCCTTCCCCCTCTCCTCATTCAACAACCTCCAGTGGTAGCTCCTTATTCTCACTAGGATCAAATATATGCTCCTCTGACATTTAAAGCACTTTGCCACCTAGCCCTATTCTTCTTTTCCAGATACCTTACATATTATAGCTCTGTGTTCCAGCCTTACTGGCCTAAACATACTTTTCTAGTCAAGCATTTATTAAGCCTTTACTGTGTGTCCTGCACAGTGCTAGGTGCTAGAGATAACAAAAAAAGGCAATATAGGCTCAGGCCTCAAGGAACTCATTCTAATAAGAGAGATAGCATAATATGTAAAAAAAAAAAATTATACAGGATAAATTTGAGGTAATCTTGGAAGCCATTAACATTAAGAAAAACTGAAAAAAAACTTGTAGAAGGTGAACTTTTTTTTTCTGAGACTATAGGGAAGACAGTTGAGGGAGCATTCCAGGAATGGGGAATAGCCAATAAAAAGGCACAACAGATTAAAGAGATGGGAGTGTTGAGCAAGGGGGCTAAGGTCCCTATCATGGAGTCTGTGAAATGGGGGTAATATGTAAGAAGACTGGAAAAGTAGAAAGGGACCAGGTTATGACGAGCTTTAAAAGTCAAACAAGATCTTATATTTGATCCTAAAGGTAATGGGGAACTACTTATATTTATTAAAAAAAAAAAAGGAGGTGGGGGAGAGGTTAACATGGTCAGTTTTGTGCTTTAAGAAGATCTGGATCATCAAGCAAAATAGTATGGAGAAAGAAAAGAGGGTCCAAGACAAAACCTTGTGGGGTGACTGCAAGTGGGTGCAACCTGCATGAAAATGCAGTAAAGTCTGCGAAGGAGAACTAGGAGGAAGTAGAGTCACAAAAACCTAGACAGAAGCCAGTCTCATCTTGGAGAAGAGGGTGATTGACTCAAAGGCTCCACAGAATGTCAAGAAGAATGTGGATTGAGAAAAGGCCATTACATTTGGCAATTAAGAGATACTTGGTAACTTGGGAGATAGTGGTTTCAGTTGAGTAGGTTGAAAGCCAGACTTCAGAGTTCAGAGAGGAAGGGAAGTGGAAATACCTATAATAGTATTCTCAAGCTGTGAAATGAGGGAAAGAGGTGATATACAGGAGGGACAAATCTAGCTCAGATTTTATTTTATTTTATTTTTTGAGGATGGGGAAATGAACAGGTTTATAGATAGCAAGAAAGCAGCCAGTAGATAGATATAGAAGGTGAGAGTGAGAATGACAGGGCAATCTACTGTAGAAAACCAGATCACTTGTATGTGCCTTGGGATTTGCCTTGGCAAGGAAAACTATCTCTTCACGTGAGACAGGAGTGAAGGAGATAGTGGAGGAAGGCATCTGATGTGAAATGAGGAGGTAATGTAGAACAGAGGTATATAGGGGGAGGAGCATGGTGGCCTGCAGCATTACCAAACTCAAATGTAGTTGGGAAATATTTTTTTAAATAAATAAAAATACAGTAGAACATAGATAATGTTAATATGTGGTTTTCTAAATATGTACCCCATGGGGATGCTTATATACATTTTGTTGCCCCAGTTTCCATTTGAATTTGACACTTCTGATGTAGAGAATACAAATATCCCACTGTTAATCCCATAATATTTGAAAATATAAGCTTTTTTAAAAAGCATTTAATTTGTTAGAGCAAAATCCTTTCTTAAGACTTCCAACAAGGTTTTTCACATGTATATATCAAAATTGTACAAGATTTCTATGAAAGAGAATTTTAAGACTGTGATGGAAAAGTCAGTTATTAAGCATTTACTCTGTGCCAAACACTGCAGGAAGAATAGTATATCAAAACTCAAAAAAAGGAAGATAACAGTGGCACATTCATTTTCATTGTTTAGAAATGTAAAAGTGTGAAAAATAAAACACAAGAGAGCTGTTAATTTCTTTTTGTTCTGGTATTCTTCAATGATTGACTCCTTCCTCCTTTGTCCTGATGAGGAGCTCAGCATCATTAGGCAGTCAGAGTCTTTCGTAACCTAGCCACCTACCCTTTCTAGTCTTATATCTTATTCCCAGCCACAAGCTCATTACTTCCTACTCCCACCTATCACCTCTTTGCCTCCTCCAAAATTGCCAATAACAACTAGAACAACACTCTCACGAGTGGAAAATGATTCTTTTAAGATCAACAGTGGCCATATTAATGCTAATAAACAAGAATTAGTAAACATGGCAATAAATTGTTTATTTTTATAATCATAAAACTCCAAAGAAAAACATTTGTAGTTTTAATATGTAATACCTTTGTTTTAGTGAATTTTTATTTATTTTATTAATTATTTCCCAGTTACATTTTAATCTGGTTCTGGAGCACTCAGGAGTGCTATGGAACATGAGGCCAGTGGACTGTATGCTTGACACGTCTGTTATAACAACTTCCTAGGGAGGAAATAGGTGAGACCTGGAAATAATTCAGCTCTTTCCCTTTCCTAAAGGGAGAAGGGAGCACTTTGAACCATGGGGAAAGGGCAGCACTGAAATCCAATTTTAGACTTATTAAGTTTTGTTTCCAGTGTGATGTGTAGGGAGAAATATCCAGCAAGTATTTGGAAATGTGAGACTGACTAGAGCTTGGGGAGGATGTAGTAAAGGTATAGATTTTAGAGTCGGCATCACAGAAATGATAATTGGAGATATGGGAAAGTGTGAAATCAATGTTGGGTGGGGTAAAGAGGGCCAAGGAGATTCCTCTGCAGAGAGGCCCATGTTGAAGGGCTGAAACAGAGATGAGAAAGAGAGATGTCCCACTGAATGGGACAAAGAAGGAGTCAGAGTGTTGGAAGACCCGGAACCAGAGAAGACTTGAGTATCAAGCAGAGGTGGGTCAACAATATCAAGAAAGTTACGGAGGTTGGGGGTAGTGGAGGGAAAAAAAATCTTAAATTTAGGTATTCTATGTTTATTAAAGTTTTCCTCTGATGTACCAGTCTAATAACTATCAGAAAAATGAGGTTATTCTGGCATGATTTTTTTAAGTCATGCTGATTCTTAGTGATCAACACTTCCTTTTCTAGATGCTAAGAAACTTCCCCCTTAATAAGAGAATCTAGAATTTTCCTATGAATTAAAATCAAATTCACTGCTTTTCTTCTGATCTTGGCTACATTTGTTTTATTTATGTAATCAAAATCATTCATTTTATACCTCACAATGATCTCTGTCTCTTGTTTAGTCATAAATTGTCTCCATCTGTCTGATAAGTAATATGTTCCATGTTCTTCAAATTTTCTTCTAATATCTGTCTTTATATCTGGGTCATGTGTCCATTTTGATCTTATCTTGGTAAATGGTGTAAGATAATGGTCTGTGTCCAATTTCTGCCAGACTGCTTTCCAGTTTTCCAACAATTTTAACCAAATAATGAATTCTTATCCACAAATCTTAAGTCTTTACACTTGTCAAATACAAGGTTAACTATATTTATTTGCTATTGTAAATTGTATGTCTACTCTGTTCTATTGATCTACCTTTCTATTTCTTAGCCAGTACCAGATAGTTTTGATAATCATTGCCTTATAATAAAGTTTAGGATCTGGTACTGCTAAACCTCCTTTCTTTGCATTTTTCTTCATAAGTTCCTTTGATATTCTTGGCTTTTTGTTCTTCCAAATGAATTTGATTATAATTTTTTCCAATGCAGTAAAATAATCTTTTGGTAATTTAATTGGGATAACATTGAATATATAAATTAGTTTAGGTAAATTTTTATTTTATTGGCCCTGCCTAACCATGAACAATTAATATTTCTCCAATTATTTAAATCTGATTTTATTTGTATAAAAAGTTTTTGTTTATATAATTTTGTCTATATATTTCCTGGGTTTGTTTTGGCAGATGTACTCCATGTATTTTATACATTCTAGAATTATTTTAAATGGGGTATCTTTTACTATCTCTTGCAGAGATTTGTTTGTGGTATATAAGAATGCTGATGATTTATGTGGATTTGCTTTATTTTATAGCCTGTTAATTTGCTAAAATTATTAATTGTTTCAACTAACTTTTTAGTTGAGTCTTTGGGAACTTCCAAGTATATCATCATATCATCTGCAAAAAGAGATAGTTTTATTATCTCATTCCCTATTGGGGTTCCTTCTATTTCTTATTCTTCTCTTACTGCTATTACTAGGATTTCCAATACAATATTGAATAATATTGATGACAGTGGCCATTTGTGTTTCACATCTGATCTTACAGGGAAGGCTTCTAGCTTATCCCCATTATTATTACAAATCCCTATTGCTATTACAAATAATGCTTACTGATGGTTTTAAATGTTTTTATCAGTTTAAGGAAAAATCCATTTATACCTATACTTTCAACTGTTTTTAATAGAAGTGAGTATTTAAAGGTTTTTAAGCATTTTAAAGGTTCTTTTCCGACCTCTGGACTCCTTTGTCTCTGTCTGATCTTTAGTATGTGTAAAGAATTGTAAAATTTCTCCCTTCCCTTATGATATCATCAGTGTTGGGCTTGGAGAGTACTTGGCTTCCCCGTATCTTTTCTCTTGCTCCAAGAAATATTGTGGGATTGGGAGGAAGAAGCCTGAAATTTGACCAAAAAAATTATCTGGGAGACAATTCAAGGGGAAAGTGTGGTATTCTTGATGACTTAGATAAAATGATAATATTTGTAAATCTTTTTTGCAAACCTTAAAGCACTATATAAATATTAGTGATTATTATTATTATTATTGTTACTTAGCCCACTTTCACACTCCAGAGAATGTCAGAATTGTCACTCAAAGGAGAAACCCAGAACAGAGACTTTGGCATTTTATTAGAATTAGATGCACGAAGTACAAAAATCCCTAATCAAAACAAGAGATCTTTGGAAATATGTCCTTCCTTTGAGGGAAGGCTTCACTTAAGGATCAACCAAACTGAGATACTCTTGGCTGGGGACTATAGGGAGAAAAGCAATGGAGAATTCTTTAGAGAACCAGGAAAGAGAATATAGGAGTTTTGTGTGGAATTCAGTGAGCTGATCTATGATGCTACTATGTGCAGGGAACTATGGAGAATTCTAAGGATAGCATGAGTTGGGCTGAGGGAACAAAGCAATCATGGAGGAGATGACGATGAAGAGTCAATAGGCATTTAAGTGCCTACTTTGTTCAAGGCACTGTTCTAAAGGTTGACTATATAAAGAAAGGCAAAACCAAACCAAAACAAACATCAATAATTAAAAAAACAACAGTTACTACTCTCAAGTTCATAGTCTATTGGGAGAGACAACATTCAAACAACTATGCACAAACAAGATATTACACAGGATAAATTGTATATAATCAAGAGAGGGAAGGCACTACTAGCCTTAAGGGGGATCAGGAAAGGCTTCTTGTAGAAGGGATTTTAGTTGGAACTTGAAGGAAGTCAGAAGTAGAAGGAAGGAGAGAATTCCAGGCATAGAGAAAAGCCAGTGAAAATTTGTGAGGTGGGAGATGGAGCATCTCATGCAAGCCATCCTTGTGCAAGGATCATAAAGGCCTTGGAGGGGAGTAAGGTGTAAGAAGAAATGACCAAGAAAACCTCAATGGAAAATAGGAGCTGAGATTTACATGGTACCTGTGAGTGACTGAGGCTACATACTTATTTGGGGAAGGGTTGTTTTCTGGCAGGAATTATTGTTCCTGTGGGTTCCTATAAATATCTTCTAAAATAAATAAATAGATAAATGTTTTCTTCTCTATGTTTTGTGAACCATGGGCTTGAAATGGGAACTGTGATAACACCCTGAGTAATGTAAAATAGAAGAGAATTCTTCAAGGTGTACATAACAAGTGAGAAGGACTGACTCAAAGCTTATACATTCTTAACTCAACTTTTTGGGAGGTCAGGACTAGTGATTTTATCAAAGGGCTAGGTGGGGCGGTGGATAGAATGCTTGGCCTACAGTCAGGAAGATTCATCTTCATGAGTTCAAATCTGGCCTTGGACACTAGCTGGGTGACTCTGGGCAAGTCACTTAATTCTGTTTGCCTCAATTTTCCCATCTATAAAATGGGCTGGAGAAGGAAATGGCAAACTACTCCAATATATAAACAAATGATTTTTTATCAGGTAAAGGGAACTCTGGGTTAGAAAAACTTCTCTCTTCCAATGAAGAATATGAAAGTCTTGAAACTTAAAGTCAGAGAATTGCTTAGGAATACTGAGAAATCAGTTGACAAACATTTGTTAGGCACCTGTTATGCAAGAGGGATACAAAAAAAAAGGTCAAAAGACAGTCCTTGCTCTCAAGAAACTCACAATCTAAATTGGGGAGACAACATACAAGCAACCATGTACCAAAAAGCTATATACACGATAAATTGGAAAAATCAAAAGAGGGAAGTTACTAGAATTAAAGAGGATAGGGAAAGGCTTCCTGTAGAAGGTGGGATTTTAGCTCGAATTTGAAGGAAGCCTGCAAAGGTTGGAAGTAGAGATGAAGGGGGAAAATAATCCAGGCAAGTGGGTCAGTTAGTGATAATGGCCAGAGTAGGGAAATAAGTGTTCATCAAAGAGTCCAACGTCATTGGATTGCAAAGTAAGTGAGAGAGGGGTGTGTGTAATATGTAAGAAGCCTGGAAAGGGGTGTGTGTGTGTGTGTGTGTGTGTGTGTGTGTGTGTGTGTGTGTGTGT
>NW_020945437.1:8318232-8401961 GCF_900497805.2 Vombatus ursinus | reverse complement strand
TGTGTGTGTGTGTGTGTGTGTGTGTGTGTGTGTGTGTGTGTGTGTGTACTAGGGGTAAGCTATGAAGGGCTTTGAACGCTGAACAGAGGATTTTATATTTGATCCTAGAGGTGATATGGAACCACTGGAGTTTGGGTTGGGTCGGGGGAAAGGGAAATGACATAGTTATAATTAGGGCTTTAAAAATAAAGAACACTCCACAAATTTACTCACTGTTACAGAGTTAAGTCGGACCACCTACTCCTCAGGGTTGTTGTGAGTAAAGTACTCCGTAAAATTTAAAATAAGAAAAGGGACTCGATCTGGAAAACGCAAGTCAGCGCCTTCTCTCTAATTTCGTCCCTTGGAGCTAAGGAGAGCACAGCCCTGCTCAGCCCCTTGCCCGCTCACTCAGCCAACACGTATCAAAGGAGGGAATCTCCTGGTTTTGGGGCCGGCTCGCTTTCCATCATATAATCCACCTGCCTCTTCAATGGTTTCATCAAAACATTCTTATCACTATTATTGTCATCATTGTTTTCATTTTCATCAACGTCGTCGTCATCATTGCCCATATAGCCTCAGTTTCCCTACTTACAAAATGAGGTCGTTGGATTAGATTACTGGTTCTGGACTTGAAATTCGTGAACTTCTTTTAAAAAATATTTTCATAACTGTCAACATAATTTTTTTTTTTGTAGTTCTATGTCTTATATCCATTTAAACGCATTATTTTGAAAAGGTGTCCATAAGCCGAAGAAGTCCATGACACAGAAAAGGCTGTAACAACTCCAGCTGACGAACTACAGAGACGAACATCTGTTGCAGTCCGGTTTCAAGACGAGGTTAGGTGTACCACTCATTCTCTAGAATACGAATCCCAGCATGCATTGTCTCCGACGCCGCGCCCACCGGGTACTATGGTGAAAACTGCATGCTGGGATTTGTAGTCTTACCTTTGTGTGTTGGTGGGGATTTGATTGGGGAGTGTGGGTGTGTTTTCTCGCGTTTCCTTTCCTTCGGCACCCAGGCGGAGCCCGGTCCCGTCCCCGGAAGCTGGGTGAGGGGCGGGGGCTCCGAGCGTAGGTCAGAGGTTGTAGGTCAGTCAAACACCGCCTCAGCGGGACTCCTCCATCGCTATGTAGCTCGCCGGCTGGAAGGGTGGCTGCGCCTTCTGGAAACTTCCATCGAGAAAGCGCGTCGCGGGCTGGGCGGCCCCTGCAGCTGCCGCAGCCGTCTGCGCCCAGCTCCGGGGGCTTTTCTCGCTCCCGCTCCGCGGAGGAGCCACCGCTGCCGCCATGTTCGGCTGCCTGGTGGCCGGGAGGCTGGTAAGGGACCGGGACTGGCAGCGGGGCAACCAGGGTGGGCGGGGCAGCACCGGGCCTGGGGGGATGGTCCGGGTCGTGGACGCCTGGGACGTACGATGGGGGTGTGTGTGTGTGTGTGTGTGTGAGATTGTGTAGTGTGCATGTGTGTAGTATGTGCGTGTGTAATGTGTTGTAGTGAGTGTAGTGTGTATATTCGATGTGGAGTGTGCATGTGTGGTATATTTAATGTGTGTAGTGTGTGAATGCGCATGTGTAGTGTGTTTAATATATGGTGTGTATGTAATGTGTAGTGTGGCATCGCTTTTGTTGTGTGACAGTGTTAGGTCCTGTAAGTGCCAGTTTTATGCTTTCGGAGGCCGGTGTGTGTGAATATACGTCTGCGTCTCCTCGTGTGCACACACACACATAAATGGTCATCCATGCACACCAGCATCAGCGCAGGACCGGCTTTGGGGTGAAGCGGAAGAAGCTCTGGATTCACAACCATCATAGGACCTGGCACTGAATCCGCCTGCTCTGCTGCTTTCAACTGTGTCATGAGCTGGGGATTCTTTTCTTTCCTCCTGGTAGCCTAGCGCTTGCATAGCTGAGTGCCTGTCACGTGGGAAGTAGGGGCTTAATGAATGCTTGTTGATTTATCTAGGCTTCAGGGTCCTCTTCTGTGAAACGGGAGGTTGGGTTAGGTAAAATAAAAGAGCTCGAGACCATTTTGTGTCACAAACCTTCCCCCTACCCCCAACCTTTGACAGTCTGGAAAAGCCTGTGGACTCCTCAGGATGTTTTTAAATGCGTAAATAAAATACGTAGGATTACAGGAAATGAATTATGTTGAAATAGTTATCAAAATAACTAAAAAATTATGAGTTCACAGACAACAGATTAACACTAGAAGGATCAGGCGCATCAATTGACAAAAAAAATTGTTTTGAAATAAAATTTTTCTACTATCTACATTTTCTTTATGGATAAAAAAAGAATACTCTGAGTCAATCAGTTATTTTTAAGATCCAGTTCTTCAAGTTTAAGAAGATAGAGAATTTTACTGCTTAAAGTTTTCAGTGAGGCAGTGGTCGGCCTGGAGTCAGGAAGACCAGAGTTCAAAGCCAGCCTCAGACACTTCCTATCGATATGACCCTGGGGAAGTCACTTAACCTCTGTGAGCCTTAGTTTCTTCAATTGTAAAATGGGGAAATAATACCTACCTTGCAGGGTTGTTATGAGGATAAAATGAGATAATATTTGTAAAAGGCACCTGGCATACAGTAGGCTGCATATAAATTCTTATTTCCATCCCTTTTAGAAAGTATTATAGTATTTTGAACAGGATGGTGGCATAATTGATTTTTTAAAAAGGGGCTAAATAGGGCTAAAGTCCTGTTTGAATATTGAACACCTATAATAATGATAACTGAATTTTTATTTTTTTGCCCTTGAAAGTTTACAAAGTACTTGGCATACTTTACCCCATTCGAGCCTAGCCATACAGGTATTAATCTGCACTTGAGAGATAAGGAAACTGAAGTTCCTAAAAGTTAAGTGACTTGCCCAAAGTCTTTTAGCTTATGTGTGTCCCAGATAGGGTTTTGTTCCAGGTCTTCTAAGCACCACATTTTGCACTCTATGGACCACCCCTCAAACCAAGGCACCAGTAACTTAATTAAGGTCCTTCTGTTTGCAAAGAAATGTGCTAGGTAGGAGGAATATAGAAACTAATACTTTACTGTTTGTTCTCAAGGAACTGGAGGATGCACAATGTATAGAATAAGTAAATACAAAGTAATTTGAGGAGGAAGAGAACATTAATCTTGAAAGAACTGATAATCTCTTCATTAATTTCTTCAGTATATAATACCATACTGAAACCCTGCTCAGATTTTTCGCTGTGGCATTCAGGTGATTGTGGACTCTTGAAGGGTTTGTAAGAGTATATGCTCTGACAGATTTTTATCAGAGTAGAAAAACTCTCTCTATCTGAAACACAATTTTCTGTCCTTCCTGTTATTCCTTATCTTCCTTCCTAAATTCTCTAGTCTCAACATCATTTCTAGACATATTACCTCTCCTTGCATTCCCAGGTGCACCTTTGCTCAGGCCTTACTTTCCTCTCTTTGCATTTTAATACTTTGACTCAATCAGGCATTTATTAAGCACCTACTAAGTTCCTGGAGGTGGTAGGCACTGGGGCTGCAAAGACAGATGAAATAGCACTTGCCCTAATGTAGCTTACGTTGTACCATCCACCAGTTCAATTTTCTATGAATTATCTTGAATCCTTTTTTCTTTGTCCTGTCCAAATTTATTCCTTTTCAAACTCTAACCTGAGGTTATTCCCATGATCGGCTCTCTCTACTTCTGTTCCAGTGCTGCTGAATATGGGAAGAAGCCACATACTTGCTGATTGCATTCCTGTTCTCCACTGGGCCCTGACAACTGTCTTTGATCTATTAACTCTTTCTTGATTATATCACTCCACAGCACTCACCACAGGTCCTGTTCCAAATCTTGTCTCCTCAAACAATTTTCAACCTCCCCTCATCAGGTCTTCTCAGGCTTGCATCATGCTTAAAAAAAGAAAATCTGCCTTTCTTTCTTTCAGTAGCCTCAGTTCTGTGCCTCAACTCCCTTTATCATCATTTCCCCATTCTCTCCTTTGCTCCAGGCTCTGATAAAGAGGTAGTCTTTCTTTCAAAGGTCAAACCCTACTGGTATTCTTGATCCCATTTCTTCACTATTCCAGGAAATTAATTACTCCTTTGGTTATCTCTCTTTCAGCTTCTACATACCTAGACCTTCCTTATCCTTAGTAAATCTTTACTGGAATTTACTGTCACCTCAAGCTATAATCACACATCTGTCCTCCCTTTCACAGCCAAAGTACTATAAAAAGCTGTCTACATGTACTGCATCCACTTTTTAACTCACTTGTTTTTCAGTCCTTTCAAACTTGGTTTTTTACCGAAACTGCTCAAGGTCATCAATGATCTTTGTTGCTAAATCTAATGTACTTTCAGTGTTCATTCTTCCTCATCTCTGCAGCATTTGATGACACTTTTTTTCTGAATGTTCTCTTCCCCCTGGTTTTTTATGGTACTCTTCAATCCAGGTTCTCTTCTTACATGTCTGTCCAATACTTTTCTGCTCTCTATATGTTGGTGTGTCCAGGTCTGTGCCTTGGGCTCCCCTCATTTTTAGTAATCTTATTAATTCCCATCCCTATGCAGATGACTCTGAAATGTACACACCCAACTTTCATCTCTTTCCTGAGCTCTAGTTCTGCATCACTAATTTCCTAACAGGTGTCTTATAGATATTTCAGACTCAACATATCCAACACTTTCCCCCCTAAACCTACTCCTCCTTCTAACTCCCCTATTTCTGCTGGTCATCCATATTTACAACTCAGGAGTACTGAACATTCATTCTTTCACTGCCCCCCCCCATCATAAAGCCAAATTTTGTCATTTCTACTTGACTATTCCTTTAAACCCAAATCCCTCTGGTTCTCACTGATTGGCCAATAGTAGGTCCCAGGCCAAGCCCCATTTGGTTGTTGTTTGGGCCCGATTGGCTCAAAGTGAATGTAAATTGCAGTTGTTTCTATTTTGGCCAGACACACTGAGGGTCTTTCCCTCTCAGATTGTGTTTCTATTTTTTTTTTTATTTTTTGAGACCTCTGCCACATTTCTTACCTAGCCTTAATTACTGAATGGGCATTGCCTCAGTAATATTGAAAACTGTTGAATACCTTAGCTTAAAAAGGCCGAGATCTCTCCCTGCATCCAGGACCATCTCCAATCATAGTGATCTATGTCCTGCCACTGGACTCTGGAGGAGAAAATGAGGCTGATAACTTTGCACAGCTCAGCCTTTTTGCAAGTCAAAACTTTGCTCTCCTGATGTCATTGTCCTCTTGGAGAATGAAGGACAACCAAGAACAACGTTTCTGCCTCCACAGTGTCTCACATCTATACCCTTCTCTCTATTCAAACGGCCACTTCTGGCTGACTCAAGCCTTCATGTCCTCTTGTCTGGACTGTTTCAGTAGTTTCCTAATTGATTTCTTTACATTTAGCCTCTCTTCTCCAATCCATCCTCTATACATTTGCCAAATTAATTATTATAAAATTAATATGCCATGTTACTCTTCCTGCTCAGGAAGCTTCTGTGGCTCCCCCTCACCTCTTGGATAAACTACAAATTACTTTGTTTGCCATTTAAAGCCAAGTCTGGCTCCAACATATCTTTCTTTTTTAAATTATTATTAATTTATTTTTAGTTTTCAACAATCACTTCCACACCCTTTTGAGTTTTAAATTTTTCTCCCTCTCCTTCCTCCCCTCCCTCCCCAAGACAGTGTGCAATCTGATAAAAGCTCTACATATACATTCCTATTAAAAATATTTTCACATTAGTCATGTTGTAAGGAAGAATTAGAACCAATAGGAGGAACCACAAGAAAGAGGAAACAAAACAAAACAGAAGAAAAAGAAAGAGCAAATAGTATCCAACATATCTTTCTAAGCTGACAACGCATTACTCCAGTTCCTGTCATATGCTTTATATTACAATCTACTTGCTGTTCCCTATGCATAACATTCCATCTGCTGTCACTTTGCTTTGTCTTAGCTGCCCCTTATACCTGGAATGCCTTTCCTTCTCATCTCAGCCTTGGAACATGTAGCTCCTGTCTCAAGTGCCACCTTTTGTGAGAAGCCTTTCCTGATTCTCTCATTAGTCTTATTTCCTTACAACCCATTGAAATTGCTTTGTATTTACTAATCTGTGTACATACTGTTTCCTCCTAATTAAATGTAAGTTTTTTCAGGGAAGCAACTTTTTTTGGAGTGATGGTGGTGTCATGTAATAGATGGTTAATAAATACTTAATGAGTACAGTGCAGACCTACAGAATGGCTTGTTAGTACTTACTGATGTTTATTGCTGGAAGACCAGACTAACTGAGTTCAGTGAAGCTTGTGACTGAAGAGCTGACTGCATGGTATTTTTTTTTTTAAACTATGACAACTCATGAAAACCTACTAAGATGCCAGAAGATTAGAATAAACGTCAGTGGAGGGAGTCCTCATGCTGATGAAGTCATGGACTGTCAAAGTAATGATAATAATACCTTGCTAAATTTACATGACATTTGACAAGTATGCTTTTATTTGATACCACAACCCTTTGAGTTAGGTTGTACAAAATTATTATCCACTTTTTTTAGATAAAGAAAATGAAGCTCAGAGAAATGATTTGTCTAAAGTCACATGGTTAGTAAGTGACTGCAAAGCTGGATTCAGAGATCTTCTGATTCTAAAACTAGTACTTTTCTATTATATCAGTGCTTCCCCCCCCCCCCCCTATCTAAGTCATTGGTGGCCAGACTATCAAATAACATTCATTGAACAGTGTTAGCTGCTCATAAAACTTTTGTGTTTAATACAAGTAAGAACCTCTACTAAGTAATAGCTGATTTTGGTTTTGAGTGGATGGTTGGAGACTGTGCTACGTTGTCCCATTGTCTTTGGTACATATGGAAAACATGTATCAAAGATGCGAAGACTTCTATATGGGTTTTGTAAAATTTATAAAATATTGGTAGTATCAAAATATTTCATGGTTGGTACATTGTATCTGTGTACCTCCATGGTTTGCAGAAATTTTGAAAAGTTTATTATTCAGACAGCATACTTTGTGTGGTACCTAGTACCTTAAGCTTGTCATGCATCACTCAGTTTTTGTAAGCACAGATTCTTTAGAACACCATTTTTTTGGGGGGCTGTGTGATATTATATTATTTGGGTAGCTCTTAGTACTAGCTCACATTTATATCGTGCTCAAAGATTTCATAAAGTGTTTTCTGTACAACAATGCTCTGTGGTAGGTAGGGCCCGTTTAACAAATTAGTGATGATTTGCCCTTAAAAACAACTCCTTAAAGGGATGAGTCAATTTTTACTTCTGTTTCAAATGTTTCCTCATTCTCTGAAAATTCTACTTAACCAAAATATGTGTGTTTTTAGGGGCAAGGACCTCATCTTAATGTGTAATTAAATGAATATATAATGTCAAATACCATGAAAAGAGTAGATTCTTTACAAGTATCTTTTTCAGTACCTGGTTATTTCTTGACCTAAAAAGATACATTTTTGAAACCTTCTAGAGGTCATATAGATACCAAAATGAAATATTCATCAAGGCAGGTAGTAGAAATACAGTGTTTCATTTTGCTATTTATGTTGTGGCTAAGCAGGATTAAAAAGAACTTTAGAAATGAGCCCTGTCTACAAAACATATTGTACTCTTTACCCAAGTCAAATTTAGAGGGTGTTAATACCTCCAGTAATTATAATTATGTTTTTCATTTGGCTCTGCACAGCCTTCTCTAGATACTGAGTTTTATTAGGCACATTAAATAATATTTAAGTAATGTATAGCCATATGCATAGAAAGGAAAAAGAAGGTATATATTTGAGGAAAGAGAATTGTCCATTTAGAGTTAATGTTTTTCTTCCTAAAGTAATTCATTGGTAGTGACCCAGATTTCCTGATTTGGCTAATGAATATCAGTTACATAGAATTTAGATTATAGTAAGACAGTACACTCTTACCTACAAATCTGCCAATTCTTTAAAAACCAAGGCTTTGATTCAACCTATTTATGTCTGTATAGTTGCAGAATGATCTCCTGTGGTTTGTATCCTTTATGAAAGAATACTTTCTGAATTGCAAAATGAAATCCTACCATTTCCTCTTTTCCTATATACTCTCCACTTCTCTCTCCTCAGAACTGGCTGTTAGATTCATTTCTTTGTTGAAAATGACAAAAGATGGGGGTTTTTAAAGCCTATCCTTGGCAAGTACCACACACCTCATGTAATAGAATCTAGGTGATGCTTACCTCTTTTTATGTAGACCAGAGCCCCTCAAAAAACAAGCACACAGACACTAAACAAATAACAAGAAGACCCCCTCCTAGAAGATAAATATTAAAGTTGGCTTGACATTCCAAAGTTGATGGTACTTTTTTTTTTAGGTAAGATGTGATAAGGGGATTCTAGAGTGGCAAAGATATATTAAGTTATGTTCATTATAGTTTTAGCATTATTCCGATACATGAATCCATGATTTCATTGCTGTGGGTAATCCCTCAACTGATGACAGATTGCAGTCTCCTATGGCATCATAACTGTGATTCTTATCCAAGTTATCTCCTAAATTCTTCATAGAGGATCTACTCCATACACTGGGGGCCTTTCTTAGGTTCTCTTACTATCTGGAGGGTGCCAACCTAGCATTCTGGCTATCTATTTGTTGTGTCTCAGTCTTGTTTTATGATTGACTCATCTCCATTTCTGGTCATACATGTCTTTGATGTTGTCGATTACTTCTCACACAAGTTATTCTTGGTAGTTTTCTACACCTACCAGAAGAAGATGCATTACTTGTGATTTTGATTCTTCTGAGACTGGCAATTTGTGATAGCATCATTGGAAGAAGATTGGTGTTAAAGAGAGAAGCTTTTGTGGGAACGAGCAGTTTTAGTGTTAAATGTTTTATTGTGTTATAATACTTTGAAAATTGCTAATCCATATATGATATATATGGTAGCTATCAGTCTGAATACTAGACTAGCCAGAATATTTTGGTTCTGACTATGCCTGTGTTGCATTGGATAGGTAAGGGTTGCAGAACCTCACAAACTTTTTCATCTGAGAATTTTTTATTTTCTAGGTGCAAACAGTTGCACAGCAAGTGGCAGAGGATAAATTTGTATTTGACTTACCTGATTATCAAAGTATCAACCATGTCGTGGTGTTTATGCTGGGAACAGTCCCATTTCCTGATGGCATGGGAGGATCTGTCTACTTTTCATATCCTGATTCAAGTGGAATGCCAGTATGGCAGCTCTTGGGGTTTGTCACGAATGGGAAACCAAGTGCCATCTTCAAAATTTCAGGCCTTAAATCTGGTAAGCTTTATACAGTTCTACATTTAAATATTTCATATTCTTTCATAAACATTGTGTGACTTTTTAAAGAAGTTCCTTCTTTCAGTGGTTATTTTAATGAACAGACTGGAAAAAAGTCAAAAGATAAATCAGGCATTTTTTAGTAATTCACAATATAAATTTCTGATTTCTGAAATAAAACACAGATTAAACCAAGATGAGATACAGTGGCAACTCTTTGTGTCAGATTGCAAACTTAGTTTCATATGATCTTGAAACATCCCATTACCAATCCTGAAAATGTCAAATGCTGGAGAAGAGAATCAATCAAAGAAAGAATAATAGATTTAAATGAGACCTTTCAGTGCCTTTGGTTTATATGTGAATAAGCAAGCTTAGGAAGGTTGTAGCTTGCCCAGGGTCATACCAAAAGTTAGTGACAAAGCTGGAACTTGAGCTCAGGGTCTCTGACTTCTGATATAGTGCTCATTCTGTGGCAACATAATGAGCTGAACCCCTGAGAAAGGCACGAAGCTCTTGAATACAAGTGTTAAACTGTGGCATTTACTTGTTCAGTACTGAAATTTATGGAGCTTCCAATTTCCCTCTAAATCCTAGGGAGCTGAAAATGAAAGTTTTCCTGAGGAATAGGAATAGGTATTTCTGTAGGCTCAATATTTTTGTACAGAGTTCAGGGAATATAACTGGCCAGGCATCAGTTTTTGTGATGCCCGTTCATGAAGATAAGAACACTAACAGCGTAATCATCATAGTGTTGAAGATGATAACTCTGTGTGTGTGTGTGTATGTATGTGTATGTGAGTATAAATGAACTTATAGTCAGCTATAATTTTTTCACAAAAGTCACAGAATTCAGAGATGGAAGAGACACAGAGGCCATCTAATTCAGTGTACCTGGAAAAATATCCCTTTCACAACACCCCTAACAAATGTTCATTCAGCCTTTCCTTGAGGACCTTAAGTGAATGGTAACCTACTTTTTTTTTTGGCTAGGCAGTGGGGTTAAGTGACTTGCCCAGGGCCACACAGTGAATATCAAATATCTGAGGCTGGATTTGAACTCAGGTCCTGAAGGTGCTTTGTCTACTGCACTACCTAGCTGCCCCAGAACCTTCTACTTTTCAATGTGACTTACTCTGCTTTTTTTTTTTTGATGGCTCTTATTGTTAGGAAGTTTCTTTAATCAAGCCTATATTTGCCTCTTTCTAATTTGCATTATTTGCTCCTGTATTTGCCATTAGGACTTAAGCAGTATGAGTCAAATTCCTCCTGATATGCCATGACAGCCCTTCAGATATTTGAATACATATTCTTTCTCTCCTATTCCCTTCTGTAGGCTAACCACCCTCAGTTCCTTTAGCTGGTCTTCATATCTGGCCACACTCCAGTTTATCAGTATCCTTCTCAAAAATGTAGTGCCCAGAAAGGAACATACTCCAGATATGGTCTAACCAGGGCAGACTTTTGGAATAAAGGAAGTGCCTCTTTCAGAGAAGAGAAGATAGGTTATGATGGGCTTATAGTTGTCAGTAAGATTTACATATTAGTTAATAAAGAAGCAGAAACGATTTATCGTACTCGTTTCCAACTAGAAGATTCAACATATAATAGCAGTTTCCAAACCTTACATGGTAGATCACTAAGTTTGTTGCCATTGCCACATCCTATGGTAGTTTATCAGTGTTCTAAGGCCCCAGGGGAGTGAAGGTAGAAATATTGCCCCCTTCTGGCTTCACATAGGAACTTTACAATCAACACTCTTCTCCCCTACCCCGGCCTTGCTCAGAAACTTTACTGTCAATTATACCTCTCTTTCTTTCCCCCTTTTCCACTAACCCCAAGTTCAGGCACTTTAGTATCATACTCTTGACACTCCCTCTCCCTTTTGCCTTTGTATCTCAGAGCTTTGAGAGAGTTATAAATCACAAAAAGGATAGGCTTATATTTTGTCATTTCATCTTTTTCCTATTTTCCTTGATAACTAGTTGAGGATGGAGAGAAATATGAGGCTAGACATACCCTTATTGGTATTTTCTCAGCTAGTTTGAAGAAAATTTAGTCCAAATGAACTAGACCAATAGATGATTATCATATAACTTTGCCTTCAGTTGTTGTTAAGCAGTATTTTTATTGCTACTTTGGAATTATGTCTCCTAGAAAATTTATTTGGTTCAGGGATGTAAAAGTGTAGGGTGCTGTTTTAATTTAAATAATGATGATGGGAAGAAAATCCTTTTGTCTTTTTCTCTAAATTGTTCTCCACAGTATTATTTCTGTTGTAATATGATTGGAGCCTTTTTCTAGTTACTTTTTCCCAGGGAAACAATCCAATTGTTAAAGCTTTGTTCAGTGATAGGGAGAAATAAAATACAGGAGCATAAAATTGTCCTCTAGTGGCTTGAAGCATGTAAATTTTATTAAATAGGTAGTGGGTTATTCTTGAAACATTCTGGATGTTTTACATTAGGAGGTGTTTTGAAAAACACTTGTTTTTTTAAATACCTAACCTCAAATATCTGATAAAAGAGCAAATTTAATATTCAACATTGGAAATAGCATATTAAAACATTTTGGATGATTTTGAAGTATATTTATACTTTGAAGCCTCATAAGTGTCATTTCTTGTTTTGTATGCTCTGTATATTTTACACATTAGCTAAATCTAACCAAGGATATGTGTGCTCAAGTGTGAGGAAATGTTTTTTACTGGGAATTGACATTAGAGTCTAGGCAGCAAAATCTGCCTGTTACTCAATTGCTGGTCATGGTATATGTGTGTATGTAATTTTTGACTTATTTTACAATTACTTAGAACTATTTTGCTTGTGTTTTCATGTTGGTGAAGAATAAAAAATGGCATTTTAGGAAAGAATGGAAATATTTTAATTGCTTAGAGAGCCTGGACAACAAATGAATTTTTAACCTGGAGCTTGGAAGAATAAAGATCCTTACACACATAAATGCAGAAAGACTAGTTTCTGATGGGCCCAACACGGTGTTGGGAGGAGGTGTGGTTCCTACCCTGGAGGGAATTTAACTTTATGATGTGGCAGAAACAAGGAACCTAACTACATTTTGCAGAATAATATAAAATTAGACTTGGAAGGGACTCCTAGAGGGCATCTAATCTAACCCATACCTGAACAGTAATCACCTCTATAATATCCCTGATTATTGAATGTTTTCCAGCATCTGCTTGAAGACCTTCAGGGATAGGGAATTCATTACCTCCAGAGGCAGCCCTTTCTACTTTTGGTCAGTTCTAATTGGAAGTTTTTGCTTAAACAATATCTGGCTAATTTTGTAGTTTTCTGATCAAGAGTCTTTTTTATTGACTACCATATCAGGTCCAAACTCTTTTACTTGCTTTTAAAAACCATCTGTAATTTGACTCTGTCATACATATCAAGCTTGATTTTTTTACCCTTTATTTTTTAACTTTAGCACAGGTTATCTGCTTTTGTCAGGGCAGTTCTACTCATTCTGTGATGGTCTCAAGAACGTGATATGTTCATTCACTTCTCCCTTGTTAATGCTATTGTGTCATCCTTTCTCCTCTTTGCTTTTCAAAATTTTGCTCTTTCTTCAGTAATCAAGTAAGCACTATTACCTCTATGATGTTTTTCTAACTCCTCTCCACATTAATTTGTCCTTCCACTGAACTTGGATTTAGAGTAAATATCACATAGTTTAGACTTGGAAAAGTATTCTCTGTTTCACATTTATTTTTGCCCCTTTATTTAGATTTTGAGTCCTTTAAAGACAGGACAATATTTTCTACTTCATGTGTGTGTGTTTTCTTTATTGTTTAGCATAGAAGTGGATACAAAGCAGATAATTAATAAATTTATATTAATGTGACTGATCAGTCAGTCAAAAAGTATTTATTAAGCACTCATTATGTACCAGGCATTTTGCTAAGCACTAGAGATAAAAATAGAAGCAAAAAGAAAAACCTTAGGAGATGATGCTGTTAAAGTGCTATATTCAACATGTCAACAAATTTGGAAAACACAACAGTAGTCACTGGATTGGAAAAGATCAGTTTATGTTCCCAGTCATAAAGAAGGGCAGTGCCAAGTAATGTTCAAATTGCTGAATAGTTGTGCTCATTTCACATACCGGCAAGGTTATGCTTAAGATTCTGCAAGCTGGGCTTTAGCAATATGTGAATAGAGAATTACAAGAAGAGCAGTTTTTGAAGAGGCAGAGCAAGTACAGACCAAATTGCCAACATTTGCTGAGAAAGCAAGGGAGTTTCAGAAAAATATCTATTTCTGCTTTGTTGACTACACTAAAGCTTTTGTGTGGATCACAACAAAATGTGGCAAGTACTCAAAGAGATGGGAGTATCAAATCATCTTACTTGTCTCCTGAGGAACCTGTATGTGGGCCAATAAGCAACAGTTAGAACCGAACATGGATCAGCTAATTGGTTTAAGATTGGAAAAGGAGTAAGACAAGGCTGTATATTGTCACCTTATTTAGTTAACTTACATGCAGAATACATCATGTGAAACACCAGGCTGGATCAATCAAAAGCCAGAATTAAGGTTGGTGGGACAAATATCAACAATCTCAGATATGCAGGTGATACTACTCTGGTGGCAGAAAGTGAAGAAGAATTAAGAAGCCTCTTGATGAGGGTGAAAGAGGAGAATGTAAAAACTAGCTTGAAGTTTAGCATTAAAAAAACAAAGGTCTTAGCAAATGGTCCTATTGCTTCCTGGCAAATAGAGGGAGGAGAAATAGAATCAGTGTCAGATTTTATATTCTTGAGCTCAAAGATCACTGCAGACAGCACCTGCAGCCATGAAATTAAAAGACACTAGCTCCCTGGAAGGAAAGGTATGGCAAATTTGGATAACATATTAAAAAGCAGAGACATTACCTCGTTGACACATAGTCAAACTATGGTTTTTCTAGTAGCAACGTACGTCTGTGAGAGTTGGACTTCAAGGAAAGCTGAGCACTGCAGAATCAACATTTTAGAATTGTGGTGCTAGAGAAGACTTTGGAGAGTCTCTTTGACAGCAAGGAGGTCATATCAGTCAACACTTAAAGAAATTAATTCAGGTAGGTCATATAGTGAAGCTGAAGCTTAAATATTTTGGCCACATAATGAGAAGACAGGCTTCGTTGGAAAAAAGACTCTGATGTTGGGAAAGATTGAAGGCAGAAAGAAAAGGGGACAGCAGAGGATGAGATGGATAGATAGTATCATAGAAACAACAAACATGAACCTGGACGGACTTCGAGAGATAATGGATGAAAGAAGGGCCCGACATGTTATGGTCTGTGGGGTCATGAAGAGTCAGACCGGGCTGGACAGCAACAACAAGAAGGAACTCAACAGTGAGAGAAGGGGCCTGCAGTGGTGGAGGGATGTTTTAGAGTGAGAATGCCACAGGCATTGAGGGAAGTTTCAGGGTGAAAAGCCAGTTGAGGTAGGATTGGGATCAGTGGGTTAGGCTGAGATGTCTTTATGTGGGATGTGAGTCATGAACAGAGATTTAAAGAAGGGAAGAGTGCTAAAGATATTGTTTATCTTGATTTCAGCAGAGCACCTGATCAGTTATCTTATACCTTAGTGGAAAAGATGGAGAGATGTGGGCTAGATGATAATACAGTTAGATGGATTAAGAACTGATTAAATGATTGGATTTAAAGAATGGTGATGTTTGCTATTATCTTGGAAGTAGATCTATAGTGGAGGGCCCCAGGAATCTGTGAACTGTTTAGCATTTTTATCAATGACTTGGTTAAAGGCATAAGTGGTATATTTATTAAATTTGCGAATGATACAAAATGGGAATGGATAGCTAACACAATGGATGGCAGAATCAGGATCCAATATGATTTTGAAAGGCTAGAATATTGGGCCGAAGTTAATAAAATAAAATTCATTAGGGATGAATGTAAAGTTGTATAATATTCAATTAAACAGGAAAAGCCACAATTGAGAGTTTTAGTGATTGGGTCAGCAATGGGTTGTGGCACCTATTAAAGCTAATGACTTGGGCTGCATTAAGAGAGGCAAAATGTCTAGGAATAAGGAGGTAATAATTCCACTATACACTGTCCTGGTCAAGCCATATCTAGAGTATTATGTTTAATTCTAATTGGTAAGATGAGGAGTGTCCAAGGTAAGGTAACTGGATTGGTGAAGGGCTTAATTCCATTTCAAATGAGCATAGGAACTAGAAATTTAGCTTGGATAAGACAAAACTAAGGGGGACATGATTCATCTTCAAAAATTTGAAAGGCCCTCCTTTGGAAAGCAGGCTAGACTTGTTCTGATTCTTCTTAGGGGCAGAAACAGGAACAGTGGGTGGAAGTTGCAAAGAGGCAAATTTTGGCTTGATGGCAGTGGAAGGGACTGCCTTAGGAGGTAGTAGGTTTCCTTGAATCAGAGGTCTTCAAGTAAATGTTCAATGGCTACTTGGGTATATATAGGGATTCTTTCTTGGTAATCAATTGGACTTGATATTGAAATCTTTTCCAACTCTACATTTTGAGAGGAAGGAATTCATTAAAAAATGATGGTGGTAATAAGGGTATTGTGGGTTGTTTGGTACCTTGATTGTCTAGCTTCCTTCATAGCTTAACTCAACCACCATCTCCTACATGAGGCCTTTCTTGCTTCTCCTAGCAGCTGGTGCCTCCCTTACTTTGTAATTATTTTGTATATATTTTTGTATGGGTGCATGGTGTTTCCCACTAAGGAATGTAACCTCCTCGATAACAAATACTTTTTTATTTTCTCTTTGTATTCTATCATTTAGCACCTAGTAGGCATTTAAAAACTTGTGAATTAATTGAATACCACGAGTTGTACTAAAATGCCAAAAAGGTGACTATTAAGTATGGGAGAAGGACCTTAAAGCAAGTTCTGAGTTTTGTGCCAGATAGATGATTGGAGGTTACTGTGAGGTGCTGATAAAGAGAATTAAATGGTCAAAACTGTATTTAGGAAGCATATTTTTCTGGTCTGTGTTAGAAAGAAAGAAGAGGTTGACAGCAGGGAGATCAGCTTGGCAGAATATTGCAATAATATAGTGATGGTATGGCAACTTGGAATAGTATGTTATTTGTGAAAATATAAACAAAAGGTCATATTTGATGAATAAAACAAAGGAACAAAACAGATTTATTAGATTTTGGGGATAAAGGAGAGAGAGAGTCAAAGGTGACTACATAGTTACAAATTTTGGAGAGTAGGAGAACAGTAGTTGTAATACCACCTTATTTTAGGCTGGCATTTTACGGTTTATAGGAGCTTTGGTACATAATGTAGTTTCATTTGATTCTCACAGTAACCTTTTGAAGAGGACCAGATAGGTGGTATATGATCTCTGGGGATAGAGTTAAATGATTGGTCAGCATCACCCTAGGAAGTAGTAGGATTGGGATTCAAAACCAGGTCGATGCCTTTTCTGCCATATTGCTATTTACAATTGATGAAGTTTGGGGGAATTGCAATGCAGGCATAAGCAACTTATTTCTTTTTCTTTTCATAACATAAGAAAAAAAAAGATACTGGCTTGGACTACTGCAATAGCCTTCTATTTGTTCTCCCTGCCCCAAATCTCTTTTCATATCAGTCCACCCTCCACTCAGTTACCAAGGTGATTTTTCTAAAGCTGTCATTGGCCATTGTCACACCCTGTTTAATGAGCTCCAGTGGCTCCCTATTAACCTTCAGGACCAAATACACAAATGCCTTTGTTAGGCCTTTAAAGCTCTTTATAACCTGCCCCTTTTCTATCTTGCCATTACAATCTTTTTTTAAAAATTAGGTTTTAATTTATATTTTCTGTTTTTTACATCACCATATGTATCCCTTCCCTTTCTAAGGAGCCATTATGACAAATAGTATTTTTCAGAGGAGAAATAAAAAAGTCAGCACAACTTATAATACATTGAAAAAGCCCAAAAACACATGCAGTGTGTAACACCTGTCATCTTCCTACCTCTATGAATGGGTAAATTGGCAGTGTCTTCCCGCATCTCTTCATTCAAATCCCGCCTGATCTTTTTACTTTTGTTACATTTGCTTTATATTTTGTGGTGTGTGTTTTCCATTTACATTATTGTAGTTACTGTATATATTGTTTTCTTGTCTCTGCTTCACTCTACTTCAGTTCATGTAGATCTTTACGTGCCTTTCTATATTTATCACATATATCATTTCTTATAGCACAGTAGTATTCTCTGACATTTATGTACCATAGTTGTTTAGCCATTCTTAATTTGATGGACATTGATTCTATTTCCAATGCTTAGCTATCACAAAAAAAAATGCTAGTATAAATATTTTGGCATATATGGGGACTTTTTTCTCATTATTGGCTTCCATTGGGGTATTATCCCAGTATTAGAGTCTCAGGTTCAAAGGGTATGGACATTTTAGTCACTTTATGTAATTTCAAATTGCTTTCCAAAATGTATTGTACCAACAATGTATTAGTGTGTCTACCTTTCCACAACCCTGCAGTGTAGACTATTACCATTTTTTGTCATCTTTGCCAATTTGCAGGGTATGAAGTAAAATCTTAGAGTTGTTTTAATTTGCATTTTTCTTATTATTAATGATTTGGAGCATTTTTTCATGTAGTTGTGAATACTTTGCAGTTCTTCTTTCAAGGACTGTTTGGTTATACCCTTATGTATTAGGGCTGTTTGAGTCTTTTTACATTCTACTCGCCTCCATGCACTCACTCACTCTGCAGTTAATTGACACAGGCTTACTTGCAGTTCCTCAAACATGATCATTTATATCCAGACTTTGTGCCTTTGCATTGGTTGGCCTCCATGCCTAAGATATTCTTCTCACTCATTTCCACCTTTTATTTTCCCTAGATTCCTTCAGGAATCATCCCAATCCCATCTTCTGAAGAGAGGCCTTTCCTGGTCCCCTCAGACTGCTAGTACAGTCATTTTGTACAATAGAGTTTATATTCAGCTTTTCAGGGATACATCATTTATACAAAATGAGATTTTAAAACTGTGGTCATATTCTATAAATTGCCTTACATATCACAGTAGTTATTTTTGTTATAGTCATATTTTCTTAAATTAACTTATACGTGCTATTAAGAAAACAAATATGAAGCAAGAAAAGTTTTGGGGAAACATCAGTAAATTTATTAGTCTCTTCTGTTTCACAAGTAGCAAGAGAAAACATTATGTGTGCACAGTTGAAGCACCTTCTTTTTAATGTACCTTGTTTTTCTATCTCATTTAATAATAAGTCATTATTGAATGTGTATTCTCAGCAAGGCATGGTGGCATTTGTAAGAAAAGGATTTGACAGAGTCCTTGCCTTGGAGAAACTTACAGCCTAGCTGAGAGTCAAGATTTGACCTTGAAACTTGACACATTTCAGTACCAATATAAGATGAGGTTAAGTGTCAAAACGTATGCTATGGAAAATGAGTCCTAGAGAAATTCTGAGGGAATGAAAGGCAAAATGGGCCAATGTGATTAGAAAAAGCTTTACGGAATATGTGTATGTAGAGTGGGGATGGGGAGAGTATTCAAAATTAGAGAGATAGAAATGAAAGTGATTCCTTTGGGAAACAGTGAAACTACCAGCTCAAGTCACATTTGGGGAATAATAAGAGAGAAGGTTGGAAAAAGATGATAGGGCCAAATTTTGACATGGTGGCAAAGAGGCCGGTTAGGGTATTTTTGCAATAATACAGGCTTGAGGTTATAATGGCCTATTTTCTATTGGGGCTTGGTAATGGGGATAGAAAAGAAGGGATATAAATGAAACATATTCCAGACTCTGATGTTGTGATTAATAAGTCAAAGAAAGGAATCTTAACTTAAATTTTTTGAGTTCCGATGATTGGGGAAGTGCTAGGTACATTAAGTAGTCATACATAATCTTACTTGAATTCTCTCCTTTCTTCTTGCAGCTGTAGTCAAAAAGGAAGTTAAAAAGTATTGGTAACAGCCTTAGTTGGTTTTTAGAATGAATGGTTAAAGAAGTTTATAGGAAGGATAATGTGAATTACATGGATAATTAATGAAATAAGAAATCCATCAGTGTGTGTAGTACTGAGAACATAATCCTTCATCCGGTGATTCAAAGTATGAGTGAAAGTACTGGAAAGGATAGCAAGGAAAGAAGCATCATCAGAGGGAACCATTTCTCAGTGAGTGCCATGAGATGGAAGGAGTGAGAAAGGAAGAGGTTTAAGGTAAAGAAAGGCAAGTTTGTTAGTTGTGGAGCAGGTGTTCCAGACGGAAAAGCAGGAGTATGCAGAATTGGAATGGGACATAGGGGAAGTAGGGTTGAAGGAGGATATTATATTATTTGAAAGTCTAAAACTGAGCATTTTTTATATGACTTTGAATAGAATGGATTTCTTCCTTTGAAAACTGTCCATGTATCAGTTGGGAAATGGCTTTTATTACAGATTTTAATCATTTCCTTATGTAGTTTGGAAAGCAGACCTTTATCAAAGAAATATGCTTTGAATATTTTCCCAGTCACCTTCTTCCCTTACAATTTTGAGTAATAGAAATTTCTCTTTTATCTTCTGTGACCCGCTCTATCCCTTGCTTGGTTGTGAACTTTTCCATTGCTCCATAGATCTGAAAGGTAATTTTTTCTTTGTTTTTTTTTTTTTTATGATGTCACCCTTTATATTTGAGTCATGTATTTAATTGGACTTATTTTGGTATATAGTATGAGATGTTGGTCTATGTGTAGTTTCTGTGAGACTGGTTTTTAATTTTTATCCTTCAGTGAATTCCTTGCTTCCTTGTCCTTTTGGGATTATGCCTTACCAAAGTCCAGCCCTGTATTAACTCCCACCATCTGCTGCCTTTGTTTCTATTCCTGTGCTGCAGAACAAAACAAAATAGAGGAAATCATGAAAGTGTGTGTGCTCACTAGATCCACTATAAATTTATGCTACCTAATCTCAATCAGGAGGCAATCCTACTACCCCTCCCCCCATAATTGATTCCCCGTTCCACTTATTGCAGCAGCTGTTCCAAAGCTTTTCTTTTCAGTTCTCCCATATAAGTCCCTTCTGCCCCTCTCTGCTGAGGTCCTTGCTTCATACTTTACTGAAAATTTGAGGTCATCCTCTGAAAGCTTCCTTCTTTTTTTTCCCCTTTTCAGCTCAAATTCCTTTGACATTGTCTCCTACTATCTTCTGTTTACTCCAGTATCTGATAATGAGGTGGCCCTTCTGCTTACATAGGCTAAAACTGGCTACATATACCTTTTATCTCATCCCCTCCTGTCTTCTTCAGCTCATTACTCCACCATCATCCCAACTTTGTCTTTAATATTCAGTCCGTCTCTATATCCTGGTACTTTCCTTGTCTACAAACACACTTAAGTCTCTCAAGGCTTAAAAAAACTTTCATTAGATACTATCATCCTATGTGATGATACCTACCTGCCCTTCTCAACTAAGCTTGAGAAAATCAATGGTCATTGCCTCCACTTCCTTTTCACTAACTCTCTTCTATACCCCTGGCAATCTGATTTCTGCTCTTAACCGCTCTCTCCAAAGTTACTAGTGATCTCTTAATTGCCAAATCTAATATGGTCTCTTCTAAATCCTTTTCCTTTTGAGGATCCTCATCCTTTAGAGGTAGCTAAGTGGTGCAATGGATAGAGAGCTAGGTCTGGAGTCAGGAAGACCTGAGTTAAAATCTGGCCTTACACACTTAGTTGTGTGACCTTGGACAAGTCATTTAACCTCTGCCTCATATTCCTCAACTGTAAAATGGGGATAATAACAGCATCCACCTCACAAGGTTGTTGAGAATCAAATAAGATAATATTTGTAAAAAGCACTTAGCACAGTGCTTGGCACATAGTAGGCACTATATAAATGTTTATTCCCTCCTTTTCTCCCTTTTGACCTCTCCCTTGACATATTTGACATTGTTGATCACCTTTCTCCTGGAAACTCTCTTGGTTCTCCTTTCTGTCTCACTAATCCTTTTTACTTCCTTTATTGTTTCTTCATCTGTGTCATGCCCACTAAATGTGGGTGTTCTTCAAGGCTTTTATCCTGGGCCCTCTTCTTGTTTTTTTTTTTGTTTTGATCTATACTTTTTCACTTGGTGATCTCATCAACTACCAAGGGTTTCAGTTACTGCCTTTCTGAAGATGATTACTAGATCTATGTATCTAGCCCTAGTCTCTCTCTAGAACTCTAGTTGTGCATTATCAGCTGCTTGTTGAACCTGTTGAACTGGATATTGTGTAGGTGTCTCAAACTCAACATGCCCAAAAAAGAATTCCTTTGTGTCCCCTGCCTCTCCTGCCCTCAACTCTCTCTTCTAAATTTTTAAATTATTGTTGAGGCCACCACCATCCTTCCAGTCACCCAGTTTCACAATTCTCCACATCATCTGAATTCTTTTATCTTGTTTATCCTATATTCAGTCTTTTTCCAAGTCTTGTAATTTCTTTACATCTCTCACATGGCTCCTTCTTTTCACTCATACAGCCATCAGCCTATTTCCTACCCTCATCACCTCTCACCTGATCTATTGCAGTAGTCTACTGAGGAGTCTCCATGCCTAAAGTCTCTTTCTACCCTAATGCTTTCACTTAGCTTCCCAAATGATTTTCCTAAAGCACAGGACTAAACATGTCAACACCATTTCCAGTCAATATACTCAGTGGCTTCCTATTACCTCCAGGATCAAATATAAATTCCTTTGGCATTTAAAACTCTTAACAAACTGGTTCTTTCCTACAATTTTGTCTACTACTTTCTACACACTCCATTGTCCATTTATATTGACCTACTTGCAATTCTTTGGGTGTGACATGAAGACTCCTGTCTCCATGCCATTGCCCTGGCTGTCCCCCATTCTTGAAATGCTTTCCTTCCACCTACTGGCATAAAATCTCTGGCTTCTTTTAAGATTCATATCAAGTGTCACCTCTTCTAAGGACTTCTTTTCTGGTCTCCTTAGCTGTTAGTGCCATCCCTTCTAAGGTTACCTTCCTTTTACTCTGTGTTTATCTTGTTTGTTCTCATTTCTGTGTCCTGTACTCCTTCTTGAGGGCAGGGACTCTTTTTATGTTTTCTTTGTTTCCCCACTTTTCCCTCGACACAGTGCCTGGGACATAGTAAATGCTTAATAAATGCTTATTGATTCATTGGTAAAGGTTAGGCAATATGATGGAAGATGTATTTGCACATGGGTAGTGGTGGAGGGATTCTATACATAATGTCCATTGCTTCATCATTGTGTAGAGGTTTCTCTGGATTCTTGAAGGCTTTGCTAGTGAAACACAAATTCTATCTAGTTCTTCCAAACTGAGATGGTTTTGAGTCATACTTGATGCTCTCAGCTCTTGAACAGTCTACCTAAGTGTGGAGGTTGGACATAGGGTCATGATTTATATTTTCAGATATTTTGATCCATAGAAATAAAAATAGATCTTTTGGACCTTTTTGCTTCCATAAATGATGATGATGGACCTTGGGTCAGAAAAGTATTAAGGATCACAGTTTTAAATTACACATTCATTTTATCTAATTACACAATAACTATTGGTATGTTTAATGGGCTGGAAAGAATTGTGATATAAAAGATAGAGTTAACTGTCTGTAAAGTCAGGAAGATTGTTTCAAATTCTTCCGCTTAAATATACTGGCTGTGTGACTCTGGGCAACACTTAACCTCACATTGCCTTAGATAGGCAATGAAAACTTTAAGTTGAAATAACAGTTGCTGATCTACACTGGCAGAGGGAGTTTTCCTCAACAAGAATTTCCTATACCAATAACATCACATATCTGGTCCAAATAAAAGATTTTTAATGTGTAGTCTTTGTCTTATAACCAGCAAGTTAGCATAGTAGCAAGGGAGCTGAACCACATCCCTATTGACATTCTCACTATAAATGTGGTTTGGGTTCAAGAAATTAAAGAAGCCAAGTACTTGTATAGTACTCAGGAGTCTGATTCTCATTTATCATGAAGAACATTGAAAAAAGAATTGAAGATTGGATGTGGCAAGAGCATAACTATAACCAAAAATAAAGTTGACTTTATAGATTTGGATGAGATGAATAGATGTAGATTCTAGTTCGTAATTAGCCCAGTCTGCTGTCTGATAATGCACTAAATAGAATAAAGGTTATATTTGCCAAATTAGAAGATAGATAGTGATGAGAAGACGCTGTACGAGTATATATTAGCTCTAATTAAGTTTATTTAATCAAGTTTCGACTTTGGGAAATGGACAAAGCAATTGATTCAGACTGAGCACTTCAGAGAAATTTAACTAGTATAATAGGGTTGCCACAATGAGGAGGCTGAAAAAACTCATAAAATGCCTTACCTCTCAAATATTTATCTCCTTGATGAGTGTAAGGATGTGAGAGCCAAGGACACCATAGAGTACAAGTTTGTAGAAGATGAGGATGGCAGTTTATAAGCAGTTATCTCAAGAAAGAGTTGCAGGGCAGTTGAGGGGATAGTGACCCTAAAGAAAGCTTGGCATGTGAACCCACTAACCCACATGACCCTGTTAGAATTTGTATATAATTCAAGAAGAGAACAGAATCTCAGAGAGGGGAAGATTCCAAAAGAGTGTAAAAGATCCTGGGTGATGCACACATTCAGGGGGCAAGATACTTAATAAGTGCTTATTGAATGAATTTTACTAGAAAGGGCAACTGAAGATATCAGTCACTACAACCCATTCATATGGCCTCTGATGTCCCTTCCAGCTCTTAAATTTATGAATCTATGAACAAAGTACAGAGATTGTCATATTCTATGGTGTCTTGTTTATTGAATTTTTTAAAAAGTTCACATCATTGAACAAAATATAGTCTTGAGGGTTCTCATAAAACCAGGTGTCTTCAAAATGCATCATTAAAATAGGATAAGATTCTCGTTGTGGAATGTGTCTACTGAATAACTTGGTACACTGATCCATTGAGTTTTAATATCAAATATTTAATAAAATAGAGAGCTAGATACTTACCTCTGTCATGGAAAATGTTAACACAGAATCTAAACAATAGAATTCTCTAAATGTTCTTATTCAGAGATGATATTTTACCAGTTATTTAAGAGAAATCTGTTTAACCAACACTGAAAAGACAAAGTGTATGAACAATGGGTATTCCTCAGACTATGATAATAGCCATTATGTTAGTCCATCCATATAGTTGTTTTGAACAGGTACTGCATATAAACAATAAACTAGATGATTAAAAGCAAAACTTTTTAACATAAATATTTTCCTGGTAATGTCATATGACAATGTTTATGATACACAGTTTCAGAAGAACCTAAATTGCAAGTGATCGGAAAAGGATGATGTTTGTACATAAAAGACATTCTTAAGGATGCATATCGCAACAAAGAGATAAAATAAAATGATCATTATTAAAAAAAAGAAAATAGATGAGTAACCCAAATATTCATTGGTTTCCTCAAGATATAAAACTACCAGAGAAAAACTTGTAGAATTAGTTGCCTACATATTTAAGTAAATAGTGGAGGGATAGTAATTTTAGAGAAAGGAGCTTGTCACAGTCATTAGAACAAGTTCGGAATAAATGGCAATCTGCCTTTAACATTCAGGTAATAGACCTTTATTTTTACTAATTGAAGGTTTATATTTGTATTGCTGTGGTTTTTATATTAAGTGTGTCTTTGGTACTAGGTTCAATGGATTTGTTGCATTTGAAGTTTAATATGTGAAAGTTAAGCAATGATTATTTGTTTCATTGACATTTTTGGAAAACAAACTGCCATTTTGTTTACATGGATTATAATTTATATGATTTAAACATCTTTCAAATTGAAATGAATGCTTTTATTATAAACATAGGTTTTCTCTTTTGTCACAAGGAATGTGGTTGCTTTATTTTAAAAATCCTCAAATGTTAATAAAACTAATTTTTAACATAAGCTTGACCTTCTCCCAAAAGAAATAAGATGAAAAAAAAAAAACATGGGAAAAACACTTAGAGTTGCTATAGAATCTGACAACCTCTCCTTTGTTGAGCCCCACCTCCTTGAGGAACATATACAACTCTTTGGACTTAACAGTACTACTGTGGAATTGAGGCCTACCCCTAAAAGAGCAAAGCATTAAGCATCACTGGAGAGTAAACCCTTTCCACTCCCAGCCTACTCAATCTTCATAATTCACTGTATGACTGAAGGTCATATTTTAGGTTTGCCCCACCACATCACATTCTGTCCCTTGTCTAAAGCTTCTCTTCCATTCTGGAATTTCCTCAGTTGATTCAGAAACTTGCTATTTTCTAGGCTTTCTTCTGGGTCCAGGAGGCTTAGTCTTTATTTGTTTGCCTAGAAACTCCCTTTTTCTCCTTTTAAAAATGTTTTGTTGATGCTCTTGTCACTGTCTACTTACCAGCAACACTCTCTCTCCACCGTCTTTTCCCTTTCTATTGCTCAAGGCCACATAGGAGATAAGCGACAAAAACAGATTTGAATTTTGATTCTTTGATTCCAGAGCACCACAATTGGTTCATCCATTGTGTGTGCCCACTGCCCATAGTTCTTTTCTACCACGGAAAGTGCTACTGTTATTATTTTGTATAAATGAGACCTTTCTCCCTGTCATTGATCTCCTTGGGGTATATAGGAATTGCTCCTTCACTATGCCATTGTTATCTGCTTTTGTTCTCATAGCTCAGGCTTGCTCCAGGAACACTTACTACTCCATTGCTTTGCCTGCTCCCAGCCTTGGTGGTTCTTTTTCTACGGAGATCTTAATCTCTATGTATAACTACCCCTCTCCTTTTCTCTCAGCTCTTATGATAGTTCTTTAAACTATGAATCTGAAGCAGTTTCTAAAGGATCCATTAAGTATGGATTGTTAAGTTAAACAGCTATAAAGCTTTTTAATTACCAGAATCATATGTAAATTAAATTAAATTGAAAAGCGGATCCCTGACTGAGAAACAAGTGTTGAGAGGATCCCTTAAGGCAGAGATCTCAAATTACCTGGTTGTAGGCTTGTAGGTCTCACCATGCCCCTATCCTGTGGCTTGCTGGTGTTTCTCCATGGGGAGATGGGCATGCAGCAGAGTCCCTGAGTCCCACCACTTTAAAGGCCTCACCTATTAAACAAAGACTTCATTGATACCCTACCCTCCTTACTAATCTTTAGGTTTCATGTGAGGAGCACAGTAGGCTCTCACCACAAAAAGATTCAGGACCCTGTGCTGTGACCTCCTGACAGCAGACAGAAACTATGAATGTTTTGAAGTCTGAAACCTGGAAGTGTATACATGGTGTTGAGAGCATCAGTTTTTGACACCCAAGTTAAAATTCAGGGTTTCAAAGAATCTTTGGAAGGAACCTAGATTGTCTTAAGTCTTGTGCTTCCTCTGCCATCTTAGAAATGAAGTGGATATAAATTGTTCTGGGATTAGTTAAGAATTAGTGGGGAAATATGATCATTTATCTTAGAAATTTCATTTGCTTTAACAAATTGCTCCAAAGAAGAGCATCATCTGTGTAAGCTTTCATAGCTTAAAAATGCACTAAGACTTTTGGGACATGCTGTTTTTAGTGTTTGCTTATAAATTAGCTTAAGTATAATGGCTACAAGAGTCAGCCTTAGTGTGATGGCTGGAGAGCTGACTCTAGAGCCAAGAGAACTTGGCTTCAAATCCTGTCTCTTACACATACTGGTTGTATGACCCTGAGCAAGTAATTTCCCTTTTCTGTGCTTTAGGCATTCCTCCCAGAGATTAAGTTGCACAGAAGGTACCAACCTGCATTAGTAAGAGTTTTCCTTATTTGGGAATTCTCTATGTCATTGAAATCACAGGTCTTGTCACTATATCTTATCGTGTATGTTGCTATAAAAAAGAGGTTTGTTTTTGGTGTGAAACTTTTCTGAGTATAAATCCGGGTAGGCTCGTATGTCCCAAGGTTCAATGGAAGCCTTATAGGGCTAGTTTATAACCATGGCACATTCTCACCATCTGGGAGTACATTAAAATTGTCATGAATGTTAACAAACTCTTGAAGTTCTGGAACTGCCCAAACAAATGTAATCAGGTGACAGCTAGGAATTAGAAAAGCTTTGCAGAATGCCCTGGCTGTCTGGTCCTTCAGTTCTCTCCAGATGTACGAGGCTGAATGGCAGAAGCAAGTCAGAGGGTTTACTTGGTGCTTCGGCTTCAACTGGACTGGAGCTGAGATGAAATTTACCATGAGGATTTCCTTTTATGCTGGCAGTTTTCTCAGTGGCAGTGTATAGCTTCAATTCTACTAATGACATCCATAGAGAAACTGAATTTGACAGGCTGTGTACTACTCACCATTCCATAATAAGAAACTCTTGTAGTTAGAAACTGAGATAAGGTTTCTATTGATACTAAAGCATTGTTTTCTAGATCTTGCAGTATCAATTTTGTCAAATTTTGACATTTTTTCATACTTGACACTTTGTCATAGGCTTGAGACTTTGTCCATTATTACTCCTATCAGGAGTTCAGAAAGTGATGTTATATACAGGCCATGCTACTAATACTGTATTGTCATCAAACTTGAAAATCCAATCAGAATTGAGATGGTATGCAAACTAATAAGTCTGTTTATAGAAACTTAAATATCTTTCCCATATCCATGTTGAATATGAGAAGCCAAAAATGATCAGTTTTAAGTTTCCTCCTGCTATGACCAAATCATAGTCATCATGGAATAATGATTTTCAGAAATAAGAAAATTTTAAAAACTTTTTATTCAGAATTCAAATAGGAAAACATTTCTTCATTATTATTGAATATATATATATATAACCGAAGCAATACACATGGTTGCCTAATACATCCTATTTGTTTTTTTGTCAGGATGGCTTTATAATCTTCTAATTGTTGAACTCTCCCTCTGAAATGATCTTACCCATTTGGAGAGTTCATAAACACAACATCCATATACTATTTCATACCCTAAAAGCTCAACCTAAAACCTTCCTTTTCTCTGTAGGTTGACTATTTGTAAAGTGTCTCAAGATACAAAGAGGAAATGGCTCAATGCCTCAGGCAGGGAGAGTTCCAGATGGGGCAGCGGAAGTGCCATCTACAGTGGAAAATTGTATGAAGGATGGGAAACAGAAGAGGCCAAGATTGGAGGAGCAGGTGGGGGAGTAGGACATTAGTTTAGATGTAAGATAGATATATCATAAAAGTATTTGTTTTTATGTTTAGCTTTAAAGATACTTTATATCATGGCTATAATACTCTTCAGTACGTGATTGTGTTTATCTCAGGATGATGAAATAAAAGAGCCGAAACAGTGGAATCATTGGAAGACCGTGATAAAGCCACAGCTTTTGGCTGTGATGTTCTAGTGAGAGAGATGTGCAGCATGGTTTTCTGAGAACCCAGTTTTTTAAAACTTGGAGTGCAACTGAATTTGTTATGTCATAAGGCTCTTCAGTATTTCATTTTACTTTATTTATCTTAGAGGTGCTATTGTGAGACAGTGTTAGAATGTGGGAAACAATTACAAAGTTGTTCCCCCCCCCCACTTATTTTCACATTTTGCCTCTTTGTATTAAGGATTAGGGTATTTATATTTTATGTGCTGGTTTTCAAAACTTTTATGCTCTCAGCAAAGAAAACTGAGCATTGAAGAGAAATATTAAAAGAACACCTCTTTGTCATCTCTTTTAAAATTAAAGTTTGTGATAAAGCAGGATTTGGATTCTTCTTTTCTGTTTTTTGAGATTGCCTCTCCCTATAGTGATACAAACTGATTTTGCTTCTGTGACTCCCTGTTCTTTCTGGTGTTACTGTTGCTTTAGTATTATAACTATGTAGATGACCTTGGAGTTAAAATAAGCAGTTAGAGAAAAGTAGACATAATTTTCAATTAATCTTTTTTTTTCTTTTTCACTTCCTGTTTTTGTTATTTGGTTGTTTTTTTTTCCCTCAGTTTGTATGTAGCTCATTAAGTACCTCCTGATCCCCATGGTCTCCTTTTCACCCATCCCAACTCAGTTTTTAGGAAAGATTTTTGAAACAATAATGCCTAGCTTATTTCCCAAATTTCTGTTCTGAGGAAAGCATGGATGATGCTTAGAAGGGGGCACCATGGGCTTAGACTGCTATATTTCCTTCTGTGGGGTGATGCTTTTCCCCCCACAAGAAGTGAGGGGAGAATAAGGCATAAATGGGGAAGAAGTTTTATAAATCTTATTTAGTCAGCTGAATGGTATTTATTACATTGTGAATTCCCAGAATGTCATTTAAAGTTTGTACTATATAATTCAACATTAAATATATGCTGTTTGTATTCCTTTAATTTTTTTTAATGTCTTTTAGTCTCATTTCCCAAACAGATTGTAAGCTCTCTTGAGAGTAAGCACCATCATACTTTGATATCCCATAGAGTACCTACCAAAGTGCAGGGCACAATAAATATCTGGTTGGTTTATTAAATAAATATCACACATCTATATATTCACATGCATTCTGAAGCTAGATAACTAGATAAGGTAATCCAATTTTAGCCTCTTTTTTTTCTTTTTTTTTTTTTTTTGGTATGAAAGATCAAACATCTATTAGAAGACACTGAAATGAAGAATAAAATTCTGAGTGTTAGCTGTTTGTTTCTTTTTCTACTAAATCGATATAAAATATTATTATTTTAATTGTAGTGTTTAAGTTTTTATAGAGAAAGGAAGATATCTAAGTGCCTATGAGTAAACTTTTTATGTTGAGTAAAACACCATTTTTACTAAGCACCATTTGATTTGTGTTGTACTATATCAAAATTAGTCTAACCTTACTCCTGCCACAATTTTCAGTATCATGGTGATTGTCTTAGTGATGGCATTCAAGTTAAGAAAGGAAACAGTCATTGTTCTTTGACCTTTCCTTGCTGTCATGAACATCTAGAACCCTTTAGTGACTTAAAGGTTTCAAGCTGTAGACTTTGCAGATGCCATGCTACTAGAGACTGAGGAGATGTGCCAGTCTTACCCTGTATGATGTTTCTTCGAGCCATGTAGGGCTTTCTCATGGCCTTGACATGAAAGCAGAATATTTAATTCAAGAATTAATACCATCTCTGTGGAGTGTATTTCTATACTAACTGATTGTACTGTCAATCACCAATCACCTTTATAAAGCACCTACTATGCAAGGCATTGTGCCAGGTTATGGAGATACAAATGCAAAGATTCGGACAGTCCTTACCAACAAAGATCCTTCTCATAGTCCCAGTGCCTTTTTTGGACTGCTCCCATTTCCTTTGAGTTTTTAAGTGTTTTTTTAAAGTAAAGATGCCAAGAATTAACACCTGTCACTTTCTGGGCACACATTAGTGATAGCAGTAGAAAGCTTTCCTGCTTCCCCTTCTTCTCCTTCTCCTCCTTCCTATCATAGGAAGCTTTGGATTCTACTTATTAGGCAGAAATAGGCATCTAACATGTCTCATAAATTCTGAATTTGTATGACATTTCAAAATGAACCAATCATGTAGAAATATTAAAACTGATCAAAAGTAAAGTAGTTGTTTTCAAGATTTTTTTTTTAAATTCACTTATTTGTAAAGCTTAAAAAAATTTTAGGTTGAAGTTTGCACCTATAGAGTATCTAGTTCTTTGAAGAAGTCCCGTGTTTCCATTTTGATACTTTGTTTAAGCATTTAAGAATCTTGGGTAAGTAGTTCAGGGTAATAGAATGATGGATTTTGAATTAGGAGACTTGAATTTGAAACTGGACTGACACTGTGTGGTCATAGGGAAGTCACCTCACCTTTCTGGCCCTCAGTCACCTAACCTTTTTAGACTGTTTCCTCATTTGTAAAATGAGGATGATAATTGTTCTACCTACTTCATGGGGTTTTTGTGAGGAGGGCTCTTTGCAAACCTTTAAAGCACTGTATGAATATGATTTTTTATTGTTGTCTACATTAGAGATGAAGAGCTATAGGACTACTATGTTATGTAACATACAACATCCATAGCATAAACATAGCATATTTTCCTATGGAATATGAATCTAAATCTGTGAAAAATTATTTGCCAGCATTTATTAAGATACTCTGTTTAGGGCACTGTATTTTGGAAAGCATTTTGTGAATTCCCCCCAGCAGACTGACTTTTATGATTAATGGTCGTTAGCTAACACCAGTATATCTAGAGCCACAGAAGTTCAGAGTGGAAAAGACCTCAGGGACCATCTAGTCCAAGCCGTCCCCCAAAAAAGAATTCCCTCTACAGTATGCCTGCTGTGGGGTCATTTGGCCCTTGCTGAAACATCTGTTATGGATATCCACTTATGGATAACTCTTGTTAAGAAGATTTTCTTGACATTGAGCCTAAATTGACCTTGTGTAATTTCCACTCTTTGCTCCTATGTCTGCCTTAAGTAGAACAAGTCCTCTTCCAGCTGAAGGGTTTCAGATGTTAAAAGATAGCTATCAAATCCCCTCTGAGTCTGCCCTTCTCCAGACTGGATATTCCCAGAGTCCTTGAGATTTCTGCTAGTCCTCAAGGCTCTTTCACCATCTCCCTTAGATGCTGCCCAGCTTATCAATGTTATTTGTCAAATGATGGAGAGCCAGGTGGTGCAATGGATAGATTGCTGGACCTGAAGTCGGGAACACTTGTCTTTCTGAGTTCACATCTGGCCTCAGACACTTAGTAGCTGTGTAACCATGGACAAATTACTGAACTTAGTTTCCTCATCTGTAAAATGAGCTGAAGAAGGAAATGGTAAACCTCTCCAGTATCTTTTCCAAGAAAACCCCAAATGGGATCGTGAAGAGTCGGGCACGACTGGAAACAACTAAACAACAACAGTATCCAGAGTGGAATATAATGTTTCTGGTGTGGTCTCACCAGAGTTGAATTCCTCGGGACTTTATTCTCATTTCTGGATGTGAACAGCTTCCTTTTTGCAACATAAAATCACATTGGTATAAGATTTAACATGTTTCTCTTGAATTTAATTGTATTAGATTCAACCTAGTGCTCAACCTGTCTATCCTGTTAAGATCTTTTTGTATCCTGACTTTGAGGATATCCAGAGTGTTAGTTATTCCTCTAATTTTTGCCTTATCTGTAGACTTTCTGTTGGCAGTTGATTCAAATCATTGATAGTTGATAAAATGTTAAGTTGCCCCGGGCCAAGTACAGATTCCTGGGCTTTTGGGAACCACTTTCCGAGAATAAGTTGTCTGGGTTTTCCTTGTGAATCCTATTCAGCTAGGTCTGAACCCATCTGTCATCTAGCCTACATCTTTTCCACAGGAATAACATTAAAGACTTTATCAAATTGCACTTATAATGAAAACTAAATAAGATTGGCTTGCATTCAATGAGTACCTAACAATTTACTGTAAGATGGAGAGGGCCTAGAAATATAATGGAGAGTCAAGTTTGGATGTCAGGAAAATAAAGTAGTTTAACTTTTAAAAAATGATTTTTGGGGTGGCGCAGCTAGGTGGCGCAGTGGATGGAGTACCGGCCCTGGATTCAGGAGGACCTGAGTTCAGATCTGGCCACAGACACATAACATTTACTAGCTATGTGACCCTGGGCAAGTCACTTAACCCGCATTGCCTAGCCAAAAAAAAAAAAAAAAGATTTTTTTTTTTTTATGGGAGAGCCAGGGAAATTCCTAGTCTTTTATTGGAGGGAAGAAAACATTACAACACATCCCAAGTAAACCAGTCCAGGGGCTCAGTGGCTAAACTGGTGGGGTACCAGCTTGTAATGGGTTCCACAGTTAGGGCAATGCTGTGTCTGGCCTTTGTGAAGCCAGAACCAGATGACTGCACTGTTGTCCTCTTCACAGACACAGCCCACTATTCGCTTGTCAGTGATAGAAGGGACCTCCTTAGTCCCTAGAGCTGCCTTTGTGGCTAGGATGTTGTATGGATCCGAATCATCTCTCGCAGCGATCATAATCTCTCTCTCCAAGCCAGTGGCCTGCCCCTCATCAGAAGGGATATCTCCTGCGTTTGCTATGGAGCAAGCAGCCACCTGAGCAGGGCCACAGGCCCTCAAGGCCTGGACCACCAGCGCCCTGGTGCCCCGCAGTAACCTTAAAGCCATCCCGCCTGAGACAACTGCAGAAGATTTTTTTTTAAAAGAATCAATGAAGCCTACTGGATAAAATTGAGTGACTTTCCTTGGGAGTCAGGAAGACCTGGGTTAAAATCTAGACTGTGATACTAATTAGCTTTTGACCCTAGGAAAGTCATTTAACCCATAATACTTTTCTAAATCTTGGACTTACCCCTAAGTTGGTGGACTAAGTCATCTAAACTGAGAATTCATTGATCCTTCAGTATTAGCATATGGGCAGTCCAAAAAATTACTTACCTGCATACAGGATAGTAAAAAATGTTTCATGTTGACCATTCATGATGACAATTTAATTATCTTTTGTTAGAGAAAAAGATCAGCAGTGAAAAGCTATATAACATTATGTAGATTTAGAAAATTAACCCAAAAACCTAGTATTATTTTTTCTCTAGTATCATGTATGTCATACTTTAAAGCAATTTTTGTTATGTTTGAAAAAGAAATTATTTCTTGATGTAAGAAAACCTTAAAAAAAAACTTTTTTTTGCTTCCAAATATAAATAATAGACTAGTATTCTAAAAGTGTTTGTTACTTACTTTTATATATATATGAGTCAAACTTTTATCATGTCATGCAGATCTGTTATGTATATGGGTCAGTATCACCATAAACATAATCTTGTACTTGCCATATTTCTTTCAGGGGAAGGCAGCCAGCATCCTTTTGGAGCCATGAATATTACCCGTACTCCAACTGTTGCACAGATTGGCATTTCAGTGGAATTACTGGATAATCTGGCCCAGCTGACTCCTGTGGGCAGTGCTGCTGTATCATCAGTTGATTCATTCACTCAGGTAATGTGAAAAAATAGAGAACAATTTAGCATACTTTAAAAGTCAGCCTGTTGGTTGTACAAATGTGAACATTGTTTAAATATAACATTTACCAACCTATGCACAGAAACTGGTCTTCTTGTTTTCCCACCAAATATTTTGATCAGTTAAGAAATATCCAATGTAAGTGTTAATTTTTTGGATAGGAAGATTAGCTGAGTGAATTTAAGTGGAATGTTGTCACAGCTGACATTTACACAAACCTGTCAGGGGCTGTGACTTCTGAGTCTCTGACATGTTATAAAGTCCTGTGCATCAGCATGCATCAGCACTCTGCTTTAACTGAGCAGAGGAATACCGGTAGTGTTTTTTGTCTGCTTGACTAAAAATGCACTCTTTTCAAAATTAGAATAGAGAAAAAGGATTTAAGTATAAAGAAGAGATTCTTTTTGTATTAAGTACAAAAAAGTACTTTGTGTGATATGCTATCACATTGTTTACTGGATTTAAAAATTAATAGCATCTAATGTGGACGTAGTAAAGAAAACAACAAATAAGTTCTCATAAAGTGTGAATTAAAATGAGTTTATAACATAGTAGGAAAGTATTTCTTGTTCTGTCATTTACAAAGTGATGTGAATTCACTTAATTACTTGAAAAATGGGAACCTATATGTTTATGATTTATTTATTTACTCATTTAATTATTTATTTATTTTGGCTAGGCAATGGGGTTAAGTGACTTGCCCAAGGTCACACAGCTAGTAAGTGTTATGTGTTCTGAGGCCAGATTTGAACTCAGGTCCTACTGAATCCAGGGCCAGTGCTATAGCCATGGAGCCACCTAGCTGCCCCATGACTTATTTATTTTAAAGAGACAGTAGATCAAAATGGATCGAGTTGACCCTGAAGCCCAGAAAAATGAGAGTACAAGTATTGCCTTTGATCCTTCTTGGCTATGTGACCCTGGGCAGGTGTTGTAGGTGGCCCTCTGAGACTAAATGTCAGAGAAACTTTCAACCTGCATTGATGAGAGAGTCTCCTATCCTAATGACATTACAGATCCAGGCCCCATTCCTATTCATATTAGACTAGGGGGAGGGAGGGGCTGTGGAGATTATGGGTGAGTATTGGTCTTTATCCATTTAAAACATTTTTTCTTTAAAGCATAAAAAATTCAAATTTTCTAACTTAAACTGATTGCAAATAAAAAGCATGTCCCAAATATGTGCCTTTAGTATTTGATTTGCTATCCATTAATTATAGTTCAAATAGTTTAATTTTTTTTGTTCTTTCTCCTACCTTGTCCCCTCCCCTTTATTTTAGAATTAGTCTCTTCTCTTATCAACATTGATGTTTTTGTATAATTGTTTTCTGAAGCAGTCTTTCTAATTCTGTTTTTAAGGAGGGTCCTCCACTATAAAGTTCTTAAAAGTGTTATCTACAGTTGATATTTGACTTTGAATTTTTGTTTTTGAGAAAGGTGGAAGGAAGAGAATGATTTTCTAGTGGTCAAAAAAGTGGTGCTTAGCACCTGACTTAACTTTCACCTTTGTGACCTAAGTACCTTGTTTAATTAACTCTGTGTTTATACTGTCCTGGGCACAGCTTTGAGACTGGTTTTTTGTTTTGAAAGGGCTGGGAGTATTTATATTGGGAAAAACATTTTTTTCCTTTTTATGTACATTCTCAAAATTTTTAAGCTTGGAAATTAAAACCATTTGATAAGGACTGCTTTTGAATTATAAAGGCAGTACTAAAGAAATGCTTATGACTTCTAGAACAATAGCATGCTGAAAATGCACAAAACTGTCAAAACCTATTCAAGGGAAAGATGCCCACATTTTAAGACTACAATTAACTCTGGGGCACCAGTAATAAATAGTTCAAGACTCACTGTTTGACAAGACGAGAAGGGGATATTTTATTTCATTTCATAAATAATTAGCTATAATATCTAAAAAAGTTAAAGAACCAAATAAACAGTATTTTTTGGCATTGTATAGTAATTTATGAGCTGTTTATTTACTTTTCAGTTTACTCAGAAGATGTTGGACAACTTCTACAATTTTGCTTCATCATTTGCTGTGTCTCAGGCCCAGATGACACCAAATCCATCTGAAGTTTTCATTCCAGCAAACGTGGTTCTGAAATGGTGTGTGAAAATATATGTTTTCACTTTTAATAACATTTATTTCCTGACAACACAGTTATAAAATCAGAGGGAATGAATATGTTCTTTATTGTCAGGAATACTGATTTTGGTGTCAGTGGACTTCTGTCTGAGCCTCAAATCTACTGTTTACCAGAAAGCATATTACAGTAGAAAGAACATTGACTTTGGAGTCATAAGACCTGGCTTCAAGTCCTTCTTTGAAATAAACTCTGTGACCATGACCAAGTCAGTTAATCTCTCTGGACCTCAGTTTCCTCATCTGTAAAACGAGGAGATATGAGTAGATGGCTTCTGGGGTGTTTTCCTATCTGTGTGACCCTTGGGTCTCATTTTACTCATTTGTAAAATTGAGTTACATCAGATAATCTCTAAGATCTCTTTTAGTTATAAATCTGTTGATCCTGTGATTGTTCCTGTGTTTTGTTGATCATGTCATTTTGCAGCCAAACAGACTTTTAAAGAAATTGTCTTTATCTCATCATTAACAATAAATATTCATTTAGTGGCTGTTTACTTGCTTGAAGTTCAACTAGGTACCACGGAGTTAGAGAGTACAGTTGTGCCAACCAGGCTCATTTATGATAATATTATTCATGTGTGGTGGCCACACTCTACCATAACCACCCTAACCTTGTTATAGCCTTGTGCTTAGTTAGCACTTTTTCTCCCAGGTGGTTCTTCCACATACCATCCTGGTATAAGAGCATAGGAACATAAATTTAAAGCTGGAAGGGATCCCCAGAAGCCATTGAGTACAGATGCTCATTATATAGATGAGGAAACTGAGGTTCAGACAGGTAAAATGACTTGTCCAGGGTCACACAGGTAAACCCAGGCCTCTTACCATCCAAGCCACTACTTTTCCCCCTGTACCATAATGTTTTCTAGTCCAGAGGTATCAGACAAGTCCTGGTGCTGCTAAAACCAGATAATTGGGAAGTATTTAACAAAATAAATAAAAATACAGTTTTCCCTTCCACATTGTGACTTTCCCCATTGCAGTTACACTATATCACAGTTTGGCACTAGAAATTAAATGAGAATTTTTTGGGAGTTTTGCAGAAGCCACAGGCAGCATGTGAAGGCCAGCAAACAGCAGAAAAAGTTTAGAAATTCAGAAACACATAAAATGTATGTATAGTATTGTATAATATCTTCTTTGTACGAAGGGAGGGCCAAAAAATTTTACATAGATCTTGCAGATTGCAGGGGCATCCCCTAACCCCTGTGATGTGGAGGGGATAATAGTACAATGGAATATAATGTTAAGAAGTGGTTTTCTAAGTCAGCATGGGCCACTGGGATGGGTAACCCATTTCTAACTTGTGGTGGACACCGCTGCTTTAGTCTGCCTTTGTCATTTCATGGATGAGGAAAGTGAGCCTCAGACATATTAAGTGACTTGACCAAGGTCATGTAGGTTTTAAGGATTTGAATGTAAGTTTTCTGACTTCACATCTGTGCTCTTTACCACTGCTCCACCCTGCTGTGTTCTCTGCAGGTCTGGTTTTCCCTCGACATGGTAACCTCTTATAAAGTTGTTTTCCTTAATGTCATGTTTTCATGGAATTGATTAATAGTATATGTAAGAAATTCCTGTGCATACTGCCCTAGAGGATTTTAAAACCAAGGAGGTTTTTTTTTTTAATACATAAAAGCAAAAAATGTTATCTGGAGATTTTTGGAAATATTAAAGATTTTAAGTTAGTTAAGTTAATTTACATGTACTTTGAAGGCATATCTAGAAAGACTTAAAATTTGGTCATATCAACCTTCAATAAGTATTTACAATTTAGAAGCAATAATGGTCTACATAAAAATCGGGACATGCTACTTCAGAATTTTTATGCTTCTGTAGTTTGCTACAAAATCTATAGCTATAAGTGATTTCAAGTTCCATGTTTTTTATACTTTGTAGGACAGCATTTTGGAATGAGGTAATGTATGTAAAGGCAAAGCACTTTATGTACCTTAAAGCTCTACATACATTTCAACTGTTAATAATTAGTTATGTCAGCGTGAGTGGCATAGGAGTTGAAAAGAACCTAGGCTTGGAGTTGAGAGAACTATATTTTAATCCAGCTTCTTGACTCTTACTAGCTTTGTAACTATTGTACGCCACTCGAGGAAACAACTAAGTTTCTTCATCTGTAAAATGGAGATAATACTTGTAGTACATACTTCAAATGAGGTTGTTTTTGAGGATCAAATAAGAAAGTGTATGTAAAGTGTTTTGTAAACGTTCAAATAACATAACTGTCCACTATTAACATTATTATCAATATAGTCCCTGATTGCTTTGAATTTGAAATTAAACGAATGCCAGTGAAATTAAAATACCTAATTGTAACTCCTCTTTACTAGGTAGTTGCTCCCCCTCCCCCCTTTTTCCATTTGCTAACTTGTTTTCATTTTCTGCTATGCCCTGACTTGTGCATAATTTGGCATATGGTAAGAAATACCATTTAAATTTTCTTACATGTAATTCTGTTTGCTTTCTTTTCTAGGTATGAAAACTTTCAAAGGCGACTAACCCAGAACCCTCTTTTTTGGAAAACATGATTTAAATAAAGTAATTTTTAAAGGGTTCTGAACCACTGTCATATTTTGAAGATAATAAACCAACCACCATTTAAAAGCATGAGGATGAAAGAGTAATGAAATCTAAACTGAAAAATTGCTTCTTAATTATTAAACTTAATTAAAATTAAAAAATTAGTTAAATTAAAAACATAATCTAAAATGTGCTCACTGTTGATTTTTTTCTTTACAGATAAAAAAACTTCAAAAAGAATAAAAGCACTTAATCTGAATATGCGCTAATTAAAATAGATTTTTAACAGTCATGATTTTGATGCCTGAGGAATATAAAACTTAACAAAAATGGCATCACATTTATAAGTTCTATTTAGTTTATTTTAACAGTTTTGTTCCAGATTCAATAACCAATTACATAAAATTTCTATTGTAGATTTCTCCCTTTAAAAACTTCATAAATATATAAATTTCCATGTATTAGAAAATAACATACAGCTAGTTTTTTCTTATGACTAAAGTAGTCTCAAGTTATGAAAAGTGGCTGTAGTTTTTATATTCTGAAAGCTCATACTTTTTTCTCTGCGTGTTTAGTAAACTTGTTCATTAATGAGCACGAATAATGCTCTATGTTTATAGAATGTTGAAATTCCTTAACTGTGCATGTTTAGAGTAAACTTGGGGTTGGAGGGAGGAAGGGAGAATAAAAAACCAACACTTTTCTACTTTGAAAAATCTTCATGCTTTTAAAAAAATACTTGACACACAAATAAACCTTGTGTAAGCCAGGTTTCTTGATTTTTTTTTTTTTTTTGGTGCCTGTTTGATGGGAGGGCAACTATACTTAGAGATCCTTATGTTAACCAGTCTCTTGATAGTCCAGTAGGATTAGTGTGACTGTTTTTGATATAAAAGGATACTTGTGCTTTTTTTTTTCTATGACCCTTTATGATTATGTTTTCATAACAAATTAGTTTTTAATTAATCTAGGCTTAATTTCACTACGCCATTCCATAAAGATTAGGTCTTATGTAACTTGTGTTATACCATTGCAGAGCTTAAATAGTTACTCTTTACAGAGTCAAGGAAAAGGAAACTGAGAGAATCCTTAGCACCTACTTGGAGTATTTGGTCCAGCTATAATGATGATTAAGTGGGGAAAGCTAGTAAGCAGCATTTCTTGTCATGTTGACAGACTTGTTATCTCTTTATGACAGATTTTAAACAAGGTAGCTTAAAGTCTTTTCATGAATTTATTTATGTGTTTAAAATCAGCTTACTTGGATTTTTTTGCTGGGAAGAAGCCACAAGGCCTCACCAATTCCCTTCTCTTTTACTTCCAGTGGACCAGTACTGCAAATTATCTCACATACTAGTGAATTGCTCTCATAACAATTTTACTAACCCTATTACCTCATTTTATAGCTTCTTGAAAGGATACTTTTTTGGGTGATACAAGGGTAAGAGCTATATTTTTGTTGCCAGTGCTTAAACATTTGAGAATATTACCAAAATATGCTACTTAGATGTGAAGTCATTGAATTTCGCAGAGGAGTAATAGCTAATGTTACCCTAATTTAAACAGAGGCCACAACTGATTAGATTTGGTTCTGTGGATCACAGAAAATAACTTTTCACATGAAAATAATGTGACCTGTTATATCTTTGCACACAAGACATCATAGTTTACTTGTATTTAAAATATATGGCAAAAATAGAGCCTCTCCCATCCCATCTCTATATCCCTAAAATGAGATCTTATTGAAAGTTAAAAAAAAAAAAAGTTACAGGCTGAAGAATATCACTGACTCTAGACTGTGTGCTGGTTTTATATTAAATCAAATTCCGAGAAAAAAATATGCAACACCCCTTTGGACCAATATGGTACTTTTGTTTTTATTCTGACAAATTGCCTCTTAATCAGAGCCCCTCAAAAACATATACATTCACATTACATAAATTCCACTTTATGTAAAGAATTCTGAAAGAAATCCACATTCCAAAACACACTTACGTTAACTTTATAGTACTGTGCTGTCTTTCTTTTTTATTTAGATAAATTGCCTCTTAATCAGAGCGTTATTACATACAGACAGTTCTTGCTTTGTACACATTCCTATTATGCAAATTTGACTTTATGTAAAGAATTCTGAAAGAAATCCACAGTCCGAAAAAACACCTATGTTAACTTGACTGAACAGTACTGTACTCTTCCTCTTTGCTCCTGCCCCTCTGCTAGGTGCCATGGCCTCCTACCCCTACATGAAAAAACTCTCTCCAAGTGAAATCAGAAGAACTGATGCTCTACCATTCCACTCTGGATTAGGGGCGTGGCTTGAGATCTTTGGCAAAGAGAGGAGAGCTTTGCCCTGCTCTGCATACAGGTCCAGCCCCTGTCTTCTGCCCATCCCTGCTAAGTACCATGTGTCTGTCCCCTTCCCCCTTTCCCTGTGTTGCTAGTCCTCTCCTGTTCATGTCTGGCTCCCACATGTCTGCTCCCCACAGTGTTCTTCCTCTTGTTCAGGCCGGCTCCCTTTCCACCCTGGCCTGGCACCATTGTGTTCCTCCTCCTGCTTTTGTTTCTCTGTGCTCTGCCCCTGCCTGTCTTAGAACCTTGTACTGGCCCCCTCCCTCCACAAATGGGTGGTCCCCTTTCTGCCTCCCCTCCTCATTTCCCCAGATCTGTGTGCAAATTTGCATTATGTAAAAATTGCTTTACATAGAGGTCTGCAGAAAAGTTCACTTACCTAAAGTGAGAGTGGTCTACTTCATGTATATACTTGCTTCTGCTAGTTTTTGATTTTTTATGGCCCAGGGTCATGACGAATTTATTGCTAGCATTAGGGTGATATGTTGGTAAGAGTGAGAATTGAAGAGGCAGGCTCACAAGTATAATAGTTGTAGGTTTAAATCAAATAATCGTTTTTACTTAATAACTCAACGTGAAAGGGATTGCTGGTTGCATATTATTATATCAGTACTGCATGTATGGTCACAATTAGAAGCAACATTTTTAAATATGAAGAAAATTGTTTAACTATTTCTACATATACTAAAACATAGTGCTTGTTTTCAGCCTGTACAAATGACAGAAGACTGATGGGGATTGGCATACCTGTTAGGTTGCACGTTTTCAGTGCATGGTTGACCATAAAGCTAAAGCCATAAGGGAAAGGAATAGGATTGTATACCTATTGTAAGGATTGTTCTCCTTTTGACTTTTCTAAATACAAAATGTCTTTCTGACTACCTTTCCCTTCCCTCTAGCAGTTTGAGCATCAAGCAAGTATAAGTCAGTGTTTGAAGTTTAATTCAGTTTCATGTTTTATCCATAAAACATGGATGGTTTAGTTAACTATTGTGAACTGCAATCTAGCACCTTTTCTGATCTTCCTTAGTTCCTAAGGTAACTTTGAATTTTTGAAAACTGCTGATTTTTCCATTTTAAAAATTGGAGTACCAATAAGCATTATCTCAGGGGAAGACCCTGCCAGTGCACTTTGTACGTAATTATCTAAATGGTAGGAAGTTGAGAGTAAGTGTGAACTTATCAAATAGTAGTAGTGCCTTTGGGGTTGTTCTATGCACAACAGTGCAACTGGTCAGGGAAAGGCTATCTGGTCTTAAAACTTGGTTTAGATTAGTAATGAAAATCGCTCTACTAAAACAACTGTTAAGGATTGAAACTAGGTAATTACATTTAATAATATCAAAGAATGCTGTTGATGAGTCCAGTACAATATGGAATAGATGGCCCTTTCTAGAAGAATTGATTTAGCCCCTTTTCTAAAGAAAGACCTAAAAACCTGACTGGTTGATTATCAGATAATTGCAATGAATTCATAGAAAGAACTTAAATTTTTTATTTTACTCTAAATAATATTTTTTTCCCCAATTACATGTAAAAACAATTTTTAACATTTGTTTTTAAAAATTTTGAGTTCCAAATCCCCTCTTTCTCTCCTTTTCCTCCCTTCTCTTTGAGGCAGTAAGCAATTTGGTGTAAGTTGTACATGTGCAGTCATGCAAAACATTTCCAGGTTAGTCATGTTGTGGGGGGAAAAAAAGACACCCCCCCCCAAAAATGGGAAAAAATAAAGTGACAAAGTATGCTTCTATCTGGATTCAGACTCTATTAGTTCTTTTTCTGGATGTGGCTAGCATTTTTCATCATGAGTCCTTTGGAATTGTCTTGGATCGTATTGCTGAGAATAGCTAAGTTGTTCATGGTTGATCATCTTATGGTATTGTTACTGTGTAAAATGTTTTCCTGGTTCTGCTCGCTTCACTTCTGCATCAGTTCTTATAAGTCTTTACAGGGTTTTCTGCAATCAACCTGCTCATCATTTCTTATAGCATAGTAGTATTCCATCACAATCATATATCACAACTTGTTCAGCCATTCCCTGGTTGATGGGTATCCCCTCGATGTCCAATTCTTTGCCATCACAAAAAGAGCTGCTATAAATACAAATAAGTCCTTCCCCCTCCTCCACTCCCCCTCCCCCCGTGTTTTAAAAAAATTTCTTTGGGATACAGCTAATAGTGATATTGCTGGATCAAAGGGTATTTACCGTTTTATAGCCCTTTGGGCATAAGAACTTAAAATTTTTACAGTAACATTCTTTTTTGCCAAGGGAACTATGTGTTTGTTTCCATTAGAATTAAGGCTTGTATGAGTATGTGTCTGTATTTAGCGGAATAAACATTTAGACTGTTTTGGGGAAAAAAAAAAGTTAAGGCTAACCACAGAAATAGTGTGACACTTGAAAAATTGTGAATGATTTAGTAAGATAAAAGTGAAGTTAAAAATGCCTGGGGTTTTCATAATGACAGTTTTTTAAAAGTAGCATTATAAATTAGCTTAAATTATGGCTACCATTTAAGTATACTAACAATAATGGCAATCTCAAATACATATTTATATTCGTCAGTGGGGTAGAAGAACTGTTAAAATGCTGATTCACTCAAAAAGTTAGTTATGCTGTATATACATGCTGGATAATAGATGTCAATGATGATAAATTTTGTTGTCTTAATATGTCTAGTCTCAATCTACTAGCTTATTTAGCTATTTAATAGGTTTTGACCTCAAGAATATGTAGGACAACAAGAGTGCTTCTGTTTTGAGTTTTGAATACTCTCCACAAAAGTCGTACTGAATTGCCTTATTGTAGCATGGAGGTGACTCTGTCTTCCAAGCTCAGAAATAGAATACTGGTCACAGTACAGGTGGTCTAAGATCTAGCCTAGCCAGTTGTTTGGCCATGGCAACTCAGAGAGAGTTTAGGGAAAGGCTTCTAATGTGTTTGGTAGATTCTTTGAGTGATTTATGAGGAGACCTGGAAGAGAGTTACACAGGATGAGGTGGCACAGACATAACAATCTGCATTATTTGAGGTGGTGCCCACATGTATGGAAGGATGGATCAGTTGAAGTTTAAATACCACAACATTGCCAATGATAAATTTTGGGAATAAATGGGTTAACATAAGTTGTCTTGTTATTTTACAAACTCCTGAGGACCAACACAATTAAAGCATTAAGTTGGAAATAGAAATGTTATCATAGGCATAATCTTATTTCTTGATTTGGTAGGCAGTGGCTCCTACAAAGTTCTGATATAAACAATACTCTGCCTTCTACTTCACCATCATCCACTTTCTTCCCTGGCCTCCAACATACACAGCCCTTCCCTTAGTCTGTTTCCTGGAGTACTCAGCTGGTTTATGTGGCACTCTTCACCTTAACATTCCTTATTAACTTCCTCTGGGGACCCTGAATCTCCTGGCCTTCCTGGCCCTTGGCCTTTTGGTTCACTGAGCTAGGTTATGTGCTACTCTTTAACCCTAATGTTCTGTTCCTGTATTGTGTTGTTTCTACAACTGCTGTATCTTAAAAAGTTTTATTGATACCTTTTGTTTTCTATCAGCTATTTCTCTTCCCATTGAACTCTCCTTTGTTACAAAGAAAAGATTAAGCAAAACCAGCTGATGCCTTGACTGACAACATAGGCAGCCTTCCACACCTGTCATCACCCTCCTTTCTCCTGGATGAGATTGGTCATTATAATCATTCATGTTTTAGTTGCCCGATAGTGTTGTTTTCATCTATGTTATTGTAGTCATTGCCTCTGTTCTCCAAGTTCAACTTTCTTTGCTTTGTATCAGTGCCTGTAAGTCTTACTATGTTTCTCTGAATTCTTTACATTCAGTGATTCCAGTACAATCACATGCAATTTTATTCAGCCATTTCCCCATTGATGGTCACCTAATTTATTAGCAGTTTTTTGCTTGCTCAAAATATTTGGTGCTACTTTCAGGATGGGGCTACTAGGTAGTGCAGTGGATCAAGACTTGTCTTTCTGAGTTCAAATCTGTCCTCTGACATTTACTAGCTGTGTCACCCTGGACAAGTCACTTAATCCTGTTTGCTTCATTTTTTTCAGCTGTAAAATGAGCTGGAGAAGGAAATGGCAAACCACTTCAGTATCTTTGTCAAGACAACCCCAAATGGGGTCACAGAGACATGACTGAAAATGACTGTACAACACCACCACTTTTTAGGATATATTGGGGCTTTTCTTTTTGTTTTTAACTTCCTTGGGATGTATGCCACCAGTCCTTCTGTAATGAAAATCCCTGGTATGCCCTCTGAACTTTCCATTCATAATGATCATAGAGCCATAGATTAGAGCTGCAAGAGATCTTAAGACAGGGGTGGGGAACCTGTGGCCTCAAGGCCACATGTGGCCCTCTAGGTCCTTAAGTGCAGCCCTTTGACTGATTCCAAGTTTTATGGAACAAATCCTTTTAAGTCTAGTTTAGCTGCTTATTTCACAGATGAGAAGATGGGACAGAGGGGAAATGATTTAGCCAAGGTCATAGAGGTGATAATAACAGAGCTAGGATTCAGAGCCTGGGCCTTTGACTGTAAATCCAGGTTTCTCACATGAAGCTTTTCCTTATTTACTTTGTATTTATTCTGTTTATACCAACCTGCACATATATTGTGCCCCTCCAATAGAATATAAGTCCCTTGAGAGTCAAGACTGTCATACTTTGTATCCCTAGTGCACATCACAAGGCTTGGCATGTAGCGGTTACTTAATAAATACAGATTTGTTGGTTTCTGTATCACACAGCCTTTTTTGTTTTGAGAGATATAGAAAGGTAAGTCAGAGATAAGTCACTAGGAAAGAGAGGATTGGGAGGGAGAGAGTAAGGGATTCCTCCTGCCTGTCTCCTCCCTCCCAGGTGAGGGAAAATAAGGGAGAAGCAATAGCCTGAATTTCTGGTAATTTGCTTTGGTGAGATGCCTTCACCAAAGGTGAGGTGGGGGAGAGAGATTAAAAAAAAACTAGCCTCCACACAATTTCCATTAACTATAAACCTGAAGTTACTCTCTCTTGCCATCAGATGGCAGTAATGCATGATTTAGGAACAATGGTGACCCTGGATGGTTTATTTTCTGAAAACTGGAATGTAAGATCATAGATGCAGAGCTGGAAGTGTTTTTTCAAGTCTAATCCAATCCCCTCATTTTATAGAATAAACCAAGACACAGATTTAGTGACTTAGGGTCGTATGACTAATAAGTGTTTGAGGTGAGATTTGAACCTATGTTTTTCTCTAAGTCTAGCTGTGTTACTTTGGAGAATGGAAGAAACTGAGAAAGAAAATATTATTAATATGAGAAACAAAATTCTGGTGTTTTAAGGCACTGTCAGATACCAAAAAAATGTACATTGGCAAAATGGCAAAAAAAGTAGAGATTGCTTCTAATGAAACTAAGTTGTCCTTTTACACAAGTTAAATTTATGGAATTAAAGGATCATAGCTTCTTAGAGCAGGGAGGAATCTTAGAGGTCACATAAACCAACCCCCGCATTTCATAAATAAGGAACTGAGGCTCAGAGAGGCCAAGTAATTTGCCCAAGGTCACACAGCCAGTAAGAGGCAGAGCCAAGGTTAGAAACTAGGTCCTTTAATTCGAAGTCCCATTGCTCTTATTTCCATCAGTTTCGCTGCATCATTCCTTCATGGATCCATCATGTGGCTGTAACATTTTGAAAAACTTTCAGCTGGTTTGGAAAGGATAGTTTAAATCTATTTTTTGGAACCTCCATTGATTCCTTTACTATCCTCTCCCTCCCCCACCACTTGCCACTTCCATCATCCCATTCTGGGTGTATGTATGTTTGTGTGTTATTCTAGAAAATATTCTAGAATATTACTAAAATTACTAAATTTTCTATGAACGCTTATGGGGCATGTTTGTCAAACCTGAGGGTGACACAAATAGTAATAACAACTCCCATTTCTGTAGTGCTTTAAGATTCTCAAAATGTTTTCACAGAAACCCTATGAAGTAAGTAGTGTAAATATCATTACTTTGTTTTTTAGATAGGAAAACCGAGGCTCACAGAGATGAAGGAACTTGTACATGACCACAGTTACTAAGTGTCAGAGCTAGGACTTAAACCCTGGTCTTCAGATTCTGAATCAGGTTCTTTCTCTGTTGCACCAAGGAGGCTCAAACCGGGTGCCCTACATGGGTCTGCTTTCAGCCAGGTGTATTATGTGACCCTTTGTCCAGAGGACCATATAATCAGCTTATCAAGTCTTTATGGAAAGAGATGTTTGGACAATAGAGGAAATATATTAAAACAGCCATGAAACTTCTACTTAGGATCTCTGGGTTTAGATGACATAGAAAGTCCCTTCCAAGCCTAAGATTCCATGGTACATATGTTTTGAACATAGAGCAATAATAATAGCTAGCATCTATGTAGCATTTTAAGGTCTGCAAAGCATTTTACATGGGTTAGCTTATTTGATCCTCATAACCACCTTGGGAGGTAGGTGCTATTATTACTGCTTTTACATATGAGAAACCTGAAGCTCAGAAAGGTTAAATGTCTCCCCTAGGATTACAGAACATTCGAGCCAGCCTCTAAACCCAGATCTTCCTGACTCCAAGTCCAGCAGTCTATCCACTATGCCATCCATGCTGCTTCCTTCAGGAGGTTGCAGTGATTTCATTTATTACCCATCAAAATAACAGCATGGTATAATGGAAAGTGTCTAGAATCTAGAGTCTGTGAATTTGGGAATCCAGAGAATCCAAGCTCTGCTACTTTCCTAGATGACCCCTCTAGCCTTCAATCATCTGCAAAAATGAGAAGACTGGACTAATTGACTTCTGATATCCTTTCTAGCTCTGAATCCTGGCATGAAGATTAGAATGCCATGTGCAAAATATGTATGGGGACAGTTCTCACTCTTTGCCACCTGAAGATAACTTCAGGTTTATACCTGAAATTGGATACTTAAAATGACACTAAGGCTGGCAATAATAGTATTTTTTTCCTCTGACATTTTCAGGAAAAAAATCCTGGTGATAAGTGGTAGTTTCTTAACCACTTTCTTAAGTGATCGCTCTTTAAAAGAGAGCCTAGAAACTATAGAAAGAGTGGTTTGTTGAGAGTTTTTTTGAGAGAGTGGAATGATGGCCCCAGGAGAGTTCCAGCAAGTCTGTAAGAATTGGTTAGTTTTATTTTGTCCAGCCTTGCACCTTCATTAATATTGGTAACTCCTAGTGTGGAAATAGCTTGTGGCTCACCTGCAATTTATAGTCTTAAAAGAGTTGTCTTGGGGTGGGGCACACTGAGAAGTGATTTGCCCATGGCCATACAGATTATGTGGATCAGAGTCAGAACTTGAATCCAAATCTTCCTGACCCCAAGACCAGTTCTCTCTCTACTTCATGCGTTTCATGTTGCATTTTGTTGGTTCTAGAAACTCAGTGATTCAGCCACAATTGATGAACAATCCCAAGTAATCCCCATGGTAATGTTTCCTGAAAATGGAGTTTTCAGATAATGGGACAGCAGGTATGGAAGTAAATAGATTTATGTGATTAGGGTCTTGAAAAGAAAGGGATGAAGTGGTTGGTGACAATGTTTATTGCAAAGATGAGAGGGTCAAAAAGCTAAGACCTTTTCTCTGCTTATAAATACATGATGGAGACCTCATGTTAGCCAGTCCTATATATTTATTACTTATATACACGATCTATTAAACATAGGAAAGCTCTGTTATGTCACTTTCACTCTCCAGGCCACATAAGGTAGTATGGACTCTTCCAACATAGTTTCTATCACTGTACTTCAGCATTTGACATGATCCTATTGGTGTAGGTATTTCCTCCAGTGGTACAGATTGAAAACTGTGTAAGCTTTCTTACCCTGAGTAGCTCTTGTCCTTGTCCTCCCCAAAACCTTCCATAGGCACTCCACCCAAACTACTAGAGGCCTTGTATAAGTTTTAACATTATACAGATACCAGTTTTACCAGTATATGGATGTCAATGCTATACCAATACCAATACAGATATCAATATACCAATACCATATTACCCCTCACTCATTACAGAGGATCATAAAGTTACCTGTCCAGTCCTCTTATTTTACAGATGAAGAAACTGAGGGATGAAGAGGTTAAATGATACAGGAAATGACAGAGCTAAGATATAAACTCCAGATTCAACTCTCTTTCCACTGTACTACATGTGACTTATCCATCTCCTTTTCCAAGCATACATCTCTTGGATGATATATTTTGTTTATTAAAATTTTAATGAACAAAAATTATTTTCTCTCCCTCCCACATTACTACTATTGAAAAAAAGAACAAGGAAACCAAGACTTTTGTAACAAATAGACAGGCATGCAAAATTACCACATTGACCACTTCCAGAAATAAATGTTTCATTCAGCACTCTGAGTTCATCACCTTTTTGTCAGAAAATAGGTAACATGTTTCATCATGGATGGTATTTTATGCTACTTGCATGTTTCTGTATTAGATTTAATTTTTTAAATTAAATTTTATCTTTTCTAATTAATAAGAATTCATTTTTTTCTCCCAACCTTCAACTGAAAAAAAAGGAAAAGAAAAACAAAACCTTTGAAACAATTAAGTATAGTTAAGCAAAACAAATTCTTACATTGACCATGTCCAAAAATGTGTGTCTCATTCTGCCTTTTAGTTCATTACCTCTCTATAAGGAGATAGGAGTAACATTCTTCATGAATCTTCTGAAATCTAGATTGATCATTGCATTAATCAGAGTTCTTAAGTGTTTCAAAATCATTAACTTATATAATGTTAATATAGTAAAAATTGTTTTCCTGGTTCTGCTCATTTTACATGCATTAATCCATATAAATCTTCCCAGGTTTCTTTCATTCTCACAGAACATAATATACTATTACCTTTTTATACCATAATACCTTTTTAAATAGTATTTTATTTTTCTAATTACATGTAAAGACAACTTTCAACATTCATTTGTTATAAAATTTTAAGTTCCAAATTTTCTCCCTCCCCTCTTCTTTCCTCTCCTAAGATGATAAGCAATTTGATATTAGGTTATATATGTGCAGTCATGTAAAATCTATTTCCATATTAGTCATGTTGTGAAAGAAGAAACAATTTGCAAAACCATTACAGTTTGCAAAAGGAAAAAGATAAAAGAAATAAAGTGAAAATAGTATGCTTCAATCTACATTCAGACTCCAGTTCTTTTTCTGGATGTGAATAGCATTTTCCATCATGAATCTTTTGGAATTGTCTTAGATCATTGTGTTGCTGAGAAGCGCTAAGTCAATTATGGTTGATCAGTTGCGTAGTGTTGCTGTTACAAGGTTTTCCTGGTTCTGCTTATTTCACTTTGCATCAGTTTGTGTAAGTCTTTCCAGTATACCATAATATCTTTAGCCATTCTCCAATTGATGGGCATCTCCTTAATTTCCAGTTCTTTGCCACTCCAAAAATAGATACTATATTTTTGTGCAGATAGGACCTTTTGCTCTTTCTATGGTGCCCTTTTGCTAGGTCAAAGGGTATGCAAAGTATAATGACTTTTTGGGACATAGTTTCAAATTACTTTCATTGAATTTAATTTTAAATAGCTTTAAACGAAGAGGTTTCTTCCAATACTTCATCAGGAGACCATTCTGTGAAATCTCCCTGTTATCAGGTCTAAAGATATAAGGTAACTTCATTTTCAATTCAACTCCTCTTTCCCTATTAACACAATTACTAATTACACAAGAAAATTATATTTCTTGCTAAAGGTTTGCAAATGTATATGTCATTTTTCTGTCCCTTCTAGCTATATTTGTTATTGTCCTTCTGAAAATGTGTTACAGTTCTCCAAGTATGGTTTTACCAGGACACAGGACAATGGAATTATCACTGGACACTCAACTTCTCTTTTGTATTTGTTGGAAATCATTAATAAAAGATTTATTTTAGGGCAGCTAGGTGGTGCAGTGGATAGAGCACCAGCCCTGAATTCAGGAAGACCTGAATTCAAATCCGGTCTCAGACCAAACACTTGACGCTTACTAGCTGTGTGACCCTGGACGAGTCACTTAACCCAATTGCCTAAAAAATTAAAAAAAATTTAAAAAAAGATTTATCTTCTCAACTTGATTTTTGCCTCCAGTCTTCTCTTTAGGACATTGAACTTCCTGTTATCAGATTTTTTTTTTAAACAAGTATTTATTTAATTTTTTTTATAATTCTTTTTTTTTTATTTTTAGTTTTCAACATTAACTTCCACAAGATTTTGAGTTCCACATTTTCACCCCATCTCTCCCCTTCCCCCACCCCAAGATGGCATGCATTCTGAATACCCCTTCCCCTAGTCTGCTTTCCCTGCTATCTCTCCCCCCTTCCCCTTCTATTTTCCTCTAGGGCAGGATGGATTTCTGTACCCCATTTCCTGTATTTCTTATTTCCCAGTTGCATGTGAAAACATTTTTTTTAAACATGTGTTTTTAAAACTTTGGGTTCCAAATTTTCTCCCTCCCTCCCCACCCACCCTCATTGAAAAAGCAAGCAACTCAATGTAGGCTATACATGTGCAGTTACGCAAAACACTTCCATAGTAGACATGCTATGAAAAACTAACTATTTCCCTTAATCCTATCCCGCCCCCCCTCCCCATTTATTCTATTCTTTCTTTTGACCCTGTCCCTCCTCAGAAGTATTTGCTTCTGATTACCCCCTTTTCCAATCTGCCCTCCTCCCTATCATCCCCCTACTCTTCCTGTTTTCCTGTAGGGTAAGACAGATTTCCATACCCAATTGAGTGTGTATGTTATTCCCTCCTTAAGTCAAATCCTATGAGAATAAGATTCATTCATTCCCCCGTTTCCCCTCCACTGTAAGAGCCTTTTCTGTTTTTTTTTGTGAGATAATTTACCCCATTCTATCTTTCCCTTTCTCCTTCTCCTAGTATAATCCTCTCTCATCCCTTAATTTTATTCTCCAGATATGATCCCTTCATCTTCAACTCACTCTGTGCCCTCTATCTGTCTATCTATCTATCTTCAACTCACCCTGTGTCCTCTATCTATGTATCTATACAAACATATAATTTTTTCCCTCCAACTACCCTAACACTGACAAAAGTCTCATGAGTTACAAATATCATCTTTCCATGCAGGAATGTAAACAGTTCAACCTTAATAAGTCTCTTATGATTTCTCTTTCCTGTTTACCTCTTCATGTTCCACTTGAGTCTCGTATTGGAAAGTCAAATTTTCTATTCAGCTCTGGTCTTTTCATCAAGAATGCTTGAAAGTCCTCTATTTCACTGAATGACCATTTTTTTCCTTGAAGAATTATACTCGATTTTGCTGGGTAGGTGATTCTTGGTTGTAATTCTATCTCCTTTGCCCTCTGGAATATTATATTCCACACCCTGAGGTCCCTTAATGTAGAAGCTGCTAAGTCTTGTATTATCCTGATTGTGTTTTCACAATACTTGAATTGTTTCTTTCTGGCTGCTTATAATATTTTCTCCTTGACCTGGGAGCTCTGGAATTTGACTATAATATTCCTAGGAGTTTTCCTTTGGGGATCTCTTTCAGGAGGAGATGGGTAGATTCTTTCAATTTCTATTTTGCCCTCTGGTTCTAAAATATCAGGGCAGTTTTCCTGGATAATTTCTTGAAAGATGATGTCTAAGCTCTTTTTTTGATCATGGCTTTCAGATAGTCCAATAATTTTTAAATTCTCTGTCCTGGATCTGTTTTCCAGGTCAGTTCTTTTTCCAATGAGATATTTCACATTGTTTTCTAATTTTTCGTTCTTTTGGATTTGTTTTACAGTGTCTTGATTTCTCATAAAGTCACTAGTTTTCACTTGCTCTATTCTAATTTTTAAGGAAGTATTTTCTTCAGTAATCTTTTGGACTTCCTTTTCCATTTGTCCAATTTTGCTTTTTAGGGCATTCTTCTCCTCATTGGCTTTTTGGACCTCTTTAGCCATTTGGGTTAGGCTATTTTTTAAGGTGTTATTTTCTTCAGTATTTTTTTGGGTCTCCTTTAGCAAGCTGTTAACTTGCTTTTCATGATTTTCTTGCATCACTCTCATTTCTCTTCCCAGTTTTTCCTCTACTTCTCTTACTTGCTTCTCAAAATCCCTTTTGAGCTCTTCCAAGGCCTGGGACTGATTCATATTATTCTTGGAAGTTTTGGATGTAGGAGCTTTGACTTTGTTTTCTTCTTCTGGTTGTATGTTTTGATCTTTGTCACCAAAGTAAGATAATATAGTCTGACTCTTTTTGCGCTGCTTACTCATGATCCCAAACAATTACTTGAGTTTTAAACTCTTTGTTAAGGTAAGAGTCTGTTTCTGATGTGGAGAATGTACTGTCCCAAGCTTTGGGGGTTTGTACAGCTGTTTTCAGAGATACTTCTGGGGACCTGAAAAGTGTCAGTTCTTCCAAGGTGCTATGATAAGGGGTGAGGTGTTTCCTCTTCACTGCCACAACAAGCTCTGCCATGCCAGCACTCCTCCTTGCCCCAGGACCACCCCTCAGAACTGTGACCCAGATCTAAGCACGGGCAAAGCAAGAGATTCTTGCCTCAGCCCTGGCAAAGAGATCCTTGCAATCGCCCTCTGATCAGCCACTCGATTCCCCCTCAGTCTCTGGGCCGGAAGCCCAGGAAACAGCCGTGGCCCGTACTCGGGACTTGTGGCTGAGACCTGGCTTCTTCTCTCACTGCAGTCACAGACTTTTCCCACTGACCTTCTAAGTTGTCTTTGGCGTTCTTGAGTTAAGAAGTCTACAAACTGCCACAGCTACCTACGATTCAGTCCTCTGAGGCCTGCTCCACGGTCGCTGTGGCCTGCGCGCCCACACCAAACTGCGCTCCTCTCCCTGCCTGGCACGATATCCCTTTCCATTCAGCCATCCAGGTTGTCTTGGGCTGGAAATTTGTTTTACTCTGTTTTTTTGTGGGTTCTACTGCTTTAGAATTTGTTTAGAGCCATTTTTATAGGTATTTGGAGGGGTTTGGGGGAGAGCTCTAGCAAGTCACTGCTTTCCCTCCACCATCTTGGCTCCGCCCCCTGTTATCAGATATTGCCAGGAGAATCTTTGGCTGTTTCTTTCAGAGTCTTACTTCTCTCTTCTGCTATGTTTCAATCTCATTAGCCACCATTTACAAGCATTTCCTGATGCCTTTAGACAACTTTTTAATGACCTAGGTGTAAAAAGTCCCATTACCACATTTCATTACAGGTTTATTTTATTAATCCCAGATCCTTCTATGTTCATATAATTTTATTTTTATTAAGTCATGAATAATAATGCTGTTACCACCACCAAAAAACCAAGCCTATTTTGTATTTGTAGTCAAGACATATCTTTCAGAGCACCTTCGTGGGACAGCTAGGTGGTGCAGTGGATGGCATACCAGCTTTGGAGTCAGGAGGACCTGAATTCAAATCCAACCTCAGACACTTACTAGCTGTGTGATCCTGAGCAAGTCATGTAACCCCCAAAAGACTCCAAAAAACCAAAAACAAACAAAACAGCTTCCTGACTGCTTCTAATGTACAGAACCCGTGATTTTAGTGGCACCGGGAACTCCTAGTGTGGAAACTTCCCCCACCCATGCTGGTTAGCATCTCCTTTGTAATTTACATCCTTAGACATTCTCCTGGCACACTGAGCAGGTAGGTGACTTCCATATGGCAACAAAGCCAGTAAACTGTCAGAGATTGGATATGGACTCACGTCTTCCTGATTCCAAGGACATCTTTGCTGCCATTACGACACATTGCATCTCTTACCTTGGGTAAAGCTTTTGTCAGGTATGATGCCCTATGACATCAGATTGATGAACAGTTCAGCCTGGGATTTTGTATTTGATTTGGTAGTCAAGGGGTGGTTTGTGGAAATCAATCAATCATTCAGTAAGCCTTTATTAATCACTATGCCCAGGCACTGAGAACACAAAACAAAAACAAAAATTAATCCCTGCCCTTAAGGAGCTTACATTTCAATAGGAGAGACAACATATGCACATGAATACATATACTGTATCTTGTAGGTGTATACATAAGTGCATGTCCTATCCTAGGACAGAGCCTTGAGGTTAGTGGGTATGTCATGACATATATGAGTTAGTGTTCATGACATGACATATATCAATCAATCAAACATTAAGTGCTACTGTGTGCCAGGCAGTGCACTAAGTGGTAGAGATACAAAAGGAAACAGACAGTTCCTGCCTTCAAGGAGCTTACAATCTAATGGGGGAGACAACATGTGAACAAATATATGCAAAGCAAGCTATATACACGTGAACATATACAGCATAAATAGGGAATAATCAACAGAGGGAAGTCACTGGAATTAAGGAGGGTTGAAGAAGGCTTCCAGTAAAAGACAGGATTTTAGTTTGAACTCAGAGGAAACCAGAAGTTCAGTAGTCAGAATGGAGAGCTACATACAGAGTAAATGGAAGATAGTCTTGGGGGGAAGGCACTGGTAGCTGAGGGGACATCAGGAAAGGCCTCCTACAGAGGGTGGCATTCGAGCTGAATCTTAAAGGGAGCCTGGGATTCTAAGAAGCAAAGATAAGGAGGGAGGACACATCATGCATGGAGAACAACTAATACAAAGGCAAAAGATAGAAACAGCAAATAGGCCAATATGGCTGCATCATGGAGCAGGTGGAAGGGAGCAATGTGTAAGTATGCTAGAAAAGGTTGGAAGGGGCTAGATGATTATAAGCTTTAAATAATGCCAAACAAAAGAGTTTATATTTGATCCTAGAAGTAATAAGAGCCACAGAAGTTTATTAAGAGGGTGACACTGTCAGATCTAAACTTTAAAGTGTGGCAGCTGAGTGGAGGTTGGTTTGGAGTGGAAAGAAACTTAAGGCAGGGAAACCAATTAGAAGGCTAGAGTAGTGGCTGTGTGAGTAGAAAGAAGGGGACATATATGAGATGTGGACATAGAAATGAGATTTGGCAGCTGAGTGGCTATAATGGGGAAGAGTGAAGAGTTGAGGATGATACTGGGATTTCAGACCTGGGTCATCAGGAAGATTGTTGTGCCCTTGACAATAATAGGGGCATTCAGAAGAGGGGTGGGTTTGAGGGGGAAAGATTATGAATTCAGTTTTGGACAAGCGGAGTTTCACATGTCTACTGGACATTCAGTTCAAAATATTCAGTAGGTAGAAGATTAATGATATGGGACTGGATTTCTGGAGAAAAACTAGGGCTAGATGTGTAGATTTGAGAATTATTAGCTTAGAAATTATAATTGCACCCATAGGACATGAGATTACTAAGTGAGAGAATATAGAAAAAAGGGGTCCCAGGACAGAACCTTGAGTTATACCCACAGTTAGTGGGCATGATATGAATGATGAATCAGGAAAGTCACTCGCAGTTAGTGGGAAGACATTGTTGTCCTATAAAACTCCAATCTTAAAAGACTAGGGATGTGATTTTTAAAAATATATATTACAGCAAAGCTGGGATGAATTTGAGAAATGATGTATTGGTTTTCAAAGTACAGTCCAGGAACCCTTGAGGCTTTCTGACTCTTACGAGATTTCATAAGGTCCAAATTATTTCTGTAATAATAAGCTATTTCAATTTCTAATATGGTAAAGATGTAATCCACATAAACAAAAAGTCTTTGTGGGGGGAAGGTTCCTCAATAATGTCAAAAGTGTAAAGAGTTCCTGAGACCAGAAAGTCAGATCTAATCCAACCCCCCCTTCCCCACCCCCACGCTGCCCTTTACAGATGAGGGAGTTTACTTGCCTTTTAGTGTTCTTTTCATTTACATTATTGTAGTCATTGTGTATATTGTTCTCCTGGTTCATTGCCCTTCTGAATCATTTTCTATAAAGTCTTTCCTCACATTCATCAATTCTCAAGGGGCAAAAATACTCAATTACAATCATGAAATGAGCTGGAGAAGGAAATGGCAAACCACTCCAGTATCCTTGCCAAGAAAACCCCAATGAGGTCACAAAGACGCATGACCGTCATGACTGAAAAATGACTCTACAAAACCATTATTTGTTCAATGATGGGTACTTTGTTTGAAGGTTGTTGTTTTTCCCACCACAAAAGAGCACTGCTGTGAATATTGTAATATAGAAGGACCTTTATCATTGATATCCATTAGTGAAGTCGATGGTTCAAAGGGGATCAACAGGTTTTCTCACATAATTCACCAACTTTTCTCACATAATCCTATTTTCCAAAGTGATTGGACCAACTCATGGTATAGTAGATGGATTTGAATTCAGGGAGACCTGGGATTCAAATCCTACCTCAAACAGTGATTAGCAATTTGATCCTGGCCAAGTCATTTGACCTCTCTGTGGTTCAGTTTCCTCATCTGTAAAAGGAGAGTGTTGGACTTGATGCCTTCTACCATACTTTTTAGCTCAAAATTTGATTCCATGATCAATGTACCACCAATAGTGTATTAGTGTGCATATTTTCCCTCAGTTTCAACTGCCAGTGCATTATACACTACCTTGTATTGTTGATTAACTTTAAAAAAAACTTTTTTTTTTTTTTTGCTGATATCTTTTGTGTTTGACCACACCAGAATTTCTTCTGGTATTCCTTCTGTCCCTCTCAGAGAGCTATTTTATACAACAAATAAATTTTTAAAGAACACAAGAAGAGGAAGAGGAAAAAATCAGCAAAATCTATCAATCCATCAAAAAAAAAAGTCAAAACATATATGATGTTCCACACCTGTGAACCTCCCAACACTGAAAAGGGGTGGGATGAGTCTACCTCTTCAAATCTCTATTTTGGCACCATGCTGCTTAACTGTTCAAGTCTGTGTACCAACTCCTTAACTAGGTTGATAAACTCCCAGAGAGCTTGGGATCCTATCTTAGATACCTTTGTATAAATTTTGTCTGGGTGAGTTTGATGCAAAAAGTTGTCTTTAGCTGTACCCCCAGAAACTTCACGATTTTTTATAAATTTCTAACAGTATAAATCTGAGCATTTCTTTTTAAGTGTTTTCGATTAACAAACACCCATATTCTTTTGCCTCAATTTCTACTCCCTTAAAAAAAATCCTTGTAACAAATATGGATAGTGAAGTGAAGCTACAAATCTAAATATTGTTAAACTAAATAGCCTGGCTTAGTGAATAGAGAGCTGGTCTAAGAGTGAGGAAGACCAGCGTTCAAGCTTCATTTCTGACACAACGGGATTTACACTATGACCCGCTGTGTTGTGTGACTCTCCTTAAGCTCTCAGGCTCCCAGGCAACTCTCAACTGGAAATCCCGATATTACCATCAGCTCCTCACTCTTCCTCATCCCGCATATTCAATCAATTGCCAAATCTTGCCACTTCTCTCTCATCTCTCCCATTTGATCGTTTCTCTCCCCTCACACACCTACAATCTTAGTACACCTCCCTCTCCCTCTCTCTTTTTTTTTGGGGGGGGGTTGGGAGGGCGAGGCAATTGGGGTTAAGTGACTTGCCCAGAGTCACATAACTAGTGAGTGTTATGTGTCTGAGGTAGAATTTGAACTCAGTTCCTCCTGACTCCAAGGCCGGTGGTGTGTCCACTGCGCCACCTAGATGCCCCTAGCTCCCTCTCTCTTATCCCATCACCTCTCACCTACATTACTGCAACTGCGGCGTCAAATTTCTCACCACTTTAGTTCATCCTACATGCAGTTGTCAAAGTAATTGTCCTTAGGTGCAGATCTGGCCACGTGACTTCCCTACTAAATCAACCCCACTGGCTTCCTATTGCCTCCAGGATAAAATATAAACTCCTCTGTTTAGTTTTTAAAAGCCACCTACAACCTAACCCCAAACTATCTTTCCAGCCTCTTTGGACTTTACTCCCTTTCCCACGCTTTTCCATCCGACCAATCAGGCCTTCCCTTCTTCTCACACAACTTATCCAGCCTCCCTTCTCTGTTCCTTTGTACTAGCTGTCCCAAATGCCTGGAAAACACGTCTTTTCTGAGCTTCCTCCCCATGCTAAAACTGATTCTACAGCCCCAGTGCAAAGCGGAGTCCTGCCACGGCCCCCTTTCCAAGTATTACCCGAATCCCTCTTTTCCTTCAAGACGATGCTCAAATACCATCTCCAGCAAGAAATCATTCCTGATCCCTCCAACTGCTAGTGCCCTCCCATTACCTTGTATTTAATTACTTTATATGTATTTGTATTTATTAGCTTTATACTATATACACATGTGTATTTATAGGTACACACGTATGTACAGGTTGTCGCCCTCATTAGAAATCTTAGGTCCTTTCCGGTAGAGACTGTTTCGTTCTTCGTACCTGTATCCCCTAGCACAGTGCCTGGAATATTAATAGGATCTTAATATTGGTTGATCGATAGAAACTGCAGAGCAGGTTCCGCCAGTCTGTATTGGTAGAGGGAGTTTTCTCACTGGGAGTTTCCTACCCAGTGAAATCACAGGTCTGGTCCAAAACCAAAAAACCAACCAAAAACAAACAAACAAACAAACAAAAAAAAAACAAACAAAACCAAGGGGAAAAATCCAAAGACCAAAAGCCAAAAGTACAGTGGAAAGTGTGCTGGGTTTGCAGTCAGAAGGCCTGCAGCAGCGTCCCAGGCTCTCACATTTGGACTTCGGGCAAACCGCTTCACCCCTCTAAACCCCAGCAAAACGGGGAGAGTAATACTTGCCCTACTCGCTTCACAGGCATCTGTGGGGAAAGCGTTTTGTAAACTTGAAAGCGCTATAGAAATGAGAAATTATAATGATTCTTGCCTCTCAGTTTTCGTCTTTATAGATTGTTTTGAAAAGCCTGTACCCCCTCGGAAAACCGGGAGCACTGGTCAAGATTTCCCTTCCAATTCCGCCCCCCACCCCACTCCGCCAATTCCACGCCTTGGGAGGCAGAAATAACACTGCAGTTCCATTGCAAAGAGGCACCAAGAGAGCAAGAAAAACAAAACCACCCCCCAGCTCCTGGGGCCTACGGGATATTTGATTCTGTGGTTCAAATATCCTTCAGTAGTGAAGAAGGGCGAGATACTAGTCACAGAACGCCCCTTATCTCCTATTTCGTGTCCCGTGCCTCTCCCTGCCAGTGCCTGGGATTGCCCTGACTTCACCCTTCCGCAGACTGACAAGACGGGGGGCTGGGGGGGTTTGAGGCTGGGGGCCGGATCCCCTATTGTGACTCGTCTCCCAGCAACAGCGAAAGCGGCCGGAGCGTCCTAGCAACGCGGAGACGGTCTACCTCCAGCCCCCGCGCTCTGAGGTCCCAGAGTCTCCCCTTCTCATCCCCGCCACCCCACCCCCTTCTCCCGCACGCACACGCCTAGCCATTTCTCTTCTAGTTTGGCCAGGGCTGAGGCTGCTCTGCCATCGTGCCCTTAGGGAGCCCTAAGGCGTCTAGTTAGGGAGATTCCCAAGGGACAGGGAAAGAGGCAGGGTGCCAGAAGAAGCAAAACCAAAATAGTAGAGAGAGAAAGAGTGAGAGTAAGAGTGAGTGAGAGAGAGAGCGAGAGAGCTAGCTAGTAAAAGCAAGTGTAGAGAGAAAAAGGGAACTCCAGGAGAAAGAAGCGGTGCCCTAGGAGTGCCCAGGGGGCGTGAAAATTAATTTTAAGCGCAATATACAAGCAAAGCAAAAAGGGTACAAAAAATCACAAAGAAAAAAAAATTCAAGCAGCAAAATCCAAACTCAAGAAGTCATCGCACTGTTAAAGGAATTCGGAAGGCAAGATGTTGGATACCATCCACCCAGCCCTCCTCGAATTAGGAAAACAGGTGTTCCCCACACTGCCGTCTCTGTCTCAGGATGGTAAGAAGTCTGAAGCCTACTCCTGGGCGTTCCGAGGGGTGGGCTGATCTGTCCCTTAGACCGGAAGAAGGGATGGATAAGTGGATGGATGGCGGTGGTGGTGGAAGGGGAATTTGGTGTAGAAACAAGAATTTCCCAGATTGTAAACATGAGATGTTCTTGAGATGGAATCTTGCTTTGGATTGGCTTTAATCTAAATGGGTTCTTTTTGAAGGAGTTAAGACCATCCTAGATTCCTCCTCAGGTAATACTTGGAAAGGGGGCCGTGGCAGGACTCCGCTTTGCACTGGGGCTGTAGAATCAGTTTTAGCACGGGGAGGAAGCTCAGAGGTCATGTCCAACTCAATTATTTTTACAGTTGAGAAATAAGGTGACAGGGGCTGTAGAATTAGAGAGTTTTAGCATGGGAATGGAGCTCAGAGATCATGTCTAACTCAATTATTTTACAACTGAGAAATAAGGTCCATGATAACTAGTTCAAGGTCACAGGTAGTAAACGGTATGATTGGCTCTATATGGTTGTTTCTGTGCCTCAGGAAGGTCTTTTCTTCTTCCTTGGACCCCACGTCTGTTTGCTTTTTGTTTCTATGGCTCCTATTGTCGCACTGAGAAGAGTACTGCTTGTGGTTAAGAGGGTTGCGTTTGAGTGGTGGAAAGAGATTGACTCCCCCTATAGGTCAACAGGATACCTAGGAAGGAAATACTTTTGAGTTATTTGTGGTAGTGAAACTCTGAATGGCTCCACCCTTGGGAAAATGGCTGGCTTCGGTCCAAGGATCCTTCCTACTCTAAATCTATGATCCTGTGATCCCTTTTGTCAGAGCAGCAATTTAATGTCTACTAGATGCTTCATAAGTGCTTACTGTGATTGATCAATTGATTTAACAAGCTGAGGTATAATAAAAGGGGCATGTGGGTGTGTGTTTGGAAGAGGTCCCCACCTCTTAGCAATAGAAAACCATATTAAATTTATCAAAGGCCTGAGTTCTAATTTTGTCAATGTCAAACCGATTGACTTTTTCCTGCCTGGGTTTTGTTTACGAAATGGAAATTATTATTACACTCATGCATTTAAATACATGCTACCTCACAGGGACATTGATATTAGCAAGAAAATTCTTTGAGCAAATATTTACATTGTTCTTAAAAGTGTTATGTAAATATGTAGCACCAGTATTTGAAATTTTGAACATTTTTAAACATCATAAATACTAGCGGAGATTTAAAAAGATCAGGGAAGAATGATGTAACATTAAAATAAAAAAAATCTGAAAATCAGGAAAGGATAATTAATGTATTCCTCTTTCCCTCACTTTTTTCCCCAACCTGGGTAAGGTGCTGAAGGCACGGTTTGGACATCGGGCCTCCTTTCTGTGTACTTGTTCAGTCTTGTCTGACTATTCGTGACCACCTTTGGGGTATTCTTGACAGATACTGGAGTGGTTTGCCATTTCCTTCCCTAGTACATTTTACAGATGAGGAAACTGAGGCAAACAGGGTTAAGTGACATGACAAGCGTCACACAGCTAGTAAGTGTCTGAGGCTGGATTTGAACTCAGTAAGATAATAAGGATTACCTCTGTTTATGCCAAAGACTTTAGCAAAAGGACAGTTCTCCTTATATGGGATTTTGGGGAACTAATCCAACTCTGACTTTAGGCCCAGAACTCTATCCACTGTGCCACCTAGCTGTCCTGTGCATTAGGAACTATTAAAGGAGGGAATTTTTTTCATTCTTGTCTTTACATCCATGGCACTTCACACATAGTAGACAATAAATATTTCTTGAATTGAATAAATAATATATTCTTATTAAAAAGCACGATTAGAACAGGTCCTTTCCTTCCTTTAAGGCTTCTTTCTCCTGTGTGTTGCATAGTAGCCATCTACATTATCTGGTCCTGGCTCTTAACCCCCTACCCCATCCTATTCTTTTAAAATAATAATCTGGACAACAGGGGAATTAATTTTGCTTGACTCTGCATATTTGTTACAGGAATTTCATTTTTCATTTTTCAGTTGGAAGGTAGGTGAGAGGGAAAGAAAGTAAATGCTTATTAGTTAAAAATTAAAAAAATAAAAGTGGTCAAAAGGAAACATTGAGGATAAATCGATAGAGTTTTAATAGAAACAGATCAATAAAAAAGTTTAATAGAAACAGATCAATAAAAGAGAATGATGATTAAATGCTTTTTAAATCTGATTGATCATCTCATTCCCTTCCCCCTCCCTCACCATCCCAAGGAGAGGAGTGTTAGTGTGGGAAGGAACTTCAAATTTCAGCAAAACAGGTCAAATAAGTCTCATCACATTGTCCATCTTTTGCCTTTGATCAGAGTGCCTCGATCAGGTGTCTATGATGGGTTTGTCACTCAGACTCTTATTTAGTCTGTTTTCCTGTGCTTGGTCAGTATTTCCACCAGTGAATAAAAGTTCTAAGTTTAAGAATAAAAGTTTCCTGAGGGTAAGTAATTAAGGCATTTTTTGCTTTGGCTTTAACCTCCAGGTCCAAGCATATTTCTATTCTAAGCACACAGTGTGTACCCCATACCTCCTTTTTTTTTTTTTAAACAAGTTTTTATTGATGTATTCTGTTACTTACCTCATCATAACTGTTCCCTGTATCTCTTTCCTTTCCCCTCCCGGAGAGTCATCTCATATAACAAACAGTGTTTTTTTAAAGAGGAAAAAAAATCAGTACATTTGTAAGCTCTGGGCATACAAATACAAGTAAGCTAGACCCTTGCTGCTCTCAAGAGCCTTCCATTCCAAGGAGGAACACAACAAATAAAGCAGAGCTAGAAAAGACAGTGGTCTATGCCAGTTGTTTTGGAAAAGGTTGGGAGGTTTTGAGGCAGCCGGTTTGGGGGCATGATAAGGGGAAGTTCACTTATGAAAGTCCAGGGTCTCAGGCTCAGGGGCCAGGGTTCCAGGGGAATAGGGTTGAGGAGGAAGGCCTGGTTACCTTAACCTTCTTGGGCCCAAGCTTTCTTTACTGTAAAATGAAAGACTTGAACTAAAGAGCTGCTCTAGGTTTCAATTTGTGACTCTGTGATACTGAGACATATTGAAAATGGAAAAAAAACTGTATATAAAAGACATAATCAAGGATTGTTCCGGGGGCAGTGATTCTCAGTGACTTTTCACTGTGGTTGGTTTGGTTTTGCCATAACCACCATTGTGTTCTGAAAAGTGCTGTCTGAATTGAGATTCTAATGAAAGGGTAAACTGAAGCAGATCTCTGCGCAAGATAACATCTATTAACAGGGACATGCTTCCTGTTAATAAATGGGTCTGTGTCTTGCCTCTATTTAAGCCAAAAACTCCAGCAAAAAGACGATTCTCCTTATATGGGATTTTGGGGGAATGAAGAAGAAAGAACAGAGTAGATGACATCATGGAATTAAGGACAAGATGACTGGTTACAGAGCTGAAATGCAGGGAACAACATGACTGGTTGGAAGTTTGGTAATGGGGATTAGCAATGACTCCCCTTCTTCTTGAACAAGACTAAGAAGTGCTTGTTGTCTGAGTGTAGGTGAGAGATGGTAGCCCAGGCAAACCAGACATCCTTGAAGGGTTGCTTGGTGGAAGAAAGATATCAGGCCCAAACACTCTTGCCTTCTCACACATTCTCCAAGGTCAGTTAAATTCCTTGAGTTATGAGAGCTGGATTTTTAAACTTAACCTATTATAGGACAGATGAACTTTGAACTGAGTTCAGAGACAAAGAACCATGTCTTAAAGCAGTTATAGGACAAAATTACTTGATTGTAAATAGAATCAATAAGAAAATCATATGAGATCAATTTTAATCTTCTCAATTCCTCCCTTTCGATCTTGAGAGACAAACACATCTCATTGATTAGTTACCTGCAGTCTAATCTACAAGATCTTTAACATACTCATTATCAGTAGCTGGGTACACCTAAGTTTCTCTGGTGGAAGTTCAGAACAGGCTTTAGCACAGTTACTAATGTAAAGTTGAAAAGGAATAACAAGACATATCAATCACAGCACAAGACATAGTAAAAATATCTAAAATGATAGACTGAATTTAGAAGGGAGATTTTCAAATCAATTAAGAAAACTCAGGGGGCAGCTAGGTGGCGCAGTGGATAGAGCTCCAGCCTTGAAGTCAGGAGGACCTGAGTTCAAATCCGGCCTCAGACACTTGACGCTTACTTAGCTGTGTGACCCTGGGCAAGTCACTTAACCCCCATTGACAAAGCAAAAAAACAAACAAAAAAAACCCAACAAAAACCACAACACACTTTTAGGGGCAGCTAGGTGGTGCAGTGGGTAGAGCACTAGCCCTGGAGTCAGGAGCACCTGAGTTCAAATTCGGCCTCAGACACATAACACTTACTAGCTGTGTGACCTCTGGGCAAATCACTTAACCCCATTGCCTAGCCAAAAAAAAAAAAAGAAAGAAAGAAAAGAAAAGAAAACTCAGGAAACATAGATACTTGTGAAGCAAAAAGCCAAAGTAATACAATAATGATCATTAATATTAACTAAAATCAAGTCTCCTGGTATCCCAGCAACCCATTACCAAAGTTCATTTTGTCAGCCCAGTTCATCTTGGAGCTCAGCTATCCCATGCAGTCTGGTCTGGTCTGGTCTGTTCTGGGAGTATCTTCTAAGTCTTGAGGGCAGCTCCAAAGTGGTCTCCTCCCAGGTAGGCTTGCTTCTCTGGTTCCTATTGCTTGTAGACATTCTTGGGTGTTCTTGCTAGTCTTTTACTAAACCAGATCTCAGTGTACTTTAGTATGACTTCTTAAACATCACTTCTCCAATAATTAATTAAAACCAGCTTAAACTTTGTAATTCTGATAACATTAAATTGGGAAGCCATAGTTCACTTGAAACTTTAGAGAATTTCAGTTTTTAAAATACTCTTTGCTGTTTCTATCTTTATCTAAACTGTGTACCTGACATAAACACTCCAACAACAAGCTAAAGGAAGAATCTTTAAAAAAAAAATGAGAATCTGAATAATGAATAAATGAGTCCTTCTGGTTAAAGATTTTAATATTTACCAAAGTAGACACAGAAACTAGGGCCAAGTGCTTTTTAACACTAGCATTGACTCCATTATCGTTTAACTTTCTACGATGTAAGTTCTATGATGTAACTGTTGCACTAACATATTTAAGAAATTCAAATACAAACTGAAAAATCAAAAGCTAAATATTTTAAAATACCACAGAAGGAATAACTCTTAAAACCTTCCAAATTACATATATATAATTACATATTACATATATTACATACATATATATACATATATTCATTTGATCTTGTTTTTTTCAAAACTTTTACTCAACTTTTTACTTTTTACAATTTCACTTTGTTAATTATTTAGAACTCAGAATTTAAATGCCATTTAATTTAAATTAATTCCAATTCAATTCACTTCCCCTCTTAGGAGAATTAGAGACTGATAAGAATTTAGTGCTCACATAAAAATAAAGATTACAGAGCACTTTTTGTAAAAAGATGACCTCTAATACACAGATGATTTTACTTAAAAGTGACCAAGTTAACTTGTAGCAAAAAGTCCTGGGATGCGATATGTAAATACACTAAGTAACTAATTCCGAACTATATACAAAGAACAGTGCACATCAAATGAGTTATCTATACTAAAACATGTTTACAGCACAGGACATGCTCTACAGTGTTAATCCCAAATTAAATAATAAACCTATACAAAATTGACTTCTCCTTTGAGATATTCCATAAGTTACTCTCCATTAAGAAAACTGATTGCACTGAAATTCTTTTCTTTAAAACAAATCTGAACCAGTAGAACATTGTACATAGTAACAGCCACAATGTTCCATGACTATCAAGTCTTATCTCTTCTTAGCAATGCAAGGATCTAAGACAATTCAAAAGACTCATGATAGAAAATGCTGTCCACATTCGGAAAAAGAACTATGAAGTCTGAATGCAGATGGAAGCATATTATTTGCTCTCTCTCTTTTTTTTTGTTTCTCCTTTCTTGTGTTTTCTTCCATTTATTCTAATTATTTTTTACAACATGACTAATGTGAAAATAGGTTTAATATGAATGTATATGTAGAGCCTATATCAAATTGCACACTATCTTGGGGTGGGGGGAGGGGGGAGTAGGGAGAAAATTTGGAACTCAAAATCTTATGCAAGTGAATGTTTTGCAAACTAAAAATAAATAAATACATTTTAAAAAATATAATTGGCAAACGTTTAACAAAATAAATAAAAATTCAATACAACATTAAAAAAAACAAATCTGAAGATGTTTCTCATTTTAACTTGAACTAATTGATTCTTATTTTGGTCCCAAACAAACTCTCACATAATTGTTTAATTATTCTGAAAAATTTCAGGGCTTTTCCCAGTACGCAAATAAAGGTAATTATAAACAGGTAGACGACAAGGCCAAATGCTCTTTTATTTAGTTGTTCGGGATGTGGTATTGATTATAGTCTCAGATTGAAAACAGAAGGAGTTGCTAAGATATTTCAAGAACAAGATTCATTATAAAAATCACAGCTTAACTCACCCTGATTAGAGAGGTTTGCCATGAGTGGAAGAAACAGGGACATGATTTTAACACCATCCATCCTTATCCTCCGGGCCCAAACTCAAGGGCACAGAATGATGTAGCACATGTGTGACAGGATAAAGTTCCTCAGTTCTATTGGATTTCAGGTAAGAATAGTTTAAGCAGCCAAGTGTAATCAGGGGTGGGAAACCTACAGCCTCAAGACCACATGAGGTCCTCTTAGGTCCTCAAGTGCTGCTCTTTGACTTCAGGATTCAGTTCACATGTGGCCTCGAGGCCGAAGGTTCACCATCCCTTATGGCAGGACACCACAGCCAGGTTCAGAATTAATTAAGTGGGAAGATTTCTTGATGGAAAATTGAATTAAGAGGGTCCAACCTTAGCTTTCCCAAGGTTACCCTCCTCACCTTTTTCCCAGGGACAGATATCTACTGGCCTTAGATCTCAGATGTCATTCCCATTGAGCTACTGGTGTTTTTTCTTTAAGTGTGAAACATTAGTTCAAGGATACAACAAACCTGAAAAATGAAGCTCAAAAAGAAAATTCAGGGTCCCAAAAGGTTTCACCTCAAATAGGAAAGTCTCACTAATCATAGTAGGGCTGGACACAATTGTTATCAATCATCTCAAGTTATTGCAGTAAGATAGCTTCCAAATAAAAATTTATCAGGCTTTCAAAAAAATCACACAAAAGATTTTTACTCACCTTTCCCTTCTTCTAACATTTTCCTTTCTAAAATACAGCTTAAAACTCTTCCTGATGTAAAAAGGCAGTCATTAGAATTTAATAAAGTAATCACATTTTGTAAATTTACATAGATAGTGAATATATGATAGTTTACTAATTACGTTAAAGCAAATATATATAATATATATACTATAAATATATGTATATTTCCAAGACTAGAGTCTGTTAAGACTAAGTTGATAAAAAGATGTAACTTTAGTGTAGATTATTCCAAAAATATTTCCACAACTAGCACAACAACAAATCATTTCTATACTATAAACATACTTTCAAAAAAAATCCCCTCCCCCTTTATTTCAGGAGTGTTTTATGCTGGAGAATGGGATCCTGTTGTCTAAATAAACCAATACATAAATTTTTCACAAGGCTGATAATGATTCACAACCTCGCTGAAGTTGGCTGGTTTACAAATAAGGACTTTTTTTTTTTAAATGAGGTCTTTTTTCCACTCCCTTTTTCTTTTCCGTAATGTGAGCAATTATTATTCTTGTCTTTTAAAATCTACCTAATTAAATACTTAATAGGTTTTTAACATCATGACAATAGCTTCTAAAACTTAATTAATAATTCTCAGCATATAAATTAAAAGGAGTTAAAATCTCCAATGATATGAAATTGCCATTCCCTTAACAGCATTCCTTATACAATGGTTTCTCAGAATTCACAATACAAGAAAATTTAGAAATATGATAATAATAATCACACCTTGAATTTAAAACAAAACTTAACACTAATCAGATGATATTAATTTGGTCAAATGCATTTAAAAATTACCTTTATACAGGAATACATTCATACTACTACAAGTGGCTTTTAAAATCACAATGTTTATAGGTTGGAAAGGTATTTCACAAAAGATCCAATTAGAAAAAATTAACATATACAGAGGCCAAATGAATCACAAAAGACAAATAAGGTTTTACTGGTTTAAATTCAATGTTAGGTTAACTCAAAATTTGCTGGGCTAAATTGTATATGCCATTGATTAAAAAAAAAAAAACAAAAACAAAACCTTATTCCATAAGATCTCAGGAATCAGCATTTCAAATCCTAAAGAGATTTCTGCTATATCAAAATCACAGTAAAAACATCATTATCTATTGCATTTCCAAATGACCAGTTTCAAACAATTTACATTATTCTTTCTACAATTGAATCTGCAACAAAAAAATCTGTAACCCAAAAGAATTCAGATCAAAAAAGAATTTACAATTTGAATAATAGTTCTTTTAAAATGAATTACCAAATATGTTAGGCACTTTATATCCATGTTACAGATTGATAAACTGAGATAACTTGCTTAATAGCACACAATTAAATTTTCAGATCCATGCATTTCCCCAATTTGTCTTAATGCCAAATAATACAATAAATTCTAACTTATAAGCGTCTAATCAGGAGAGACACATTTCACTTAAAATGAGACCCGAATAAATCCAATTACCCCCTGGATCTATCTTCCAAATGGTATCACACAGAATCTCAATTTATAATTTCAATCATTTAGTATTATATTTTACATAAGGGCTATTTGTTCCAAATGTTAAATATTGTAGGGTCCACTATTTCTAGCTAATCTGTGCCAAAGAATTTAAAAGTGGCAGTCTGGTAGTAGGTTTAATCTACCCCAGTCATCCCTCTAAAGAGCACATTTTTATGTAGTTCAAATCTGAATTCTGTAAGTTCAAAAAGAGTCCATTGCTTATCAATTCACTCATAGCTCTCTATAACTTTTCCCTACATACTTCAAGATCAAACTGCATTTTTTAAAATTGCTGTAGTTCCTAATTAAAAACAAAAACAAAAACCAAGCCATAACGTTTCATACAACTTTCCCACTTAAACAAAGCCAAAACTTCTTCAAAACTTTCTGTCAACATACTTAAACCTTCTTTTCATTGTTATTATGACATCACATGTCATTGGTCTTCTTCAAGAACAAAGGATAGAAAACGACAATACATCTCTCCTGTGGTATGAAAACCCACATCTTCCTTATTACTTTCACACGCATCCCTTAAAACTTCTTTTATTTTGTTCACTCCCTAAATTCTCCTTATTCCAATAGTATCTCACACTATTATTCTCTAATCGTCACTGAGTTTCTCCTTAAAAATTTAGTAAATGTTGTTAAAACTAATGATATTAAGGCTTTTACTCTCAAAGTGCAATATGGACTATTAATAGGCCTGTAACAGTTAAACTGTTGAGTCATTGCTGATTCTGCTATTCCCTGAGAGGTGGAAGCAGCTACAATCCTTTTAGCAACGAGAATAATTTTTAACAGTTTACAAACACTTGGTCTATTCAAATAACAATTAAATTCTAGTAACTTCACGAAAGTAACGCAAAGCATTTATCTGAGCAAATATCACTTACATTTCAAGGTGCTTTCCTAAATAAACTTCTCTTTTTGTGGGCAGAGAACATTTAAAATGTGAAATGCATCTTTTTAAACTTACAAGTTTCTCTCTAATCAGAAAAATAACCTTCCTTTCTTGGGTGTAAAACAATAAATCTTTCATTTTGGGTGGAGGTGTTCTTATTTCTCTTAAATTCCAAAGAACATTTATCTCAAAACTTGCTATACTATTTGTTTCAGCATTTATAAAAGCATATAAACCAAAATCTGGAGATGCATAGTAGAGAACTTATATTTCAGTCACAAATTTGGTTTCTAATTCACTTCTGATATCATAAATTTCTACCGTTTGAGGAGAAAAAATTCCTTTGACTTCTTATCTATCTCTCCCTTTGCACCTCCAAAGCTCCTCAGAGTACAGGAATGCAAAGTGAAAGAGACTTGTTCTGAAGTCTTAACTAAAAAAAAAAAAAAAATCACAGGATACAGAGTGGTTTTTCTTTCTGAGTTTCATTTGCCTAATTTTCTGAAAGTATTCTTAATAAAATGGAACAGACAAACCATATGCAGGCAGTTGTAGATACACAGACAGAGGCCAACAAACACACCTGTGAGAGATAGTGGCGTCAATATTTCTTTCCTGGGGAAGCATTAGTTACTAGCCTTTTGACTAGTTAGTTCACCTGATAATTTATCTCCTCTGCTTAAAGCAATCTTTGATTGGTGCAATTTGACTAAATGCCACTGATGGGTTATACATATTGCCTTACTCTGTTTGATCGTTGAACTGCTATTTCAAACCCAGAAATTTAGAATCAATTTGGTTTGTCCTTCTGTGGGACCCTGACTCAGGAATAAAGTCAATAAATCCTTTCCCCCCCCTCACAAGACATACACTGAAAAAAAAAAATAGACAGTTCCTGGGTAGGAATTTTGATCCCTCAATCCTTAAAGCATGCCATTGGAACTCGATGTCTACTTTTTGTGGTTGGAAACAGTTCCCCAGTATCTTAAGGTCAGAAAACTGTCATCCCATCTGGTGCACACTCAAATAATAATTTTTCTCTTCTCACCTCTGTAGCCTGTTTTAAGAGATATTCTTCAATGGAGATGCATCTTCATGAAGGGAACCCACAAAGGATGGCTTGGGCTTTTTTATGACTTTCTCTATTTATTGACAATTAAGTCCAAATTCAAAAGCTGCAACCAATACAAATAGAAACACTCAGAACATACATAAATCATACAAGACTCACCCTTTTTTTGTCTAGAGAAGATCTGAAATTGTTGTGAATAGGGAGAGAGGCAATCTTAACTCCAGAGTCTCTTAACAGAAACTCTCCCTTTGTGGAAAATTTGTTCCACTTGGGGCCCAGTAGAACGGAGGAGGTTCTGATAAGGATTTGGGTAGGAAAGTTCTTCCCTCCCTATATTACCACTTCAACCATCTGTTGTGATTGAGATTTTAACAAAAAGGTAAACTGAGGCAGATCTCCAAGCAATATGTAACATTCATTAGCAGGAGCATGCTACCTGTCAATAAATGGGTCAATGGATTGTCTCCATTAATGTCAAAGACTCCGAGCAAGAAGACAGTTCCCCTAATATAGAGTTTTGGGGAGTACAGAACAAAGAACAGAACAGGGTAGTTGACATCATGGAATTAAGGGCAATGTGATTGGTTACAGGGTTGAAGCACAGAGAACAACATGATTGGTTGGAAGTTTGGTAATGGGGACTAGAAGGGGGGGATCTTCCCCCTTCTTCTCTCCTGATACTAAGAAGTGCTCATTCCTTCTCTGAGTGCTGCTGTGAGATAGCGGCTCCAGCTTTTGGGAAGTCAGACATCCTTGAAGGATAGCTTGGTGGAATAAGATAGCAGGCCCAAACTCCCTTGCTTTCTCACACATGCTTCAAGGTCAGTTAAATTTCTTGAGTCAGGAGAGCTGGATTTCTAAACTTAACCCAGTACAAGCCAGCTGAACTCTGAAGTAAGTTCAGAGACAAAGAACCATGACTTAAGCAGTTACCGGACAAAATCAATTACTTGTAAATAGAATCAATAAGAAAATGATACAGGATCAATTTTAATCTTCTCAGTGTCAAGCAGCATGATATATATTTCTTTTTAAAATTAAAGGCAATCAAAACTAGTTTTGTTTGGAGAATTTAGTGAGATATGGCAGGACCTCTGGGGGCCTTAGAACCCCAGTGCTGGAAACCATTCTTTATATAGAATGTTCTGTGGTTATATAGAGCCATTCTATATATAATGGCTCTAAATAGGCATCTCCTTGTGGCCATTGCATTATTCTCCAAGGGGTTCTTTCCCCCTTTCCAGTGGGGAAAAAAAGCAAATTATGGTCTAGAAGAATATTTATTCTTCCCTTCCATAACTTTGTTAATTAGAAGTTTCATTGAGCCAAGTAACAGGGTTGGTTTTAATTGATTCAGCCCCACCCTGAATAATACCTCTTCAGGTCGATTCAACAAAAAGTAATCAAGTTGCTAATAAGAGTCTGTCAAGTCGTGTTTTAGTTGAAAGAAGTGTATTATTTCTCTTGGCACTTATTAAAATCACTTTTTCAGAAAAAGCTTTTGAGAAAATACAACACCTATTTATGCTAAGAACACTAAAAACATAGGAACAAATGGATCTCTCCATATATGGCAAATAGTATCTCTCTAAAAAGAAGAGTCAACAGGGTATGTAATAGAAATAAACTAGAGAATGTAAACAAGGATATCCATTATCAACTCTACTATTTAACATAGCACTGGAAATGGCAGGTCTAGCAATAAGACCAGGAAAAGAAAGTGAGGGAATACATAAGCCAAGAGGAAACAAAATTATCACTTTTTGCAGTGATGTTATGTCTATATAGAGAACTGGAGACAAAGGTAGGATATAAAATAAGTCCACATAAATCATTAACCTTTCTGTAAATTACCAGTAAAACTCAGCAGGAAGAGAGAGAAATTCCATTCAAAATAACTACAAAATATATAGAATGTTTAGGATTCTACCTATTATGACTCACACAGGAACTAAATGAATTCAACTACAAAGCACTCTTTATAGAAATGACAGATCTAAATAACTGAGGATATATTTAATAGCTCAAGGTCGGGGCCATTCAGTCTGATTACAAATGACAATACTGAGTAAGTTACTTTACTTATTCAGTACCGTAACAATCCAATTATCCAAGGAAAAAATATTTTAGACCCTTCCCCTTAGAATCTTCCAAATAAAAAAAGAAAAACTATACATTCTATCTCCTATATGCTATACATACTATAGACCTTATATACTATTTGCCACAGCCCTTGTAATACATAAATATAGTCTGGCAAAGTAAATCCATGTGTTTTCCATGTCCAAAAGTGTGTGTGTCATTGTTGACCTTGAGCCCGTCCCTTCTCCATCCAGAGGGAGGTAGCGTGCTTCATCAGTTCTCTGGAGTTGAGGCTGCTGCATCAATTGATGTTCTGAAGTCTTTCCACGTTGTTCTTACAATGTTGTGCTGCTGTAGAAATTGTTCTCTTGGTTCTGCTTGCCTAATAAGGCACCTACGTGGCATAGTGGATGGAGTACTGGGCCTAGAAGATCTGAGTTCAAATCCAGCCTTAGACACTTACTAGCTGTGTAACTCTGGGCATGTTACTTAACCCCTATTTGCCTCAGTTTCTTCAACTGTAAAATGAGGATAATAATAGTACCTACCTTCCAGAGTGGTTGTGAGGATCAAATGAGATCATAATTATAAAGTGCTTAGTACAGTGCTTGACACATAGTAAGTGCCATATAAATGTTAGCTATTATTATTTTTAGCTATTCTCCTTCTTCACCCTCTATCAGTTCATAGGATTCTTTCTCCAGTTGATGGGCACCCCTTTTGATTCCAGTTTGCTACAACAGAAAGAGCTTCTATATGTTTGTATGTGTGTATAGGCTATAGATGTATATGCATATATGATATGTGTACATATACATATATAGGGCATGTACATTGTATTGTGTACATGTGTATATGTATATACATACAGACACATACTATATAGATATACACATGTACTTAACACAAATATACACACAGATCCCCAAAAGAGCAACAAAAGAGGAAACAGATCCATATGTTAAATAAGCATACATACAAAAAATATATAAATATAAAATCTATACAGATATATTTAACATTGGGCTCTGTTTCTTCTTTTATTTCTGTCTCTGGGGATTTAGGCCTAGAACTGTTATTAGTAGGTCCTATGGTATGCACAGTTTAGTGACTTTGGGGGCATTATTTCCTATTCCTTTTTAAAATCATTGAACCAGTTCAATGCTCCTCCAGCAGTGTGCCATATGCCTGTCTTCTCACAACTTCTTCAACAATTGTAATTTTCTGGGTTTTTTTTTATCATTTTAAAAATAATATAAGTATAAAATGGAACCTCAGTTTGTTAGTTTGCATTTCCCTAATTAATAGTGATATGCATAATTTATTCATGTGGCTATAGAATTCTTGGTTATCTTTCTTTGAAAATTGCCTGCTTTGGTACCTTGGCCATTTATCTATTGGGGAATGGCTATTTTTGATTTGAATATATTTATTATTTGAATATACTTGAATCATTTCAAAAATATGTCACGGATAATAGACCATTATCAAAGAAACTTGTTGCAAAGAATTTTCCTAGTTAACTACTTCTTCTATTGCTTCTCAATACGGCTAATTTTAGCTATATTGATTTTGTTTATGCAAAATCTTTTTAATTTGTACAGTCAAAATCACCAATTTTTATCTTCTGTAATCTTTTCCTTGTCAGGCTATGAACTCTTCCTTTATCTGTAGTTGTGAAAGGCATTTTCTCTCATACTAACCTAATTTGTTTGTGATATTCATACTTTTATGTCTAGATTTGCATCCATTTAGAGTGTATTGTGGTATATGGTATGGATTCTTGGCCTAAACCTAGAATCTGTCAGGCTGCTTTTCAGTTTTAAACATTTTTGTCCAACAGTGAGTCCTTACCCAAAAGCTTCAGTCTTTGGGATTATCAAACATCGTACTACTACATTCATTTTCTTCCGTATATTGTGTGTCTAATCTGTTCCATGAAGTGACTCCTGATTACTGCTTTGTAATACAGTTTGAGAGCTCATACTGCTAAGCCCCCTTCTTAACGTCCTTTTATTTCCTTTGAGAATCTTGATCTTTTATTCCTCTAGATGAATTTTGTTCCCATTTTTTTCTAGTTTTCTAAAGTAATCCTTTGGTAGTTTGGTGTATGCCTAAAAAAAGTAAATTAATTAAGGTACTTCTTGTTGTTGAATTGTTTCACTTGTGTCTGACTCTCTGTGACCCCATTTGGGGTTTTCTTGGCAAAGATACAGGAGTGGTTTGCCATTTTCTTCTTCAGCTCATTTTACAGATAAGGAACTGAGGCAAACAAGGTTAAATGACTTGCCTAGGGTCACACAGATAGTAAGTGTCTGAGGCCAGATTGGAACTCAGGTCCTTCTGCCTCCAGCGCTGGTAGTCTATCCCCTGTGCCACCTAACTGCCCAATTTACATAGTAGTGTCATCTTAAACATATTTGTACGTATCATCCATCTGCAATTAATATCTCTCCAATTATTTAGATCTGCCTTTATATTTATTTGAAGAGTGCTGTAAAGTTGTATTTATACAGTAGAAGGGGAAGTGAATAAGCATATTTTGTGCCAGGTTCTGTGTGAAGAGCTTTTTCCAAAAATTATCTTATTTGGTTCTTAACAACATCCCTGGGAGACAGTTGCTATTATTATCCACATTTTACAGTTGAGGAAAATGAGGCAAAATAGAGGTTAAGTGACTTGCTCAGGGTTATGCAAATAGGAGATGTCTGAGTCTGGATTTGAACCCAGGTTGTCCTAACTCCAGGCCCAGTTCCCCCATCAGACCCTGCCACCAGCCTCCTCCTTGTATGTGAGTCTTGGTAGGTGGACTCCTAAATGTTTTCTATATGCTCCATCTATTTAGAATGAAATGTCTCTCATCTCTTCCTGTTGGATTTTTTTTTTGGTTCATAATTTATATAGTTTTCTTTAATATCTTGTTATTTTGGTTTAGTTATTGTTTCAGTTATTTTTTTTTTTTAGCTGACTCGCCTGGATTCTTTGTGTAGGTCATCATATAGTTTGCAAAAAGTAATAATTTTGTTTCCTCTTTCCTTATGTGTGTTCCCTTAATTTCTTTTTCTTGTCTTTTCATTGCAGTTAGCATTTCTAGTGCTATGTTAAATAACAGTGTTACAATGGATAGCCTTACTTTAGTGTAAAGGTCTCTAGTTTATCTCTGTTATGTGTCCTACTGGTTCTTGGTTTAAGATAGATACTACTTATAATATTAAGGAGAAGTACATTTATTCCTATTTTTTCAGTGTTCTTAGCAGAAATGGGTGCCATCTTTTGTCAAAAGTCTTTTCTCTATCTCCTGCTGTAATCATGTGATATTATTTTTTCTTATTATGGTCAATTACACGTATATTTTTCATAATATAGAACCAACTTTGTATTCTTGGTATATATCCTAAGTGGTCATAATGTATAGGTTTTTTCTGGGTTGGATATTTGCATGCATATTCTTTAGAAACATTTATGTATAGTTTTCTTTCTAAGTTGTGGTCCTCTGGTTTAACTATCAAGACAACATCTGTATCATAAAAGGCCTTTGGGAGAGATCCTCTCTTTTCCTATTTTCATGAAGAGTTTTTGTAACATTGGAATTGTTCTCTGAATGTTTAATAGAATTCACATGTAAATCAATATGGAATTGATGTTTTCTTTCTTTGGATGTTTAGTGTTCAGTTATTCTACCCCCCACACTGTCATTTAAATATTTTTTCTCTTAATCTGAGTATTTTATAATTTTGTAGGCATTAATTTCATTTAAATTATTAGTTTGGAGGCATATTATTGGGCAAAAGAATTTCTAATAATTTTCTTCATTTGTTATGATTTCTTCTTCAATTTTTATGTTTATGCTGATTATTCCTATATTTATATATCTAGCCTTAGTATCTTTCCTGAGCTTTAGACTTAACATCACCAATTGCCTTTTGGATATCTTGAATTGGATGTGCCATAGGCATATCACATTTATCACATGCAAAAGAGAACTCATAATCTTTCCTCCTTAAACTGTCCTCTATTCCCCATTTTCCTGTTACCGTTGAGGGCACCACCATCATCCTAGTCACCCAGACTCACAACTTCTGCACCATCCTCAATTCCTCACTCTTTCTCACCCTTCATAGCAAATTTTTGCCAAGTCTTACTGTTTCTATCTTCCCAATCTCTCAGCTATACCCTCTTCTCTCCACTCACATAGCCTGGTACCATGCTGGTGTAGACCTTCATCACTTCATGCCTGGACTATTGCAATTGCCATCTGGTTGCACTTCTGCCTCAAGTCTCTCCCAACTCCAATCCATTCTCGACTTAGCTACCAAAGTAATTTTCCTAAGTGGAAGGTCTGACCAGATCACCTTGCTACTCAATAAATTCCTATGACTCTCTATCACCTCTGGGGTCACATATAAAACCACACGTTTAGCATTTAGAGCCTTTCACAACCAGTCCCTTCCTACCTTTTCAGTCTTCCTATTCTTACCACTCTATGAGTTCCATTATCCTGCCACTCTGATCTTCTTGCTACTTTTCACAAATGCCACTCCATCTCCAACTCCTTGATTTTGTACTGGCTGTCATCCAAGTCTGGAATGCTCTCCTTCCTTAGCTCTCTCTCCTGAATTTTCTAGTTTCCTTTAAGACTCAGCTCAGATCCCACCTTCTGTAGGAAGCCTTTTCTCCTCCATTACTCCTAGTACCTTCCCTCTAAGACTACCTTCCACATATACTGTATATCTATTGTATGTATGCGGTTATTTGTATGTTGTCTCTTTCATCAGAATGTGAGCTCTTTGAGTGAAGCGGCTGTGTTTTTGTCTCTCTGTGCATGCTGAGCACTGAGGACAGTGCCTGACACATAGTAAGTGCTTAATTAATGAATGCTGATTGAGTGACTTTTTTTCTGATAGAGGCAATTTGGTTTTCCTTTCTATTTTTTTAAATCAGACTAGCTAATTATTTATTATGTTTTTAAAAAATATCTTCTCATTTTATTTATCAATTAATTTTTTTTCAGTTTTGTTATTCTCTTCTTTTTTTTTTTTCACAGTTTTAATTTTGGCACTAAGCTGGGGCTTTTTAATTTGTTGACTTTCTAGGTTTTTAGTTCCATACTCAATTCACTGGTCTTTCTGTTTGTTTTTTTTTTATTTTTGATGAAAGCGTTTAGAAACATAGTTTTCCTCTCAGGACTGCTTTGGCTGCTCCTATACACTTTGATATGTTGGCCAACTGTTTTCATTTTGTTTGATGAAATTTTCTATTGTTTTTATGATTTATTTTTTGACCCATGAATTTTTTTTAATTAAGACATTTTGTCTTCAATTAGTTTTTATTCTTCCTTCAAATAACTTTTTGAATATAATTTTTAATATTTTTGCTTATAGGTATTTTTATGAAGTTTTTATACTCTGCTGTAGGGTCAATTTTTGTAAACATGCTATGTACAACTGTGAAATGTATAGTTCTTTCTGTTTGCATTGAGTAATTGTCAGAGGTCTAGCTTATCTAACTTGTTAAACTTTTATATTCAGATTCTTGATTTATTTCTTCTTTATCTTTTGGTTAGATTTATCTAGATATGATTTCCCTAACCATTATAGTTTTACTATCTTTTTCCTTATAGTGAGTTGATTAACTTTTCCTGTAAATATGTAGATGATGTTTAGCACATATGTATTAAATATTGATATTCATTGTTTATGTTGGCTTTAAGTGTAATGTAGTTTCTCTATTTATCCTTTTTAATCTAGTCTAATTTTATTGTTGCCTTGTCTGAGATTATGATTATTACTCCTGCTTTTCTGAGTTCACTTGAAACATAATAAGGTTTGATCCAGCCCCTTTAACTTTATTTACATCTTTCTGTTTCAAGTGTGTGTGTTGTGTTTTAAAATAAATAGTATATTGTTAGATTCTGTTTTCTAATCTATTTTGCTCTCCTCTTTTATGGGTGAGCTCATCCTATTACATTCATCATTATGATTAATTGTGTGTCCTACCAGGGGTGTCCTGGAGCCAATGGCTCATGAGAGCCAGTAGTTAAATTTTCAGTGTGAGGCTTTGTGCCTCCGAAATTGGCAAATGTTACAAATCAGGGCTATTTTTCTTTCTTTTTTATTGTCTATAGTTAAAAAAATGGCAGTGAATATGTTAATAATGCAGATTAAACTTGAGAAGTATATCACTACTGATTTTTTTTCTTTTGGAGAATGGTAGCTAAACATTTATCAGCATGCCTTGATCCTATCTTTCTATGTTTTCCTTTCTCTTTGATCCTGCTCTCCCTCTTTACAATGAAGAAGAGGACGTTGAAAGAAAGGGAATGTGCTGAACATTAGTGATCTGTGCTTTATGGAATTATTCTTGCATTGCAATATTCTTTTTCTCATCTAGTCCCCCATCATGAGTTCTTGGTCACTCAGACTGTAAGCATTTATTGAATGTTACTTTGTTCCAGGCACTGTCCTAAGTGCTGGGGATGCACAGAAAGGTAAAAACACAGTCCCTGTCCTTAAGGAGTTTATAATCTAATGAAAAAGACAACACGCAAATAACTATGTACCTATAGTTCTACATACCTGTAAGAGACAATGCAGTATAAATGGATGGTAACCAGAGGGAAGGCCCTAGCAGTAGAGGGTAGGGAAAGGCCTTCTATAGAAAAAAAGTGAGATTTGAGCTGAGGAAGCTAGGAAAGCCAGGAGACAGAGGTGAGGAAGGAGAACATTCCAGGCTTGGGTGACAATCAGTGCAAAGTCAGCGAGTTGGGAAATGGAGGGTCACACATGAGGGACAGTAAAGAGGTCAGTGTAGCTGGATCACAGAATGAGTAGAGAGGAGTAAAATATAATTAGCCTGGAAAAAGGTAGGAAGAGGCTGGTTTTGAAGTGCTCTAAATGCCAAACAAATGGTTTTATGTTTGTCCCTAGAGGTAACAGGGAATCACTGGAGTTTTTAAAGTTTCAAGATGACACTTCAGGGAAATTATTTCAGCAGAGCGGAGAATGGATTAGAGTGGGGAGAGACTTGAGGCAGAGTCCAACATAGAGCTATTGTAATAGTCCACACACATGAAGATTTCTTCCTTCCTTCCTTCCTTCCTTCCTTCCTTCCTTCCTTCCTTCCTTCCTTCCTTCCTTCCTTCCTTCCTTCCTTCCTTCCTTCCTTCCTTCCTTCTTTTCTTTAATCCTCTTCACATATCTCCTCCAAATATGTAGTTTGTTTTGCTTATGACTAATCCTTTCCCTCAATTTACCTTCTCTGTCCTTTTCTTAGCTCTCCCTGTTCCCACCTGATTCCTTCATGAGTTCAATGTGTTTGTGTATCAAACTCTGTCTGTTCAGCTCTGTGTATATTCAATCCTACCTTGTTTGGTTCGTATGAAAGTGGTGTTCATATGTAGCCTGCTTCCTCCAATCCTTCTTCCCTGTTTGTATAGTCTTCTTGTGCATCCTGAATATATGAGATAACACCTTTTACCTCCTCTCTCCCTCTTTCTTCCCTAGTGCATTCCTTTTTCATTCTCTTTTTTGTCTTTTTCTCTCTTAAAGTCATTAAAACATAAAACTACTCCCAGCACTTCTAAATTCTTTATTCCCTTGATATCCTTTGAATTTATTACCCTTTTAAGGACTTGTTTGTTTCTTCTTCCTCTATTAGAATATGAACATTTTATCATTGCGTGATTCCTCAGATGTGTTTACCTTTTATGTTTCTCTTGACTCTTGTGTTGGCATTTCAAAGTATTTATGTAGCTTTGGTCTCTGTGTACCTGGAATTTTTTTGTTTCTTTTCATTTCCAGGAAGGAAAGTTCTTGCCACCTAAATAGTACTTGGCACTGTCAAATAGTTCAACACCAGAAACTCAAATGATTTTTATCAATGGAAATGATGTTAAAGAATAAACATTAACATCTGCTTGTCTGTTGCACTCTAAGGATCATGGGACTTTTCCATGTGACTTGTTGTCTCTCAGCTCCTTGAGGGCAGGGATGGTCTTTTCTACTTGTATCCTTAGTGCTTAAGACAATGTTTTGCCCATAGTATGTGATTAATAAGTGTTTCATTCATCCATCCAATTATTAAAGATCCACTTTTCCTCTCATGTAACTTTCAGTTATTAGCTTAGACTCATATCTGTTGAAGCAGATTTAAAAATGACTTAAGTTCAAAGTAATTTTGCCCTTCAAAATATAGCTATGCAATGTCTCTTGATGCTGCCCTCAGTTAGACAGCAAAACTTCTCTAATAATGGGCTGACTGGGGAGTGAGGGGTTAGGCAGGGGGCAGGTGTTGGGATTCTAGGCCTGGGCTAGGAAAAATAAGTGCTTAGCACATAGTAGGTGCTTAATAAATATTTTTTGACTATTTACTGACTGATTACGGAGTCTCTGGAACTGTTCCATGCCCTCATGCCATGAACAGCAGGATACCAGGAAATATAAGGATCAGGTTAGTCAACTCCAGGTATTTATGAGAAGCAAGATTAAATCTCCCCAAAGCAGTCTTTAATAGAAATTTTAAAATGACACAATTAGAAATCAGTAAAAGTCCTATATGACCAAAATATAGCAAAGTGGCAAGTGTAAGAACCATCAATTCTTTAGTTTTTTGGGGTTTTTTTTCTCTCTCAGTGCTCCAGCTAGTAGGTCAAGTACCAAATATAAAAACATAGTTCTATACCTCTCCACTTATCTGTTTGGAGGTCAGCTTTCATGATGTATCCTGCAGGTGCATGGTTTTGAAGATATGAATTACAAATGGTGATGACACTGGTCACTATAGCTACAGTGTTACCTCAGGTGTCTGGAGTCTCCTGTTACCTTTTCCTCTCCCTGTCTCTTCTCCTCTCCTCTCCTTCTCCTGAAAGATCCTCAGAAACTCCTACCTATTGGGAGAAATCTCACCCTCTGGATTCTTCATCTCAAATCAGTCTCTTCTGAAACTGGGAAGAAATACAACTCTCAGAGTACCTGGAAGGGTCATTAAATTATACTGAGCTTTGATGGGCAAGTTATTCTTGGTTGTAGACTTTTAGATTTTGCCTTCTGCAATGATATTTCAAGCTTTCTTCTTCTTTATAGTCATAACTGCCAGGTCTTATATGATCGTGACTTGGTATTTGAACTCTTTCTTTTTAGCTGATAGCGGTATTTTTTATTTGAGCTGAAAGCTCTGAAATTTGACTGTGACATTCCTAAGAGTTTTCATTTGAGAGTTTCATTTAGGAAGGAACCATTGGATTATTTCTATATCATTTTGCCATCTGGCTCTAATAGGCCTAGGGAATTTTCATTCATGATTTCTTGAAATAAGATATCTTGGCTTTTTAAATGGCCAAGGTTTTTACACAGTCCAATTCTTAGATTTTTTCTCCTTGACATATTTTGTGTTAGTTATTTTTGATACCAGACATCTCCTAGGAGATACAAGGGCAGCTATAGGTGGTGTAGTAGATAGTCTGTCGGGCCTGGAGTCAGGAAGACTCACCCCTTTTTTTTTTTTTTTCAAACAAAAACATTTCTATCAGCAATCTTTTTTATTATAGCAAAGAACTGCAAGCTAATGGAGTACAATCAATTGAGCTCAACAAATTATGGTATATAGATGTAGTAAGATATTAGTGCACCATCAGAAATGACCAAAACTTGGGAAGATTTGTATGGACTGAGGCAGAGTGAAGTAAGAACTAGGAGAGCAATTTATACAAGATCAAGCATGGCAAAGATTAGCCACAATTCCAGAGGAACTATGATGAAGCATTCTACTCTTTTCTGATGTTTTTGGTCATAACTTAATTTAGTTCTTCTTCTTCTTCTTCTTCTTCTTCTTCTTCTTCTTCTTCTTCTT
>NW_020945437.1:8260603-8318222 GCF_900497805.2 Vombatus ursinus | reverse complement strand
TCTTCTTCTTCTTCTTCTTCTTCTTCTTCTTCTTCTTCTTCTTCTTCCTCTTCCTCTTCCTCCTCCTCCTCCTCCTCCTCCTCCTCCTCCTCCTCCTTCTTCTTCTTCTTCTTCTTCTTCTTCTTCTTCTTCTTCTTCTTCTCCTGCCTTTTGGTGAGGCAATCGGGGTTAAGTTACTTACCCAGGGTCACACAGATAGTAACTGTCATGTGTTTGAGGTCAGCTTTGAACTCAAGTCCTCCTGATTCTGAGGCTGGAGCTCTACTCACTGCACCACCTAGCTGCCCCAGTTTACTGCTTTTTAAAGATAATTTTTGGCCTAAAAGTGGGAGAGCTGGGCACCTGTTTGATCTACCATGTGACCATGGTACCATAGTATATCAAGTTACAACTTAACTTTCTCTCCTATAGCTCCTACAGCTATGCAAAGTTTTGTGGAGGGGTGGGGAGGTTGACCTAAAGGTGTCAAGTCTCTTCTCTATTGCCAATGGCTTGAGCCCCAACCACCTGTGTCCTTTCTATACCCTGTTTCATTGTTAGAGATGAATTATTAGCACTCTCATTCCATTTAACCATTCACTTACAAATTGCTATTTACTTCAAAGATGTGGTATTAAGAAACATATAAGAATTTCCCACTCCCAACACCTTAGGGACATATTCTCATCAGTTCTGGGGTAAATAGGCTCAAAACTTAGTTCAGTTCCTACATAAACATTGGTTACACCAAGTTTATGTCCAATGGTAAATAATCCCTTGTCTTAGCTACCACTGGACTGAGGTCACAAAGTCATTCCTTTTGGTCATAACTTTTGGTTACTCCTTGTTCTGTAGGCATTGATGTTGCATTGGCTCTAGAATCCAGACTCTGAAATGGTAGGACACAGGGCACTCTCTGTACCTTTTGAAGCTTATGAGGTTAAAGACTCTGATGTCCTTCACCTAAAAGAACAAATACAACAGCTATGGGCTGGGACCCTTTCATAGGGCCATATAGCCTCTCCCTTTACAGCATGGTGTAATGCTATGGTTGAAACAGTCACACCACCAGGAACAGAGTAGTCCAAAGGACTAAGGCAAGAGCAAGATGGTAGAAGTGAGTCAGCTAAGGCTTTTTGAATGTCTCAGCCCACAAAGAACCTCCAGTTCATTATGTGGTGGCCAACTAGAGCCAGTTACAAAATGTCTATGTATATTGCACAGTTTCTTCAAGGCAATTCTCTTCCATATCTTGTGAGCAAGTTGATGGGGGTTTGTGCATGCTTCATTAGGAAGTCCATAAGCACTTATAAATGCTTTTTAAATTAATTAAGTTGAGTTAAACCAAATGACTGAATTTCTTTTGTTTCCAGTCACAAATGTCTTTGATGATCAATGTTTTAAAATATTCTTTTGATATATATTATAATTCTTAGTGAGATTAGGAGTATTAACAAAGAACAGAGATATCAATTTGCTGATCAGTGATGGGCATTTAGCAATTTATAAATAAAGCTCATATACTATAGTATTCATACAGTACATAAATATCCCGCTTATCTGGAAGTTACTTATCCAGCAGCTTCAGCTCTTTGGAAATAGAACACAGCTGGAAACCTGAAAGTAAAATAAGGTCTCTGAGCAGCCAGTATAGGTGACTTGTTCATTTTATACATTGGAGATCCCCCTTAGGGCCTTACTTAATAATAACTAATCTGTTATTTTAGATACAATACTAACAAACAGTTACTTGACTTTCCACTTCACAGAAGCTAATAATAAGCAATATAATTCAGAAAGATTTTTATCTAAAATGGTTAAAATGAGGTTTTCATTACTTCAAGAATAATACCTTAGTGTTTTAATGCTTGTAAAATGTTATCTGTGAAGCAGGGAGTGAAAATATTACTATACCTTTTATATAGATGAGGAAACTGAGGGTCAGAAAAGTTAAATATCTGGTCCGTGATCACACAACTCCTAAGTATTAACAGTGGAGATTCGATCCCCTTTAGACAATTTCTCATGTGTGGAATTCCTCATTTCCTGAGGATTTCGCACCATAGTTCAGGCTTCTTTGTAGTGCTTTAAGGAGCCTAGATATGGAAGAGGACAGAGGCCACCTAGTCCAGGACCCTCATTTTACAGCTTGGAGACTGAAGCTCAGGGAAGTGAATTTGTCCAAGATCATACTAATAATATGTGAACTGATGCTGAGTGAAGTGAGCAGAACCAGAACATTGTACATGGTAGCAGCAACATTGTGTGATGATTGATTTCGTTAGACTTAGCTCTTCTTAGCAATGCAAGGATCTAAGACTTAGAATTGTTCTAAGACAATTCCAAAAGACTCACGATGGAAAATGCTATCCACATCCAGAGAGAGAACTATGGAGTCTGAATGCAGATCAAAGCACTATTTTCTTTTTTGTTTTGTTTTGTTTTTCTTTCTCGTGGTTTTTCCCTTTTGTGTTCCAATCCTTCTCTCACATCATGACTAATATGGATAAATATGCTTAATATGATCGTACATATATAGCCTACGTCAGATTGCTTGCCATCTCGGGGAAGGGGAAGAAGCGGAGGGGGGAAATTTAGAATTCAAAATCTTATAAAAGTAAATGTTAAAAACTAATAATAAATATATTTTTTAAAAAAAGATCACACATAGTGATAAGCTACAAATCAGAGTTCTGTGACTCCAGAAGAACCACTTCTTTTGCCTAAACCACTTTGCTGCTTCTCATAAATAGGGCTTTTGTCACCTCTAATTTGATTCTGCATTTCAGTCCGTGAGGGCATTTAATAAGTAACAAACACTAACAGATGATATTTTATATTTTTCCTCACATTTTAGAAGTCTCTAATATCTGGGCAAATGTGTCAGAATTTGTGGAACGGCAGCTATCCGTGCGCAAGGTAGGCTTAACATTTTCATCATCTTCATGTTACTCACAGATGCAATAACAATTTGATACAGTAGTAAAAAAAAATCGTTCACAAACTATGGGTGGACTGGATTCATGTGGATTGCTGTTGTTTGTTATCGATTGGTCATGTCTCATTTGCTGTCCCTTATTGTTCCAGGGGGTCCAGATTCCAGGATTTGGAACCTTCACATTCGTAAGGCAAAGACTTGATGTGGGAAATAATAAGTTTATTCTACTTCAGAGGCCTGTGTTTGTGATAGCCGAGAAGTTTGCCCAAATGCATGGACTCAAACAAAACAAAATATTTACTCCTGGTAAATGTTTCTTAAGTTTAATTAAGCCAACCTCCTTAAAAGACACAGAGAAAAGCAAAAACTTGAAATGGCAAAATGTGATCAATATCTGCTTTGTTTGTCTCCTCCAACTTGCAGATTGTAACACCACTTATTCATTTAATCAGCAAACATTTAGTAAGCATCTACTGGGTATAGAGAACAGTGTGTTAGGTGTAATGGGGGAGACACAAATTTTAGAGAAGATGTGGTAGTTAATAGCTCTAGCTTACAGTCTGTTAGGTGATAAGATCACCACACAATTAACTATAACAACACAATGTTACAGAATAAGTGTATTAGGAAATTACCATGCCAAATGCCATATGGGGTCAGAGGACCTTTATTTTGTTGGGTGTATCAGAGATTGGGGCCCTATGGTAAATCAATGATATTTATAAATCTGCCCACAAATTTAAATATTAATATTGAAGATTGTAGGTATTGTCAATATTACCACCCCCCTTACTGGAGGGGTGGGAACTGATGAGAGTATATGATCCCCAATAGCCCCTCCTCTTGTGAATGGGTGTTGTGGATATTTGCTGGAGGGAATTATCTTTTCTACCAGGCACACCATTCCCAAAGGGTTTAACCTTCAAGTAAATTACAGTAGTTACCCCTTCTCCTTTCCCCAGCACTTGGGTACATGGTTGCCTCTGGACTAAGCCCTTTGATGGTTGGAAAATGGTGGTTAGCAGTTATTTCCCCTGTAAGAATCCTTCAGTAGAGCTGACATATTTGGGGACACTTGGTTTCCTCCAGATTACAGGGTGCATGGTCCTTTATTAATTTGTAGCTGGTAGTTTATTTCTCCTTCTACTGTGGTCAGTAAATCTTGCCTCTCTGTTCCAAGCTTTCTCAGTCATCCTTTCCAAAGTAACATTCTACATTGTGATTGGAGGTAAATATAAAGAGTCAAAGGACCTGGGTTTGAATCTTGGTTCTCCTACTTTTGGAAAAGTCACTTCTCTTCCCTGGGTCAGTCCCATATCATTAATTGCCTGGTAGGCATTTCAAAGCCAGTTATCTCATAGGCATCTCAAATTCTTCATGTCCAAAACTGAACTTATCTTTCCCTGAAAACCCACCCCTCTTCCAAGCTTCCCTATTTATTTATTTACTTATTTTATTTATGATACATCTACTATGTGCCAGGCTTTGTGCTAAGTACTGGTGATACAAAGAAAGGAAAAAAACAATCCCTGCTTTCAAGGAACACACAGTCATTTGGAGGAGACAACGTGTAAATTCTGAAACCACAGATGCTCCCCCAAGTAGCATGTTTGTGGGACACAGCTTTGATGGGCTCCCTGGATCTGTTCTCTCCCACAGCTCAACTGGACTCCACAGTTAGACTTGTTAGGTCTCCTCTATGCTGGGTGCAATGTTTCCTACTGGGGGAGTTGTCCTGTTTTAGGATACAATGCATTACCAATGGAATATGTAGAAAAACCTACTTTTCTCCATTTCACTCTATAAGAGTTGCAAGGGAAAAGGTAAAAAGTAATCCCTCTTCAGAGATGAATCCTTCCTCTATAAGCCTCTACTGTCAGAGATGGATCCTTCTCAACTGACAGAACTTCTATCTGAACTGGATTGCTTGCTTTTATTAAAAGGCTTAATTTTTTTTTTCAATGAACAAAAACCAATTTTCTCTCCCTTTAACCTCCCCACCCCATTGAACAGAACAAAAACAAAGTCTTTGTAATAAATATTCATAGTCAACTGAAACGAATTTCCGCCATGGGTGTGTCTATATAGCTTCCTGCATCCTTAGTCTACCAACTCTCTGTCAAAGAGTTTGGTAGCATGCTTCATTATTGATCCTTTGGAATTGTGGATGGTCATTGCATTAATCAGAGTTCTTAAGTCTTTCAAAGATAGTTTATCTTTATATTTTTGTTATTATAAAAATTGTTCTGATTTGGCTTACTTCACACAACATCAGTTAATACAAGTATTCCCAGGTTTTCCAAAAATCATCCCTTTCATAATTTCTTAGAGCACAATAGTATTCTACTACCTTCCTATACCATTATTTTTTCAATAATCCTCCAACTGATAAGTATCCCCTTAGTTCTAGTTCTTACTACCGCAAAAGAATAGCTATAAGTATTTTTGCCCATATGGGTCTTACTTTCTTCTTTAATCTCTTGGGGATAAGCCTAGTAGTTGTGTTGTTGGGTCCGAGGATATGTGCTGTTAAGTAACTTTTAATTCATAGTTCCAAATTGCTTTCCAGAATGGCTATTTTGCTGTCTTCCCTAGTGTTGAAAAATGTGGTTCAGAATTAAGAAATGAAAGAGCCCAATGTTTTGCCGATTACTAAGAAGACTTGTACACACACATCTATGTATATATGTATATATGTATATATGTATATGTATATACACACACACACGCACACACACATATTCACATATGTATATATACATGTATATATATGTATATATGCTTGGGATATAAAGACAAAATGAAATATTCTTGACTAAGTGACAGATATCATTAGGATGCTTGTATTTAAAAATTTTGCATGTATAATCCTTAAGAAGCATACTATTAAAAACTATAAAACATTTTGAATTATTAAACACGGCTTAGATAATTGTTTATGAGTATATGTGGTCTATATTCTAATTTTCTCTCCCATTTATTTTTTCCCCTACTAGGTGATATCCCAGTTGTTCAGCTTAACTTCGTCATGATATCCCTGGAGGGTCCTTTTAACAGGGATGTGGTGGAAGGATGTGTGAAAGAAACATTGCTCTTTTTATCTCGATCCATTTCTGTCAAACAAAATGTGGAGTTTATATTCAAGGGAATAGGGGTCCTCATGATTAGAGACAGCAAAGTGAAGATGAGGTTTTATAAGGACTTCCTGTGTGCCATGGATGGAAGTGGGAATCTGGTTAAAGCTCTTTCAAATGTAAATTGGTTTCTTCCTTCTTCTAAGTACCTCTCCCAAATGGTACCAGTGAATTGATGAATTATATAATGAATTCCCAATGAGTAGGGCACACCACTACTACCACTGTAGAGTGAGCTCCTACTCTTAAGCTCAAGTCGAGAGGATCATAGAATTTAGAGGTGGAAAGGACCTTAGAGGTCATCTAGTCTAATTCCCTCATTTTACAGGTGAATAAACTAAGACCCAAAGAACTTAAGTGACTTGACAAAGGTCACATGGGTAGCAAATAGCAGAACCCAGACTTGAATGCAGTGCTCTTATTCGCAATCCAGCCTTCTTGGCATTTCAGTCACGAAGGGCTCCTTTAGTGAGAACTTCCTTAAGGCTGTCCAATGGGTCTTTGCTTTATTAATTACTTAGTGGAGAGGCTTGTTGGGTAGGTAACTTTTGTTTAGGAACATAGAATTTGGAATTTGAAGTGACCAGTTTAGGCTTCTTATTTTGTAGATGAGGAAACTGAAGTTACGGAGATTTGATCATTGTTACATAAGTAATAAAAGTGGCAGAGCAAAGATCCAAACAAATTTCTAAGCTCCTACCTCAATGCTTTTTTCTTCTCACTATACCCATGAGCCATTGCCAACTGAAGATAAATCATAAATGAGGGAAAACCATACCTCATAGAATGATGCTAGTCAGGCCATTAGAGTCCAACTTCCTTATTTTACTGATGAAATTGAGACCCAGAGAAGTTCATTGGCTTAACCAAGGTCATATGTGTAGCAAGGATAAGGATCAGGATACCTAAGTGATATTCCTGGCTCTATCATGAACTAGGTTAGACACTTTGGACAAGTTTACTTCTTTCTAGGCCTCAGATTTTCTCACCTGGTAAATTTGGGGCTTGGATTATAAAGTCTCAAAAGTCCCTTCTGGCTCTGACATTTGATTATTAAGTCTAATGTAACATTAGACTGACATTTTTATTGATGATGTGAAAAAAGGCAAAGATAACATGCTCATCATATTTAAAAAAGACACAAGACTAGAAGAAATAATCATTGCATTGGAGGACAGTCAGGATCCAAAAGGAACTTGACATGTTAGAACAGGTGTTCTAGAGCAAGTGTTTATGACCCTTTGAGTTAGTCTGGTGAGTAATAGACATCTCAGAAGATTATTTTTAAATGCACCAAAAAACTAATGAACTCTTGGTCTTTGTTGGGCAGCTAGGTGGTATAGTGTATAGAGTACTGGCCCTGGAGTCAGGAGGACCCGAGTTCAAATCCAGCCTCAGACACTTGACACTTAACTAACTGTGTGACCCTGGGCAAGTCACTTAGCCTCATTGCTTAGCAAAAAACAAAACAAACAAACAAAAAAGAAACAAAAAGCAAAAAATATAGTAAGGGCTGCATTAAGAGATTCCTTGAATAGGGAGGTGGTAGTCCCCTTTCTTCAGAACTCATTGGGAGTACTGCGTTTGTTTATGGGCGCCATAGTTTAAGAAGTATATTGGTAAGCTGGAGACTGTTTAGAGGAGGGTGACCAGGATGGTGAAGGGCCTTGAATCCATATCATATGAGAATCAGTTGAAAAAACTGAGAATGTTTAGCTGGAAAAAAGAAGACTAAGGAGAACAATGGCATAGCTGTCTTCAAGTATTTCAATGGATGTCACGAAAGGGGATTAGAATGCAAATTTTTTAAAAAATTGTAAAAGATTTAAAAAAATTAGCAACTAGGCATGATTCAGTGACCTTTGTCTTTTAGTTTATTCTGCAACTTCTATAGCTACTGACTTCTATTAGGCTGTTAAAAACAATCTCAATCTTTATTTTCTGGGGCATAGATGAGCACTTTTTAACCTTTCACTGTCATTGTGGTACAGAGGCCTGGGACGACGGACTCAGTGATGTCTAACAGAGAGGGTACTGCACAGCATCCTTGTAGTGTGTTTGCTTTCCCAAGGTGAGTACACATCTCTAGTACACACACACACACACACACACACACACACGCACACACACACACACACACATCTACTCCATTTGCTCTGACCCCTTTGTTTTAATTTCAGGGAGATTGCTTTGACTGGCTAGGCTCTAACCCACCCTCATTATTCCCTTCCCAGCCTTAAAACCAAATTCCATCCAGTCCAGCTCAGATCTTTCCTGAGACTTGAACCTCAATATTGGCTGAGGAAGTGAAGGCTATAGCTGGTCTACAGAGATCAGGGAGAGAAGGGATAGTATGAGTAGTTATGAGGATCAAATGAAAAAAATGTACGTAAAGTGCTTTGCAAACCTTCCAACACTATTTTAGTTTTGGTTGTTATTGTCTTAGATTAAGAGAGGTACAATGTCTAGGTGATAGTCCCATTCTACTCTGTCCTAGGATACTCCAACACATCATTTAAGGAAGGCAAGCTAGAGAACTCATTGATAAGCTAAAGAACCCTCCAAAGGAAAGTAACCAAGATGGTGAATGGTCTCAAGACCATATCATAAGAGGATAGGTTGGAAGAACTGGATGTATCTGCCAGGGGTGGGGAGCAGCCTTGAGGCCATATGTGGCCCTCCCTCTAGATCCTCAACTACAGCCCTTTGACTGAATCCAAACTTCATAGAACAAATCCCCTTAATAAAAGAATTTGTTCTATAAAACTTGACTCAAGGCAAAAGACTGCACCGAAGGACCTAGAAGGCCACATGTGGCCTTGAGGCCACAGGTTCCCCACCCCTGAGTCTTGATACCCTTTACAGGAAGGCATCCGAGATGGTGAGGGCCTCAAGATGCTAGTGGACTTAGAAATGGATTTGTCAATCCACTGAAAAATGCTAATTTCATGTGTCAGTACATAAGTATTCTTCTTGAGTGATGCTGGCCCCAGACCTCACCGGGGGATGCCCCCCTCCCCAACATCCCCTGATCCAAAGGTAAATCTATTGCTGTGGTCACCAGCATGGTTCCACAGGACTCTTTACTTACGATTTTGTGCGTGTGTGTGTGTGTGTGTGTGTGTGTGTGTGTACATTTTTGAGCAGGTGTGATATGGTGGGGAGGAGAGGGCATGGTTTCTAACAGTGTTCTTTCTAGAAGGCTATGTATTCTTTTCCTAAAGCTACCTAGCAATCACCCATTTCCATAGTGTTCTTGTAGTTTCCAGTTATGCACCAAAAATGAAATAGAAAAGAGGAACAGGAGAACAGAAACTCCAAGTGAAAATTAAAAAAAAAAAAAAAGAAAAAATAGCTGTCTGTTTTTTGTAATAATAGTGTCTGTGACAGTAGAGTCATGCCCGTCATGGAGGGCAGCATTCTGTGCCAGGAGACAGAAAATGAAGCTTAATCCTAGTTTTGGTCTCTGTTTTGTCACAAAATAGCTATTTATTTGACCTTCTTAGGACTCAGTTTCCCCATCTGTAAAATGAGGGGTTGGACTAGATGATCTCAAAGGTCCCTTCTGTGTTCTAATATTGTTAATTCTGAGCTTTCATCCATCTTTGTGTACTGTGTTCTAATATTCTGTGTTAAAAGCATCTTTTCAGTTCTATATTCTTTGTTCTATGTTCTAATATTCTATATTCTAAGGTCCCTTCCAGTTCTGCGTCCAGTGTTCCAAAATTCTATTTTCTGAGTTTCCTTCTAGCTCGAACATTCTATGTTTGTGGTCTACCATTCTTTGTTTTAAAGTTTCTTCTAGCTCTAAAAATATTCTCTATTACGTTCTAGTATTTTGTATTCTAAAGTCCCTTCCAGCTGTGACATTCTGTGCTTCCTGATGTAGCCTCGTGGATCAGGTGGATTTTTAAAAGAGCAACAGTACTCAACCTTTCTAACGACTTTATTTTCAGTTTAAATTCCTATCTATCTGAGCAGTTTACAAGAGGTAAGGGGGCACACAGCCCTGTTCTGGGGCTCTCCATAGTAGATAGGTATATCTTTGGCTTACCTCTAGGATTGAGCCCAAGGATCAGGAAACCAAACCAGCTATAGAAACCATCGAAGAAGTTGAAGCGAGTGGCCCTCTGGAGTCCAAGAACAAAGACCAGGGAGAAAAAGAAGAAGTCAGAGGTACATGAATGATGTCTGTGTGCCTTCTGTTATTCCTTATCACTTGATATTGAAAGATATTACTGAGTGACTCTTGTATCTGCAGCAAATTAATTTTAATGCAGAATTCTGATAAGTCATTGTCTCCCTTCTCTCCAATGGGAACCTCTTTCTTTCACTTGCCTCTAGAAAGTAGCCTCTTGTCATACTCTTAGTCCCTTTTCAGGTCAAATGATTAAGAGGGAGAGAGAAGCATATCAGACACATCTTGCCTGTCTTTAGAGCTGAGCTGAGCACCCCTTCCTTTCCATGAAGAATTTCTGGTTCAGAGGTCAACGGATACAGTAATAGGGCAGAGGTTGTATCAGAAGTGGTCAAAGGCTAGCAAGATGACTGTGGAAAGGTTTTTGTTTTTTTGAAGAAGTATGTGAGGCAGTCTGATCTTACAGGAGGGAACTTTATAGCATTATAGAATGTCAAAGTAGTGTAACAACTGTGGAAGTTTTAAAAAGAGAATGTTTACTTCAGAAGGTGTACCACAAATATATATATATATATATATATATATATATGTATATGTATATACAAACACACTCCCCATACATGGCAGGCACAGTGTCTCTTTTCCCCTCTACCACCTCAGTCTTTGGGGAGGGGAAGGGAATTAGATGCATAATTTAGCTCAGTTCCCATAGAGCATAGTTTCAGGTTCAAGTCCAACCCTCCCCCCCCCAGTTTTGAGCCTCAGGCATTCTGGCTTCTCAGGACTTCTGCACCAGCCTTGAGTGGCTGTACTACCCTGTCTGCAATTGTGACTCCAACAGTACGATGGTTTGGACACCTGGTTCCACAAGGCGATCCTCCTACACCTAAAACTGAGGACAAATAACACAAAGCAGAAATAAACACCCCTAGGCAATTTCTTGGGTAAAAGAGGGAGAGCAGAGGAAGGGAGCATAGTATGCCTTCGGGCACAGCAGCCAGGAGCTCAGCTGAAAACATGACAGAAAAACTTAGTTGCCCTCTTTTTAAAGACACAGGCAGCCAATCAGAGGAGGTTACCCCATCCACGTGGTAGAGGTGCATTGTTGGCCTCCCTGTTAGCCAAATGAGGCACAGCCCTGGCTCACTTAAATCCAATTCTCTTGCAAGTCATGACATCACCTTCCTGGTGTCATGGTCTTCTTCCAGAATGAAGGACGAACAACAACAATCTAGCCAAATGAGGCATGTCCAAAAGCCTGGTTACAATAGGGAGGACCTCAGGATATGATAGCTGAAAAGGACCTTATAGAACACTAGGTCTTGAAGGGGCCTTAGAACATGGAATGTTAGAGCTGGCTAGCCCTAGAACATAGAATGTTAGAGCTGGAAACAACTTTCGAAGAGAAGATGTTAGTCGACAACGTGTTAGAACTGGAAGGAACCTTAGAGCATAGAATGTTAGAGCTGGAAGAAACCTTTAAGGTCTTTCAGTCCATGTTTTGTTGTTTTTGTTGTTGTTATGGACCTCTTAGGCAGTCTAGTGACACCTAAGGACCTCTTTTCAGAATAATGGTTTAAATGCATGAAATAAAATATATAGAATTGCAAGGGAAACCAATTGTATTGAAATACAGTTATCAAAATACATGAAAAAATTCACTAGACCCTGGGTTAAGAACACCTGCCTGCTTTAGTCCAACCCCAACTCCCTTATTTACAGATTAGATATTAGAGAAAAATGAGATCCAAAGAGACTGAATGGCTTGTTTAAGGCCACATAGCTGGTTAGTGATAGAGCTAAATCTAAAACCAAGGTCTCTTTGATAATAGACTCATTTCCCTTTGGACTACATCATAATGTACTTTTTTTTTTTGCCTTTTTGGTGAGGCAATCGGGGTCAAGTGACTTGCCCAGGGTCACACAGCTAGTAAGTGTCATGTATCTGAGGCAAGATTTGAACTCAGGTCCTCCTGACTCCAAGGCTAGAGCTCTATCTACTGTGCCACCTAGCTGCCCCATAATGTACTTAAGACTCTGGAAACCCTACGCAATTAACAAATGAATATACATATATATAGCAAATATATATACATACACACATGTATACATATCAAACAGGCCAAAAATATTTTTACATTACTCTTCTTCTTCCTTAGAGCACATTCAAATAAATGTTGAGCTCTTTAGATTCTAGTTCTGCAATGAAATTTAATGATTTACATAGTTTGGTAAGTTATGAACTATAAGTGTAGTGCCTGTGTGTATATAGATACAGACTCATATAAGCTCAGGCCAGGGCTGACCCTTGGCAAAATTGTTAAATAGACAGAATAATTGTCACGTAGATCCAAGTCATCTTTGGCTTCCTCCTTCTCATGTTGGTTCTACCTTTTCTGCTTCCTATCCCAATATCCAGAACCCCATAAGCTGCTCCCTGCCTCCATTGGGCTATCCATGATATCCCCATTACCCCATACTGGCATACCCAATTCTGCTGTCCTCATTTACTTGGATGCTTACCCTTGCCTCTCCTAATCTCCACATCCATTGTCAAACCAACTATCGCCTGGCCCCTTCACTATAGCCTTCCTGCATCATTGGCTATAATAATACTAAGGCATGCTATGATGTTAAAAGATGATAATAGTTTAGTGAGTTGTCTTGAGTTAAAATATTTGCTTTTTAACCTAAATTTTCTGGAACTTCAATGCCTTAATTCACTCAAAAGAGTATTCTATGGATGGGTTAGATGACCTCCAACATCCTTTTCAGCTCTTAGATTCTGTGATTATATAGTTGAAAATTTTAGGCAGAATAACTGGGAAAATGCAGGGAAAATTTTTTTGCCCTTTAGGTAGGTCCTGCCTGCCATAACTGGGCCTCTCATTCCCTGCCCTCCCTCCCTCTTTGTGTTTGTCAATATTTCTCTCATTTCTGAAACAGTAGTAAAGAAATGCTTTTTAGAAGATGTAAGAACTACAATTTTGGTTTTTCAGGAAGAGGATGAGAAGTGTTGCAATTTCATGATTCATTTGTCACCACTCTACCTAAGTTGCTTTTAAAATTAAACTTCTTTGTTCTCAGGTCAGGTAATACTAATGTAAGATTTAAAACTCCCTTCATCAGCTTTATTTTCTTCTTAAAAGTACCTCTAACTAGATGGTTGCATAAAAACCATAATCATTGTAGAGAATCTCCCTCTGTATTGGATGAAGAAAGGTTCTGTGACCTGCACTACTTTTATCAACTCAAACCCTGGCTCAGAAACCTTCCATGGCTTCCCATTGCCTGTACAACAAACATACAACAAAGATTTATGGGGATAAAGTCCAAACCTCCTTGTCGTTGAGTCATTTTTCAGCTGTGTCTGGCTCTCCATGACCCTTTTGGGGTTTTTCTTGGCAAAGATAGTAGAATGGTTTGCCATTTCCTTCTCCAGTCTTCGTTACTCTAGGCCTGGCCCTCTATCCACTGTACTACCTAGCCACCCCCAAACCTCCTTCCTTAGTGCTCCATAATCTCTAGCTCCTACTGCTTCCCTTATAGAAAGTTTCCACTTCAGTCAAACTTATCCACTCATTTATACTGCCATGGGTTGTGCTTTTTCTCACAACATTACTTTGATTAAATCCATTTTTATTTTAATTTTAAGTTCATATTCTCTTCCTCCCACCTCCCTCTTCCCCTTGCCTCTCCTCCTCCCCTAAGAAAGCAAAGAAAACAAAACCTGTTACATAGATATACAGTCCAGAAAAACGAATTCCCACCTCCTCATCTTGTTCCCTGCCAAATATGCCTCAATTTGCACTCCTAAGTCCCTCACCTCTCTTTCTGGAAGTGAGTAGCTTGCTTTATCATGAGTCCTATGAAATTACGGCTGGTCGTTGTGTCCACACCATGACTTTTCTTCCTGGAATGTATCCCTTCCCTGCTATGCACTGACTCAACAACCTACTTTTCCTTCAAGGCCCAATCCTACCTCCTCCAGGAAGCAATCTTTTCCTCCTCTCCTTTCATAACACTTAATATCTGTAGCACTCAATTGGCAGCCATATCTTCTTTTGTTAGGGCAGCTACATGGTGCATAGATAGAGCACCAGACCTGGAGTCAGGAAGACCTGAATTCAAGCCCAGCCTCAGACACTTACTAGCTATGTGACACTGGGCAAGTCATTTAACCCTGTTTGATTCAGTTTCCTCATCTGTAAAATGAGCTGGAGAAGGAAATGGCAAACCACTCCAGTATATTTGCCATCAGAACTCCAAATGAGGTCACAAAGAGTTGGACACAACTGAACAACAACAACAAATTTTCTTTCACAGCTTTGATCCATTACTATTATTTAGCTTATCATATACTCATATCTTATATTACCAACTAGATTATAAGCTCTTTGAGGGCAGCACTGTCTTGTAAATCTTTGAATTTCCTCCAGTGCCTTCAGTATAGTAGACACACAGTAATTATTTGCTGATTTACTATGATGGGTAAAAAAGAACAATTTAAGATGATGAGAGTGTCTTCCAGCCTCAGAATCCAGCATTCTACAAATTATGGAGTTTTTTTTACTTATGCAAGTATGAGTAGAAAATTAATATTCAAAATGCCTTTTAAAATCTGCTTCAGGGACTTCTATCTACTTTCTTTTATTCTTCATTTTACAGAGAACATTTCAGCCAAGAGGCTCCGGGCTAGGCAAGCTATCTCTCCTGTCAAAGTGACAGGCATCAACTTGATAGACAGAGTAGAGAAGAACAATCAGCTGAAGCCAGCTCCTGAAAGGTGAGTCATTCCCTAAGAGTCCTAAAGGGTTTGTTTTTTTTAAAAAACTGGCATTTCCCTAGTACACTTAAAGAATGAATCATTAAAAAAAAATCTAACATTTCACATGGCAGTAAGTAAGGTTAGGAGCATAATCTGTTGACAGCAACTGAGGTTAAGCCTTTGCTTTGTGACCTAATTTCATGTTTGGACCACATTTAGTCCTCCTTCCTGAGTATTTTTACTTAGGATAGTATTTATAATGGTCATGACTCCTCGTTGTGATGCTAGGTCAGGGGATCTCACTTCCTAACTTGGTCCAGGACTTCTGGACAAGGTGATATAAATAAAAGGACACCATTCTAAAGTAGAAAGAGTATCATATTTAGTAGGGGGACAGAAAATCTGGATTTGAGTCCTAGCTTTGCCATATATTAGATATGTGACCTGACCTGGACCATTTAATTCTACAGGTTTCTGTTTTCATTGATATAAAATGGATATAATACTTCTTTTTTTTTTTTTGGCTAGGCAATGGGGTTAAGTGGCTTGCCCAGGGTCACAGGATATAATACTTCTTGAATTACCTACCTTAAACAGCGGTTTGATTTAGTGTATTTAGAGTACTATGTAAAAAGCAAAGTCCTGTATATGAAGTTGTTATTATTTTTTGAGAGTTCAGGGTAGTACATTAATCAAACATTATTGACCATCAGCTATATGCCATCGTTTATGTAGTTGCCATGAGTAGCTGTGTGATATCTGTTTTATGAATAATCTGTAGTACTGATGATGCACTAATGATGGACCCCGAAAAGGTCCTGGCCTTTCCCGCAGGGTCTTGTCCCTGGCATTCTCCAGAGGCCTCTGGCCCATCCCAGTCAAAAATCCTTTCAACTGTGCTTTCGTTGTGGCCCTCTGACCCAGCCTAGTCTTTCATTGTTTGCCCCTGGCCCAACCCAGGCTCCTTACCACTCCTTAATCTCATCCAAATTTTCTCACAGTCTTTCTGTATAAAAATATCAATTGTACCCCCATTAAATTGTGCAGATTCTTAGAATCTGGCCGGCTTGTATTGGCATCACAAATACTGCAGACTCACTATTAATCTCCCCCACCCAACTGGTGTTATAATAAACTTGCTACTTGGACTGAAAGAAGGGTGGTCAAATTCTTTTGAGGATAACCCGCTCTGTGCACTTGCATTTTGGGATTCCTAGCACCCCTAGACTGCATCAGCAGTTATAGTTATAGACTGATTCTTCTCTGTTCGCAGAAATAATTAAACATGGAAGCAGTTGGAAGCCACTATGGTTTTGTGAGTAAGGGAGTGACATGATACTATCTGTGTTTCAGGAATATCACTGTAAGTCGTTTGGAGGATGACTTGGAGAAAGGAAAGATTTGAGACAGAGAGATCAGTTAGAAGGTTATATATTGCAATAATCCAGGATAAAGGCAAAAAAGACCTGAACTAGGTTAGTGGCCATTTAAGAAGGGGATAAGTGTGAGAGGTTGAATGAGCAAGGCTGGAAACCAAATAGTTCTGGAGGTTGAAGGAGAAGTGAAGGATTGAGAATGACTGTTTCAGAACCTGAAAGGTTGGTGGTACCTTTGACAAAAATAGGAAAGTTAGAAGAGGAGTGAGTTTTTCTGGGAAAGAATAATGAGTTTTGTTTTGTATATGCTTAGTGTGAGATCCCAAAAGGACATTCAGTTTGAGAAATCCAAAAGGCCACTGGAGTTGTGCTAGCTCAGGAGAGAAATTAGTCTCAGATAAATAGATCTGGAAGTCATCTGCCTATATGATAGTTGCACCCATCAAAGCTAAAAAGATGACTGAGAGATTCTAGATAGAAGAAAGAAGAGAACGAACCCAGGACAAAACCTCAAGGTATCCTCAGAGGTAGGGGATGGACATAGGTGATTTAGCAAAGAAAACTGAAAAGGAGTAGCTAGAAAGGGAGGAGGAGATTCCGGAGAGAACAGTCTTATGAAAACCCAGAGAGGATAAGAGTGTCCAGGAACAGAGAGTGACCAACAGTGTCAAGTGCTGCAGACAGAGTAAGAAGGATGACTGACAAAAAGCCATTGGATTTGGTAATTCTTTTTGGTTCATTGGTAACTTTGAAGATTTCTCAATTGAGTGATAAGGTCAGAAGCTAGACTGCAAAAGGTCGAGAAGTGAGGAGAAAGGAAGTAGGAACAAGCAGTATAGAGAGCTTTTTTTTAAAGGAGTTTGGCTGTCGAAAAGAGATACGTATGAAAGGTTGGGGGAATGGCAGGGTCAAAGTGAATGTTTTTAAGGATGAAAGAGACTTGGATTTATTTCTAGATAGAAGAGGAGGAATAAAATTCTTAAGTGAATAAGTTACATAGAGGAGATGAAAATTTTGAACATTACCCCTGATATATACAAGTACCTTGTCAAGGAACAAGAATTACAAGGTTGTCCAAAGTTGTTACTAAACATTACAATTATGTATATTCTGATTTTCAAAACCTGCTTTTCTAGGCTTATTAAATATTACTCCACTCTGTGTACTCTACCATCAGGCCAAACTGGCCTCTTTTCTGTTCCTCATCTACAATCCTTCACTTTCCATCTCCATGCCTTTACATTGGTTATACCCCAGGACTATAACAGACTCCTTCTTTGCCTCTGTCTCTGGGGGTCTGAGGTTTCCTTCAAGATTCAGCTTAAACATCACTTTCTGAATAAGGCCATTCCTAGTTCCTCCCTTCCCCAGGTGCTACTGCCTCTCTCCTGTCCCCAGTTGTCTTATAACTGATTTTTTTGTGTTTGGTGTATGCTTATAGATGTGTATGTTGTCTTTCCTCTCCTTCCTATTAGAATGTAAGCTTCTTGAGGGCAAGAACTGTTTCATTTTTGTATTTGTGTCACCAGAGCCTAGTACTTTGCCTGCCACAAAGAATGTGCTTTATAAATTCTTGTTAATTGATTTATTGGGTGCTATTTATATAGACCCAATGTATGACCTAGGTAAAATTTGTCCTTACTGCCCTATTTTTTGTCATCAGCATCATCATCAAGATTTATCTTGTACCTAGATTACTAAAGCAATCTCTTGTATTCCTCTTTTGATTTTGCTATATCCATTTATCCTAAAGTTAACAATATCCTTTTCTGAACCAAGGCACCAATTCTTCCTTATTCACTGTGGAGACTGATCAAAACTGGTAAGCTAAATATTCCCATTCCTGGGAAATGAGAAAGTTCACGTTCATACAAATGCTCTCTTGAAGACATCAACATTAAGTAAAATAGTCCCTCGGTATTTAAAAATTTTCAGTCCCTGCTTATTTGACATGAAACCTGTGTCAAATTCCCAGTGGTAGAAAAGGGGTTAATGACAAGGTGGTACCACCTGGGGGAGTCCAGTAGCAGAGGAATCTAGTTCAGTTCAAACAAGCATTTCTGAAATGTTACTGTGAGCCTGGCACTATACTAGGCTCTGGTGATACAGGGACAAAAATGAGTCTGCTCTGAAGGAGCTTGTGTGCAACTAGGGGGTGAGAGATAAATAAATATATGTATATTTATTCATATATTTAAAAGTAATTGGTGGGGGGGAGCACTTGCAAATGGAAGAATTTCTCTGGACTTTGGTTTTCTCCTATGAAAAATGGGGATAGTGGTGGTGTTGTTCAGTTATTTTCAGTGATGTCCAACTCTTTGTGACCCCGTGTGAGGTGGTCTTGGCAAAGATGCCAGAATGGTTTGCCATTTTCTTCTCTAGCTCATTTTACAGATAAGGAAACTGAGGCAACTAGAGTCAAGTGACTTATCCAGGGTCACAGAGCTAGTAAGTGTCTGAGGTCATATTGGAGCTCAAGGAGATGAGTCTTCCTGATTCCAGGTCAGGCACTCTGTCTACTATGCCACCTCCTGTCTTTCAGGGTTGCTGTGAGAAAAGCAGTTTACAAGCTTTGCATAAAGCTTTGATAAAATGTGAATTGCTATTAAACATTTAATGGAAATTTCTCTTTTATGAAATTGATGCAATTTGTAAGGGACATTGAATTTGAATTATAATATTGAGGATTTGAGTTGTTCAAAAGATGGAGGACCTGGTGAGTATCCATTTTACAGATTTGTTCCATTTCACAGAGTGCAGCTCATTTCTAGTTTTATGAATATTGGCTGGGAGAGTTGGGTGCTTTATGCAAACCTGACTCCCACTTGTTCTTCTATGGAGAGATTATTTAAAAAGCAAAGGAAGCTGACTCACAGCTGTCCAATGGGATTCGAAGCGTTGCCGTTTTTTAAGGACAAATAGCTATTAATCTGGAGAGGATTCTTTTCCACAGACTAATGTAGCCCACATTCCTCTCAGGGCAAAGCCAAATCTAAATTGAGCCATGATCATTGTACCTCCCCTCGGTTGAGGGAGGATTATCTTTGAGAGGTTGGTGAGCTTTCCAACTGCGTTTCTCTAGTCATGCCATGTTAGTGGTTTCAACGGTCAGGTTGCTTTTCTGTGTATGTTTGTGTTGGCCGAAAATGGTAATGTGGTCAATGTGATCATACAGTATTATAGATGTTAAGTCACTTCAAAGGGTCCTGCCGCCTTGGCTGTGTTGCTTTGGTTAAGGTGTGTTTGTATTTATAGGAGACTGGGAAAATGGAAAGTAATTTTCTTAGCTTGTGCTGAAATATAATTCTTCCCTTCAGGGGTACAATAGTAATAGCTGACATTTGTTTAGCACTTTCAGGTTTGCAAAGCACTGGAAGTAATCTATTTTATTTGACCCTCACAGCAACCATCTGAAATAAGTAGAACATTACTTCGCTTTAGAGACAGAGGAAACTGGCTTCTGAAGAGGCTAAGTAGTCAGCTAATAAGTGTTGGTGGTGCTAGAACCTGTTAGAACCCAGGTCTTTCCTGCCTCCAAGTCTAACACTATACATCTACTGAGAATGGTCATGGACTAGGGCACTCTGTTCAAGAGATTGAAGTTGGGGGAGGGGAGAGGTAACTAATCAATTTGGACAAAAGAAATGCTTAAAGAACACACTGCACATCAAATACGCTGTCAGGAAGATGCTTCTCATATTGGAAAGAAGGGAGCAGATTGGACTAGATGGAATGAAGAGCCTTAGAATGAGAAGACAGGTATACGGAGCTCATCGTTGGCTTCCATGAATTCGAGTCACCAGGTCCGAACTATATTTTATACCATAGTATGGAAAGAATATATAAACAGGATTGCTGAACTGTTGCTGGTAATCATTGCAGAATCATGGAGAAACAGGAGTGGTGCTGTAGACCTGGAAACCAGGAAACATCTCACATTTCAAAAAGCAGATGAAGGCAAGATCTGGATGAAGATTCAGGAAAGGAGACCAAGAAAGAGTGGTCAGATAGGTAGAAGGCAAACCAGGGGAGCTCAGTGTCATGAAAGCTTAGATCAGGGGTAGGAAACCTGCAGCCTCGAGGTCACATGTGGCTGTCGAGGTCTTCAAGTGTGGCCCTTTGACTGACTCCAAATTTGGATTCCCCACACCTGGCTTAGACAGAAGAGAGTGTCAAGTAGAAGAGGATGATTGACAGTGTCACAGGCTACACAGAAAAAAAGAGAAAGATTAGTATTGAGAAAAGGCCATTAGATTTGGGAATGGAGATTATTGATAACTTTGGAGAGAGCAGTTTCAACAGAATGATGAGGTCAGAATCCAGACTACAGAGAGTTAAGGAGCAAGTGAGACATGGACTATAAATAGCCTTCTCAAAGATTTTAGCCATGAAATAAATGTGGGAATGATATAAGATGATAGTTAGCCAGGATGGACAGATCCAATGAGGGTTTTTCTTTTTCTTTCTTTCTTTCTTTTTTTTTTTTGAAGGCATGTAGAGAGATCTACCCTAGCAAGGAGAAGGGCCACCTCTTTTTTAAAATTAATTAATTTTTGGTTTTTGGTATTCACTTTTATAAGATTTTTGAGTTCTAAATTCGCCCCCCCCCAAGACAGCATGCAATCTGATGTAGGCTACGCATGTATGATCATAGTAAACATCTTTCTACATTAGTCGTGTTATGAAAGAAGAATCAGAACAAAAGGGAAAAATCACAAGAAATAAAAAAAAAAGAGAAAATAGTATGCTTCGATCTGCATTCAGACTCCATAGTGCTTTCTCTAGATGTGGATAGCATTTTCCATCATGAGTCTTTTGGAGTTGTCTGAAATCCTTGTATTGCTGAGAAGAGCCAAGTCTAACAAAGCCGGTCATTGAACGATGTTGCTGTTACTGTGTATAATGTTCTCCTGGTTCTGCTCACTTCACTCAGAATCAGTTCACGTAAGTCTTTCCAGGTTTTTCTGAAATCTGCCTGTTCATCATTTCTTTATAGCACAATAGCATTTCATTACATTCATATGCCACAAGTTGTTCAGCCGTTCCTCAATTGATGGGCATCCTCTCAATTTACAATTCTTAGCCCACCACAAAAAGCTGGTATAAATATTTTTGTACATGTGGGTCCTGATCCCTTTCTTATGATCTCTTTGGGATACAGACTTAGTAGTGGTATTGCTGGATCAAAGGGTATGCACAGTTTTATAGTGAAGGGCCACCTCTTCCTGTCAGATGGAGTAAAGGAGGAGATCATAGCAGAAGATGTCTGAGTGATATGAGATGAGGTGGTGAGAAGAGGGAGCTCTTGGTGGATGGCTTCAGTTTTTTCAGTGCAATAAGAGGCAGAGTTCTCAGCTAAGAGGAAGGTGAGGGATAAGGTTTGGAAAGATTTGGTAGTGATTGTGATAGTGAATCAATTAGGGAGGTATAAAAGGATTTTCTTGTCATACTGAGGGCCTCTTTGAGATTACATATCATAAATTTGTAATTAGAAATTTGTAATGGACACAGTCAGCATGGTTTTGTGATTAACTGCAACTTGAGTCCATCTTCCATTTAGCTATCAAATTGATCTCCCTGAGGCACAGTGAGTCTGACAGTGTCACCCCTCTCCTTCATTCAATAAACTCCAGTAGCTCACTATTACCCCTTGGTTTTTAAAGCCCTTTGCTGCCTGGCACCTTTCTACCTTTCCAGTCTTCTTACAGGTCGCTCTCTTCTATGTATTCTGCCCACTGTTTTGAGAAGAAGATACTCCATTTCCCAGCTCCACATTTTCACTTGGTGTCCCTAATCCCCGGAATTCTTTTCTTCCTCATCTATATTTCCTGGATTCCTTCAAATCCCAGCTAAAATCCCACCTTCTGCAAGAAGCCTTTTCTGATCCCCCTTTCTGCTGATTATCTCAAATTTATCCTCTGTATATTTTTTTATGACAACAGTTTTCCATGTTGTCTTATCCCCTTATTAGACTGTGAGCTCCTTGAGAGTAGAAGCTTTTTTTGTTTGGCCCCTCTTTGGATCCCCAGCACTTAGCACTGTGCCTGGAACATAATAAGTGCTTTGTACATACTTGTTGATTTGACTTGTATTGACATGCAATATGAAGGGCAGCATGGTATAGTAATGGCAAGAGAATGGTGCAGTCAGATAACCTGAACTCTAGTTCTGAATTTGTTATTTATTAGATGCATAAGCTTAAGTAAGTCACTTAATTTATCTGACTCTCAGTCTTCTTGTCTTTAAAACGGTCATAATTTTCCATTGACAACTAATCTACCTCACAGGCTATTGTAAGTAAACCAGACAGCATGGTAGGTACAGTAAACATGGCTTATTGTTATTTTTTCCCTACCTCATGGTAGGTGGTTGTTAGAAGGTGCTTTGTAAACTGTGAAATGCTACAGAAATATCAATTATTATTATTTATATTTTGTGTTCATTATAAAGGAGGCCATAGAAAGGCATTTTCCAGATCAGTATAAAGAATATTATTTTAGCAAATTAAACTGTCCAATAATAGATGTTAATGAGTTCTGGTGTCACTGTTGTATTAAAAGAACTAGAGGAAAAGACCTCCAGCAATATTTGGTAGGTCATCTATGAATGCAGGAAGGCACGGACCAGAATGACACTGGATAAGAAGGGAGAAAAGGGAGAACATTCATTTATTAGTCACTTACTATGTATTAGGCCCCATGTTATATTTTATAGATATCTCATTTACAGGCATGGATGAATTTTGATCTGCACTGGTAGAGTCATGTCTATATTTGATGCTATCACAAATTCATCAAAATATCATAGTACCAAAATAAAGATTATGAACAAGAGAAGCAGTATTTAAAAGGGATAAATAAATGTAAAGTTCTACCCTTGGGCTCAAAAAATGAACTACACAAGTCCTGGATGTGGGCAGCAAGGTTAGAAAGCAGTTCATGTGAAAAAGATGAATCAGTAATATTAGGTTGCGTGAAAGACATTTGTTGAGTTGTTTCAGTTGTATCTGACTCTTTATGACCCCATTTGGGGTTTTCTTGGCAGGGATCCTGGCATGGTTTGCTATTTCCTCCTTCCGCTCATTTTACAGATGAGAAACTGAGGCAATCAGGGTTAAGTAACTTGCCCAGGGTAACACAGGTAGTAAGTATCTGAGGACAGATTTGAATTTAGAAGATGAGTCTTCCTGACTCCAGGCCAGGCACTCTACCCATTACACCACCTAGCTATGCTGAAAGAAGCATTGTGGTCAGAAATAAGGAGATTAGTTGCTCTGTCCTGATCATTCCACATCTGGAGGAATTGGAGAGAGTGACCAAGATGGGTGAGTGCACTATAGTCATGTCACATGAGGAACAGTGGGAGGAGCTTGGGATGCTTAACCCAGAGAATAGAGGGCTTGGGGCAGGAGAATAGGATGTGATTGCTGTCTTGAGATATGGAAAAGGGTGTTCTTTTGGAGAGTGATTAAATATGTCCTGTTTGACTTTCTGGGCAGAACTAGGAATAATGGGTGGACATCACAGGCAGGCACATTTTGGCTCAATAAAAAAATTCTATGTCCTAATAATTAGACTGGTCTATAAATGAAATAGCTTCTTCAGTGACGAAGGGGGTGGGTGGGCAGAGGGTGGGGCTCTGTCAGTGGAGTTCTTCAAGTAAAGGCTGGAGGATGACTTGTGAAAATACTGATGGTGACGTTCCTGTGCCAGGGTTAGGTTGGACTTCACTAAATGACCTCCAAAATCCTTTCCAATCATGTAATTCTCTGCAGAAGTTTGCTTTCCATCAGAATGCAAAGAAATAAATATTCAGCGCAGAGGAGAGATTGTATTCAAGAGAAACTGATGATCTGTTTCATCTTTCTAGATTAAAATCACCAGGTTCTCCGAAACCAGATATGGACACGAAGCTGAAAACTGCTATCGTCCCACTTTGCCAGGGCCACGTAAAAGCAGGACAGGTAGCATATTTAAAACCAAGCTAACAACATGATTCTCCTTAGTATCTCCTTTCTGCTTTTCAAAGAGAGTGCTATGATTATTTTCTTTCTATTATTAGGTTTTAGATGAGATGCCTCAGACAATAGGCACAAAAACTGAGCCAATAATTTGAGTTACTAATTCACAGACCCTGCTATTCCTTTTCTGTGTCATCACATATTAATTGCTGGATGTGTGACTCCTAAATAATTAAACCCAAAATATTTTGTGGCCCCATGTGAAAAATAAATTTCATTATTGGCAATTGTCACCAGTAAGTAGTTTTCTTCCATAAAATGTGTTTGGGGACCACAAACCTTTTGAGAGCTTGCAAAACTACTGGTTGTATGAAGGGGAGGAGGAATGAAAGGCTGTGACTTCAATATCTTTTTCAATATGCTTTTTTAGGAGATGTGCTATGTATGCTTACAACGAGCCCAACGCAATGTGCCAGTATACTGCAGCGAAGAGAGGAAAAGGAAGGAAATAGAAGACAACCGGATCATACAGCAATATCAAATGCTAAAAGACCAGGAGGCCCTCTATAAACATCAGGTATCCCAGGGCAGCTAGGTGGCACAGTTGTTAGAGGGCTGGGCTTGGAGTTGGAAAGACTAATTTTCATGAGTTCAAATCTGGCCTCGGACATTTTGAGTCACTTAACTCTGTTTGCCTTAGTTTCTTCATCTGTAAAATGAGCTGGAGAAGAAAATGGCAAACCTCTCCAGTATCTTTGCCAAGAAAACCCAAATGGGGTCACGAAAAGTCAGATACAACTGAAAGGACTCAACAACAATTGCAGACTAGTTAATCTCAAAAGTCCCTTCTTGCTCTAAAAGAATTCCAAAGCTATGATTCAGAATAGGTTTAGATGTATAAGGTGCCCATGCCATTCCCTACCCTCACTTATCTTTGCATATTTAACACCTACTCATCTTTCCTGGTTCAGTTAAAGTGCTATCTTCTCCATGAAGCCTTCTGTGTTTTCCCTCACAAAATTCATCTTTGTTCCACTTATTCCCGATAACACTTTCTTTATGAGTCTCTGATGTACTTATCACATTCTATTTTTATAGTCTTTTTTGTACACCTACATATATATGTATATACACATAAATATATGTATTCTTTCCCTGTAGATTGTAAGCTTCTTGAGGGTAGGGATTGAATTTTTCATATACTGAAGTCAAACTCCATACAACTTTTTAGACTCTGCTTTTTTCTTTTTCTTTTTTTTTCTTTTGGAAAATCAGGGTAATATTTGCTTTCTTTTATCCTGCAGTACATCTCCCCTCCTCCATGATATTTCAAAGATCACTGACAGGAGATCAACAATCGTATCAGCAATTAAAAAGAAAAGTAATGGAGGATGTAGTTCATGGGGGCCATATGATTTAAATTCATCAAGGGCTGTTAGGTGCTCCTTTTAACTTTTTATCAGTGTGGCATAGTGACTAAAGTACTGGCCACGAAACCAGAAAGACCCCATTTAAGTCCTGCCCCTGACACATGGGCAAGTCACTTAACCTCTCTGTGTTCCAGGTAACTTTCTAGTTTGCAGAGAAGGTGCTGACCTGCATTGGTAGAGGGAATTTTCTTCCTCAGGTATTCCCTATATGAATGAAATTACAGGCTAGCCCCTATACACCATGCCCTTAGATAACCTTAATTATCAACTACCTACTGACCCTTTTTGTTTTCTCCCTTTCCAGCCCAAAGCCCATTCTTCATGGCAGATGAAATAGATGCAAAATATTGAGTAGCTCTCCCTTCTCTCTTTTTTGGGTTACCAACATTCCATCTCTTGAAGTAATGGTCCCTTTCCATCTTTGATTCTCCAGTAGTGATATAGCTAAAAGCTCCTTTTTGTTATCTTTAACTTTCTTCATTAGCCTTAGCTCATCTGAGCTTTATCACTATTAATTTTCTGAATCTCAATTCTTTCATCCAGTTGCCTATCTCTTTCAGCTTTGTGCCATCTGAAGATCATACCAGCTATATCTTTATCCAAGTCACTGACAAAAAGTAGAAACAAAAAGTAGGAATGGGTTTTAAACACAGACCTGTGTAGCTAGCACTCCACTAAGAGACTTCCTTCCAGATTGAGATCATTTCATTAATCGACACTCTCTGAGCTCAGTCGTAAAGTCACCTAGCTCTACAACTGTCTACCTCGTCCACAGAAATATTGTTAGAGAATTTTCAAAATGCCTCACTATGTCCCTAGTGGTCACCTAATTTACCAGTCTAATAATAAGAATGTCAAAAAAGGAAATGAAGTTAATCTGTCATATTTGCTCTTATTGACCTAGTTAAAACTTGTCACAATTGCCTCCTTTTAAAAATTGATCACAAAATATCCCACAAAGAAGCAGCTGTAGGGTTTTGTCCAGAATCAATGTCTTCTAGGGCTTTTATCTTCCAATAAGAAGACCAACCTGTACCTTGTAGGTTCTTAGTGCTTATTTGCCTCAGGAAAAAAGCACAAAACATTGTACAACATCTGCTAGTCACTAGAATCATTCACTTGCTCTCAGTACCTGTTGAAGTGGAGATCATTAGTTATTTAGGTTTTCCTTGAATATTGCTATTTCCACAGTAAACTGCCTGACTGTTACACCTGTTCATGGTGCCTGGGAGTCTATCAATGGAGACTTTCCTCATTATTTGCCTTCACTTAGCCTAAATACTAAATAATCAGTAATTAGACTCTTATAAAGCTCCTAATGCAAACTGCAGTCTGCAACTGTAAAAGATATTCCTTGCTGAAGGAATTCTGAACCCCCAATCTTTTCCTTCCTCTCTCCTTTTCTCTGTCTTTTCCTGTTGTTCAGCACCAGCTGGATATATATTTTCAATGCTGTTATTTTATCATTCTTCTTCTTCCAATGCTGAATACAGTAGGTATTTAATAATTGCTTAATTAAATTCAGAAGAGAATATTTCTGGTTACTTATGGTGTCATTTTAATGGGCTATAACTGTTTCTAAAAGACAGGCTTTTGCTGAACATTGGTTGCTCAGAGAGTTGCCTTTTTTCAGATTCATATTTCAGAACATATTTCTTTTTTCTTTAATAGGCTAAAAACTTGGCCATTCGAGAACAAAATCAGAAAAATGCTGCATATAATCTTGGAGTTGCCGAAGCTATCAGAAGCCACAGGATTGAGAAACCTGAGTTTTATGTAAGTATTCTTTTTCCCTCACTTCCTCCTCTTTTCTTCCCTTTACTTCTTATACGCTTCTCTTTCTCCTTTTCCCTTCCCTTTTAATTTGTGCCTCTCTTCCCTTGGTTTCATTTTCTACTCATTTCTCACAGGAAAATCTGAGCTCAAATCACTCTTCTGACACTTCCTAGTCATGTGACCATGGGCACGTCACCTAACCTCTCTGAGCCTGAGTTTAAAAAAAAAATTTTTTTTAAATTTTGCCTCAGTTACTTCATCTGAAAAATGAGGATAATAGTTCCTGTAGTATGTATCTCCCCAGGTGGTTATGTGGATGTTATGAGTGTCCAATGATATACTTTTATCCTTCTCCTCATCATTCTTACATTCCTTGCTATAGTTTTTGTTGTTATGTCTGAATGCCAGAGATGCTGTGGTTCAAAGTTAGTGCTTTTATTTTTTGTGAGTTGGAGTGTCAGCTGGTCTTTCATTCCTTTTGAGTTCCTATATTTCTATACCATAATGTTTTTTACAGAACAGGGTTTTGCCCAAGCAATCTGCAGTAATAAATTAGACTGTTATATTAAGGCCTGCTAATCCTGTTTACTATTTACTGATATCCAATGCAACCCTTTCTTTGTGATGAAGCTCGGACACTGTTTAGTATGAACATTTTGGGGCAGTGTCACTTTCTCGCAAGTATGACCAACTAACAATTGGGTATGGCTTCTACCTTGGAGGTGAGATAGACTTAAAATTGGTTGCTTTGGAGGAAATTGAAGAATGATGTTGTCAGCCAGTCGGCTTCCTGAGATTCTTACATAGAGAGAATTTCCTCCTATCTTGAAGAAAACAAGACAGAGTGTCTTGAATAGAAGAATGCTCTTTGGCTGATGGTTTTTAGGACCAGGACATATATTACAATAACATTATTCCTGGTCAATTCTGAGGCAAACTCAATATCCATTTTTATTGCCTGTTTTAGAAAAATTTACTGATGGAAGAGCATTATATTCATCATGCCCTGATTCACTCACATTTTATTGTAATGGAAAGAAGTTGGGTTTAAAGTCAAAAGATGTGTTATTTACCTCCTTTGGACCTTGGACAAGTTATTCCTTAGTCTCCTCATTTATAAACTAATAATGGCATTAGATTAAATTATCTTTAAGGTCTCTTTCAAATTCAAATCTCTGATTCAATGAACTTAAGACTTTTAAAGATCTCATGAAAGTATTAAAAGCAGTGACATCACAGGCAAAGTGATATCAGTCACTGTGTAGAGATTTAAATTTCACAAAAGAAGGCAACAGTATAGTAAGGATATTACTACTTATATCCCAGAGCTGACCCACATGTCCCAACAATTTGGTTTTTTTTCAGTAGATGTCCTGTAGGATTATGTTGGAAGTAGAAATTGTGATGAAACATTTGTGCTTCTTGATAGATCCAAATTTGAGATTTATCACCTCTCAAGAGAAGTTAAAAAAAATGTTGTCTGTCACATGCAGGCAGAGCCAATTCAACAGAATTCAGGAAATGCACTTTCTACCATATTTATAAATAACTAGAGATAGAGGTAGATTTATAGATATGCCAACCCGTAGCTCAGGCTGCAGATGCCCAGCTTGCAGATTCAAGGATAAGGAATAATGACTCTGTAAGAAGGGGTGCCTTGAGGCATGCCATTTCAGAATCTATCAGAGAGGAACTCGAGAACTGTAATAGTTTCCTGTATACTTACAAACAGGTTGTCTTGATTATTCACACAACAGAAAATAAACCACAGAATTGTATCATATTAATAGTTAATGGCAAAAAAAGGTAGTTAAGGCAAGGTGCTTCAGAATATTGCAGTATTTGTCACAGTACTCAGAAAAGGCTTTGAGTGCAGTGTGGAATTTTGACTCTAGTGGGTCAACATACTGAGATATTTATATGGATCTGAGGAAGATTGTGCGACTATTTGATAAATTCAACAAATATTAAGTGCCTGCTCTGTACATGACACTATGATAAGTTCTCAGATACAAAGACAAAAAATAGTCCCTGACTTCAAGGGACTTATATTTTTGTTGTTGTTGTTGTAGTTGAGTCATTTTTTTCAGTTGTGACTGACTCTTTGTGTCCCCATTTGGGGATTTCTTGACAAAGATACTGAAGTAGTTTGCCACTTCCTTCTCCAGCTCATTTTACAGATGAGGAAACTGAGGCAAATGGGGTTAAGTGACTTGTCCAGGGTTACACAGCTAGTAAGTGTCTGAAGCCAGATTTGAACTCAGTAAGATGAGTTCTTCCTGACTCCAGGCCTGGTGCTCTATTCACTGCACCAAGTCTACCCTTCAACAAGGTATCTCCTGGGCAAAGCTAAAAATGTACAAGGGTCATTGGAAGAAAGAACAACAAAGATAACTTTGTTTCATGACCCTTTGATTATTAATATTAAACAGAGAGGTGTATGCTTTTCAAAGATGTTTGTCACTGCCATGGAGAATATCCGGTGAAGATTCTAATATTGAAACGGGACTCATTTTAGATGGTAAGGTCCTTCATCTTATGCTGTTGTAGATGACATTGTACTGATTTTATCTTGCTACGGAGCATTGAAGAGCCTCCTAAATAAGATCCGTAATCAAAGGAGATTGTCTTAACTACCCACTCAGAAAAAAAAATCAGTGGAATGAAGAATGCCTGTCTTTCCAGATCTAGGGTATACAACTGATCTATAGTGTGTTATGCAGAGTGCATGGTGTAGTGGATAGAGAGCTGTCCTTGAAGTTAGGACACATAATACCTGTGTCCTTGGCTAAGTCACTTACACTTTTAGTTCTTCAGGCAGCTCTCTTACGACTATAAATTGAAGAGAAGGTGTCAACCTACATTAGGAAAGAAATTCCTCCCTAGTTAGCTTTCCATACCAATGAAATCACATGTCAAGATCCTATTCCTATGACATGCAGGGAAATGGACAAATTCTAGGGTTTATCCATCAATAATTATATATATATATCTTTGTTCAGAAAGAGGAGAATGGGTTAGGTATATTTGGGGAAATTGGATAATGCTTTACTGATCTCACACTTCTCCCTGAACCAAATGAGCATATATATTTTTTCTTGTCACATTACATATTTTATTTTTTCCAATTACATGTGAAAACAATTTTTACATTCATTTTGAAAAAGTTTGAGTTCCAAATTTTCTCCCACTCACCCCCCCCATCAAAGAGTCAAGCAACTTGATATAGGTTATAAATGTGCAGTCATGTAAAATATATTTCCATATTAGTGTCATGAAAGAAAACACAAACCAAACCTCCACCCCAAGAAAAAAAACGTAAAAAAAAGTATGCTTCTGCATTCAGAATCCACCAGTTCTTCCTCTGAAGTTAGATAGCATTTTTCCATCATTAGTCTTTTGGAATTGTCTTAGATCATTGTCTTGCTAAGAATAGCTAAGTCATTTACAGTTGATCATCATACAATATTGCTGTTACTGTGTACAATGTTCTCCTGATTCGACTCACTTCACTTTGCACCAGTTCATTTAAGTCTTCTTAGGTTTTTCTGAAAACATTACCCTCATCATTTCTTATAATCATAATAATATGCCACAATTTGTTCAGTCATTCCTCAGTTGATGGACATCCTCTCAATTTCCAATTCTTTGCCACCACAAAAAGAGCTTCCATAAATATTTGTGTACAATTGGGTCCTTTTCCCATTTTTGTGATCTCTTTGGGATATAGACCTAGAAATGGTGTTGCTGGGTCAAAGGGTATGCAATGCCCATATTTTTAATGCCAATATTATTCTAGTGATTATTTTATAGATGCAAGTCAAAGAGTAGCATAGTATCCAAAGAACTGAAATTAAGAATCACCCAAAGGAAAATGAAGAGGAATATACAAAGTAGATATGAACAGGCTATAATATATTATGAAAAATTTCATGGGAAAAGAGGTATAAAAGATAGTGTCAGAGAAATGTATGGTTAAAAAAAATGGTTTAATGACATAGAGTAGGGAATGACTGATGGACAGCCTACATGCTCCATTGATATTCATACAATGTAAAGAGATCTAGAGGAAGTCTTCCAGCATATTGGATGGAACCCCTGTGGTTGATTGGAGGAGAGTGTCATATGATGGCTGAGAATGTCTATGTTGTGTTCTTTATTACTGGCGGTAGTACCCACATGAATGAGAGATGACACCTTGATAAAAGTATCTAAGAAGTACAAATAGGGAAATGGAGGCTCATAAAGGTTAACACTAGAAGGACCAGTTGTGTAAATCATGTCATTAACACAAGAATGTTTTTATAATTTTAAAAATAATTTTGTGATTTAACTTACTATTATTTTCCTCCTCAGGATGGCAGTTAGGCCTTTCATAGTCTAGCTCCAGCTCTTTTGCAGGTGTGCTGTGTTTCTCGCTTTCATGTATTCAGTGGTTCAGCCAAAGTGGCTTATTTGTCCTTCTCTATACATAGCATACCATCTCCTGCCTCTGTGACTCTGGAAAGCCTGTTCCCTATGCCTGACATGCGCTTTCTCTCCACTTTTAACTCTTGGAATTCCTAGCATGTTACCAGGCTCAGCACAAATATTTCTTTGTATAAACTTTGTATAAATTTTATATTTTCTTATGTGCCTGTTTTATTTTTTCCTCTAATAGAATGTAAGCACCTTAAGGTCAGGATATATTTTTGTATTTTTAAAAATATTTCATATATTTGTAACTCTAGCGCTATACATATAGTAGGCCCTTAATAAATGAATGGAAAACCCATTGCTTCAGTACAAAACATCCATTATTAACTTTGCAAGATCTCAGATTGTCCAATGTAAGAACTAGATGTGGAGAGGGTATACAATAGAGAAAGATTTTTGAGATATTAAAACCATTCATGAGACATTGACATGAGTTATCCACCGATGAAGCATGTCTTTTCTGGAGAAACCACATTATTATTACAGAAAGCAGACATCATTCAATCTTGGTTACTCTGTATGTTGTACACCTCTGTTGGAATGCCTTGCCCTCTAACTTCTGTCTCTTAGTTTTCCTGTCTTCCTATAAGACTCAGCTCGAATCTCACTTCAGGTGGCTTTCCCCAACGTCCCTAATACTCCTCTCAGAGTTCTTTTTAATCTATTTAATTGTTTCTTTACATATCGTGTCCCTAGTTATAATAATGTGAACTCCTTGAGGGTGTGAACTGTGTTTTTATCTTTCTTTGTATCCCTAGTAGTTAGCACAGTGCCTGGCATATAGTATGCACTCATTAAATTTGTGTTGATTTGACTTGATATCTGGTAACTGTTGAACAGATTGACTAAAAATTATTTGGTAGCACAGAATTGATTTGGATTTCGAAAAGACTGATAAGAAGCAGAGCATATAATAACACCATTTATATATATATATATTTTGGTTACAAAGCACTTTGCCTTCCTTGTCTCTTTTGATTGTTAAACACACCTGGGTCAGCAACAATGTCTGATTATGGAGGAAGGCAAAGGGAATAAGCATTTAAATAGCACCTACTATGTGACAGGCATTGTGCTAAGTGCTTTACAATTATTATCTTATTTGGTTCTCACAACAACTTTGTGAGGTTGGTACTTTTACTAGCTCCATTTTACAGTTGAAGAAATTGAGGCAAACAAAAATTAAGTGATTTGCCCAGGATCATGCTGTTAGTAAGTGTCTGAGGTTAGATTTAAACTTGTCTTCCTAACTCCAGTTTCAGCATTATGCACTGCATCGCCACCTGGCTGCCATGGTCTCAATTAGGAGAAAGAGCCAGTAAAAGGTTCTTGTCCCTTGTTACTAGTTATCAATCAGCTTCTGAACCAATCCTACTTTAGTATACTAAGATTTTTGGTTTTTTCCTTTTAGAGTATTGCAGGTCTGCGCAAATTGACTATGAGAGAAAGCTTGTATAAAAATGGGTATGCTAAGGAAGCCAGGTTCTTAGTGTCTGGTGGTTTAGCTCCTTGGCTTTCTCATGTCATGAGTTACATGTATCTTGGTCTTTACTAGAGCTGGTATTGCATTTTCTCTTTATCCTGAGAAGAGGATTCCCTTGTGAGGTTCAGCTAGCACAGGTAGGTTGTGTTAGGGGCTAGAGAAAACTACCCTAGTCCTAGGCTAATTGAACCATCAATAGGTCAATTTCCTAGAATGAAAGTTGGCTCCCAAGATAGTTTATTTCCAGACTCACATCTGACATATGACTTTCCTTTTTACCAGTAGTAGGATTAGGAGTAGATTGGAGAAGAAAGGGGCAGCAGACAGCAGCTCTAACACAAGGCCACTTAATTTAACTCATCATTTCCATTGAAGATGACAAGGAGACTTCAGTTTAAAGAAATTATTTACTTGGAAGGGCCATTCCAGAGGAAGAACTTAGTTATCAAAGATTTCTAATGGAATGCTAACTATTTATGCAGGTTTATTTTGTATACTGCAATTTTGATGTTGTTAATTGTTTCAATTAGTTGAATCTTTAGGGTTTTCTAAGTAAACCATCATATCATCCTCAAAAAGTGATAATTTTACTTATTCTTTGCCTAAATTTATTTCTTCAGTTTCTTTTTCTTGTCTCATATTGCTAGCATTTGTAGTACTGAATATTAATGACAATAATGTCATCTTTGTCTTACCTTTGCTTTTGTTGGAAAGACCTCTAGTTTATTTCCTTTACAGATAATATTGGCTTTTCATTTTAAATAGATAACTACTTATCATGCTAAGGAAAGATTCACAATTGTTTCTATGATTTCTTCTTTTACCCATATATCCTTTAGAATTGTTATTCATTCTCTAATTAACTTTTTATAGTTTCTTTAGTGGCTCTCTACTAAATATAATTTTATTGCATTGTTCATAACAGATACATATTTAATATTTCAGCTTTTCTGTATTTACTTGTGAGGTTTTTATGCACTAATACACAGTAAATTTTTGTGAAAGTGCCATGCACCATTGAGAGAAATATGTATACTCCTTTCTTTTACCTTTCCATAATCTCCAGAGGTCTATGATAATCTAAATTTTCTAAAATTCCATTCAGGTTATTTTTGTTTATTTATATTTTTGGTTAGATTTACCTAGGTATGAGAGGGATTGTGATTCCTCACTATTATAATTTGGCTGTCTATTTAACTCATTTAATTTTTCCTTTAATAATTTATATGCAATGTCATTTTGGTGTATATATGTTTACTATCAATATCAGTTTATTCTCTATGATACCTTTCAGCAAAATGTAGTTTCCCTGTTTATCTTTTTTAATTAGGGCTATTTTTTGTTGTTGCTTTGTTTGAGATCATTATTATTGCTCGTGCTTTTTTTTTTTAAACTTCAGTTGAAGCATAATAGATTCTGTTCCAGCCCCTTATTTTACCTGTGTGCATCTTTCTGTTTTAAGTTTGTTTCTTGTAAATAACATACTATTGAATTCTGTTTTCTAATTCATTTTATCTTCTTCCATTTTATAGTTGAGTTCATCCCATTCACATTCACAGTTATAATTGTTAATTGTATATTTACCTCAATCCTACCTTTATAATTTTTCTCTTTGTTTCCTACCCCCTTTTAAGAGTTTTTTTTGCTTAAGATTAATCCCTTCTTTAATCTGCCCTCCTAATTCTCCTCATTTCCTTTTTCCCCTTTCCCTTTTATCTCCTTTTTCCAATTAAATTAAGATGAATTTCTGTATCTAACTCTCTCTCTTTCTGTATGCATTTATTCTTTCCTCCTTTCACCAGTTCAGATGAGAGTGCAGTTCAAGTATACACACTCCCCTTCCTTCTTATTTGTATAATCTTCTTCTTGCACACCCCAATTATGTGAGATAATTTCCCCCACATGTCCTTTTCCTCACCATATATATTCTTCTCCCCTTTCCTTTCTATTCTTCTTTTTAAGGTCATCAGAACATAATAATCACTCCCAGACCCTCTATCTAATTAGACTCCCATTTGTGACCCCTGATGATGATAGAGTTCTGAGGGAATACATATATTATCTCCCCACATTAGAAGGTAAACAGTTTATCTTTGTCTAGTTATTTATGGCAGCTCACTCACATTTGCCCTTTTATGCTTCTTTTGACCCTTATTGTTGTACTTCAAACTTTCTATGCAATTCTGGTATTTTTGTCAGGCATTCTTGGAAGTCCTGTATTTCATTTCAGTTTAGTTGTTTTTCAGTTGCGTCTGACTCTTTATGACCCCATTTGGGGTTTTCTTGGTAGAGATACTAGAGTGGTTTGCCATTTCCTTCTCCAGGTGAGGAAACTAAGGCAAATGGGTTAAATGACTTGTCCAGGGTCACATAACTAGTTAGTGTCTGAGGTGGAATTTGAACTCGTGAAGATGAGTCTTCTTGATTCCAAGCCCAGTGCTCTATCTACTGTACCACCTAGCTGTCTCTTCTAATAATTATTATTGTTCAAGGAGGGAATGGACTACCTCAAGAGACAGAGAATTTCTCTTCACTGGAAGTTTTCGGTCAAAGGATGGATAACTACTTGGTGTGTATGATATGGAAGGGATCCTTTTTCAGGCGTAGGATGGACTAGATGACCCCTGAGAATCCCCTCCAACTCTGAAATTGGTTGATTCTATAATTCTTTGATTCTGGCATTATATCCCAATGCCTTTTACAACTCTCAATCTTGTGTTTCCGTGATTCATCCCTTGTTGATGTCTTTTTTTCTGAACCACTTTCCACTGTACTTTTAATTTAGTACTTGTTTTCTGATTGTTTCACATTTGCATGTCTTGTTTCCCCCTACAACAGGAATATGAGCATCTGGAGGTTGGGGGGCCACTTCTTTTGTCATTCCTCAGCAGCCAGTAGTGAGCTGAACCCTCAATGAGTGCTCAGTTGATTGATTGAAGGCTTTTGAATCTTCATCTCTAATTGTTTGTGCTCTTAGCATAAATGAACCTCTTCTCTTTCGTTCCAGAAATCCTATATTTTTGACAAACGACCACTTAGTCCTGAGATTAATTCTGCTAAGCAAGAGGAGTATTCCCAAGGTCTTCTGAAACAAATGGAGAGCAAACGAGAAAAGGAACTAAAGCAGAAACAGAATACTGAGCTAATGGACCGCCTGGAACAAGTACAGCTCACAGAAGAGTAAGTCCAATTTGCCCTTCTCTGAACATTGGAAAGTGAGTTTTTGTGTTAACAGTTTCTAGTGGGACTTGACTCTGTGCTAATGTTCTTATTACCACTCAGTTGTAATGACTGGCCCTAACAGAATCTGTTTCACAGAACAAAATCTCAATGTAGAAATTATTATTATTATTACTATTGTTTTCATTAGCATAACCATTATTTAGTCTTTCTGAAAGAGCTGCCATTTTTAAATGCTTTGGGATCACTAGATGCAGGCAAGGTCATAGAGTCATGCAATGAGTTGGCATTTTTCCCATTTAGGTACAAATGGTTAGATGAGATGTAAACAGAGTAGATGTGGTGCTGTGCTTTGCATCAGTGCTGTCAAACTCAAACAGAAATGATCCCTTCAGGGAACATATTGATTTAGAAAATCACAATGTCATATTATTTTATTTTTATTTTGTTAAACATTTCAATTATATTTTAATCTGGTTCCTCCACAGAAGTTTTGGTGAGTGAGTTTGACATCTCTGCTACATCATCAAAAAAGCATGTCTGTACCTTCCTTAAGAGCTATCCTTCCCATCGTAAGGGATGGACACAATCAGAGTTAAATGCTCAGGAGACATCTATTGAATTAAAACAAGTATATTCTAGGAAATAAATACATATAATATATGCTAACATAATGCTTACAAGTGCACCTCACTTTGCATAAAGGCTGCATGTAAATGGAATCTTTTTTGTTTGTTTTGTTTTTTGCTAGGCAATGGGGTTAAGTGACTTGCCCAGGGTCACATAGCTAGGGTCAAGTGTCAGAGCCAGATCTGAACTCAGGTTTTCCTGACTCCGGGGCCAGTGCTCTATCTGCTATGCCACCTACCAGCCCCTGGAATCATTTTTAGCTCTCTTTTTTGTGTGTGAGGCAATTGGGCTTAAGTGACTTGCCCAGGGTCACACAACTAGTGTCAAATGTCTGAGTCCAGACTCAAACTCAGGTCCTCCTGACTCCAGGGCCGGTGCTCTATCTGCTGTGCCACTTACCTGCCCCTGGAATCATTTTTTAAGGGTGAAATTCTCTACTTAAAGGAATCTTGGCAATGGCTTTTGTTTAGTGAATAATCAATCACACCTTAATTTATCTGTTTGTAAGTATAGATGTTTATGTCAAGTTTTATACAAAGTAGGACACACTTGGATTATAAACATTCACAGTATTATGTTTTTTAGTTGTATATTGCCTATTGTAGCATTTATGTCTGTTTAAAAATATTAGCTGTCAGTGGAGAACATCTGATTCTTCTTTTTTCCTTGCTTTGTACAGTGCCTAGCACTGGGTCTCAATTCCTTTTTTTTAAAAAAAATTAATTTAATTTTTATTTTCAATTCTAAGTTCTCTCATTCCTTCTATCCCCTTCCCCTGTCATTGAAAAGACAAGAGGTACTGTAACTGTCATTCCTAAAGGTGCTGAATTAATTTTTCTTTATATTCTCAGCACACAGTTCCTTGCATATCCTAGGTGCTTAATATGTGTTTATTGATTGATTGATCAATGATGATGAACTATATTTCTTGGAAATCTGGATAAATCTTCTCTCCTTTTTCTATCTCTCCCTCTTGTCCTTAGTTTGGCTGCCCAAAAATCAAAGTACTTAAAAGATAAGATGGAAGAAGCACAATATTACAAGAGGGCCTTGGATGTCCAGGTAGGAGGCTAACCCTCAAAGCATTACATTGTGTGTTGTGCACAAGCTTGTCTTGTCCAATATGAGTATTGGATTCCTGGGAAAACTCTCCCTCTCTCCCCATCTGTATCACTGATTTAGATAAAGAACAGGCCACCTCCACTGCCCGTGTTTGAGCCGGATTCATCAGAGCCCATCTTCGGGAAGATGGACATGTCTAATGAACGTTTGGCGGAAAGGAAGCAGCGGGAACAAAAGTACATGAAGCACCAGCTGCAGACGGTTGCCAACCAGAAGAGGACAGCCATTCTGCACCAGCTGGTGGATCAGAAGCGGGATATAGAAATGTTGCAGAAGACCCAGAAAGAGTAAGGACTCCGGGAACTGAGCTGAGCAAATTCCCATAAACATTTGCATGCACACATACATACAAGGCATGCACACATAATACATGTGGAAAAGGTTTGGAACACCATAGGCCCATATGTACAGTGCACACATGCACATGAAAGCCCCTTCTTATGCACATAATAGAATGTATGGTACAGATATGCATTTATCCATCCCTTCATACAACCTACACATACACACATAACTGTGTGCATCCAAACACATGCACACTCACAAAAACATGCAAACTCTAAGCAAAAATAAGTGAGTCATGGCTAACTTGGTCAGACAGAGGATGAGGATGTAGTTCAGGATTTTGCCCAGGGTCAGACATGGTCTTGCATTGTAGCAGTGGCCATTCTGAAGCTGACCATGTGGTCTCTCCACCCTCTCTGTGGCTACTTACCCTGCTGCTCATTGCATAGCCCTGTTGTTAGATAACCCAGTGAGAATGAAAAGCTCCTCTAACTCACCACCATCCACCTCTCACTCCTTGCTGGCATTGACCAGTAGAATCAGTAGACATTGTGACTAAAGGTATAGTTATATTCCTGGTGCTTCAATTTAATTTCAACCCAACAACACTGCTAAAACAATCTATGGATCACCTACACATGTAAGGATGAAAGAAATGTCACACTTGATCAGAATCAGTCATGACCCCTACTCCCCCTGCTTCCCATACCCCCACAGTTCCACATTGTTCCTCTGATAGTCATCCCTGAGGGAGAGTGGAGGTAACCATTATTATGCCAGCCTCAGAAGGCTCAGGGATGTTCTTGGTTCCCCATATCGTCCTGTCTAATGCTGCCACAGAAAAATCTCTCACTGCCTGTACTACCCTCAAGAAGAATGACTATAATCTAATCGTGAATTGCTATCCAAAAGTAAAATGTGCTTTCCTATGAGGTAGAAATCTCCATCGTTGGAAGGTGTCAAGCAGAGGCTAGGGCAGGGGTGGGGGATCTGAATTCAGTCAAAGTGCCTCTTGAGGACCAAGAGGGCCACATATGTCCTCGAGTCCACAGGTTCCCCACCCCTGGGCTAGGGGGCTACTTGTTGGGGATATTGTAGCAGGGACTTTCAATCTTCAGGTGTAAGTTGCATTAGAAAGTCTCTAAGGTCCCTTTCCAAGCCTGAGATTCTAAAATTCTCTAAGCATTTAGCAAACACAAAGAGTGTTTGCTGAGTGCTAAAGATTCTGGGTTTTTTTTTTTTCAGGAGAATAAAAAGAATAAAGAATAAAAAGCTTTGGGCACCCCAGCTGAGGTTCCCTGAAGTGCTTATATTTGCCTAATCCTCTTGGGGGATTTCCCTCCTGCTGGGCTGCCCCCAACAAGAGCCTCTTAGGATTATTGTATTATTATAATATTTTAATCCACAGTCCCTCAATATTTGTCTTTCATATGGTTCTTGGATTTCAGTAATGACTATCCTGGGTCTCTGGGCTTTTGTGCTATGGAATCTACCCATGACCATGGACAATGGGGGCGGTTGGATTTCAGAAATTCGTTGCTATATGACCTTGAGACGAGTGTAATGCCGGTGGTAAAAGAGTCTCCTAGAGTTGGCAAGACATGATTAGCTAGGGCAATGGGGCAGTGATTTTTCATAGATGGGCAGAGTTGGTTTAAAGGACGGTTGGGGCAGAGCAGCATGAATCTGGGGCTAAGTTGCCAAGAGTCAGTAGGAGAAGAGGTAACATGAACACTGAACTGGTAGTCAGGGGACTTGTCCTGGGTCATAGCTTATAAGCTATATATTTTGTGGGCTCAGTTTCCTCCTCTGAGAAAGTAGATAGTTCTATTAATTTCAGTCCCATTTCCAATTCTAACACATTGGTTCAAGGTCTACTGAGCACAGAACACTGTACTTGGCAACTGGGGAGATGGAAAGTTTAGGAAAGAGAGTCTCTGCTTTCAAGGTGCTTATAGTCTAATCATTTAACTTAAGTTAAATATAAAGACCATAGAACTGTTTCTCTCTCCACACCTTCCCCTTTCTAATGGTCTTACATACATACAAGTTGGGGCTGGAAAAGGGACCAAGATCAGTTAATCCCATCCATTCATCCCACAGGTACAGGTAAATGAAGGACCAATTCAATCCAATAAATATTTATTAAGTGTCTACTATGGGCTAGGTACTGTGCTAACTACTGGGGATACAATTGACAAAAAGAAAGACAGTCCCTACCCTCAAGGGGCTTATGATCTGATGAGGGGAGACAACACACAAAAGAAGGCAGAAAAGCTGGGGGAGTGGTGTGGAGGAAAGAGGGAGACTTGGATCTTCATCTATAAAAGTTTGTGCCATTTGGGTTTTTAGCATAAATAAATTGCTTCTCTACTCCAGAAATCCTTCACTTTTGACAAATGACCACTTAGTCCTAAAATTAATTTTTTTGGGGGAGCTAAGCAATGGGGTTAAGTGACTTGCCCAGGGTCACACAGCTGGTAAGTGTCAAGTGTCTGAGGCCAGATTTGAACTCGGGTCCTACCTGACTCTAGGGCCGGTTCTCTGTCCACTGCACCATTTAGCTGCCTCCTGAAACTAATTTTGCTAAACAAGAGGGTACCTGGGGACATCTTGTTCCATGGAGTTGAAACCAGGCAGAGCATCAGATGCAGAGTGGAGTGAAGCAAAAGTCCAGTTTCTGCCTTCCATAAAGTAAGGCATTAGGAGGAGTTTGGTAGTCTACCCTCCAGCCCTCCAGTCAAAGGGGAGGGGAGGCTGAGGAAAGTGGTGTCAATTAAGGCTTGAATTAACAGCATGGTGATGAGATTAGAACTGAGCAGAGATGGATGATACTTTGCCCAAGGTCACATAGCTAGTAAGTAGTAGAAATGACCAACTTAATCTAAATCCTCTTTGAGCAGGAATTAATTAATCAACAAACATTTGTTAAGAGTCTACAGTGTGCCAAGTACTATGCTAGGTGTTGGAGATACAATGACAAAAATGAAATAGTCCCTACCTTCAAGGAGCTTACAGTCTATAAGGGAAGATAAAATATACACATAGAATACATAAAACAGTAAATATACAAATGACCTCTATTTTCTCAGTGAAGTTATGAAGCTATGCTGATGCCTTCCTTCCCCTTCCTTTTCAGCCCCCTATTATGTGCTGTCTTCTGTTAGAGTGTAAGCACTTTGAGGGCAGGGACTGTTTTTCTTTTAGCTTGTATTTGTTTCTCCAGCACTTAGTAGAGTGCCTGACACACAGTAGAGTTAATGAATGTTGCTTATTGCCTCAGCTGAGGGGGGGGGGAAGGTGTTGGAGGTTTGAGAGAAGAGAAGGTTTGGAACAACTTCCTTGGGGAGAAAAAGAATTGTTTTGTTACAGTGAAAGCCCAGTTGAGATTAGTTTACATAAATTTGTTAGTTGGCCCATTCAGCTCAGTTTCTCCTCTTCTGTTCATGAGGACCTGAGAAGGAATGAAGGAGGTGGACAGTGGCAATTATCCAAGGCTGGGATTGGGATGGATGAATGTCGATATAGGACAAAAGTTAAGAGATTCTAGGGCATAGGACAGTGTGGAGTTGAACTCATTACCTATAGGATTAAAAGATTATATAAAATTGGGAAGGAAAGAAAGAAACATGAAGCCAGAGCAGAGTTAATGACCTGAGAAATTACTAGAGGGATAGAGGGAATGGAGGTCATGATTAAGAGGTAAAATAGGGTGAGAGGAGTAAAGATGTAGGGAAAGGTGAAATGACAGGAGGCCATGATCTAATAAAGGGATCTGGGAGTTTTTGATGGTTACATGGAACCCTTTTGGGTGATGGAGAGATCCAGGGTGTGACCATCTTTTTATGTGGCTGAGGTGTAGTTGGAGAAATAGATCATGGGCTGAGAGGAGATTGAGGGACCAGGAGGCTAGGGTGTTTCAGGGAACACCAACATGTGTGTAGAAGTCTTCCTCTAACATAAAGGCATTGTTCTCTTATAGGAATATCCCTGAGAAATGGTTCTCCAGCCTCTACCGGAAGATTTTCCTAGGGAGGAAAGAGTAATAATATTCAAAATGCAGATGTATGAAACTATTGCGAACATTTTTATTGGAGAATACTGACCCCTAGTGGCTATTGCTAGTCTAAAGCAAAGTGAGGCACAGTCTGAGTCTACCGTCAACTCAGTGTGTAGTTGAGAATTCACTTTGGAAACTCTAGATCAAAATAAGAAAAAATGAACAGACATGGAAATTAAAACTTATTGGATATTTTTGTGAGGACTGGAAGAAGTGAAAATGAAACAGCTACATGGAGATAGTAGCTTGGAATGTTACATAAAGCCCTGGTCTAAGAGGAGATGCGGGTTCTAGTCCTAGCTGTGCTCACCTAATGTGTTACTTTGCGCAATTAGCTCACTTTACCTGTCTGGGCCTCAGTGTTGTTATCTGTTAAATGAGACTAGACGGGCTCTAAGAACCTTCTGTGTTCTATGGACTGCATGTTTGGCCCTGAAGTATCCCTGATCACTCTGATTGCATGTCTGAAGACAATTGCCATGGAAATACTACCTTTCCCCCTCAACCCAGGCCACAGAATATGTGAGAGGCAACATGGTGTTATGGAAAGAGCCTTAAATATGGAGACAAGAAGCCTTTTATCAAGCCACTTTTACTCGCTGAAGGTTGTTTAGCAGCTCCCTTCACCTCCCTTTGCCTCAGTTTCCTCATTTAAAAAAATGAGGATCATAATCTTGCCCTCCCTGCTTCATAGTGTGGTTTGAGAGTCTGCACTCTGTAAGCTTACGCTAAAATGTAGACTGCTAGAGAAATGTGAGCTATAATTATTAGAGACTGAGAAAACACAACATCTTTGTATCTGGAGGTCAAACAAATAATACTCTATTCATTTCTCTGCCAATGACACCACTGCATACATTACTGGGCACATAGCCTCACAGGCAATGGAAGGTTTGTTTTATTTAACAAAGAAGTTGGCTGTTTCACTTGCTGATGCCTGTTTGCTCCCCCCCAGTTTATTTCTGTGCCAAATTCTGTGCCCTCAACTCCCCCCCCCCCACCTCATGCCCCATGACTTCAACAGGGTGAGATTAAAATATGGACTACTGCAATGGCCATGATGACAGAGGGGAAGGCTTGTGACTATTGGTCCCCTAGGGGATGAATTTCCATTAAAATCAGTATATATCAGAGTCATTGGTAACAATGGGTCTGAAAACCAAATTGTGTAAACAGCCTAATAAGATAATGGAAAGATCCCTGATTAGCCTGGGAGTCATAAGATCTGAGTGCTGTTCACCTTCAGGTTACCTTGCTGGCCTTTACTCTCCTCAATATATCAACTGAGTGGATTAGCTTATATGCTCTAAGGTCTTTTCCAGTTCTAATGTTCTGTGACATCAGTGAAATGGTAAATCTCGATGATGTGGAACGTAGAGAGGCTGTTTCATAATAATAGCTAGCATTTCTGTAATGTGTTGATGTTTTCAAAATGCTTTTATTGCAATTTTGACATCCTTTTACAGATGAGGAAATTAAAAGAGACACAAGTTAAGTGACTTGCCTAGGGTCACACAGCTAGGATGTGTCTGATGGCTCATTTGAACTCAAGTCTTCCTGACTCCAGGTCCAGCACTCTATCTACTGCACTACCTAGCTGCTGCCCCATGGTGATATCCAAAAAGGATAGAGAGCTGGGCCTGGAGCCAGAAAGACCTAGGTTCACCTCAGACCCAAACTCTCCAATGAGTATCAGCAAGTCACTTAACCACTCAGGTCAGTAGGTAGCTCTCTAAAGCTATTAAGTTGCTGAGAAAGTACATCAGCAGAGGAGGCTCACTGCCAGGAGCTCTGAAATCAGGTCTATTCCCTGGACCCTGTTGATCCTAATAATGTTAATATTTAACATTGATATGGACTATACATACATATATATGTGTATGTATGTATATATATATATATATACACATATATATACATATCTCCTCTTAGTTTCACAACCCTGGGAAGTAGACATATTGTTGTTCCAATTTTACAGATAAGGAAACTGAGGCAGACAGAGGTTAAGTGACTTGCCAGCATGAAAATCTAACCTGTGAGAATGGGAATGGGGTTATGGTTGAGGGTTTGAGGGTTTGAGCAGTAACTGTGGGGAATGAAATAAAGGGTCAATAAAAGAATAGCTGAACAATCATTAAGCAGCAGTGAAGTTGTGTTGCATAGCAGAAGTGAGTTGTATAGTATTAGGATGGGACAACAGAAATCATGTGATCTTTCCCACTCATTTTATAGAGGAAGAAAAGGAGGTCCAGAATCAGAGCCTTTTAATTTGTTTCTCAGAGATAACTGGACTCAACCAAAGCATTCCATGTGCAACACAATCTGACAGAGAAGGCCTAAGAACCTGACCAGGTCTTTGCTGGTGTTTGTAGCAGTGTCTCTGCCCGAAGCTGATATATTTCGTTCTTTTTAGGCACTTGGCAGAAAGAATGGCGGAGCTTGAGAGGACGATGAAGGTGAACCAAGGTCTGCAGGAGAACTGGGAGAAAAGTGCTGAGTTGAAGAGGCATCGGGATATGGAGGAGAAAATCTTTAAACGGTCAGGCTCAGTGAGGGCCCCAACTTTAGCTGTTGAAAACAAACAACCAGCTTCCTCCTTGTCCCACTTCCCTGACTTTTCCATCTTTGCTTCTCCTCAGAGGGGCCCTATTCCCCTTTGACTCTCTGTGTGGGAGTGTTCTTGGCCAGACAAAGAATGGGGATACCCTCAGAGGGTTCCCCTCAATGCTGACAGACAGTAGGGGAGGGAGAAGAAGAAATTTCATTTCTGAAAATGGTGTTGACTGGCAGAGTGGCATAAAGATGAGGAATAGAAAGTGTAGACATTTATTTATTCATTTAGTCAGCCCTGTGTTTATGCTTATTATTATTAGCAGGATAGTGCAAGGCATTAAGGGAGAGAAAAATGGTAAATAAGATGTATTTTCTTCTTCCTGGAGTATACATTATAACAGGGCATATGTGATGTTTGCTATGTGCAAATATGCCATGCCATATTTGTGGTTAATAACCTTGGTCTTCTTGTCACTGCCTCTGCTCAGAATTAAAATCAGTATATATCTAATAGATCCTTGTTGCCTAAACAATGAATACATATATGTATGTAGATATATACATATCTCCTCTTAGTTTCACAACCCTGGGAAGCAGACATATTGTTGTTCCAATTTTATAGATAAGGAAACTGAGGCAGACAGAGGTTAAGTGACTTGGCATTCAGTGCCCTCCGCAATCTGGTTTTAACCTATTTTTCTAGTCTTACTTCATCTTGCTTTCCTTTCTGCAGTCTATATTCCAAAGGAAGGAGTATCATGTTGTTCCCCAGTCTTACCTGCCCTCTCCTACTCTGTGCATTCACGCAGGTTAGGTCATCCGCCATACCTTGAATGCCCTCTCTTCTTCATCTCTTATTATTGGAATTATTGAAATCTTTCTCTTCCTTCAAGCTCCAAATTAGGTGCTACCTCCAACATGAATCCTGCCTTGCCTCCCCTAGCTGAAAGTGATCTTTCCTTGGCCCATATCTCACACTTTCTTGTATTTTTTTATGGTTATTGATAAATGCATATTTCCAGGACAGTAAGTATTAAGCATAATCCTGTGTATATGTCACACACACTGGGTACGTATATACACATATAAAAACACATAGCTTATATGTAGAAATGTATATATACAATAGTATATATATTTTACACACACTATATGTGCAATAACCTTCTATGACTTCAGTGAAATGGTCAGACTTGATGACATAGAGTATAGACAGGCTGTGTCATAATAATAGCTATACGTTATGGTAAAACTTGCAAAGTACTTTATAAATATTAACTCATTTTATCCCAATACCAATCCTGGGAGGTAGGTGCTATTATTGACATTCCCCTGATTGTAGATGAAGAAACTGAAGGAGACACAAGCTAAGTGACTTGCCTAGGGTCACACAGCTAGGAAGTGTTTGATGGAGCATTTGAACTTGTCTTCTTGACTCTGGGTCCAGTGCTGTATCCACTGCACCACGTATCTACCTCATGGTGGATAGAGAGAGTTGGCCTTGGAGCTGTGTGTGTGTGTGTATGTGTGTATGTGTGTATATACACACAAATGTACACACACATTATATATATATATATATATATTGAGAGAGAGAGAGAGAGAGAGAGATAGTTCTTTTTGCCTCTTCCTCCAATGCTGAGTCTTGTGCTACATATAATAAGTGCTTAATGTATGGCTGAATAAATGAACAAATGTCTCAACTTTCCACTTTTAATCCTTATCTACCAGGTCTCTGACCAGGCTTTTGGATGGTCACTCTTAGTCACCACCATTTCCAGAACTATGAAATGCCTATGTCTTTGTCTATGTCTATATATGCCATCCCTATTATTTCACTGGCAAAGGGAACTCGTGGTGGGGAATCTTCCTTTACCCAATGCAGATTGCCACCTGCTCTGTAACCTATCATCCTAGAGAATTGCCCGAGTCCCATATCCATTGTGGGTGTATCATACATACACACACAGACACACACACACCTGTGGAATGCAGGGGCATGGGACTTGAATCCTCAGTCTTCCTGACTGTGATGCCTCTCAGTTCTTGGTATGTAATGATGGATGTTTGCTAAATTGAATGGAAGTGATGGGTTCTCATTCTTTACATTCTTAGGGCTTCTGACAAATTGTTCATCCTGGATCAATGTGAGAAGTACCGACGTTGTTGCCAGTGTAAGAGGCGTCTGAACAACTGTGGGGAAACCAACCTGTGGCCGATGACCAGACACTTACACGGCTCCAGACTGCTGGTTTAAGAGAAATGTTTGGGCCTGGGTTTCCTGGGGAAAAGTCTTACTCTTTTGGATGTGGTGATGTGACTGTGGACTGCTTATCACACCTCAATGAAAACAATATTATGAGTTTTTTTTGTGCCTTCAGTTTTAGAAGTCTTTTTCTCTATGTTCTCTGGTAGAGTTCACATAAAAAAAAATCCAATGGGAAAAGTAGGTTCCCCCCTTCCTGGTCACCCCCATTGATTTTCGATACTTCTGTCTGCTTGGAATTAAGGTGGGGGTATGGTGGTAAGGGCTAGACTACTACTGACTTAGGGTCTCAGGGATGGGACCAATGGTTATTCCTGTCTCTGTGTTTGGTGGGATTCGTGACACAGGACTGGGATGCTACCGTGTTATCCCTGCCCTATGTGACCTTGGGCAAGTCATTTCATTTCTTTGTGCTACAATAAGCATTATTATAATAAATATTTTTCAAAGTGCCTACCTGTGCATGGCATTTGATAATGGCAACTGTCCACCCCTTAGCCAACCCTATCTTCTCCAGGGCACTGGAAGCATTGGGGTTGGTGTCATAATCACAGGTGGGGCCCAAGACTGAGAGAAGTTAATGGGACGTGAGTCGTAGGCTCAGGGGCCTGAGGCTTTGTCCGGTAAGAGCAGAAGGTAGAAGAAGATAGCAGAAAGCCTCACTGAAGATCAAACAGGTTTGAATTATTTTGGGGGGAGGTCCAGGCATGTGGGGAGCAGGGGACCAATTTTGATACTAGTGAAACAAAAATCTTATCAGGAGGGAGATATGGAGGTAGATCAGGGAGATGAGGGTAGATCAGAGAGGGGTGGTCCAAGATAAAAGGACTAGCGGAATCTTGATGGCCCTTTCTTAGAGGGGGGCATTTCCTGGTCTGCCTTGTCACTCAGCCATGAGTTGGTTAGAACATTTCCTCAGCTTTTTTTTTTCATCTAGGACACACTTGTCATTGTACTGGCATGTTCTAAATATCATCCTCTCTGTTCTCCCTTCTCATAATCAACCGTCTACTAGTCGAGCCATCCATAGGTTTTATACCCATCCACATTCCAAATGCCACATGTGTGTCCACACAACCTCCATACAGCCCTCCTCTTTCCACTGTGCATACTACTGTCTCCCTCCTCTACCCTTCAAACCCCAGTTGGACACAGAAAGGGAAATGAGGAAACCTGAAGTAGTGTAGCACACTGAAATCACAATATTATTTTAAGCAGACTTGGTTTCTTTTTTATACTTTGTCTTTGCTGGTTGCATAAATTGTGCCATCAGCAAACACCAAAGGAGAGTGCATAATCATATTATTACATAGAATACTAGATTCTGAGAGTTGGACAGGACCTCATGGGTGAACTGATTCAGCCCCCTATCTGAAGCATGGATCCCATCATTGACTACTAGTCATCTAGCCTGTACTTGAAGAAGACTTTCAATAACAGGGAACTCACTACTTCTGGAGGCATCCTGTTGCACTGTTTGACAGCTTGAGTGGTTGGAAATTCTTCACGTTGATCTGAAATTTGCTTCTTTGTAAATTACATCCTAGTCAAGCTCCATGCTTAATAAAGATCAACACAATTCTTATCTATTCTGGATAAACAGGTTGCTGTTGTTTGTTGTCGAGTCATTTCAGTCATGTCTGACTTTTCATGACCCCATTTGGGGTTTTCTTGGCAAGGATGGTGGTGTGGTTTGCCATTTCCTTCTTCTGCTCATTTTACAGGTGAGGAAACTGAGGCAAACAGGGTTAAGTGACTTAGGTGACTCCAAAAAGAGGGATAACACTCTGGCACTTGGATGCTATAGTTTCTTCCATAATAACTGTAGTTTTAGGGCATTTAAAAATCATTTTCAGAAGTCTAATTTGTCTTTTGTCTTTCTTGTCAATATCTTTGGGTTTTTTTGTTTTTTTGGCTAGGCAATGGGGTTAAGTGATTGCCCAGGGTCACACAGCTAGTAAGTGTCAAGTGTCTGAGGCTGGATTTGAATTCAGCTCCTCCTGACTCCAGGGCCAGTACTCTATCCCCTGCGCCACCTAGCTGCCCTTCTTGTCAATATCTTGTCAGCACTGGCCATTCATTGATAATGCAATTTGTGCAAGATGGCTAAAGCTACTTTACAGCCCTGGAATGGGTAGGTGGGCACTAAGATTTGGGTGATGCCCTTGTTTAGATGAGAACGGTTGCAAGCCCACAACCTCAAATATCATAGAAGTGATGTGCTCATTTGGAGAGAGATGTATACATAGACTTAGGCTCAGCATCTGCTCAAATAGTTGGAGTATGTGGAACTTACCACCTCCCAAGTTAGCCCACGCCATTGTTATGCAGCTCAACTTCTTAGGAGTTGTTCCATGGGCTGAATTATAATCCATCTCTTGGAAGCTCCTACGTATTAGAAGGATCTTAAGCACAGCTCATAACTATATTAGAAAAGCAAAGACAAGCTGTAATCTAAGCAGTGCATGCAGTCTTGAAACTTGGGGGAATGAGGAGAAAGGAATAAATATTAAGTGCTTACTATGTGCCAGGCTTTGTGCCAAGTGCTTTACAAAAATGATCTCATTTGATCCTCACAACTCTGAGCTAAGTGCTATTATGATCCTCATTTTTTATAATTGAGGAAACTGAGGCAGACAAGTGATTAAATGACTTCCCAGTGTCACCTAGCTCAGAAGTATCTGAAGCTGGATTTGAACTTAGGTCTTCCTGACTCCAGGCCCAGCATTCTTATCTATTGTGCCTTCTAATTTAGGGAATTTATATGCGGGCAGAATGTTGGAGAGGCATAAAATGACATCATGTGTTGAGGGAATTAACTGAACCCTGTAAGGTTGAGCATAGGCAAAACTATGATGTGGTAGAAATTTGTCTCCTTTGTCTTTTACCTCCCATTTCTATGTTCTTTTTAAATCTTTATTGACCTTACCTACTTTTTTCAAAAATATTCCTCCCTCTTTCCCTACTTAGTGATCTTTGTAACAAAAAAGGAAGGAAAAAAAAGCAGTTAACTAAAGCTGACATATCATCTGAATCTGGTGGTATATTCAGTACTTCCCATCCATAGTCCTCTACCTCTGCAACTAAGGGAGAAAGATGCATTTTTTTCCAAGTCATCTTTGGGGGCAAACTTGTTCATTGTAATTACGTAGCATTCGGGTTCATTTTTTTTGTTCTAATTTTTTTTATGTTTTTGTAGTCATTATGTATACTATATTCTTGGTTCTGCTTACAATACTTTACATCAGTATATAGAAATCTTCCCATGCTTTTCTAAATTCTTCATAGTCATCATTTCTTACAGTAGAATAATATTTCATTGCATTCACGTGCCAACATTTATTCATCCATTTCTCAATCAGTGGACATCTACTTTGTTTCCAGTTTTTTGCTAACACAAAAATGAATGTTTTGATGTATATGGGACTTTTCTTTCTGTCTCTGACCTCCTTGGGTTTCTCTGCTCTTTTAGATATTTGAGTACTGTGTCCACTTCCCCCTAACACCGACTTCCAACAACTGCTTACAGCCTTCATCCTTCTTGTTATGAGGAAAGATATTTGTTGAGTCAGTAGTAACTTGGTGTATTTTTGTTGAATGAATTAAATTTTCTGAGAGTATTTTAAGGAGAGAAGAATCCCAAGGAGTGTAGTAGCTCCAGTAGTGGAGTTTCAAGCATTATGGCACTTGGGTAGAGGAGATATTTTAGGGTAGAGTGTCTTTCAAAACCTGTCCACTAAATTACAATGGAATGGAATCCTACATAGGAGACCAGCCCTTGGGCCTCAAGGAATTTCTCCAATTAAGTTTAATTAACAAAGCATCAAAGGTATGTATAATTACTGAGTAGAGCACATAGATATTCATAGAACACAATGCCAAAGACAAAACCATCAGGGATGAGGAAACATGATTGAATCAGTGGAAAAGGCCTTAGAGTTGGAGTAAGAAGACTGGGTCCAAGTTCTAGCTCCACATATTTGTGTGACCATGGCCAAGCCATTCCAAGTCTCTGATCCTTGGTCATTACATATGAAAAACAGCATTTATGCTACTCATCTAATAATGTTGTTGTAGCAGTAAGATGAGATTGAAGGGATGCAAAGTCATGTGGAATCTTATTACAGTGCTTGAAAGACCTGTGATTCTCCCCGGTATGGATACTTCTAACTACATATATTACAAACCTTCCATGCTTTAGACATAGAATTATAGTTTTAGAGATGGGAGAGACCTCAGAAGCTATCTAGTACAACTATCTAGTACAATTTGTCAGATGAGGAAAATGAATTCCAAAGGGTTGAAGTGATTTGCCCAAGGTCACAAAGGGAAAGATCTGAATCCAGATCCTCTGATAACAGAGTCAATACTCATCCCACTGTATCATGCTCCTGCTTTGTGGCTCAAAGTGTTCATTATCTGGTAGCCACCTGTAATAGACACCTGATCTGTCTGTCCCTTGGACTTTATTTGAAGCCTATTTCATTTAGAGATTTAACAGAGTTCAAACTCCGCCTTTGAAAATTCTTTAGCCTTTGAAAATCCAAGATCATAATACCATGATGAGGCTTCATAATAGGACTTTAGTGGGTACTTTTAAGCCTAAAGTATCATTAAAATTATCATGATTGCTAATAACAACAGTATTACATGTCCTCTAATTTGATTACATATACTCATACTTTTATGACCTCATGGAAGTTGATACTTCTTCCAGTGATGATCTCCACTCATCTATGCTTTCTAATCCTATGCCCTTTTGTAAATCTTCATGAAAATCCTTCTGGGTTGGAGGGTTAATCCAACATTCTTGAGTTGTCCTTTTAGATCTCTTGACACTGTTGAGACACTGGTACAGCACACAGGCTCTCCTTGTTATCCCTCTTGTTACACACTTAGCACACTTCCATTTGTGGTTATACATTTCTTTGATGTATTCTGCTTCTGGTATACCCCCATGATGCATCTCTTTATTGTTCTTTGAATAACCTACAATTATAATTCTTTGGAGACTGTAGGATTCCATTATTCCTGTGGAACTCCTCCAGTATTGTCAAAGACAATACTGCAAAAATACTGTTACTGAAAAGATGAGTCTTAATTCAAGGGAGACACTTAGGATTATTAAACACATTGCATGATTTCCCCAAAACATTGTAGCCTGATATCTTCTTGTTAGTTAACTCTGGGACCACTTCATTGTCAATCTGTAGTGTCTGTTCAAGATGCTTTACTGATAGACCAGAACGATGATCCAATTTTATCCAACTTTATAGCACAATCTAGAAAAAGACATTTTAAAAAATCCATTTTTCATGTGTGAATAGCTAGGCATCACTCTTTGGAATGATTATGAATCTTATTTAGGTAGCTTTGTAATGTTCTGGCAATTGAAGAAGTTAGCAGTGTTATCTAAAATAGGGGTAGCCAGAGGACCTCACCTCAGTGCTTTAGGTATGGAAACTTAAAGCACTAAGACTCCACTGTGTTTTAAAAATTAAAATTAGTGTTGCAAAAGTTTCTTTGGTTTGTTATTCTTAACTTCTTTTGACTGCATGAATCAGGGACCATATTAAGATAGGATATGTTCTTAATCCTGCAAGAAATGATAACTGCTGATTAGAGGGGTATCCTTAGTTTTTTGGGAAGGCAATTTCTGCAAGGGCAAGGATATCAACATTATCCTCTTTGGTAAACAAATTAAGAACTCTAGTGGAAAACTATGTACTCTTGGTTTTCATTGTTGTGGGATGTCTTCATCTTATGCCTCATAATTACTCTAAACTGTGAGTTGACTATTGCTTAAGTCAGTGTGTTGTCTCTTTAGCTTGCAAATTCTGCTGATCAGAACTTCTTTCCACACAAAACCCTTGTACATTAGTGATGTTTCTTTGAAGATTTTAGCTAAACACAAAGTGTAGATTGTTTTTCTTCCACATGAAGAATCCTTCTCCCATTTGAACTCTGCTCCTCCATAAAAGGGGCAAATATTTTTGGTGACCATACAGTTCCTTGTCCTATGTCTCAATCAGAAGGTGACAAAACAATTATTTATTAATTCATCTTTTAAGGAACCTTGGAAGAGTTTTGCAAATGCATAGGAGACACTGTTGGAGGATAGCATCTAGGACTTCATTTTGCTGTATTGAGTTAAATGCTTCTTTATATTCAATAAATTATAAGCACAGCAGGATGTGTGGTCTGAACTTTTCAGTCAACTTTGTGTTTTTCTGTCTTTTCCGGCTTCCACAGCTAAAGAATTCATCACCAAGTGGCCAGCCTGTTGCTACTGAGCCTCTCTGTTCTTGGCTAGGCTGGTCACCGGAAATTAGACATTATTTGTCATTGGGTCTCAAAGACTTTCCAGCATAGTGGAATCTGGCAGAGATTGTATTCAGCTGGTATAGACTTTGAAAACTCAGGGTTACTTGAATACCATGATGACACATGGAGGTATAATGTTATAATTATACCATTGTTTTAATAGATTGATTATTAATAGCTCATTATTAGTATTAATAATCAATGTATTAAAACAGCATGATGATTGTTTTTTCTAACATCCTCTGGATATTCTGAGCAAATAATCCATTTTAAACTTCTCTATATAATTTATACCCACTGTCCATTTCTTCCCCTGTAACCAGAGAGGAACCCATAGGAAGGAAATTGCTGAGTAGGAGTAAAAATCAAGGTGTTAAGCAAAGTCTGTAAGTGTGAACAAGCCCTGGATATAAATAAATAACAGGCAAGGATCAAAGTCAGGAATTTTTGCCAAGGCAGTTATGGGAAACGACTCTCTGAGCTGTACAGAATCTCAGGAATAGGCTAAGGCTAATGGCAGTTTTTCACCAAACCATAGAATGTCTAGAGCTAGAATGGTCATCAGATGCCACTTTTTATGCCTTTTATGTATCATTACCAACAAATGGTTGTCTAGCCTCTGTTTGAAAATCTGTAGTAAAAGGGCATTCATTACCACCGCCCATTCCATCACTGAATGGCTTTAATTGTTCAGAAGTTTCTTCTAGTGAGTTGAAATCTCTCTCTAATTCTTATTCTGTCTTTGAGAGTCAAGGAGAAGGAATCTGATTCTTAAGGCCTTTCAATTGTTGGATGTAGACCATTTTTAGACACTGATAGCTTCTGGTATTACATTGCTTTTAAAAGATTCTGTTGTTGTTTTTCATACCCTTTGATGCAAATTGGGTGGGTTCTGAGGTCTACTCTTCATTTGCTAAACTTGGCTTTATTTTTCTTATATTGAAAGACACGTATGTTGGTCTGTGGGCAAATAGGTACACAGCATTATATATAGATTCATAGAATGCTACAGCTGGAAGGAATCCTAGGGATTCTTAGGAATCATTTCATTCAACTCCCCTCATTTTACACTTGGAGGAAACTGAGGTGCCAAGAGGTTATTCAACTTGTCTGATGACACAACAATTAATTAAAGAGGGAATATTAATACCTGTTTCTTTTTTAACTTTTATTTTTGCCACTTTGGGGCCTATTAGAATCCTAATCTAGATATTTAGAGTTTGAAGACCTAGAAAAGAAATGAAAGACTTAAAGGGGCATCGGTAGTGTTTTCATCACTGCTAGTGGCACAGTGGATAGAGTGTAGGACCTGGAGTCAGGAAGACCTGAGTTAAAATCTGGCCTCAGAGACTTACTAGCTATGTGACCATGGGCAAGTCACAACATCTGTTTGCCTCAGTTTCCTCAACTATAAAATGGGGATAATAAGAGCGCCTGTCTCACAAGGTTGTTGTAAGGATCAAATGAGGTAATATTTGCAAAGTACTTGGCACAGTACCTGGCACATAGCTGGTACTATCTAAATGCTTATTCCTTTTCCTTCTCCCTAATTAAGCAGTAGTATGGTACAGTGGAAAGAATGTTGGATGAGGAGTCAAGGGACTTGGGTTTGAATTCCTGGCTCTGTCACATTACTTGTATGATGTTGGACAAATCATCTCTGCTTTCTGGGCTTCAATTTTCTCCTCTATAAAAAGAGGGAGTTAAAAGAAATGATCTCGGTGGTCACTTCCAGCTCTAAATCAATGATTAGATTTGGAACCTCAGAAGAAGAAAGAACTCACAGTTAAGAAAATGTCATTAGAAAAAGGGATTTAGATTTCTGTGCCAGGGTTTTAGATACAGGGATGTACTCTCCAGAACAAAATTTAGATCACACACACACCAATTTTTTTTTCCTCTGAGGAAGGAAAGGCAGAACTATCTAATGAGACCAATGTGGCTACACAGAGAACCTCTCAACCACCTCAAATTGAAAGAAGCAGGAGAAGGTAACAAGAAGAATACAAAAGAGTAGCACAGTCCTTTCAAAATAGTCTTAGGAATTTAAAGTCCAGAACAAGCTGTTTCTTGTGATAAATACTAAGGTCAATAGGAAGAGCTTTTTTTTTTTCTTGAAGTAGTGATGTGGGACAAGAAAATCAAAGAAGGGAGAAGACTATTTCTCTCCCTGGCTGAAACAAATGATAAGCTTCATGATGGAGAGAAGGCAGAATTACTGAACTGCTCTCTTGCATTGGTTTTCTCCATTAACAAGAATTATCTAGACTTGATGGAATAAAATTACAAAGAAGGAAGTGAAACCTGAAGCAAATGAGGAACTCTTATTGAGATCAGCTTTGGAAAAACTACAGCCCTGGGCACTGAAAGAATTGTCAGGATTGTAATTCTGAAATACTATTGAAGTCATGGGAAGTTAGAGAGGGTCTCAAAGATAGTCAACTGTTCCAATTTTTGAAAAAAAAGAGGAAGATTGTAGATCCTTCAACTTGGTGCATTTGACTGATTTCTGGTAAAATTTTACAACACTAATTACTTGAGAGTCAGTGATCACTAAAGTCAGTATGGGTTCATAATACCAGATAAGCCTCAGAGTTTACCTAGCATAACCTGGCTGAAAATCATTTCTCCACAGATAAGATAAAGAATGGATTCCAAGGGTCGTTGTACTCAGAGCTATCCTTTCTACTGACACTGGAGGTTTATACTCTCCCAGATGCTCTTTCCATACATGCTCACTGGCTCTACAGAAATGCAGCCAACAACCCACACCCTTCATCCTTGCTTTCTTTCCCTGTCAACACTATTCACTCAGCATCCAAAGACACTGACTCACAGATACAGACTGATGCTGAAGGGTCCACACTCAGAGGCCATCTTTCCTGCTCTTTATACATAACAGTGTTCTGTTTTCCATAATTCCACCAGGGCTCCCTTCCCAATACCTTAAGATAACCAGTGGTCCTGATGCTGCCCTTATAGCCCTGGGCGTTTATTAAGAATTTTATGGGCATCTGCGAGTTAACTTCAAGGCTAGAAAAATGCGCCTAATTTAATTAAATGAAACCATGTAGTAGTAGTACTAGTAGTAGTAGTAGTAGTAGTAGTACTAGTAGTAGTAATAGTAGTAATAGTAGCAGTAGCAGCAGCAGCAGCAGCAGTAGTAGTAGCAGCAGCAGCAGTAGCAGTAGTAGTAGTAGCAGCAACAGCAGTAGCAGCAGCAGTTCACATTTATATAAAATCTGCAAGGGGCTTTACAGGTATCATTTCATTTGATCCTTAAGACAACACTATGAGGCAGGTGATAAAATGAGAATTTTACAGATGACAAAACTGTAATTGAGAATTTAAGTGACTTGTCCAGGGTCACATAGTTACTAAGTGTCTGAGATAGTATTTGAACTCAGATATCCCTGACTACCCGGAAGACACCCCGTCTACCGTCCCGTGTTCGGGGGAACCCCCGTCCACGTCTGCCGTCCCATGGTCAGCGGAACTCCCGTGTTCCCGTCCCTGTCTACCGTTCCGTGTTTGGGGGAACTCCCATGTTCCCGTCTACCGTCCCGTGTTCGGGGGAAGTCCCGTGTTCGGGGGAAGTCCCGTGTTCCCGTCCCCGTCTCCCGTCCCGTGTTTGGGGGAACTCCCATGTTCCCGTCTACGGTCCCGTGTTGGGGGGAACTCCCGTGTTCCTGTCCCCGTCTACCGTCTGGCGTTCAGGGGAACATCCGTGTTCCCGTCTAC
>NW_020945437.1:8260396-8260593 GCF_900497805.2 Vombatus ursinus | reverse complement strand
CCCGTCTACCGTCTGGCGTTCAGGGGAACATCCGTGTTCCCGTCTACCTTCCCGTGTTTGGGGGAACTCCCGTGTTCCAGTCTACCGTCCTGTGTTCGGGGGAACTCCAGCGTTGCCGTCTACCGTCCCGTGTTCAGTGGAACTCCCGTTTTCCCGTCTACCGTCCCGTGTTCGGGGGAACTCCCGTGTTCCCGTCT
>NW_020945437.1:8214018-8260386 GCF_900497805.2 Vombatus ursinus | reverse complement strand
TACCGTCCCGTGTTCGGGGGAACTCCCGTGTTCCCGTCTACCGTCCCATGTTCGGGGGAACTCCCGTGTTCCCGTCTACTGTCCCGTGTTTGGAGGAACACCCGTTTTCCGGTCTACCGTCCCGTGTTCAGGGGAACTCCCATGTTCCCGTCTACCGTCCCGTGTTCCCCTCTACCGTCCTGTGTTCGGGGGAACTCCCGTGTTCCCGTCCCCGTGAACCGTCTGGTGTTTGGGGAAACTCCCGTGTTCCCGTCCATGTATACCGTACCGTGTTCGGGGGAACTCCCGTTTTCCTGTCCCCGTCTACCGTCCTGTATTCGGGGGCACTCCCGTGTCCCTGTTAACCATCCCGTGTTCGGGGGAACTCCCGTGTTCCCATCCCCGTGAACCGTCCAGTGTTCGGGGGAACTCCCGTTTTCCCGTCTACCGTGCCGTGTTTGGGGAAACTCCCGTGTTTCCGTCCATGTATACTGTCCCATGTTCGGGGGAACTCCTGTGTTCCCATCTACCATCCCGTGTTCAGGGGAACTCCCGTGTTCCCGTCTACCGTCCCATGTTTAGGGGAATTCTCGTGTTCCCCTCTACCGTCCCGTGTTCACAGGAACTCCCGTGTTCCTGTCCCCGTCTACCGTCCGGTGTTCAGGGGAACTCCCGTGTTCCTGTCTACCGTCCCATGTTCAGGAGAACTCCCGTGTTGCCGTCTACCGTCCCATGTTCGGGGGAACTCTCGTGTTCCCCTCTACCGTCCCGTGTTCGGGGGAACTCCTGTGTTCCTCTCTACCGTCCCGTGTTCTGGGGAACTCCCGTGTTCCCGTCTACCGTCCGGTGTTCAGGGGAACTCCCGTGTTCCCGTCTACCGTCCCGTGTTCGGGGAGAATTCCCGTGTTCCCGTCTACCATCCCGTGTTTGTGGGAACTTCCGTGTTCCCGTCTACCTTCCCGTTTTCGGGGGAACTCCCATGTTCCCCTCTACCGTCCCGTGTTCGCAGGAACTCCCGTGTTCCCATCCCTGTCTACCGTCCGGTGTTCAGGGGAATTCTCGTGTTCCCCTCTACCGTCCCGTGTTCGCAGGAACTCCCGTGTTCCTGTCCCCGTCTACCGTCCGGTGTTCAGGGGAACATCCGTGTTCCTGTCCCCGTCTACCGTCCCGTGTTCGGGGGAACTCCCGTTTTCCTGTCCCCGTCTACCGTCCCGTGTTCGGGAGAACTCCCGTGTTCCCGTCTACCGTGCCGTGTTCGGGGGAACTCCCGTGTTCCAGTCCCCGTCTCCCGTCCCGTGTTCTGGGGAACTCTCGTGTTCCCGTCTGCCACGCCATGTTCGGTGGAACTCCCGTGTTCCCGTCCCTTCTACCGTCCAATGTTCGGGGGAACTCCCATGTTCCCGTCCCCATCTCGTGTCCCGTATTCGGGGGAACTCTCGTGTTCCTGTCCCTGTCTCCCATCCCGTGTTCGTGGGAACTTCCGTGTTCCTGTCTACCGTCCCGTGTTCGGGTCCCCGTCTACCGTCCCGTGTTTGGGGGACCTCCCGTGTTCCCGTCTACCGTTCAATGTTCGGGGGAACTCCTGTGTTCCCGTCTACCATCCCGTATTCGGGAGAACTCCCGTGTTCCCGTCCCCGTGTCCCATCCTGTGTTCGGGGCAACTGCCGTGTTCCCGTCCCTGTCTCGTGTCCCGTGTTCGGAGGAACTCCCGTTTTCCCGTCTCCCGTCCCGTGTTCGGAGGAACTCCCATGTTCCCGTCTACCATCCCGTGTTCGGGGGAACTCCCATGTTCCCGTCCCCGTCTCTTGTCTCGTGTTCGGGGGAACTCTCGTGTTCCCGTCTACCGTCCTGTGTTCGGAGGAACTCCCATGTTCCTGTCCCCATCTACCATGCCGTGTTCAGGGGAACTCCCGTGTTCCCGTCCCGTCTACCGTCCCGTGTTCGGGGCAACTCCCGTGTTCCCGTCGCCGTCTACCATCCCGTGTTTGGGGGTACTCCCGTGTTCCCGTCCCCGTCTCCTGTCCCATGTTCGGGGGAACTCTCGTGTTCCCATCCCCGTCTACCGTGACGTGTTCGGGGGATTTCCCGTGTTCCTGTCCCCGTCTACCGTCCCGTGTTCAGGGGAACTCCCGTGTTCCCATCGCCGTCTACCATCCCGTGTTTGGGGGAACTCCCGTGTTCCCGTCCCTGCTCCTGTCCCATTTTCGGGGGAACTCTCGTGTTCCCGTCTACCGTCCCATGTTCTGGGGAACTCCCGTGTTCCTGTCCCCGTCTCCCGTCCCGTGTTCGTCAGAACTCAAGTCCAGTGCCCTAACTTCTACGTCACTCTACCTCCCAAATTTAACAAGGACGAGTGTGAAGTCTTACATGTGCTTTGAATCTATCAAATGGTTATATGCAAGATGGGGGACACATGGCTAGATTTCAGTTAAGGGATCGTAAGCTGCATATGAGTCAACTGTGTGACTTGTCAGTCAAGAAAGCCAGTTAAGTTCTTAGGCTGTTTCATGAAAGGTGTTGTGTTTAGAAATAAGGAGGTAAGAGAATCTATGTACTGTGCCCTGGTTAAATCACTGTTGGAGTTAGTGTACAGTTTTGGGGTTTGGGCATGATGGACTTCTGAGTTAGGCTACCAGGATTGTGAAAGGCCTCAATTTTGTGACATATTAGCATCCACAGAAGGGACATGAAATGTTTATCCTGGATATGAGAAGGCTCAGAGGAAACATGATAGCTATATTCAAATATGTGAAGGAATATGACATGAAAGAGGAATTAGGAATTGGGAATTTTGATCCCAAAAGGCAGAAATAATGATAACAGTAGCTAACATTTATATAGTACTTTAAGGTTTCCAAAGTGTTTTAGATGTATTATCTTGTTTGATCCTCGTAACAGTCCTGTGAGATAGAATCTAAATTATCCCCATTTTGAAGATGAGGAATCTGAGGTAGGGTTAAGTGTCTTGCCCAGGGTCACAAGGCTAGTAGGTTCTGAGGCAAGAATTAGAATCAAGTCTTTCTGAGTATGAGACCAGCACTTTGTCCACTACCCCACCTAGGCCCAAAGGGTAGAAATTACAGGGAGGTACATTTTAGCTTAATTTGAGGAAGACATATTAACAATTTGAGCTGGTCAGGTCAGGGGCTTCCTTGAGAAGTAGTAAATTTCCCATCACAGTGGGTTTTCAAACGGGACCCCTTGTCAGGGACATTGGAGGAGGAATTAACTGCTTGGGTAGAGGTTGGATAGATATGACCTCTGAGGACTCTTCTAATGATTCTATCATTCTAGGAGGTCTTGGGGAGGGAGGTGGTTTGGTATAGAATGATGGCATCCCCATGAGTTAATACAGGTGAGGAACCATAATGGTGAGCTGGTGGGTATGGAGGCATGAGAAGTAGCAGTGTTAGATATAACCTTTCCCTTTGGCCCTGGTAACTCCAAGGAGAAAGTTCAGGCAGAGCCTTTCTGGTGAGCTTCTACTGCCCAGACACCACACACCTTTCTTCCTTTTCATTATTGTCTTGGAGCTTGGGGCTTGAAGAATGAGGCAGGGGGTGCAGGTTATGATACCAGGGGGAGGGCTCAATCTGTGCTTCAAACAATGATCACCATGCTAGGCAGCTGAAATTAAATTACTTAAAAAAATTTTTTTTTCCATTGATTGATCTCTCACTATACATTATAGAAATGCGTATGGCAGCTGCTTTACAGTAGCTTACTTTCTAAACAGGTTAACCAACAAATCTATCCAAAACTATCCATTTAGGGTCAATTACATGAGGACACTGTGCCTCTTGTCCCTTCCCCCCCATATATATTTCATTTTTATTTTATTTTATTTTATTTTGCTTTTTAGTGAGGAAATCGGGGTTAAGTGACTTGCCCAGGGTCACACAGCTAGTAAGTGTCATGTGTCTGAGGCCAGATTTGAACTCAGGTCCTCCTGACTTCAAGGAGGAGCTCTATCTGCTCCTTCACCTAGCTGCCCCCTATATTTCTTTTAGGCTGGTGTTCCAAAGGACAGATCCCTAAGCTTCTCCTCTCTTCTTCCCTCTTGTCCCTGTAAATGGTGGAATGGATGGAGAAGTAAAGAAAAGACCTACTCCCAGTCAGTTCCCATCAGGGATGTGGGGAACATTTCCCACTGGCTCTGGTAGCTTTATTTACACAAGCCCTAAAGAGGGAGGGGGAACTTAAAGAGATCCAAGGAGAGTGTGAAAATCGATTTCCTGTGAACAAGGCAGAATACAGAAAATCTTAAGCTGATTCAGCAAGACAACTAGGCTGAAAACCAGGAAGGAATAATTCCTCTTCCAGATGCTAGTGACCCCTATGAGTAAACATGGACTCTTAGAATGTAAGGGAAGAGGTTCACCTAGATCAGCCACTCCCTGAAGCACAGATACCTGACAAGGGATCTGTCTTCCACTTGAATATCTCCAATGGCAGGGAACTCATTATCTCTAGTGGCAATCTGTGTCATGTTGGAGAGCTGTAACTGTTAGAATTCTTTTTTCTTATGTTGAGTGAAATCGACCTTCTCTGTAACTTCTACCTATTCCTCTTAGTCCTGCCCTCTCAGGTCAAGGAAAACAAATGGAAATGAGTGGGCATAATTAAATTCAGACATCTTTATGAAGTACATGTTATATACAAGGCGGTATGAGCTTTTTTTTTTTTTGCTCAGACCTGCAATTTCATCGGTGTACAGAACTCTTAGTACAAAAATTTTTATCGCTAACGCCAGCAACTCTTCTCTAATTCTCTTAAAAAGTTGCCCAGGGACTCTTAAGCCAAGATGGTGGAATAGAGGCAACTCAGATGAACTCTCTCCACATGCCTCTCCAAACAACTTTAAAATAATGCCTCAAATAAAATTTTGGAGCAGCAGAGACAACAAAAGGTCAGGGTGAGATATTTTTCCAACTTAAGAAAATTTAGGAGGTTGCCAGGAGAAGTTTGTGAAATGGGGGTGGAAGCCTGTCAGGAGCTCACCCAGGCTCTCGTGGCCACAGCTGCTGCTGCTGCAGCCTCGGGAGATCTCAGCAGAGAGACGGTAAGAGGGTTGGATAACTCATCAGGAAGAGCTTACATGGGACCCTTTGCTGGGTACACCTGGCACTGATTGGCAACTCTGTTATCCATACACGGTTTTAGGTCACAGTTTTAGGATGGAGAGAATATTTATAGTGGCTCTTTCTAGGGGCATAAAAAACTGGAAATTGAGGGAATGTTCATCAATTGGGGAATGGCTGAACAAGTTATGGCATATGATTGTGATGGAATACTATTATGCTATAAGAAATGATGAGGGGGTGGTTTCAGAAAAACATGGCAAGACTATATGAACTGATGCAAAGTGAAGTGAGAAGAATCATGAAATAATTGTGCATAGTAACAACACTATTGCAATGATGATCATCTGTGAAAGACTTGGCTAATCTGATCAACACAATGTTCCAAGACAATTCCAAAGGACTCATAATGAAAAAATGCTATCCACTTCCAGAGAGAACACTGATGAGCTCCGAGTACAAATTGAAGTATAATTTTCTCACTTTATTTTTCTTGCTTTTTTTTTGGAAATAAGGCTAATAAGAGAAAATATGTTTTGCATGATTTTACATGTATAATTGTTATCATTGCTTGTCTTTTCAGTGGGTGGAGGAGGAGGTGGGAGGGAGGGAGAGAATTTGGAACTGAAAATATAAAAAGAAAAGAATGTTAATAATAAAAAATATTTTTTTTAAAAAGAAATGCTCGGTGCTCTGAGAGGTCAACTGACTTGTCCATGGTGTCATGGCTAATATGTATCAAAAGTGTATTTGAACCCAGGTTTTCCTGGCTCTAAAATTGGTAGTCTTAGCCACTATGCCATGCTACTCTTTACCATGGGAGAGAAAGATAAAAATAATATAATCCATGCCCTCAAGCAGCTTAAAATCTAGTGAGGGTGATTTTATATATACATACCCATATGTATATATAATGATATATATTTATATATACACACGATTAGGTCTGGTACAAGATGGAATGTGATGAGTGAGAGTTGTTGAGGAAAAAGTGCTGTAAGAATCATGAGGAAGGAGGAATAATTTTCAGATTGGGGAAGTAGGGAGGGTGAAAAGTAAGTTTTTGTGGAGATGAGAACATCTGAGGTAGGCCTTGATGAAAGAGAAGTATTTCAGTAGGTAGAGATAAATAGGCAGACCTGGTATAGAGGGCCTGTTCAAATGCCCAGAGGCTGAAAAAGAATAGCAGGAGAATGGGAACAATTGCTCCCAGTCTAGTGTGACTGAAATCCATAGTATTTAAAGAGGAATAGAATAAAATAAGACTTTACAAATAGCTTGGGATTCAAACTGTGGATCTTAAAATGGTCTCTAAGGGACAGGTTAAGGAGTTTGTGTTTTATCCAGTAGGCAATAGGGGATCACTGAAAATTCTTGAGCAGAGGAATAACATGGTTAAGGTTATGGAAGATTGTTTTTGCAGCTGTATGAAGAATGGATTTCATTAGAGAGACTGGGAACAAGAAGACCAGGTGGGAGACTATTGCAATAATCCAGATGAGCAAGAATGAGGACCTGAAATGGCCACATGAGCAGAAAGATGGGGGAAGCTGTGTGAGATATTTGGAAGGCAGAACTGGTAGGACTGAGAGCCATAAAACTGATTGAATGCAGGGGCTGAGAGAGGGAAGAAGCTAAGATGTCTCTCGGGTCTAGGAAGACTGTGATGCCATCAACAGAAACAAGGAAACGGGGGATGAGAGGTGGGGAGTGACGAATTCAAATTAGATTTATTGCTGGGAGAAAGGCCAGATGAGAGAATACTTGGAATGAAAACTAAACTTAGCCTTGATAAGGGGACGTTGGGATGAGAAATAACCGCAAACCAAGTGAGATCACAAATGACCTTGGAGTTTGGGTGGGGATATGAATTAGGAGGAGGGGGATGCCTCATGGACAGGCTATAATGATAAGCATATTTTTAACCAATTCCATCTATGTTTTGCAAAAATAGAGAAATTTTTAAATCTTTAAAATCCAACAAGATGGTCTTGTGACATGGAATGGAGAGTGATCTTTGTGTTGTACCAGACCAGAGGTTAATGTAGGGTACATCATTATTGGTCAGTTCGTTATAGTCACAAGACCTCTGTTGACAGTTTCATTGCTGGCGGGGGCTTTAGGGTATCAGAGAGGACAACCAAGTATAATCTGAGAAGCAGAGGGAAGACCAATAACATATTACTACTTGCTTGCTGCCAACTGACACCCGGAGATCCTTTGGCCCTACCAGACAGCAATGGCAGCTCGAGGTAGGGATGCTAGGCCAGGGACAAAGTAGCGACTATTGGTACCGTGGTCACCGAAAGGCTGTCCTAAAGGAAGCAGAATAGAAGCTCTCCTAGGGAATTCTCCCTTATTTAAATTTCTCCAAAATTTAAAGCAGGATGTGTACTGAGAGATCATCTAACTTAACCTCCTTTCATTGATGAGAAAACTTTGAAAGAGGAGGTAACTTACCCATGGTCACATAGCTAATAAGTGAATGAGTCAGGATTCAAACTCAGGTCTTTAGACTGCAAATTCAACACCATCTCTGCTGTACCACACTTCTTTGATTTCAGTGTTTTAAGGGAAACTACTATAATATAATGTAACTTGACAACCAAACCAGGGGATTGAGATAAGTGGTTATTTACATGCTCTCACTTACCTGCCTTAGCCCTGGGGGAAATGTTTACTTATTAGCAAAAATAAGGCTTCCTAAAGAATAAAAAAACAACAATATTAACACAAATTCACTTATGGTAATGTTTTTGGGTTTACAAAGGAACTTTCCCTGCTTGTTCCAGGAAGTAAGTAGCGGTAGCTATTCACGGGCCTAATCCCACTGCTGATCCACGTGGGAGCTTGAATCTGCTTTATTTTTCTAAACTTGATGCCCCTCCTGCAGAAGGCTGGTGGTTCTCCACTCACTGCTTTGGTGCCAGACTTAGAAGTTTGTCTGTAGCCCTACTGAGGCTCAGAACTCCCCAAATACACTAGTCTTGGCCACCCCAGCTGTAGGGACTACAGAGGTGCACCGACATCCAGTGGTGAGAGCAGTGAATTTAAATGAATAACTGAGCATTACAGAAGGCAATCTAATATTCCTTTCCTTTCCCCTACTTTTTGGGAATTTAGTAGGTTTCCTTTCTCTTCAATCTCTTCAGAATTTTCTCCAATTTTTCATGACTGAGACAAAACAATACAAAGCAAACCATTGAACATATTTCCAGATGTTCATTTGAGCTCAATAGAAAAGCCCTTTATACAATTAATTTTTGGAAGCTTTGCATTTTCTCAAATGGCCTTTGGCCCCATGAAGGAATTGGTTTACATGACTAGGACTGTTTTAGGGATTGGAGACTTGGAGTCTATTTCTGCCTGTGACTAATATTATCCTTCTTCACATCCAGTCTTTATCTCCCTGCCACCTCCCTTTGCTTTAAAATTATAATTGACGCATCTCTTTTCTCTTGCCTGGTCATAAAGCCCACATGAAGTCTGTGCTCTATCTCTGAGTGCAACAGTTCTTCGATTTTTCCTGGGGTTTCTTACAGGATTTGGGAAAGAAAGGGTGACCATACATTTCTCAAGTGTCATTGGATTGGGATATATCCTTGGTCTAGCCCCAGGTTGAGGAAATCTGTCCTCAAAACTTATGAGACATAAAACTGAGATTAAGGAGCACTTTGAAAAACCTCCAGGTTCCTACAATGCTTCGAAACTCACTGGGACATATAGTCCTGAACTGTACATCTCAGAAAGCCTGTGTCAGGAATCTGAGCATGGGAGGTTTTGAAAAGTGCTCTGAGAGACATGAGAGGGAAGGAGAGAATAAAGGGCAGACAGGGATGATGGGGATGCTGTCTGGACATCACTGACAATGGTGAAAGTGGCCCAGGGCTTTGTGATCCACTGGTATCTGTGCGGAGAAATACACTGTACCCAATCCTCCTACTCCATATGCTTGTCAAAGACCCTGCCAGCACAAAGGACATTGGCAAGGGGAATTGGACCCTCCAGAAGGAAGTGGTTTGGGGAAAAGGGTAGAGTGTGAGCTGCTTACTTTAATTCCTTGTTATTTAACTTGTATTACATAAATACCCTTTTGTATTACTATAATTTCACTTGACCAATTATGGCTGGTTGGAGGGAGAGGAAAATGATGATAGTGAAAACAGACAAGGTTTAGGACTCAAAACTTAGAAACTTTGACAATCCATGCTTATTTTATAGGAGCTTAGAAAAAAGAGAGAAGGGGAAGGGACAGAAGAAAGGTGAAGGAATGAGAAGGTGATAAGCATTTATACAGCATCTACAATGTACCAGATATTACCCTTAGTGCTTTATAAATATCTCATTTTATCCTCCGGAGGCCTGTGCAAACATGCAGCCTACCCTGTGAGGTAGATGCTGTTATTTTCCATATTTTACAGTTGAGGAAATTGAGGCAAACAGAAGTTAAGTGACTTGCCCAGCTACCAAATGTCTAAGGCTGGATTTGAACTTAGGTCTTCTTAACACCAGGCCCAGGACTCTATCCACTGTGCCACCAAGCCGGCACTCAGTGGTGGCAGAGAACATGGAAGACACCTTGAGGCTTCTGTCTCAAAGGTGGATCCAAGGAAGTCTGACTTTAGTGAGTCTCCAGTGCCTGAATAATGGAAGCATCATCTAAGGAAAAAACTCTGCAACAGAACTGGCTTGTGCTCATGAGTAAGGTGTGGGGTGTGATCATAGAACAACACAATCCAGTACAATGACAGCTAACCCTTTCACAAGCTGTCTGGAAAAGTTGCCTTCTCTGAGATAGAAGACCTTGGGAAACACCAGAGGGCTATTCAGTCAATAGTTTAAGCCAGGCCTCAAAGCTCCAGGTTCCCCACCCCTGGCCTAATCACAGAGTTCTATAGTCTTTATGCCTTTCTCTTAGTAATGGCAGAGGAAAAGACTTGGAAATAAACTTCTGAAGTATTTGGAGTGTAGAATATTGGACTTTGAGTAACAAAACTAAGGCATATCAGCACCCCATATCATGAAGTCAAGAGATCTTAGATCGACTATTATGTAGTAACTGATGTTCAGAGCTGGACTTGCCCAGTGACAATAAGGGTTTGATATCCAAGAACTCATACTTCTTTCTCCAGATGGGACCCTGCTGGTAATAGGGTGGAAGAATTGGGAGCTATGCATTGGAGTGCTGGAGTAATCCAATGCCTGGTGCCAGAAAGGAGTTGGTGCTATCCATGTCCTTCACGCCATGATTTTTATTTTTTTATTTTATTTTATTTTTGGTTAGGCAAGTGGGGTTAAGTGACTTGCCCAGGGTCACACAGCTAGTAAGTGTTAAGTGTTTGGTCTGAGGCCGGATTTGAACTCAGGTCCTCCTGACTTCAGGGCCAGTGCTCTATCCACTGCACCACCTAGCTGCCCCTTACTCCGTGATTTTTAAAACAACATATGGACCACTGTGGTCAACGTCATTGTGGACCCTTGGGCTAAGAGGGAATTCTGTAGCTGGAATAAAATAGATTCTACTGGCCCGCAATGACCACAGATGTCTATAGGAAGTGCTTGATGCATGCAAAACAAAGTGTGACTGAGTTGTACTCTTTCTCTGGAAACTAATAATAAATACCAACGAGACTTTGGATCATGTGTATAGTAGGCTTTATTTCGTTTATTTGTTTTTGATCCCTGGAAGAAGATAAGAAGAAAATAAGCAATACCTTGGTAGAAACTGACTGTTTCACTTGGCCTTCACAGGCACACCCACCTAGGACCCAGAAAAGTTTCTACTGTTGCTAAAATAGTGTCAGAAATACATTTTGTGTGTGTGTGTGTGTGTGTGTGTGTGTGTGTGTGTGTGTGTGGCTTCCCTGACAGCATGCATTCCTATGGCTGAATTAAGATTGAGGCTTTATGAGCAAGCTGGACAAGAAGGTCTTAGTTTTGGCAGCAATCAGGAAGTCTAGAACTACTGATTAGCATCCTCCAGTAGACTAGCAGCATGAACACTTTAATTGCACACTCCTAACATACTAGCAATCTTAAGAAATGAGCAGAAGGTTTAGTGGATCCTTCTACATGGCATTTCTAAGGCATGCATATAATGGTGTCAGGAATGATACCACATGCCTTCTGATGTTTGAGTGAGAGCCACATTTACCTACTGATTTGTGCTTTGGTGTCTTGGAAGAGAGAGATGTAGAAGCTCACAACAACTAATAGGCAAGATCAATCAAAGAGGGCTACCCTAGCTAGGAATTTAGCTCAGTAAAACTGAGAAAAGACCAAGTGATAGAATGATGCTTAACTACAATGTCAGGAATTATTTCTAAGGAATAAAATCTTACAAAGCAACTTTAGTATCTAGGGATTGCAGATTGGTGAGGACACCCGCCATACCAAGTAATTAAAAAATTGGTTATTCCACTAGTATATAAAACAACTCAGGGGGTCAGTTGGGGGCCTGCAAGACAATGCTTTGCAATTACCTGCCATCCAGAGAAGTGTTGGCCAGGGTCCCTGATGATCAGAAAGACAAAAGAGATGGAGAAATGGAGACAATTGGGCTCCAAGAAGGTCCTGTCAACTAGCTATATAATGGGATTATGATTTGTAAGAAGAGAAAATTGCAGATTGGTATTATCTGTGGGACCCTGGGCAAGTCACTTTACCCTGTTTGCCTCCATTTCCTCATCTGTAAAATGAGCTAGAAAAGGAAATGGCAAACCACTATACTATCTTTGCAAAGAAAACCTCAAATGGGGTAATGAAGAGTCAGACACAACTGAAAAATGACTGAAAAACACAACCCTCCTTAGAACCAAGAAGTCAGAACCAACTGTGATGGGAGGATGGGGTGGGCTGGGCCAGATCCAGAGACTGAACCTTTCTTGTTTAATGTTCTATAATAGCTAACATTTAAATGGCACTTTAAGGTTTACAAAGTACCACGTTATCTCATATGATATTTAGAACAGCCCTAGGAGGTAGGTAGGTTCTACTATTGTCCCCATTTTATAGACAAGGAAACTGAAGCTGAAAGTCATCAAGTGACTTGCCCAGGGTCACACAGTTAGTGTCTGAGTCAGGATTCAAACTCGGGTGTCTCTGACTTCAAGTTTAGACACTCTATCCATTGTGCCACCAACCTGCCTCTAGGGAACAGAGGCCATCTGCTAGGTTGGGTGCTGTGGGTGAATGGGCCTGGTGACACCCAGGACTGAAGTGTTGGACTGAGCAGCCAGCAATCAGCTCAACATGTCCAAAAGAGAGTTCATTAACCTTCTCCCCAAACCCATCCCCCTCTTCCAAACCTTTCTGTTTTAGTTAGGGCTCCGGGATCTTCCCAGGCATCCACATTCTTTACCTTGGCGTCATTCTCAACTTTTCCCTTTCCTCCTCATTCATCCAATCAGTTGCCAAATGTTGCTATTTCTATATTCATGATATCTCCCACCTCAGTCCTCTCTTCTCTGCTCACATAGCCTCTGCCCTCAACGCCTCTTACTCAGATTATAGCAAAAGACTCTTACGTAGTCTCCCTGACTCGTCTCTTCCTTCTTTCATCCATCTTCCATATAACTGCTAAAGTGATTTTTGCAGAGCTGAACATGTCACTCCCCTACTCAGTAAACTCAAAGTGCTCTCCAGTGCCTCCAGACTTATATAGAAGCCCCTCTTCGGGGCTTTTCAAGCCTTTAACAGCCTGATTCCAACCTACCTTTCCAACATTGTTATCTCAAATTCTTCTATCCAGCCAGATTAGCATTCTTGCTATTTCTCACCCAGGGTTTCCCATTTCAGGGTCTTTGTATGGATTGTGCCCTGTTCCTGGAGAACACTTCTTCCTTACTTCTGTCATTAGAATCCTTGGTTTCCTTCAAGACCCAGATCAAAGATGACACCTTTTTTTTCCCCCACTTAATAGTATTTTATTTTTTCCATTTACATGTAAACATAGTTTTCAACATTCACTTTTACAATATTTTGAGTTCCAAATTTTTTTCTCCCTCCTTCCTCTCCTCCCCCCTCCCCAATATGGCGAACAATTTGACGTAGGTTATGCATATACAATCACATTAAACATGTTCCCACGTTAGTCATGCTGTGAAAGAAGAATCAGAACAAAAGGGAAAAACCATGAGAAAGGGGGGAAAAAAAGAGAAAATAGTATGCTTCAATCTGCATTCAGACTCCATAGTTCTTTCTCTGGATATGGATAGCATTTTCCATCATGAGTCTTTTGGAATTGTCTTAGATAATTTTTTTTTTTGCAGTTCCCAGGTTTGTGCACTTTATAGGCAGCTGGGTAGTGTAACAGATAGAGCCCTCGGCTTGGAGTCAGGAGAGCCTGAATTCAAATCCAGTGCCAGCCATTTACTGGCTTGTGACACCAAACAAGTTACCATCTGCCTCAGTTCAGTTTCCTCCACTATAAAATAGGGATAATGATAACACTTGTTGTTTAATCATTTTCAGGTGTGTCTGAACTCATTGATTCCATTTGAGGTTTTGGCAAAGATATTGCAATGGTTTGCCATTTCCTTTTCCAGATAGTTTTACAGATAAGGAACTAAGGCAAATAGAATTAAGGGACTTGCCCATGGTCATACAGCTAGTAAGTATTTAAGGTCTGGAAGATGAGTCTTCTTGACTCTAGGCCCTGAACTCTACCCATTGTACCATCATTATTACACATTGAGAGGAAATTTCACCTAGTATATCCTATTTGAACTTACAGAGAAACAAATTAAATTATGAAAGCTATACTGCAATTAATTATTTTAACAATAGTACATCAAGTGTCTATACACAATCACACTTAGACATACACATTCCAAATTCACAAAAATTCAATTAAATTTAACAAATATCTATTAGATACCTAACAGGTCCAAGGAATTCGCTTCTTATCTCTTTAGTGCTGATTAGCAACTTATCATTTTAGAAAGTTGCCTGATCTGATAGATTAAGTAACTTGTCGAGTGATAGGATTTGGACCAAAGTCATTGTCCACACTGCTTCTTAAGGGCACTCTTCATGTTCCACTTGAGTCTTGTATTTGAAAATCAAATTTTCTATTCAGCTCTGGTCTTTTCATCAAGAATGCTTGAAAGTCCTCTATTTCATTGAATGACCATTTTTTCCCCTGCAGGATTATACTCAGTTTTGCTGGGTAGGTGATTCTAGGTTGTAATAATAATTCCTTTGCCCTCCAGAATATTATATTCCATGCCCTGCGGTCCCTTAATGTAGAAGCTGCTAAATCTTGTGTTATCCTGATTGTGTTTCCACAGTACCTGAATTGTTTCTTTCTGGCTGCTTGTAATATTTTCTCCTTGACCTGGGAACTCTGGAATTTGGCTACAATATTCCTAGGAGTTTTCCTTTGGGGATCTCTTTCAGGAGGAGATGGGTGGATTCTTTCAATTTCCATTTTGCCCTCTAGTTCTAAAATATCAGGGCAGTTTTCCTTGATAATTTCTTGAAAGATGATGTCTAGGCTCTTTTTTTGATCATGGCTTTCAGATAGTCCAATGATTTTTAAATTCTCTCTCCTGGATCTATTTTCCATGTCAGTTGTTTTTCCAATGAGATATTTCACATTGTTTTCTAATTTTCATTCTTTTGGATTTGTTTTACAGTGTCTTGATTTCTCATAAAGTCACTAGCTTCCAAATGTTCTATTCTAATTTTTAAGGAAGTATTTTCTTCAGTAATCTTTTGGACTTCCTTTTCCATTTGTCCAATTTTGCTTTTTAGGGCATTCTTCTCCTCATGGGCTTTTTGGCCCTCTTTTGCCATTTGGGTTAGGCTATTTTTTAAGGTGTTATTTTCTTCAGTATTTTTTTGGGTCTCCTTTAGCAAGCTATTGATTTGTTTTTCATGATTTTCTTGCATCACTCTCAGTTTTTCCTCTATTTCTCTTACTTGCTTCTCAAAATCCCTTTTGAGCTCTTCCAAGATCTGGGACTGATTCATATTTTTCTTGGAGGCTTTGGGTGTAGGAGCTTTGGCTTTGTTGTCTTCTTCTGGTTGTATGTTTTGATCTTCTTTGTCACCAAAGTAAGATAATATAGTCTGACTCTTTTTGTGCTGCTTGCTCATGATCCCGGCCAATTACTTAAGTTCTAAACTCTTTTGTTAAGGTAAGAGTCTGTTTCCAGTATGGAGAATGTACTGTCCCAAGCTTTGGGGGTTTGTACAGCTGTTTTCAGAGATACTTCTAGGGACCTGAAAATTTTCAGTTCTTCCAAGGTGGTATGATAAGGGGCGAGGTGTTTCCTCTCCACTGCCACAACAAGCTCTACCACACCAGCGCTCCTCCTTGCCCCAGGACTGCCCCTCAGAACTGTGACCCAGATCCAAGCACAGGCAAAGCAAGAGATTCCTGCCTTAGCACTGGCAAAGAGATCCCTGCAATCCCCCTCTCATCAGCCACTGGATTTCCCCTCAGTCTGTGGGCCGGAAACTCAGGAGGCAGCCGCAGCCCACGCTCGGGACTTGCGAATGAGACCTAACTTCTCTCTCACCGTAGTCACAGACTTTTCCCACTGACCTTCTAAGTTGTCTTTGGTGATCATGGGTTGAGAAGTCTGGAAACCACCACAGCTGCCCACGATTCAGTCCTCTGAGGCCTGCTCCAGGGTCGCTGCGGCCTTTGCGCCCATGTCGAACTGCGCTCCTCTCCCAGCCTGGTGCGATATACCTTTCAGATCAACCATCCAGGCTTTCTTTGGCTGGAAATTTGTTTCACTCTGTCTTTTTGTGGGTTCTGCTGCTTTAGAATTTGTTTAGAGACATTTTTTATAGGTATTTGGAGGGGTTTGGGGGGAGTGCTCAAGGAAGTCACTGCTTTCCCTCCGCCATCTTGGCTCCCCAAAGATGATACCTTCTACATGAAGTCTTTCTGATCCTCCAAACTACTGGTGCCCTTCCCTGTCATTTTCTCTTTCTCTCTCTCTCTTTCTCTCCCTCTCTCTATATCATACATACATACATACACACACACACACACACACACACACACACACGTATATACATATACACATATAACATTGTCTCCCTTGACAGAATATAAAGCTTCTTGAGCACAGGGTCATTGTCATTTTTGTAAGCCCAGGGCCTAGCGCATGCTTGTTGATGTTTGATTGATCAGGCTAAGCTTTGACGGCTTCAAGAGTAATGGGATAGGAAATTTACACATAAAATTTGGTCCTAATTAGTTGAATAAAGAATCCTCTATAGTGGAAAGCTAGAGTGGCACAGTGGATAGAGTGCTGGGACTGATGTCAGGAAGACTCACCTTCCTGAGTTCAAATCCAGCTTCAGACGCTTATTAGCTGTGTGACTCTGGGCAAGTCACTTAATCCTGTTTGCCTCCATTTCCTCATCTATAAAATGAGCTGGAGAAGGAAATGGCAAACCACTCCAGTATCTTTGCCAAGAAAACTCCAAATGGGGTCATGAAGAGTCAGACACAACTGAAAAACAATTGAACAACAATAGTGGTTGCATTATTAGAATTCACAATGCCTATTTCCATTGGTGTATAGGTAGTCATAGATTGCACAAATGTGTACTTTGGATAAAATAGTAACATGTGATGTTACAGATTATATATACCCTAGGTCTTAGTCTATTGCATGTATCTTTAATAGGGATGTTAAGTACTATGTTTCTGCATATGACCCATGTCTACTGAATATAAGATGTTATATGTCACATTTTGCATTAAACCTATGAGATATGTGCTGGAAATGAGATTTGGTTTCCACGACTCTTTTCAGACTTCACGGATGACAATGAGATGATGGCCTGTGATTTATTTTTATCTAGCTCCTATTACAGAAACCCAGAGCCCCCAAAGCTTTTGCAGTGGATATTACGCTAACATCCTACCAGTGAGTCAGCAGGGACAGGGGGCTAGAATCAGGAAGTGATCCAGAATCACTAGAGTTAGTTCCAAGAACCAGCTGTTAAATTTTCAGTGTGAGCATTCATACCTCAGAAATCAGCAAACACTACAAGTCAGGGCTTGATTTACTGGTTTTTAAAATTTATTCTCTAGCCTTAAAAAAGTGATGGAGAAAATGCTAAAAATGCAGATTAAATTTGAAATATGTCTTGTGTATTTTTTTTTCTAGAGAGTTGGTTGTTAACATTTATTAGCATATACCTGACTAGAACCTTGCTGGGACTAAGAGAAGTAGTTTTGAGAAATGGGTTGATTGAGTATCTGCTGCTAATAATTATATTGCTAAAAATAAAGTTAATTAGTAATTAAAATTTAATTTAGCGGTATCTAGGTGGGTGAGTGGATAAAGCCCTGGACCTAGGTTTAGGAAGACCTGAAATTCAGCCTCAGAAATGTATTAGTTGTATGACTGTGGGCAAGTCACTTAACCTCATTAGCCTCAGTTCCCTCATCTGAAAAATGAGGATAATAATAGCTCCTACTTTCCAGGATTGTTATGAGGATCAAATGAGATAATATTTGTAAAGCGCTTAGCACAGTGTCTAGGGGTAGCTAGTTTGTGCAGTGGGTAGAGCACTGAGCTTGGAATCAGCAAGAATCATCTTCATGAGTTCAAATCTGGCCTCATACACTTACTAGCTGTGTGAACCTGAGCAAGTCATTTAACCCTGTTTGTCTCATTTCCTCATGAAGAAAATGGCAAACGGATTCAGTATCTTTGCCAAGAAAACCTGAAATGGGGCCATGAAGAGTTGGACAGGACTGAAATGACTGAACAACAACAAACAGTGTCTGACACATAATAGGCACTATATAATGTTATTTATTATTATCATTATTTTCGATTTCTTTTCACGTTCTGTCTGTTCTACCTTCATAGTATCTCATATATGCACCCTTCTCTCTTTTGACACTGCCACCCATCTGACGTGGATCCTCATCACCTCACGTCTTGATTTGCATTATCCAAGATTTGGCAACTGATTGGATGCGTGGGGGGGGGGTGAGAGACAGGGAAATGCTGAGGATAATGCCAGGTAAAGTGCTCTACTGATTGGTCTCCCTGCTGCAAACCTCTTCCCATTCCAGGTCATCCTCCAGTCAGCTTTCAGTTACCTTCCTAAATCATAGGTCTGACCCTGTCACTCCCCCTACTTAAACTCCAGTGGCTTCCTATTACCTCCAGAATCAAATAGGAATTCCTCTGATTGGCTTCTAAAGCTCTTCAGACCCTGGCTGGCCCCCTTCCCACCTCTCTGATCTTTAGTTCTCTCCATGTATTTTTCAATTCAGTGACATTGGCTTCCTTGCCATTCCTCATACAAGACACTCTAGCTCCAGGCATTTTTGCAGGCCCAGAATGCTCTCCTACTTCACTTCCATTCACTTCTGGGCTTCTTTCAGGTCTTGGCCAAATTCCATCCTTTGCAAGAAGCCTTTCCTGGTCTCTTTTAATGCTAGTGCTTTTCCTTTGAGGTCGACCCTTAATTTCCCCTGCATACATCTTGTTAGCACGTAGCTATATATGTGTGTTGTCTTCCCCATTGGAATGTGAGTTTCCCCAGGGGAACAGCTGGTCTTGCTTTTATCTGTATCCCCAACATAGTAGAAACTCACTAAATACTTGTTGACTGGCTACGACGTCATGTGGTTAATTCTGGTTGGTTGGAGAAAAGGTAGAGGTTCAGAGGATAACGGATGCTCATAGCAAATGGTTCTGAATAGAGGATGAACTCAAATATATTCTAAGAACCTGTATGTGACAGTGGGGTATTCTAGGTCCATCCTCTAATATTAATTTTGGAACTAGCAGGATTTGTAGGGGTATTGGGAAGTATTTATGGGGGAAGGTTTTTCTCAGTATGGGGGTAGTCTGCTGTCTACTCTGGACAGAACTTTGGTTTTGACCTCCCCCCAACCCCAACCTGCTCATCATCCAATTCCTCTTATTGGAAATGTTTCCATGTCATTTTCTAGAAGGGAAGTGCTTCTCTGCAGGGCATACTAGGACCTGGGAAAGAACCAAGGGGAGATCTATAGAACAGGTGAGACTGCTGGCTTTCCTGGGCCTTCAACAAAACCACTCTCAATCACATAAGCTCCAGCAAGTCTTCATGGCACACTCACTGACTGGTACATTTATTGTTGTTGTTTAGTCGTTTCAGCCATGTCTGACTCTTTGTGATCCCATTTGGAGTTTTCTTGGCAAAGATACTGGAGTCGCTTGCCATTTCTTCCTCCAACTCATTTTACAGATGAAAAAAACTGAGGCAAACAAGGTTAAGTGACTTGCCCAGGGTCACACAGCTAGTAAGTGTCTGAGGCCAGATTTGAACTGAGGAAGATGAATCTTTCTGACTTCAGGCCCAGCATTCTATCCATTGAGCCACCTAGCTGCCTGCTTGGTGCTCTATACAAGAGCTTTAACTGAAAAAAAACCCAAAAAACCACAAGGACAAGAACAACCATATTGGGGACCATTTATATTGTCATTGTTCCAAACCTGAATATAGTTTCATTCATTGAGGGGAGCGGGGACCCAAACTTGCTAATATGAACCAATGAGATGGCCTCAGATCTCCTGTACTCCTGCTGCTTCCTTGGGCCATGTGTAGCTGTCCAGCACAAATGAGTCATATTCTGGAGTGTAGACCAGAGACCTCACAAAGGCCTCCTTGTCCTCAGGCTCTGGGTACCATGAGGCCAGGCTGTGTTTGTAAGCATAGTCGAGGACCTGGGATGGAAAGAACAAGTTTGAATTGGGGAGGCAGTCATTTAAAGACCATTCACCAGGCACTTGTTTCCATAATAATAATAATGATGGTGATGATGATGATGATGATAAAGCAAGCCTGAAGAGTCCTGGAGAAGGAATGGGATCCAACAGAAATAGACATGACTAACTCCTTTCAAAGCTCAGCTCCAATGCTATCTACTACAAATAGCCTATCCTGATCCCAGCAGTTCCTGCTGTACCCCCCCTAGAAATTATTCATATTTTCTACTCAATTTTCTAGGAACATGTTGTTTTCCTCAAATAGAATGTAAGCTCTTGCAGGGTGGGAATGGTTGGATTGTTTTATCTTTGGATCCCCATTGCCTAGCACAAAGACTGGCTACATACTCCATACGGCTTCATAAATATTTGTTGCATTGAATGAATTGATCCTCTGACACGTGGATCGTGCAAGAGCCACCTAGACTCTTCAGAAGTTTGCACACTCCTTATTGGGTCCTTGTAGTTCTATCATCAATCGGCCCTCGGCCCAGGCCACCTCTTACCTTGACTGCAATTCTCAGGGACACATCTCGGATGGTGCTGAGTGGTGGATAGAGCCGCCCTTGGGCGAGATGTTCATCAGAGACTTCCTGAGCAATGTGCTGGGGAAAAAGAGCAGAGCTGAATGAACAACCAAACCCACAGAGCTCTCTTCCCCAGGACAGTCACTGGAATGAAGCTTTTCAGACAGGCATTGAGGAATAGAGCAGATTCTCAGCCGATGTAAGGAAGACAAAAACGACAGGGGAATTCTTTGAGGCTCAGGGAGCAGCCCTCAGGATCATGGTGCAGGGCTGCTCATCTCTGCTCCCTTCTCTCTGAGACCCCAACTCCAATCCTCCCTATCCCTAACCTCAACCTTCATGCCTGCTAGTTATTGAGACTAGTGGTCAGCCAGTCTTTCAGCTCGGCCTCATTCTCGTGTCTGGGAAACCAACCAATGTCTCTCTGTCCTCTGGTGTCAAATTCAAGCTTCTGGGAAAAGTCATCAGATCCTTCCAAGAACCGCTGTGTCATAAAGTGGGAAAGGGGGAGGAAGGGGCCAAGACAAAAGAGTTGTGGTCACAGCAACCTTGGGCTCACGTTTTACAGTCACTAAGTACTTTCACAAAAATCATCTAGTTTGATTCCTAGAACAACTCTGCGAGATGAGTAGTGACAGCAAAGTTACCTGCATTCTACAAATCAAGAAACTGAGGCAAAGAGAAGGGAAGTGACTTACTCAAGGTCTCCCTGCTGGTACATACCAGAGGGAAAGACTTGAACTCATTTCTTCTGATTCCAGATCCAGGGGTCTTCCCATTATAAATAGGCAATGAGGATGTAGTAGAAAAACCCAAGACCAGCTCCACAAGTAAATGCCAAGTATGGGCTTTTGTTAGTAAAGTGCTTGCTTCAGCAAGAATGACGACAGGGAATTTGGAGCCAGAGCAACTGGGCTTGAGTCCTTGGTCTTTGCTTACTAGCAGTATGCCCTTGAGCCAGTCACTTCTGTTCACTGACATCACACTACCTCCAAGGGCATCCCACTTCCCTTGTGCTGTCTGCCAGCGGTAAGTGCCTGGCTGGGAAGCTTGGCCTCACGAACCCAGGTAACAGGAGCTGGGGGAAGGAGGAGTGAATCAAGATGGGGAGATGGATAAAAAAACAAAAAAGAAAAGAAACACAAACTCTCTTTCCTGGGGAGAATCCTGGTCTTAGAGGTGAAAGGTACCTTAGGGCCATCTAGTCCAAACCCCTCATTTTACAGATGAGGATCTAAGGTTCAGGAAAGTTAAGTGACTTGCCCAAGGTCACCCAGGTAACAGGTGACAGAGTTGGGATCTCTGACTGTAAGGAGGCAGTGTGATAAGGTGGAAAAAACACTGGCTCTGAAGTCAGAGACCCTGGATTCAAATCCCACCTCTGAATCTTACTACTATGGGCAAACCCTTTAGCTTCTCTGGGCCTCAGTTTCCTCACTTGCAAAATGACAGAGTTGGCCTGGAAGATCTCTGAGGCTTCTCCCAACTCCAGATTTATGACACCTATGAACCTAAATCCATATAATAACAGCCAGCATTTAATGGCACTTTAAGGTTTCCAAAGCACTTTACAAATATCTTGTTTGATCCTCACAACAAACCTGAGATGTAGGTACTCTTACGATCCCCATTTTACAGATGAGGAAACAGAGGCAGGCAGGGGTAGAATGACTTACTCTAGATCACACAACAAGTGAGTGTCTGAGGCAGAATATGAACTTGTAGCTTCTTGGCTGTAATCACTGAACCATACAGTGCTTTGAGATTGGCAAACCACTCTCCATATATTATCAGAGGCAGCTACGTGGCATTGGACCTGGAGTCAGAAAGACCTGAGTCCACATCTGGTCTCACATATCTACTAGTTGTGTGGCTCTAGGCAAGTCACTTCAACTCTGTCTGCCTCAGTTTTCTCATCAGTAAAATGGGAATAATACTCTACTATTCAGAGTTGTTGAGGATAAGATGAGATATCATTTGTAAAGTGCTTTGCAAACATTAAAACATTATATAAATGCTAGTTATTACTAATATTATTTGAAGAGAATAAACATTTATCAGGTATCTGCTATGTGCCAGGCACTATACCAAGCACTTTGAAAGTGTGATCTCATTTGTTCCTCACAATGACTCTGGGAGGTGGGCGCTATTGTTATCCCTATTTTATAGATGAGGAAACAGAGGTGGGCAGAGCTTAAGTGACTCGCCCAGGGTCACGCAGCTAGGAAGTGATTGAGGATGATTTTGAATTGAGGTCATCCTGACTCCAGGTCCAGCTGTCCTTAATCTCTCCTCTGATCATACCCTGTTATGTTTTATACCGAGCTCCAAATACTGACTTGATCCCTTTCTGAATATGTGAGAAATGATCTGGACTACGCTTTTCCTAGACATGCTGATGTGACAGGGGCAGAGCGTGGCTGGGCCGTGGGTGAGGGAGCGTACTGCACCTCAGCCGTGAGAAGGAAGATCTCGTCAGGGATGTGCCGGACCCCGCAGGCGATGATGCCCAGCGCCACTCCAGGGAACACGTACGCGTTGTTTCCTTGCCCAGGGTAAAAGGTCCTGCCGTCTTCCAGGGTTACTTTGTCAAACGGACTCCCGCTGGCAAAGATCCCCCGGCCCTGTGCGAGGGAAGGGCACATGTTGGACTGTTTTCTTTCTTTCTTTTTTTTCTAACCATGGTGGTGGATTGATTGCCTAAAGTCACAAATTCTCTCCTCTGGTCATTTCTCTGACCAAGAACATGCATTGGGGAAAGGCTGGTAGGAAATCTGTGGCCAAGGAAAAGAAATCTCCTAGCCCAGAGGGGCAGTAAGCCCTGTGGCCCTGGACTCGTAACTCACCACATCCTGCTGGTAGCATGACTTAATGGTGCGTTTGCATGTCTCATTATCCCTCTGACATGCCTGTGATCTCCTGGGAGCTTTTATGTCCCCCACGGGTGCCCAGCTAGTGCCTCACACAAAGCCAATGCTCAGTAAATATTGGTTAATGAATGACTGACTATACAGAAATATAAGCAAACATTGGTTGGATGAATACACGAATACACAGGAGTATAAATCATAGTCTGAGCCGGTAGAGAACTCAGAGCAGGCAGGGCACATGGGAGGCTGTTGATAAACACCAGTTGAATTAAATGCTCTGCCTCATCTGAACTAACCAGCAGCCAAGAGGCAATATGGCCATTATATGCCAGCCACTATGTTAGGTACCGAGGATAGAAAGACCACTCAATCAATTGATTTTTATTAAGTGCCTACTATGTACCAAGTAAAAAACTTTGACCTGTAGAAGCTTCCGTTCTCACTATCATTTTCTGCCCAAATCCACCGTTCTTCCCCTTTTCTCTGGAAGGCCATGCCATCCTTCCAATCTCCCAGATTTGCCACCTGAGTGTTGTTCGTGACCCCTCCTTCTCCCTTACCCCTACATAGACGATCACTTATTTTGTTGTTGTTTAGTTGTTCAGTTATGTCTGACTCTTCGTGACCCCATAGACCATACTGCCATGCAGTCTTCTTGGCAAAGATACTGGAGTGATTTGCCATTGCCTTCTCCAGTGGATTAAGACAAACAGAGATTAAGTGACTTGCCCAGGGTCACACAGTAAGTATCTGAGTCCAGATTTGAATTCAAGTCTTCTTGACTCTAGGCCCAGGGCTCTATCCACTGAGCCACCTAGCTGCCTCCAATCACTTGCTAGATCCTGCTAATTTTACCTCCACAACATCTCTCATATCTGGTCCTTTTCTCACTATTCACACAGCCACTACCTTACTTCCTGTTCCTCGAGAGTAGGGATTGTTTCTTTCTTTGTCTGTTATCTCTAGCATGGGGCACACAGTGCCAGTACATAGCAGGCACTTCATAAATGTTTACTGATTCACTGGTTAATTGATTTCATTTATTTTTACATCATCGTCAGTTCCCAAAACATAGGTGGATTGAATTGGACAGACACTTACTAATTGTCTGCACTAATTACATGCAAGTTATGGGGAGATGCAAAGCCAAGAAAGGCCCAGCCACTGACCTACACAAACTCTAGGAGGATGAGATAGTTCATACACGGATAAGACAAGAATATCAGGAGGGAGAGGAAGCCGAGGGCTCTGGGTGTCTGTGTGTATTCTAATGGGGGGAGGGGAGGGCTTTTATGTTTGACTCCAAGGATATCTGTAAAGACTAATGCTGTAAGAACAAATTAATATTAACCTCAAGAACAAAGGAGGGCTTCTGACATTTGAATGAAGTACGTGCCTGCCTCTCCAGTGAGTCTTTCCTTAGCAGCAATTATATGTGTTGGTTCTTATGCCATAATAGATACAGAGCCAGTCTCTGAGCCAAGATGACCTGGGTTCATGTCCCTTCCACCTCTGACACATACTGGACATGGAAATCAGGTCACTTAAACTCTCAGTGCTCTGGTCCACTCTTTAAGGTACAAAAGGTACCAACCTGCATTGGTAGAGGGAGTTCCCTGTTGAAGAAAGTCCCTCTGTCAATGAAATCCCAAGTCCAGTCCCTTCTCCTTGGCACTGTCCTCGCTGTCTTTTTATTTTTTGGCTTTTTTTTTTTTGGTGAGGCAATCGGGGTTAAGTGGTCACACAGGGGTCACACAGCTAGTAAGTGTCAATGTCTGAGGCTGGATTTGAACTCAGGTCCTCTTGATTCTAAGGCCAGAGCTCTATCCACTGCACCATCTAGCGGATCCTCCCTGCTGTCTTCTGTAGCAGATTATTCCCACTATCACTCTCATTCTCTCTCTAACCTGTAATCTGTCTCTATCTACTGATTCCTTCCCTGTTGCCTAAAAACATGCCCATTTCTCCTCTACCCTAAAAAAAAAAAACAAACCACTCACTTGGTCCTACTCCCTCCACTAATTGTTATCCAGGATTTCTCTTCCCCTTCTCAGCTAAACTTGAGAAAGTTATCTATAATCTGTGTCTCTACTTCCTCTCCTCTCATTCACTTCTAAACCCTCTGCAGTCTGGCTTCTGGCCTCCTCAATCAGTTAGAACTGCTCTCTCCAAAGGAACCAGTGACCTCTTAGTTTGACAGTATCAAATGGCCTTTTCTCAGTCCTTATTTTTCCGGATTTCTCTTTTGCCTTTGACACTGTCTATAACATTCTTCTCCTGAATAATCTCACCTCTTTAGGTTTTTATGATGGTTCTTCTGTCTGTCTAACCACCCCTCCACAATGCTAGATCTTCCTCTAGGTCCCATCCACTAACCATGAGTATCCCCTGTCCCTGGCTCTCTTCTCTCTATACTATCTTGCTTGATCTCATTGGGTTCTTCTTTATGCAGATTCCCACATCCATGTACCTGGTCCTAATGTCTCCTCTTTAAGAGATTATATCACCAACCGGTCATTGAACATCTTGAATTGAATGTCCTAAGGGTATCTTAAGTTCATCAAGTCCAATAGAGAACTTCTCAGACCCTCTTCTCTTCTCAATGTTCCTATTACTGTTGAAGAGATCACCATTTTCCCAGGCACCCAAGCTTACTACCTCACTGTCATCCTCATCTCTTCAGTTTTAATCACCCACCTTACATATCCAATCTGGTGTCAAACCTTATCATTTTTACTTTCACAGTCTCTCTGTCTCTGTCTGTCTGTCTCTCTACGTATGTATGTATGTATGTATGTATGTATGTATGTATGTATACACACACACATCCCTTTGTTTTTCTTCCTCACATAGCCACCACACTGGTACAGGCTCTAACTTGCTAGTTAATTATTATGAGGTAGGGGCAGGCATGCCCGGTTCTTTGGGTACTCGGTGGGAAAGACCATGATGGCAGTAGGAAGTGAGGCTGCAATCACACTTTAATAAGGCACAGAGAGCAGAAGAGTAAACAGATACAGACAGTTCAAAGACAAGCAGTGAAAAGGGTACAGAGGCAGATGGTGTGGGGATGGGGGACAGGGAGGTGAAGGAAGTCAGGCAGTGGTGGGAAAGAGGATGAGGAGGGAGAAAGGCATATAGAATCACTCACATAACCATGGATGAGAGTCGGGAGCCCTGGCAGCATGAACATGATGGAGAAGGAAGGGGTTCAGGGGGCAAGAATTTGAAGTCTCTTTTGGGAACAGACCCTTATCTGTGCTACCTTGGGGTACCTTTATTAACATATCCAAATCACCTCAAAGTTGTTGGAAAAAAACTTTGTTACCATATGCAACCATCTCAAAGTTATCTGCACCATTTGGTGTTCTGCCAGTCTTACTGTGAACAGAACTGATCTGAGATTTACATATCACAGGACCAACAGGCTTCCCTTGATTCAGCACCTGCTACCAGGATGTGATTTTTGGTTAATACGTGATACAGTTTGCAAATTACACTCCTTTGATCTTTGGGACAGTCTACATGCGACTTCGAGGTTCCTCTTTGCAATCTTACTGCTATTGCCACTTTACGCTGGCTAGTTATAAACTTACTATCCTGACTAGACTTAGGGTGAGGGTGATCAGAGGGATCAGAACAAAACATTATTTTAACACAACTTCTCAATATCTCTCACTTGGATGACTGTAATAGCTGTCTGCCTCAAGTCTCTCCCCATTCCAATCTATCTTCCACTCTTCTGACAAAGTGACTTGTCCAAAGTATAGGCCTGACCATGTCAACTGCCTCTCTTACCTCCCCTCTCTAAACTCCAGTGACTCCCTATTACTTCCAGCATCCAATATAAAGTCCTCTGGCTTTAAAGCCCTTAACAATCCATTCCATTTGCACCTTTCCAGTTTTCCTATGTGCTCTACAATGCAGTCATACTGGCTTCCTTACTTTTCCTCACCCAAGTCACTCCATTAATTTATTTGTACTGGTTGTCCCCTGTGTCCTGGAAGGCTCTCCCTCCTCACCTCTGACTTCCTTCAAGACTCCCTCCTCACCTCTGACTTCCTTCAAGACTCATCTCAAGTCCTGCTTTCTGTAAGGGACTTTTTGTTCTCAGTTCCCCGCTGCTAGTGAGATTCCCTTCCGTTGATACTGACATTGTACAGATCTCATAAATAGATTGTTATCTGCACGTCGTCTTCCCTACGGGAGAGTGAGCCCCTTGAGGCAGGGAATGAATTTTCCCTTCCTTTGTATCCCAAGAACTTAGTATAGGGCCAGGCACATAATAATCACTTAGTAAATGCTTGTTGACTGACTGACTGTCCTTTTCTCTAGACCCTGTGAGGGTGGGGTGGCCGAGGTAGGGCTGGGGGAGGATTCCTCAGGGATCCCCAAACTTGGAGTGCAGTGCTTGTGACCTGCATAAGGTTTATCTCTGAGCTTCTTCACCTCCCTTGCTGCATGTTTCCTCTGGGATAACACTGCTGTCCCTGACCTCTAAACCCCCCACCATTAGCCCTCAAGAGGCATCTTGCTGTGTCTGTGATTGGGTTGGTCCCAGGGGAGGGATGAGTTCACGGAGGGCAGTGTCTGGGGCATAGATTTTGGGCTGGCTCTGCCCTGGGACCCATCTCTTTCTCCTGTGTACAGTGGAAGGAAGGCTGTGAGCGTCCTGGGTGCTTACCTTTGTGAGCCAGTAGCATTTCTCAGCGGTACACTCAGCTTTGCTCGTGGGATTGCTTAAGGCGAAGATGATCGGTCGTTTGTTGAAAGAGGCCATATCCTTCAGAATCTGGTCAGTGAAAGCTCCTGCAACAGCTGCCACCCCTGCCCAAGAGAAGAGAGTGGTGTTCCTTGTTGTCTACAAACCTTTGGCTGCTGAAAACCTCCCCGACGTATCTTGCAGAGAGAGCATCGCCTCATCCAATGAGCGCTGGGTTTGCGTCCTGACTGCGTGATTCTGGGCAAGGCACTTCATCCCTCTGGTTTTAGTGTCTTCGTCAATCTAATCTAATTAAGTGCCTCCCATGGGCAAGGTGCTGGAGATTCAAAGTCAAAAACAAAAGTAGTCCCAGGATTGGATTTAGGGTTGCCAGCCACTCCAACCCTCTCATTTTACAGGTAAAGATACTGAAGTCTAGAGAGATTAAGTGAATTGCCTAGGATCACATAGGTAATAAATAATAGTGATAATAACAGTACCAATATATTTTACATAGTACTTTAAGATTTGCAAAGTGCTTTTCATTTGATCCTTACAAAAACTTTGGGAAATAGGTGCTAATATTATCCCCATTTAAAAAATTAATAATAATACCTAATATTAACTTACAATAATATTATTTATATGTCATTTTATGGTTTGTAAAGTGCTTTACATGTGCTAACTCACTTAATCCTCACAACTCTGGGAAATAGATGCTATTATTATCCCCATTTAAAAGATCACTTATAATAGGAGTAATAATATAATTTGCAAAATGCTTTGAGGTTTGCAAAGCACTTTACACATAATAATTAATTTAATCCTCATAACTTTGGGAAATAAGTGGTATTATTATACCCATTTAAAAATTAATAATAATGATAGCTAATATTAACTAATACTATTTTTTATACAGTACTTAACAGTTTGCAAAATGTTTTACATATCACTCAGTCGTTCCTCACAACAACTTTGGGAAATAGATGCTATTATCATCTCCATTTAAAAAATTATGACTGGTTGTTGTCCTTTGTGCTTGAAGAGGACCAAAATGAGACCACTATACAGGGTCAGGGTATAGTAGGTCTGACAGTGGTTGATCGAGGTCAGAAGGCTCTCACCACAGGTACGGCCCAAACAGTCCTTATGAACATTTGGAGTAGAGATGTCTCTAAATGTGCACATCTCATGTTTCTTTTGAGCTATTGCAATTCTGCTTTGCTCATAGAGCACAGCACCTTCACTGATGTGGGCACGCCATGCTGGATGGTCCTGTGACATTGTCTCCCATCTCACACAATCAATTCCAAAGATCTTTAAAGAGACCTTGAGAGTGTTCTGTATTGCTTCTTCTGATCTCGGTGTGAATGCTTACTTTGTGTGAGTTCTTCATAAAATAGTCTTTTAAGTAAACATACGTTTTGCATTTGAATAATATGGCCAGCCCATCAGAATTGTGCTCCCTGTAGTAGAGTTGAATGCTTGGTAGTTGAGCTTGAGAAAGGACTTCAGTGTTTGGTATCTTATCTTGACAGGGGATCTTCAGAATCTGTCTGAGACAATTCACAAGGAATCAATTCAGTTTCCTGGCATGGCACTGGTATACTGTCCAGGTTTCACAGGCATACAACAACGAGGTCAGCAAAATAGCTCTGTAGACCTTCAGTTTGGAAGGCAGCTAACACATCACTCTTGTCTCCTGTACTTTCCTTCAGAGCTGTCTCTGGCAACACATGCATGGGTATATCCCTGAAAAGTATACTGCCAAGGTAAGTGAACTTATCCACAGCATTCAAAATCTCTCCATTTGGACTAATCAATGGGTCCACATATGGATAGTCTGATGCTGACTGGTGGAGAATCTCTGTTTTTTGGATGTTAATTATTGGGCCAAAATTAGCACAAGTAGTGGAGAATTGATCCATACTCTTGCATCTCAGCTTCAGAAGCTGTGTTGAGTGCAAACAAAATATCACATGCCAACTCTCTCTCCACTTTTAGTCTTCACTTGTAGCTGGCCTTGATTCTGTTTCTGTCCTTGTTGAAGGCCTTTGACAACATGGCTGAAAACATCATGCTAAAAAGCCTGGGAACAAGCACACAGTCTTGTTTCACTCCATTGGTGACTGGGAAAGCTCGAGAGCATTGTCCGTTATCTAGAATCGGGGCAAGTATGCCATCATGGAACTGGTGTATAACACAGATGAACTTCTTCAGGCAACCAAATTTTGCAATGATTTTTCATTCCCTTTGGGAGGCATACAAGCTTGTTGACTAAATTAGTTTTGATTGCAAAATCTATGGCTGATTCATGTAACTCCCCCGCCCTGTGGTCACTCCAGAAAAATGTGTATCCAGCTTCAACTTCATTAAGGTGGCTTTCATTTGCCAGCCTTGTTTCACTCAGTGCTGCTATTTAGATGTGATGTCTGCTGAGTTCTCTCACAACAAGAGCTGCTCATCTTTCAGGTCTGCTGGATTTCTTGATGTCCATAAGAATGCACACATTCCATGTACCAATGGTGAGTGGAATCATCTTTGCAAAATGTTTGTACTTCTTGCGTGTTTCACCTGCAGGGTGGGATTCCCACCTGCCACAGCAAGCAGGCCAAGGTTAGGTTGGGTGAAGCAGACAATTTTTAGGGTTCCTTTTCTGGCCCCTTCCTCATGCCAGAAGGTGAGCTGTGCGGTCCTTTAAAAGGCTGCTCAGACACCCAGGGGGCTACTGAATCCCACGGCTGCTTCTGTCCAGTAAGATGACCCTATGGTCTGGGCTTCCTATGGGTAGATACAGGGTTGTGACCACTGCCTTCAGTGCAGCCACACCTGCTGCTTCATCACTTGCCCATCACCACATGACTTTGAGGTAGCTAAAAATGGCAAAATTGTATGGATGATGTCTTTTGACTTGTGCATAAATTGGATTTAAGTGAGATGGAGGTTGTGTAAAATTGTCAGCCTTACTCTTTCTTCCAGAGTCATCAGTGGCCAGTGGCAATACAAAAGTCAAAATGACTGGTGATGGCTTGAGATGCAGTGGATGACCTTGGCTACGGTCTTCTGGAGATGATGCAATTGGACTGATGTGATCTGCAGAAGGAGAATCTGGAGGATTTCACCTTTCCAATCTAGTCCATGCATCGGATCTGTCCATAACAATGGTGAGATCATCAGCCCCTGGTGAGCATGTGTCTCCCTGTTTTATGCCTCACCTGATATTTATGATCATGTGGTTTCTTAATTAGGTTATCTCTGCTGTTATAGGTTTCAAAAATATTTTTTAGAAATTAAGTGTCACTCAGTTCCAAAGGATTCATGATGAAAAATGCTATCCACATCCAGCCAAAGAACTGATAGAGTTTGAATGTAGATGGAAGCATACTATTTTTCATTTTCTGTATTTTTTTGTGTTTTTTTTTCTTTTGGTCTGTTTCTTCTCTCACAACATGACTAATATTGAACTATGTGTTACATGATTACACATATATAATCTATATAAAATTGTTCATCACCATAAGGAGGAGGGACATGAGGGAGGGAAGGAGAAGATTTGGAACTAAAAAATTTTTAAAAAACGAATGTTAAAAATTATCTTTACAAGTGATTGGAAAAATAAAATGGTATTTTGAATAAAGAAATTAAATGTCAGTGTTGGAGCTGGGACATGAACAGAGGTCTTTGAACTCTAAAACTAGTGTTCTTTACTATAGAACATGCTGGGCAATATGGAACCAATGAAGACTTTTGATTAGATGAGTTCAGTGCTTGCTTAGAGACATCAAGTCAAGGCCTGCATTAATTAGGCCCCATCCTGCTTAGGCAAAATTATCTCCTCCATTCCTTAACACTTCCAGACCAGTCAACCTCCTTCCTCTCCCTTGTGTTCTAATTCCCTCCCTTTGTCTGTGGCTCAAACAGGTCCCTGATTGGAAGGTGCTCTTCACACACCTATGAGGGCTGTGGGTTTCACCTGCCGGACCACCTCCTCCAGGGTATTCACTTCTGCATGATCCTGAGCAAACACCTCCTTCTCATGGTTCAGGTGACTCCTTCCCTGGGGGAAAGAACAAACAACAGTTCTAAGCCACGAAGATCCCCAAAAGCCCTGAGCCTTGGATGCAGACTGAGTGACACTTTGGTACAGTGGGCTCAGAATCAGGAAGATTTGAGTTTGAATCCTGCAGAAACCATATCAATGTCCATCCTCTCCCTCCTTCCCCCCCCCATTCCCCCTTTACCCTCTCCTCTCCATTTCCCTCCCCTCCCCTTCCCTTCTCTTCCATTCTCTAGGTATTGGGGCTACAAAGTCAAAAATGACACATTCCCTTCCTTCAGGTCACTTACAAAGCCTATTGAGGGCAGACGACTTTTGGTTTCTTTCTAGGATCTGTGATTTTATCAGCATAGGCGCTTGCCTCCACTAAGGCAGATTGGTACCTGCTCTGCTTAGCGAGGTGCTTGGGACATTGAGAGGTTACTTGACTTGCCCAGAGTCACACAGCCAGTATGTGTCAGGAAAGGGCCTTGAACCCAGGTCTTCAAGACTCCAAAGCCAGCTCTCTGTTCCCTATACCACACTGCACCCTCATAAATAAGTGTCTACAAAAGAAATGCAATATATACATATATATTTATATATATGTATATGTATATGTATATATATTTTCCCAGGGGAAGGGAAGGGCATTAATTAGCAACTAAGAGGATCAGGAAAGGTTTCATGGAAAATATCCATTATTAAACTCAAGTATCAGCTGTTAGGAGGAGGCCTGATCTCCATGACAAAGCTCAAATGACTCTTGTATAGACTGAGTATGTGCACACTGTCTCCCACTTTAGAATGTAAGCTCCTCGAGGGTAGGGATTGTTTTCACTTTTACTTTGTATCCTCAGCTCCAAGCACAGTGCCTGACACAGAATAAGTGCTTGATAGATGTTTGTTGTTTGATTGATAGATTGGGTTTCTCAAACTGCTTAATTCCATGGCCTGAGACTTTAAAGTCAGCACCCAGGAAGCCAGGGAGCAAACAAGAGGTCTGCGCTTGGCCTCCTTAGCACCGACCAATGACGTCTTCTGGGAGTGTTTCTTCCGGAGTGTTCACATCTGGGGGCTTGATGATGAAAAATGACTGCTTGGTTAGCTACTTTAATGAGCGAGCTAGAGGGAATGATGTTAGTATGATGAGTTGGAGAAGAAGTCTACGCACTGGGCTATGGAAGGTCTGTTGTTATTGTTTTGTTTTTACCTGAGGCCTGATTATGCTTCGGAGACTTTAACAAGTGATGTTTCCTTAAATGACAAAACCGGAGGTGTTATAAAGTCTTTTCATGGGATAACTCCTTCATCAGAACCTTGGCAATCCCACCTTTTTTCCTAGAAAGCCTACCTCTAGCCCAACTACTCGGCCAGGTGTGGAAAGGAAGGGCACCGTGGCTTCTTTCAATTCACTGGGTGTTACAATAGAACCATAGATTTAGAACTGGAAGGGAGCTCAGATGCCAATGAGCCCCACTCCCTCACTCTGCAGATGAGGTAACTGAGGCCTAGAGATATTTAAGTGACTTGTGAAAGTCATATAGGGAGCAAATATTAGGTAGAGAGGATCAGAGCTTGGATCTGAACCCAGGTCTTCTATTTCCAGAAAGAGTGTTCTTTTTCACAATGACCCTGTGAGGTAGACAGCGTTTTGCCCATGAGGAAATGGAAGCTCAGAGTGGCCCTTTCCAATATTCCTTCTCTTACACATGGAGGAGCCTAGCTTCTTGCACTTAAGCAGCAAGTGCTGAACCCTATCCAGTCTGGTCTAACTCTTAAACTCTATGCAAACAAAATCACCTACAATACTGACCAGAGGGCTGCTTAGGTGCCTGGGAGCCACGTGCAGCTTACAGAGAGTCCATAAACATTACCTTCACGATGAGCCCCTTGGAATCCACCATCCAGATCTTCTTGATGGCCTCTGTCTTTGGGATGCCTTCTTTCTCCAGGGCCATGACAATGAGGTGGGCAATTCCCATAGCTGCCTAAAAGTCCAGAATGGGGACATTACACATAGATTTGGGATGGAAGGGAGGGTCTGTTCATTATGAGATTTTGCATTTGACACTTGACAAAGGTTGAACATCAATGTTTCCCCACTTCCTCCCCTAGCAGTCTCTTGTTCAGTATTTGCACAGAGAAATCCAAGCCTCAGTGTTCATCACATCTCCAAGGAAGCAGTCCTTTCTGCAAGGTACCACTTGACCTCCTAATTACTAAAAACAAGAATGAAGATCTCAGGTTGCATATGGCACCTACCTCTCCTGCTCCTTGGAAAACAAACACGTGGTTGGAGAGCTTGTTTTTGGTAATCCGCAAGGCAGCAAAAATGCCGGCGACAGCAACAGAAGCAGTGCCTACAACCAGACCAAAGCTCAAGATGAATCTCTCGCCACAATGGTCTTCTCATACTGAATGATGCTCTGGTGGCCAACATAATACCTACTCAGACCTATGATGCTTTAAGGCTTACAAAGTATATTCCGTATTACAGTGCTGAGAGACAGGTAGCTACGGTATGATCATCCCCATTTGACAAAATAGGAAACTGTCAGAAAGGTGAAATGAGTCACCTGTGGTCACACAGCTAGTTCGATATAGGATTTGAACACAGGTCTCCTGCCTTTAAGTCCACAACAATTTTGACCATAATGTGCTGCTACTCATGAATGGCAATGTGGTACCATGACTAGAGTGCTGAAGTTAAGAGTCAAGAACGCCTGTGTTTGGACCCTGTAGTTGGCCTGACTCAGATATTTATTAGCTGTGTGACCCCGGCAAAGTCCCTTAACCTTTCTAAGCTTCATCTGTAAAATGGGGATAATAAGAGTACCTATTTCACAGGGTTGTTGTGAAGACCAAATGAAACAATGTATGTAAAGTGATTTGAAGTTTTTTGCTATGTAAACTTCAGCTATTATTATGGTATGTTATCTGCAAGTGAGGCATTTTCCTTTAGTCCTTCACTATTCATATGGCACATGGAAAAGACCACTAAGATTTGTCATTAAGACACCTTGGTTCCCATCTCAGCTCAGCTACTTACTGTGTGATCTTGGGCAAATCACCAAATTTCTCTGGGTTTACTTGGTTTCCTCATGTAAAATGAAGAAGTTGGAAGAGAGCATCACCATCTTTCCTAGCTCTGAAATTTATGATCCTAGGTAAAGAACAAGGTTTCTAAATCCCTTATGTTAGAGCTGCAGGTTTCAGTGTTGATTTTCTCCCCACGGTACTCTTGGAATTGGAAGGGGACTCTTTTCTCTGCAGGCTGATTGATTTCTGGTGGGCTTGTGGCAATGTCACCACTAGGTGGCATGGGAGACTGGCAGAGGGCTGGCTGTCTTTACTGGTACTAATAAAGTAACCAGAAGCTCAAGTTAGCTAGACTGACTGACTTTAACATTTATTATTATGCCCCGTGGGTGCAGACTAATTGGGTGCAGGGAGATGAGAAGGAGGAGAAGAGAAGATAAAAAGCAATCTTGGTCTCTGACTTCAGAAAATTCACTAACTGCAAAGACCAACCATAGACACATGAAAATAACTTAGACAATAAATAGTTGTTGAATTGAATGAAATTGACTGGGTTATGGAGGTGGGCTATAGAATCTTCATCTTGGAGATCTTCAAGAAAAAAAGAGAGGCCTTCAATTCTTTGAGATAATTTGGATGTCAGGTTGCCAGCAGGCAAAGATTTAAATTAGATGACTTTCTGGTCGTGAGAAGCCGGAGGTAGGTCAGCTTTTCAGGTTTATTCACATATTTTCAGGACAACTGCCATTCTGAGCCACCACTAGATGGCATTCTACCTGTTCTAGTGTCAAGAAATGTTTTTTGTAGATGTCTGAAAACAACATAGTTTTTATGGCCATAGAAGAAGAGAAAGACATGTAAGGTAGATTTAATGCCTCTTAAATCCATTCCTACCCCTGGTATCCAGTATCTCCTGGTGTGAGGAGGTGTCTTTATCAGCCAATTTATCTTCCTACCCATGGACCTCCCTAAATCTGAAGACTAAGGTGTGTCAGGAGTTGTATTATAGAGTATTCCAGTGGGGAGAGTGGTTTAGCTGGGGATGGAGGGAAGATCGATGATAATGGAGTAAGAGAATGACTTTTTTGGAGGGGAGGTGCCATGCAACTCCTAGTCACATTTACATCTAAAGTACTTTAGGGAAGATGGGAATCTGTCCATTATTTAATGACCTTCAGAAAGAGACTCCACAATTTCTTGAGGAAGACTCCACAATTCATTACCTAATGCAGTGCTTAACAATCCCTTCACTGTTGGAAAGACCCTTCCAATTGATTTAACTTTAATCTTTCATGGTGAAGGCTACTCCTTTTTATTCCGTCTTCTTAGTTGTGTATTTGAGTCCAACCACAATCTGTCGCTGACTTTATTCAGCTTTATCTCATGTTTATTCCCTTTTGCTCATGTTAAATGCCAGCCAAGCTAGACTCCTTGACTACTCTCCAGGTCCCTCCTTGTCTGCCCCCTTCGCTGTGCTCTCCTGCCTCCATAGCTTTGCTTATGCTGTTGTTCCCTGTGCCTAGACTGTGTTCTCTGTCTGGCAAATTCCAATCCATTCTTTCAAGCTCATCTCAAATGCCACTTCCTTCAGAGAATCTAGCCCCCATTAGTAATTACCTTCTTCCTTAGGCTACATAGATTTTCAGATTTTTATGAATTCCGATTCCTTCAACCTTCCTCAACCACTATTTTCTAAAATCTTTAGGTTTGGTCAGAGATCTCTACAATTACCATTATCATTGGTACAAGGATAGGGACTGGCCTTGTGATTTTACTAGCACAGAGCTATCCCAGGTGAAAAAAATTTCTTCTACCAATCCAGGTCAGTATCTTTTCTTCAACTTCCAGTCTTTGAGAGTTGCTTAGAAGACAAGTCTCAACACACTTCATTGTGCCAGCAACACTATCAAGTAGGACCAAACCAGATTAAAATATAATTGGTAAATATTTAACAAAATAAATGAAAACACAATAAAACATAGATAATATTAACATGTGGTTTTCCAAGTCAATATATGGCCTCTGGGGATACTTAGATATAGTTTAGTGGCCCCTATTTCTATTTGAGTTTGATATCTGTGAAAAAGAGCTTGGGAAACCTTTCTGGGCAAAGAAAACAATGTTTATTAAGAGAAACAAAGGTGGGGTCTACATTCCACCCAGTATGGTCTGAGACCCCAACCTGATCAGTGAAGGAGAGAAATTCTTAATTCAGGAGGCAACAACTTATTTCACTTTGGGTACCAATGAGTAGGCCCTAGACTTAGGAAGAGGAAGAAGAAAAAGAAAAGGGGAGGGAGAGGAAGCAAAGTAGAAATAGAAAAGGAGAATGATAGAGAAGAATTGGAAAAGATAAATAAATGAGTAGGGCCACAAGTAGTAGGAGAGCTGCAACCAACTTAGTGGTATGGAGAAAACCACTTTATATCTTTGTTTCAAAACCCTCTGATATGTTCACAGAATCATAGTATTTCAGAGTTGGAAGGGGGGACCTGAGTGACCATCCAGTCCAAGTCATACTGGTTACTTAGTTGCTCAAAGGATATGTGTGTGTGTGTGTGTGTGTGTGTGTAGGGACCCATTCCTGCCCATTCTATGATCTCAGAAAGTTTTTCCCTTCATTAAGCATATCTACCCCTCTATGACTTCTACCCATTGCTCCTAAATTTGCCCTCAGGGACCAAACAGAACAAGTTTAATCCTTTTCTTACAAGCCAGCTTTGTAAGTACTTGAAACCTGCTATCCTAACCCCCTAGAGTCTTCATTTGTTTTTAATATTAGAAGGACAAAGTCTGTTTTCAGGCTAAGAATACAAACTGTTCTGGAGTCCCAAGCAGTTAACTTTGCCTTAGTCAAAGGAATGGAGAATGGTGGTACTGGAGGATGAAAGGGCTTCAGTCCGAGGTCTACCCAAGATGGTAGTGTGGAAGGAAAAATATGCATTAGTCTATGTTTCATGGGCCAAATTAAGCACCATGAGTGAATTTCAAATGAATGAGAAGTGGGCATGGGGAAGAAGGGAAAGCTTGCAGTTAAATTAGTTTGGTGGGTAGAAAAGATCATTACTTCCTTAAAATAAGATTATCACAGAGATTCACGCAACTGTACATACTTTGTTATAATCTTTCTTCTCATTTCTGCCAAGCCTCATGGATCAGAGAAAGCAGTTTCTTCCTTAAAATAAGACATGAGGAGGGTGGCATACTTTTATAGTAAGAGTGCTGAGTAAGCGGCTTGAACAAGAAAGGTTGTGCCAACCCAAAGACTTTCAACAAGGTGGTTAGATCCTGTTATAGGGAGACTTGACTCCAAGTGAAATAAGAGTCATGACAGGCCTGGAGGAAGTGGTAATTTAACACTGAAGTAATTACGTGGGAGGAATTTAAAGTTTCTTTGAAGCTGAGAAATAAAAAGCAAAGAGAAGAATTAAGATTCATAATAGTTAAAGATTAGTGAGTAAACTGCCTAATTGTGCTCGGGTGTTTGCATTTATTTAACTTTTGCTCTATGTGTGAATTGAACAGAGGTTCGGATTGCCAGTCTTATAGGATGACTTGATGCATTTTCCAACTTGGACAGGCCAGCCAACTACTTTATCTCTCCTCATTACCATCTGGCTCCTATATTGTAATTTGGTTCCCTTTATTAATGACTCAGTAATATAAAGTAATACAATTCATTCATTCAAGAGAGAGAAGAGAAGAACAGCAAGGAAGGACAGGCAGATATGGACCATGGAAATCTCTCCTTCCTTGTGGTGAGCAAAGCAAGAACCACTGTAAACTTCTAGTTAGGAAGAGAGGTAGGAAGAACTGCTGCCAGCTACTTTATCTCCTTACCCAAGGCACCCACGAACCCATGGCTACCTTTTTCTTTTGTCCCTATTGAGTTCATTCTTTCTGGATAGTAGATGAATGAGAAATAGAAATGGAACTGACCAGACTACAGCCAAGCGACCTTTGAAAATGTGGAATAGCCTCTAGAAGTTCAACAACAGGAGTCCCTGGCAGAATCTGCCACAGCTACAGCAGGAGATCTGGGAGATGAGGCAGCCCCCAACAATGATCTGCTTGACCCAGCCCAGAAGTAGCTATACACCCAGCACCTGAGACCCTGTGTCCTCCTTCATGCAAGGGACTGACTCGTCCATTGCACACCCAGAAGTGAACTTGATAGGTGGAATGTTTGGTCGTCTCCTCTGTGAATCCATACTCCCTAGGGACTGAGGCATAGAAGAGATAAGTGTGCCCTGGTTTGAGGGGAAGAGTTAGGTGGTTTTGTACTTCTGTCCTTATTATGCTTCCTCAGTAAATATTTCTTTGGAAAAACTAATTGATGTTAACCGATTATCAATGATTTTGAATAGAACACTGGTCAAAATAATATTGGGCCAGTAATCATTGATTAGATGATATTAAGGAGTTATTAGCTGGTCAAATTATAGTGGGGGGAGCACACCAGATAGTGGCTCAAGGGCAATCTCTGATTCCTCAGGTTTAGCCTCAAAGCCTCGAGAGGAAGATATAACTCTGGCTCCCAGTTTGTATCTAGATTGGGAGAGTGAGCCCCAGTGTTTACATGTGCTGCATAACCACAGAGTGTTATATCAGGAAAGGACCTTAGAAATCATTTGATCCAATTCCCTCCTTTTAGATAAAGAAACAGAATCCCAGATATGTTAAATGACTCTTCCAAAATCACATAACTAGGAAGTGGCAGGGATAGGACTCAAACCAAGGGTTTTTGACTTCAAGTTCCTTCTCCTTTCCCATATGCCTTTTTGGTAGACAAAGACTCTGAGAATGGTTTGATTGTTTCTGGGATTGATTTCAGAGGTGGGTGGAGGAACAGATTTAGGACCAGGAGATGCACAGGAAGGTCAATAGTATTAGCTGGTTTCTACTCTATTTAAGAGGAGAGAAAAAAATAAACATTTTTTTTTTTTCCAAAAGGAGTTTTCAATAACTGGGTTTCCTGAAAACTGGGTACTAGAGGTTGTAAGTTCAGGAAATAGCTGAATGGAACAAACCTCAAATTTACTCAAGGGCAGTTTCCGTTCTGCTTTTAACCAGCACAGATCTCCCAACAATCACACTCAGGAAAGTACAGGGAATCTCCACCCTGAACAACAGGACATCTGGGGAAGGAAGAGAATTAACCCTTTCACTCACAGAAGGCTGGAATTATACTTAATAGAGCTTGGAGGGTTGTGGTAGATCACTGGCAGGTTGACTATAAACCATAAAACAGTTGGTATTTCTACACAACTCCCCTTCATGGAAAGAAGAGCATATAATTACTAAGGGCGGGGGTTGAGGGGGAGATGTGGGACCTGCCTAGCATTTCATTCTTGTTGTCAAATAGCACCAGAAAAATGACTAGCAATGCCATGTGGTTGCTAACTCTGCTTTGGGAGGCTGTCGTGACTTCTGGATCCCTTCATTGATGACCATGTAAAGGCCAAAGACCCTAGAGGCTCAACACTGAAGGACTTCCATACTGTGGCACCCATCTACCTTCCTAGCTTTCAGATTTCTTCCCCCATACACTCTAAGCTCCAAACAAACTGATTATGATCATGATAATAATGATAGCTAGCATTTATATGGTGCTTTAAGGTTTGCCAAGTGCTTTATAAATATTCCTTTGATTCTGACAACAACTCTGAGAGGTAGGTACTATTATTATCCCCATTTTATGGATGAGAAAACAGAGGTTGAAAGATATTAAGTGACTTCTTCAGGGTTATACAGCTAATAAGTGTCTGAAGCAAGATTTGAACCCAGGTTTTAACTTCAAATCCACTACTTTATCCACCTAGCTGCCTTGCAAACTTGACCACTTTCTGTTCCCTGGACATGCCCTGTGTTTTCCTGCCTTCATGCCTTTTTTCAGTTCATTCTCTGTACCTGGAATGCCCTCCCTCTCTTCCTCTCTTGAATTCTTACCTATTTTTTAAACCTAACTCATATTCTACATCCTCCGAGAAGTCTTCCTTCATTATCCCCTGTTGTAAATAACCTTCCTACTTACTCTTCACAGGGCAGTTTGTTGTGTGCCTGTAATACATTTTTCATGTAACATGTATTGTAGTTGTTGTGTTACTGTGTTGTGTTTTCTTTCTTCTAGATTATTAAGTTCTAGGAGGGCAGTGACAATGCCTTCCTTAAACTATATATCTTCACCCATGCCTAGTACAGAGCTATGCGATAGTATGTTCTTACATGTTTGTTACTGATTTTGGTTTCCCTACCTTTTCAGAAAAGTTTAAAAAAAGGCTTCTGCAGGATTCTATGCTCCTAGAGCAGCCCAACCCTAGTCTGAAGGCTTGGATGGGGAAATCTGTGCATGTCCTGGAGTTCACAGGTGCTATGAAAGCTGGTCCTCGGTGCTACTACACATGGTCACTGTGAAGATGTCTACTCTGAGGGAAAGATGGGATTATGGAAACATCCAACTAAGAAGGGACCCCAGAAACCAGACAGTCCAACTCACATCCAAACACAGATTCACTCTACAAGTGGTAATTCAACCTTTGCTTGAAAAAATATAGTTGGGGGAACTTGCTACTTTTTGAGGCAGCCCACAAACACCATCTTGGAGCCTCTCTAATTGCTAGCAAGGTTTTCCTTGCATCGAGTCTAAATCTGCCTCACTGAAACTTCATTTCTCATTCTTAGTTTTGTCCTCTGGGATCAAGCAGATTCAGTCTAGTTCCTTGTCCAGATGATAGCCCTTCAAATACGTGAAGACAGTTATCATGTTCCCCCTAGGGAACCTCTTCTCCCTGCTAAACATTCCTAGATCCTTCCCATGGTATGTTTTCTAGGACTTTTCCCATGCTGGTTACCCTCTTGGGGACCTATTCTAGTTTGTCTCTGTCTTTCCTAAAACATGGGACCCAGTACTGAGCCCAATAAGCCAAATACAACCTGACCAAGACCGAGGATGGTAGAACTATAGTCTCCCTCATCTAGATACTATGACTCTCTTAATTCAGCCTAGAACAGCATGTGCTTTTTTGGGCATCCTTACCACACTGTTGGCTCTTATTGAGCATGGGGTCCTCTAACCACCCCCCACCCCAATCTATTTGTACAGGAACTTGATCTTAGTTATTTCTCCTCTGTCCTCTACTTATAAAGTTGATCCTCTGAACTGTAGTACAGAATTTTACATTTCTCCTTATTAAATTTCAGCTTGTTCAATTCAGCCTAACATTCTAGCCTCTACACATTTTAATTGATATATTTAATTTTTAATATAACAAATAGGTTTTGGTCCCCCCAGCTGCTCCTAAAGTCCCCTTTAAAGTTATCTTCCATTTGTTCTCTATGGGTCTTGTATATGCCGATTTATGTTGTTTCTTCCATTAGATCGTAAGTTCCTTGAGGGCAGGAACTGATTTTTAACTTTCTTTTTGTATCTCCAGTGCTTAACATGGCTCCTGGCACGTAGTAAGTACCTACTAAATAAATGCCTGTTGATTGATGAATAGTTATTCCCGACAAATCCCCCCATATGCAAAAAATCCCCCCAAAATATCCTATAAAAATGGTTTAAACTACCTAATAGAGTGATTGCTATTGATAGCAAATAATCACTGTTAAAAGAATTTTGGATGGGATTTTTGGAGCAAAGTGATAATTATTCTTCCAAGTATTGTGTCATCTTCCAATCTCATAAGCATGCCATGTATGTTTTTATCCAAGTTAATATAAATCCTGAGCAGCATAAGTCAAACACAGATCCCTTGGGCACACTAATGGAGACCTCCTTCCAAGATGATAACAACTCATTAATCACTACTATTTGGTCATTTAACCCAATCCAAATACACTTAACTGCATTATCACCTAGAGCAAATTTCCCTGCCTTATTTACCAGGGTCGCATGAGAGACTGCAAATTGCTTTGCCCAGATCTAAATATGCTGCCTCTATAGCATTTCCATGATCTTCAAGTCTAGTAACCCCCAACAAAAAACAGAAATGAGGTTAGCCTGGCACGACCTGCACTTAATTGATGAAACCATGCTGCCTTTATCGCTCATCGTTTCTCTCCTTTCCAAGTTCTCCAAAACCTTCTCCTTAATCATATTTTCTAGCATATGCCCAAGAATGGGTTAAGCTCACTGGTCTATAGTTTGTAGACTTTTATCTTCTTCTCTTTTTTGAAAATTGGGACATTTGCTCTTCTTTAGGCCAGGGGCATTTCTTCCACTTGCCATGATTTTTCTAAGACTCCTGAAAGTGACTCAAAGAAAGCTCCATTAAGGGCCTAAGCAAATCCCCTGGGTATCTGCCCAAGGGGTCATCCATTCCCTGCTCCATTTCTCCTCTGCCAGTTCAACTTTTGTATCAGTTAGACTCTCTGTATCCCCAGGTAGAACTGATGTGAGGCATGGAGCTTTGGTCATCTTTCAGGCCTAGATCCAATCCCATGTTACACATGGAAGGTCACCTTACCTCCTACCCCCACCTCTCACCCTTATTTATGCCTATTGAAAGAATATTCATCCTTTAGAATCTAACTCAAATGTTATCTCTACCAGGAAGCCTTCCCTGATTTCTCTATCCAGAATTGTTATTTATCCCCTTAGATTTCCCAAAGACCTCCCTTATACACTTAACATGGTCTATTACATATTACAGTTATTTGTGTAATGTGTTATCCCCACTACTAGACTAGGAACTCTGTGAGGGCAGCAGCCATGCCCTGAATTTATATTTCCTAGTCTATAGTGCACCACATAGACATTACTACCTCAAGAAACTGATATTTCATTGGGGAAAGAAGGCAGACTGCCTTCAGCAATGCAGACCATGACCTCTGCACATCGTAGTCAATGACTGAAGTAGTGAAGTGGTACAGTAGGTATTGCTGGACTTGGACTCAGGAAGACCTGAGTTCAAATCCTGTCTCAGATACCTTGCTAGCAAGTCACCTTGCCTCCCCTAGCTTCTTCATCTGTAAAATGACTCTATTAATAGTACCTAATTCACAGGCTTATTATGAGTACTGAAAATGAACAGGTAGGTGGGAGCTTTGCAAACCTTATAGTTCTATACGAATTTTAGGGCTAGGGACAAGAACAGTAATCTTGTAACTCCTTTACCAATGCAGATTCATCTTCTCCACACCCTTAGTTTTAGAGAGCTGCCTGGAACCCTGAGAGTTTGCATCTTGCCCAGGTTCACAGAGCAGATACGTGTCAGAGATAGGATTTGAACCCAGGTCTTCATGGCCCCAAAGCCAGATCACTAGCCATTATACCATGTTGCCTGTCATAAACAAACATTAGCTAAGATTATGAGTATGATGATTTTATGAGTTACCAAGACCGAAAAAATAATTATCGTCTGGTTGCCAGCCTTAGGATTATGGGATCATAGATTTAGAAGACATTTAGTTCAACTTCTTCATTTTACAGATAGTGTGGACTTAATACATATTTGATGAATTGTTAAACTAAAGCAGACCAACCCCGGGTTGGGAAGTGGGGGTTTTTGCTTGACAGAACTCTTCCATGTAAGCCTGGGAAAGCTTCAAATTCCTTTATTAACCTCACTAGGGTCCTATACTGGTCACCCTTTGAATAACCAAATATTAGCTCAGCTGTTTTGGAAGGTCACTCTTTTTCTTGAGTGACTCAATACCATGGACTGGGGGCATGAGAGCAGAAAGGATGTGTCTGGGGCTGAGCAGAGGGTTCCCTACCCCAGGGAAGGGGAAATCCAGGAGATGGAAATAGCTCCTACAGACCCTAGGCTGGAGCTAATAAGAAATGAAAAAGGAGAAATGAAACTGGAGACACTTATTCATTAAAAAAAAGAAAAGTTATAGGCCCATGTAGATTCTCCAAGGCCAACATGTCTCTCAGTAAGGCAAGTTAGAAGGGCTGAAAGGAGGGATGGTTCAAAGGAATTTAGCTTAGAGAAAAGAAGCCTTGGGGGTGATATGGTCACTGTCATCAAGTTTTTGAAGGGTTGATGACATTTGGAAGAGGAAACAGACTTGTTCTGCTTGGGAGGGGCAGAGACAGAATTGGGAAGGGTAAGAGGAAATTTTTAAAAAGCGAATTTAGGCTTGAAACCTTATTGGCCATTAGAGCAGCCCTTAAGTGGGCTAGGCCACCGCAGGAGGCAGCAGGCTCCTGCTCACCCGAGCTCCCCAAACAAAAGCTACGTGACGACTCGACGGGCATGGTGCATGGGGGATCCTTGTTCAGGCACAGGAGAGATTAAATGGCCCCTTTGCTCCCTTCCAACTTGGACATTCTATAATTCTGAGAAGTTAATGCTCAGAAAAGGCCACCCAATACTCTCAATTACAATTACAATACACATACCATTCACATTAGGGTGCAGAGAGGGAAAGAAAAGAGAACTGTCATTTGATAAGTAGTTTTTAAAAGTGCTTTGCATAAATGAGAAGGAGGATTATAGCTGTATAATTCTGCATATATTATTAGAAATGGTTGATATATAGGTAGCTAGGTAGAGCAATGGATAGAGTGTTGGAACTGGATTAAGAAAGACTTGAATTCAAATCCAGCCTCAGATGCTTACTAGCTATTTGACCCCGGACAAGTCACTTACCCTGTCTGCCTCAGTTTTCTTATCTGTCAAATGAGGATAATAATAGCCTCCATCTCCTAGGGTTATTATAAAGATAAAATGACATAATATCCTTAAAATTTTTTACAAACCTTAATGAGCCATAGAGGTGCTAGTTATTATTATTATTATTGTCATTTTTAGTTTTATTGAACTTTTTTCCTTTCTTTAAAATTTTTATTGGAAGAGATTGCTTGCTGGGTAGGGGAGCAGGTGAAGGATGTGTTTGGAAAGAATGTGATATAAGAAAGGTATCAATATTGTTGTTGTTTTAAAGTATCATGAATACTGTTTACCTGGGAACTCACTTGCGGTTTTTAAGAATATAAGACAAAGGGATAGGACGGCTAGGTCATGACTCTTGTGCTTTTAATTTAGTACTAGGCTGTACCAGAGGTGGGGAACCTGCAGCCTTGAGGAAACATGAGGCCTCAGGTGAGCACTTGAGGACCTAGAGGGCCTTATATGGCCTTGAGGCTGCAAGTTCCCCACCCCTGGATAGGCTATAGGTACCATTGTATAGTATATGAAAGTATTTTACCCCAGAAAAGCATTATATACAATTTTATAGCACTTAAAGGTTTCTTCTCCCTTCTCCCCAAGGTACACAGAAGTGTTATTATCTTATAGATGAAGAAAATGAGGCGCATAGCAAGTGACTCGCCTGACATTCCATGTTAAGTAAGTATTAGAGACAAGACTTGACCCCAGATCCCCTAATTTCAAGTCCAACAGCTCTGGGGAAAGATCACTATGGGTTGTTGT